>NC_044310.1:204661384-205261384 GCF_007474595.2 Lynx canadensis | reverse complement strand
TTGTGCCTTCTCCGAGGGCTGTTTGCTGCTTCTTTCCATTTTCGGGAGGGGGCAAAAATGCCCCTAACGAAACGGAGCCTTTTTAATTGATGATAAAAACAGAAGAGGACACAGCAGCGGGAATTGTTGGCGATGCGTTTACAGCAAGTGGCGAATCACTGCATATTCATTTGTTTCTCATTGGCCAAGATGAATCCTCTTTTGGTATCAAAGCAAATGTGCTGTGAAGGTGCAGAGGACAGGGTTTAACAACTTTTCCTGGCTGGAGGCCTGGGTGGTTTTTTTGGGGGGGTGGTGGGAGGGCCAGGAAGTGGTGGGGGTGGGAAGCCGAGCCGGGGTTGGGGGGGTGGGGGGAGTGGCGTGGAGGAGTGTTTTAGGGAAGGCAGGAGCTGTGGAGTGCTGAGGGAGTCTCTGAAAGAATGGTTTTATCTGCGTGGGTGTAAGTGGGGAGAGTAGGATTACAGTGTGGTAACTAGGGCGGCCACGCTCGGCATATAACATGATTATTTCGGTAGTCCAGAAAATAAGAGTGAGTTGGAGTCTGTTATGGCAGAAGAGAGGAAGTAGTTCACCCAGCCTCTGTTCCTTTTCACTGTGGACTATCTGGTTCTCAGGCACTTGGAAGGGAACCTATGTCTTGTATGAACTGAGATGCAGATTCTGTTTCCTCCCCCTGTCTTCGCGCCCTCGGTACCCGTCTGTGATCTCCTTTCTGTTCCATCTCACTGTCTTCACCTCTCGGTGTTCGCTTTCTGCTCCAGCCAATCTGGACTCACACAGACAATTCAGTTTCTTAAAAGGGTCAGTTTCTTCCTGTCTCAGGACCTTTGCACATGCTATTTCTTCTACCTGAACTGTTCTTTTCCAATACCCTGCTCCTTCCCGTATGGCCAGCCTGGCTCCTAGTTATCCTTTCATCCATAACTTGACACTTCCTCCTCAAGGAAGCCTTCCATGGACACTGTGACCAGAATGAGTCCCCTTGCGAGGGTGCCCTTCACACTATGCTTTCTCTTTAGACCAAGAGCTATAACTTTAATTGAATGATAACTTGCCGACCTAGCATAATGTGCATATTTCTGGCAGATTTAATACTTATCAATAAAAAATTCACACGCTGTTTGCCTTCATTTATACATTTCATCATGAAAAGTGATCAACACTTTGGGTCTCAGGTGATCAACACTTAGTGATCTCAGGAAGCAATCCTTGAGACAATGGCGTGGAATTAGCCCTGCCTGATTCTGGGAAGAATTAGAAAATTGGGTTAGTCGTCTGTTTTTGTAACCAATCCAGGGGCCAATAACTTTCCTTCCTGAGTTACATGAAGTTCCAAATAGGTGATGCGTGTTGAATGGCACCTATGGTAAATATTTTAAGAAAACTTTCTAAAGGTTTAAATGAGTGTGTACTTAAAACATTAGGCAATTTTTATAATTAGTTTGTCACTTGTTACTTATAAACCTGCAAGCACACTTCCCCCCAATTACTGAACGCCTCATTCTTTGGATGGGGTGGCTGGAGAAAAACCATATGCAGTTGAACCTCAGAATTTTGTACAATAAACTCTTCACACTCAGAAGAAGCACTTTCCTCTGAATCATCTAGGATTAGTAGTTGGTTAAAGCAGTGAACGGTGGTAGGGGTGGGGATGAAACATGTATTTAAATATTCCATTTTAAGTTAAAACAGAAATATGCATCCATTTTCCAATCTTATGATGTAGAACCAGGACTTTTGCTTCAGTTTGGGTCTATTGACTAAAGTTTTCCATCACCTTTCTTGTATCAATCGCACACAAAATGCAATATCTACATTTTCTAGTTTTTTTTTTTAAGAGAACTAAAAGACGTTTTAGAGGCCATATGAAACCAGAATCCCTTATATTTTGTATTTTTCTCCCCAGTCTTTTACAGTTGCCTCACCCACGCTTCACTTAATAAACTCTTTTAGTAGCATGTCTTGATTGGAGCTTTCTATAGCTTTCATGTAGTTTTCATAGAAACAACTCCTTTCACACTCTTGTTTCATAGATTTGTATAATATGTATCTAAGTTATTTAATGACAATAAATTATACAAGTGGCATCAATGGTTTGGGAACCAACACAGCTGAGTCTTGGAAAGCATAGACCCTAATCAGTGGGATCAGGGGAGCTGAGCATTCTGGCAAAGAGTGGTCCACAGGCTGAGAGCGTCACCCGGAAGTTTCATAGAGCGAGCGGAGAGTGTTGGTTAATCCCTCAAACTGTTAGGTAGTTAAAAGAATTTCTTCGATGTCTAAATGGTTTACTACTTATTAGGGTCAGTTTCCCATAAAGGCAAGAACAGTTCCTGCATATAGTAGGTACTCAGTCATAACTCACTGAATGAATGAATGGAAAAACTCACTCTCCAGTCCATGCTTTGGCTGACGGTTTCCTTCGGGGCAGTTCCTATCCCTAACACGTTTTGTGAAATCAACTTTATGGTTTAATTGATTGATTGCTACACTGATAAGACTGAGAGCCACAGGAGCAACTATAGTAGCCTTAAGTTAAGGCAAGACATTTTAATTTTCTTTTTTCAACCAAAGAATAGCAGAGAAAGGATTGCTTGCCAACTCAGAGGTTTTCATTTTTTAAAAAGTTTCCAAATATGCCTCGTACTCACAACTATATCATAAATAAATTGGGACAAATAAAAAAATGTCATCACAATTGAAACCACAAAATTACTGGCCCAAGAGGCGGATATTGACATGTGTAGAAATACCTGAATCAAAACCAAAGAAAGTTTGTAAGGTTGGATTATCTCTAAGTTCTTTTGCAGCTCTAAATACTATCAGAGAAGTGACTCGTGCTGCGTATCTCTGAAAGTAGGAGCAGACATTTCATGAGAACCTGCAGCTTGCCAAATGCCTTGACTATGTCGGGAGCCCTGATGGCTACAAGTGACTAAGGTATGGCCTCTGTTCCTGTGAAAACTACCAGCCAGTGGACCAGACTGGTTGGAAGATAATCATTGTACAAGGCAGCGTGAAAAACTGCTGTGATGAAGAAGCATGGAGGAATGAGAGACCGTATCCAACTGAAAGACTGAAAAAGAGATATCTGAAGCTACCCAATGATTGGCAACAGAAAAAAAAAAAATCAACATTTGACCTGCTTGGGAATATTACCAAAAGATGTGGGTTTCTGGGAAACAGAGAACAGAGAAACTGATCACCTGGAGGCCTGGGTCCAGCTGTCATCCCTACCCTTTGTCAGGACCAGAATTGAATTTCTCTTAGTAAAGAATAACAATAACATCAAGACAGTCACTCTCCACGCACAAGGTCAAGAGTTTCTACTGACTAGTAGTAGAGGCTGAAATGTGGACAGATGGGTGGTGGGAGACTTCCATGCAGAAACAGCAAATGAAAAACCAGAGGCTTCCAAGTCTGCCACAACTTCAAGTGTACAGTCGCTAGTCGAGGCTTTTCCAGGCCATCTGTGGGCGTGATGCTCGCTGTGTCTCCCTCCTTATGGCCTGAGGTCGTGCGCTGAAGACAGATAGTACCAGGTTCCCCCCTTGGGTGAGGTGACAAGCATATTCATGAGAAATGTCAAAGATGTATGTGATAGAATTAAACGAATATAACAAGAGGTTTTATTGACAAGAAAAAAAGAATTTATGCGAGCAGGCAAATAATAAAAGAAAGAATCTTAACTCCAGAATGAACACTGGTGGTGATAGAAATTTGGCTTTTGTAATTACCACCGGCAGCCTGGTGTCCTATGATGTTGATTTTGATCTATGATTATCACCAAGTGTCTTCCAGATTGCTCTCCAAAGATTTCCTGAGTATAGTAAGGAGACAAATTAAGAGACACTCCATTAACTGTTTGCACTCTCTTTTTGGTTATATGCTACTTTGTTTCCTACAAAGTTTTGTTGGTGCACAGAAGGAACAACTTCACTTTTAGGGAGAATAAGCTTAAAAAACATTTTTTTTTTTTTACAAGTTGCTGACAGCCTATCTTTGGTTATAAGAATTTCTTCCTTTTTAAGAGAATCTTCTAGGATCATGGAGGAATCTTCAAGAAGGTAAGGGATGTAGAACACGAAGTGAGAAGGAGTCTATTACGCTGATAGGTCTCCTAGGATTGTGCTGCTTGGGTAGCAGTAGTTAACTTTCTTGGGTCCCCAGATACTGGCCAAACACCAACCTTGGAATAGATAAATCTATCAATATTCTTCAAATGAAGGTTTCATAGGTTGGTAAGTTGCCAGAGTCCAGACACATTTACCTTCAGTTTTAAGGGAGATCCAATTTTTATGAAACATCAAGGGGAAAATTTCAAGGAACCACAAACCTCAAGTTTATTAATATTTCAGTTCTAGAAAACTCTGCCTCTACTTCTGATTAACTAATGGCCATGTCATGGTCAGTGAAAAAAACCCTAAAGAAATAGCATCTTTGTGATGAATAGCCCAACAAATTATCCATGTATTTTAAATATGCTGCAATATTATGAAGCAGCTAAGAATGCTCTTACGTGCTCCATTCCCCCCCCCCCTACATTTTCTTTCTTTCTAGTTATGACACCCCCTTTATCTTCTTCAGGCATTCAGAATTCTCAAGACAAGTAATCTCTGTTCCCTCTACCTTTACTTCCTCCTCTCACAGACTGTTCTTATGAAAGGGTCTAATCTGCGCTTCCTGATGCAAATTTAACTCGGTCTGTTACCAGGCACTCAGGGAAAAGGAAATAAGGAAGAGGGTGGGGGAGTGTTTCACATTTTAAACAATTGCAGAATGAGGTTGTATTTTTAGTTTAAATTTTGAATAGGTAATACGTTCATATGATTTACAGACCTTATTTCTTTGGTGTGGTTCCAGAATTTGTATGCATGAGAGAGGAAAAAAAATAAATATAAATATAATAATTTCTGATCTCATTTTCCTTAAAAGGTCCTATATTATTTACACTGTTCACATTTTACCTTCTTCGCTTCATCCATCTTGAAGATCTTTATCAATACACGGAAAGCATGCTTATTCTTTGTTTTATTTTTACACTCGCACAGAATTCCGTTTTACGATATGCCATGAACTACTTAATCAGTTTGCTTTTTAGGAACACTTGAGTTGTTTCAGTCTTTTGCTGTTAAAAACAAGGCTGCAGTGAGGAGCTCCTTCATAAGCCATTTTGAAACACGTACAAATATGTCTGTAGGAAAACTTCCCAGAAATGGAATCTCCGGGTCCAAGGGTATACGCATTTGTAATTTGAACAGATAGAGCCAAATCACCCTCGGTTGGATGTGTACCCATTCACACTCCCACGGGTAATGTTCGAGAGTGCCTGTTTCCCCACAGCCTCAACAATAAAGCGTGCTATAATGAAAGGTTTTTAATCCTTATTAAACAAATTTCCAGGATTAGAGAGCTTTTGAAGAGCGAAAGGAAATTTGCTTTATACCTAAAAACCTTCTCAATCTTCTAAAACCACTTCCCTTGGGCAGAAACAAGAAAGCAATACTTGCTATGCTCCAGGCACCGTGCCAATGATTAGGAAAACAAAGGTAAGTGTGTTTGGTTTTGTGCTCCCTTTTCCTTCCCCTCCCAGGTCCCTTCAAAGTTGCCAAGCCTGTTGATTTTTTTGTTTCAAAGTAGAAGGTTTATTCATTAAACTTACCTTCTCTCCATCCTTATGTGTGCGATTATAATAGCTTCCTAACTGCTCACTCTCTGTCCCTCCCAGCTCTAGTCTACTGTCTCTCTTTCCCTGAAGCATCCTTCTAAAAAACGAATTGAACCTTGTCCCTCTTGCTCATCCCTGTATAGCTTGACTTTTGGGACAAGGTCTAAGTTTCTTAGTCCAGTATCTGTAGTTTCGTATGATCTCCCAAGAAGCTGTCTCTTCAGCCGATCTTCAGAGCTCAACTCTGATGGGCCATGTGATTTCCTTCGGTAATTCTCTTCCTTTTCTTCTTTGCCTAGAGAATTTTCTCCCAGCTTCTAACTTTCATTTTTAAGCACCATCTCCTTTTTGGGGAGGGGGGATTCCCCAGAACTCTGCTCCAAAATCTGCCATGCTGGTTAAAATTATCACTCCTTCTTTGGATATCTGTAATATTGTTCTATATGTTTGTTTCCCCTGCACAACTGTGAGGTCATTGAGGACTGAGGCCCCTTCTTTTTCATCTTTAAGGAATGAGTGCTCAGACTGTGGTCAGAAAGCCTCGATAACTTGGATTAATTATTGAATAATAGTTGGTTGATAAATGTTCTGGACCAGTTCCAATATCATATTTTAAAGACAAATTGTCTTATGGGTGGTGGAAATAGAAACGAATAACCTTGAATTCAATGAACTTTTCTCTGCATCTGTTTTATCACAAACCTGGGTTGAATTTATAAGTTCAGATTCATGAATCTACCCAACATCTGGGTAAGACATAGATAATAAAGCAACTTTGCACACGGTGGCAGAGAATGGTTAGACGCTCACCCGATCCACCCCTTTTCTTTGGACACACAGCTGATGGCCGTTCCCAGCTGCCCTTGAAGTTAGGTGAGGCCATGGACTGATGCAGTAGGTCTTAGTGGAAAACTCGGAGGCCTTAGAAAATGGTGGAGTTGTGTATATTAGAATCATGGATATTAGTGAATATTAATGGATGGTGTACATTAGAACTACACAGAAGGGCACTCATCAAATATCCAATTGGATTATGATAAAATTTAAAAAAACAAACCTTTTATTGTACTCAGCCGCTAAGGTACTAAGGTTGTTTGTTACAGGATTTAGCTGATTCCGAAAACACAATTGGAAAGGCATACATATTCATGTTCTTTAATCTACATATTCATGCTATTTAATCTACATATTCATGTTATTTAATCTACTGGCCACTCAGATCCTTCACCCAGAGGAAAAAGGTGGAACACACAAGGGCAAATAGAAGCAGGTCAGAGCGGAGACATCATCTATTCTCCTCCAGAGGGAGCTCTAGAAAGAAGTCCCTGTCAGGCATCTTGGCATTTGAATCTTGACTAAGCACTGTCACAGTGGGTGACAGTGGGTGACAGTGCTTAGTCAAGATTCAAATGCCAAGATGCCTGGCAGTGACGGATAGTGTCATTTTAATAAATGCCTTCTCTTCCAACCTGTAATGGTTGCTCTTTATGTGCAGACACTACTTTGATCGTCCTTTGCACACAGACACTGTGGTTCCACATAAATATCTTTGCGTAACTTCTTTTTAGGCTGTCCTAATTTGCCAGTGAAAACTCATTACTCTGAATCCACTGTCACCATAAACCCTGCTTGCCAGCTTCAGAATATTGAAGAGAAGAGGGTTCACCGCGGTATTTTTCAGCATAGCGTTTGTCTGCCTTTTTTAACGTGAGGTTTATCAGCACTAGTTGACCTAGACATCATTTCTAGAATCTGCATTCTTTTTCACTAAGCATCATGTCCATAGGTTTCCTCCTTCTTCTGTAATACTCATTCCCTGGGTATGCAGTCTTATGACTAAGATGATCTATGGGCTGGTGACTCTCAAATAGACACCACAAGCCATTTTTCCCAAACTTCAGAAGCTTATCTCCAACTGCTTACTAGATATCCTCGCTTTGAATGAGTAATAGGCATCTCTAACTTCAAACTGAGTTTCTGGTCTTTCCCCTTCTCTCAGCCTTCCCATCTCAGTTGATGGCAATTTCCTCCTTCTGTTTGCGTGGAAGAAAAACCTCCGTTTCTCATCTCAGAGACAGAATTCCAGCATACTTGGAATTCAGCTATTTCTTACTACCTTCGCTGCCATAGACCTTGCCCAACCACCACTGTTGCCATCTGGACCAGTGCAGTGGACTCCTACCTCATGCCTCTCCCTGTCCAGTACCCCCAACCCCTAATCTCCTAGACTATTCTTCACATGGCAGCCAGAGTCACCTTGTTAAATGTAAGGTAGATAATGTCAGTCCTCTCTTCAAAACCCTCCTAATAGCACCACATGGGACATAAAGTAGCAAAGCTTTATTTTTCATTCAGGTGAAGTCAGAGGTGGGTCAGATGGTTGTTACTGTTTGCATTTGGAACATTTGAATGGAAAGGTCATGGTAGTTGAGCAGAGAGCTACAAGGGAAGGGTAATGCCTCCTCATTACCTTGACTCAGAAGTGACACACATCACTTCCGCTCAGAGCTAGGTGCATGGCGTGACCCCCGCCACAAGGGACACTGGGGTATGTACAAGGGCATGCAGTCATTCTGTGAGTACTGACTCTGCTCACACCATTTCGTTCGGAGGACGAACCAAAGTCTTCGCCATGAACTAACTACAAGGCCTTATAAGATCTCCCCCTTCTGGCGTTTATCCACTCCTACCCTGTGACTCTCCGACTCCATCCCCACTGCTGTCTTCAACATTTCCACTATCCCAGCCTCACTGGCTTCCTACTCTTTGCACATGTCAGGTACTCCCCTGCTACAGACCCGCCGTTCACTCCACCTGGAATGCTTTTCCCCCAAGACATCTGTATGCTTCACTCCCTCACTTTAGATTCTAATTCAGAATTCGTCTTTCAGCACCTGCCCTGACATTTTATATCCCCTATCCTTACAGTATTTTTCATCTTAGTATAGTATTATCCAGCATATATATGTTTCCTAACTATTTATTGGTTATCTCATCCATCAAAATATAAGCTCTGTGGGGTCAGACATGTTTGTTCCAACATCTAGAAGGAGCCTGGCGGATAATCAACATGCAAATAATTGTTTAATGAATGAATTAATCATTCCTTTTCTAGACTCTCTTATCCTTTCTCTCACTCGGAAATGATATAATCCTAGACTTCTAACTTTAGCTACCTTCAGGCCAGACTTAAGCAAACAACCTACAACATATGTCTGTGACAAAAAAAGATAAGAAAATCAATTCAGAGGATGTGGCTTGTTAATGATAGAAGTAATGATATACGGTATACAGACCACAACATATTTCACTATTTCTAGCTATCTGTTTACCTATCTCTGCTGAAATGTAAATACTTCCGGCAATGGTCTTTCCATCACGTGTTTCACCCACACCTGATTTAAATGTTTTTCTACTTTGCTCCCCTGCAGAATGGCACCACTCTCTAAACCGTGGTCTAAATGTTTGAAGAAAAAAGAAACTCTTCAACCCAGCGGCTCTACATTATGCTACACAACTTCTCTGATCTTCCTCATAGGTGCAATTTCATATCCTTAAAATTATTTTTAATCATTTCTGCTGCTTGTATTGGGGAATAAAAGCATACATGTGGACAGAGCCAGTTGGAGGTAGGAAGTAAAATCATGGTCTCGATTCTTCCACAAAAAGAATTATTCTGCTGGGAGCTGCCCTCATTTAGTGAGGGATGGTTAGCACCTCCTGTTGGTTTCCTAGCAACACAGACTTTTCTTGCAGCTAGGACAGAGGGTCATTTTTGCATCTTCTCAACAATTCTCTTGGAAATTAGTCTGGAAAATTGCCGCCACATAGGATGTACTGAAAAGGTGTGTCGGTGTGGGGAGTCACGGGGGTGGGGGAATGGCCATGCATCTGGAGGGAAAGATGAGGAGGAGAGGAGGGGAAGAAGAATGACGGGAAAGTTCGGAGAAAAAAGTCTTAATGGGAATGTCAGAGGGTCAGAAGAATTTTTGAAGTCTATATATTCTCATCGTAGCTCAAATAACTGGTATTCTAACAGAGGCCAAGACAAATGATGCTTCCTCACCAAAGCTTCTTTTGTGGGATGGATACATTGAGCAAGTAGGCACTTTAGACCTCTGCTTTCCTTTCCTTTCATGTGCCAAAGCTACGGATTTTTCTTTCCCTGTCTCATTTCTGTAGGTCTTTCCCACAAGAGCTATGTTTGAAGGTGGTGTCCCGATTGCCCCTGTTCCCCTCCAAGAGAGCCTGCATTTTGAACAAAATACATTAGTTTTGAGGCCCCGGATAGGTCTGGCTTCATCCTCTGATATCCACCTGTTAGTTATGTGATGTTGACTAAATATTTATCTCTGAAATATCAGTCTCCTCATCTGAAAATTGGAATAATAAGACCTGCATGGGCAGACACTCCTAGTCACTTTAGCACTAGCCATTTACCCTTTCTCTTTATCAACCTGGCCCTGCTTTGGTTTGGAGCAACAATGTGTCTGACTTTGAAAGAAAAGATAGTCCAATTCAGTTTTCCAGGGTTGCTTGTGGGACAGTTCCGGCCAATTAGATATAAGCAGATATGAGCAGAAGAAGAGCTTCCAGGAAAGACACTATTTTCCTGATTAAAAAAAAAAAAGAAGAACTGACCCAGTTGGAATGAATCTTCTACCCTTCTCAACCTTCTTCAGTCCCGGAGCTCAAACAAGACACTGGAGGTGGCAGTGCTGAGTGATCACGACCATGAAAACCATTCACCAAGGCTGGCACAGCATGAAGATTGCAAGAGCCCAAATCCTTGTAGATTTCCTTATAGATTTCCTTCTATCCTTATAGATTTCCCTCTGTGCCTGGACCTGCTGTCTACCTCCAGATGGATTTTCACAGGATAAAAACACACCTCTATTTTTAAGCCACTCTTTGCCATTTTCCTGTTTGTTGGGTCTTCCATTGGCCATCAAACTGATACGCTGCATCAAACTGATACAATTACAGAGTGATTGTGAAGATTGACTCAAGATGATAATTAGTCACGCTACTTACCACTAAGAGTTGCCTGTCTGTAATGTCTCTTATTCTGCATTATAGATCAATGATCTTGTTTTTAAAAATATTTTGAGTCAACATTAAAATGAAACCAGATGCCTTTCATTCCTTACAACTTTTGCCATTTCATGTGTAGCTCACCTGATATAATTCGATGGTTAATCATAATCTTCCCTCATCCTTCTATTATTTCCTAAATAACGCCTGGGAAGTGGAGGAAATTCTGATTTTACTGTTCTAGTTCTGTCACTGGCTTGCTTTTTAGTTTTACATAAATTTCTCTCACAAAGTCTCTTTCTTCACTTTTGCTAAGAGGAAACCAAACTAGGTCAGCAATTCCCAAACTGTATTCCAGGAAATGTTCATAGATGTTTCAAGAAGAAAGAGTTTGATGATGAAATAATCCTGTGAAATGTTCTCTGATTTCCCCATTCTTTTTCTGGAGTGGTATATTCTTTTTATATGCCCCTCTTGGAGGCAGACTGTGTATGTTAGCACTTTAAGGGCTGACCGAAGTGTAACAGAACATAGGTGTGGTTTTAGTTTATTTAGCCAACGCTTCCAAAATTTATTTGATTTCTTGGCCTTTGTATCAGCAAGTATTACATAATATCTGTCAACCTAAGATTTTTATGATCACAATGTCAGGAAGCTAAGACCAATTAATCCCTAAATTTCATCTCATTACCAGCATGCTGCATTTATCTAGGTTTTTAATTTTCTGGTACTCTTGGGATTTCCCACCAACCTTTCTGATTTTCACCTCCATTTACTCTAAAACACCAAGTTACTTGGAGTTACACATCAATGGGTGGCAAATTTTATTGGACTCAAAGTATCCAATATGTCTACTTTTATTCAGTAATTCTGTAATGCTTAAAACGGAAGATTGCCTTAGGCAATCCTTATTAGAGAATTGGAAAGGGATAATTGAACATCAGCTGAGTGTGGTGAGCATAAATTTTCCTTTTTTTCTTTCTTTTTCCTTTTCTTTTTTTCTTTTCTTTTTTAAAGATCTGCAACTCTGTTGGTTCTTTAAAAAGAAAGTATCGACTTGGGTCCTAAGTCATTACTTCTGTCAACCCAAAGACTGAAAACATACTCGAGGATGGCACACAGAAGCCATCGGCCCACAGGGAAGAGGCAGGGCTGGGCAACCATGCAGAAGTGTGGATCGGGGGTTCCACCTCTCGTCTGAAGTGGCAAGCAGTCGTTATAGTTCTTAACTTTTGTTCTTTCCCAGGAAGGCAAAGCACTGCAGGCTTTAACACGTATTTGTTCAGGGATTAAACTGGAATAGAAGAGGGAAAAGTGAGTAGATCAGATTTATTCCGATATAAGTGGATGTTTCTATGCACGTGTGTGCAGAAAATATACCAGTGGTGCAGCCTATGAGTAGACAAGGTGGATAAACCCAGGTGATTATTCCAGCCTGGGATTTACAAATGGATTTCTGCTTTAGTCTTACTAGTGTTCATGGTTTAAACTTGTGTATTCTAGGGCAATACTCAACTTTTGCCCTTTATCTTATTACTGGTCGGATCTTGGAAAATTAATTGATTTTCACCAAAACCTTAAGAATCTGATATAAACGCAAAATATCAGTTTATTCATTAATACTGTAAGATAGACTTGACCTAACAAAAAGATCAGTTTTGGGGGATTACCTTCACTCAGAAAACTCAACTGTAAATTGGATACTTTCATGGTAAGCAAAGATTGATCCCTCAGGAAAATTAGATTTAGCTAGGAGACAATTCTAACAAAGAATTTATTCCTGTATGAGGACTCTTTAGGGGTGTCAATTCATTTGTTCATTAGTAATTCACACTAATCGATCAACTATTTATTGAGTGTCTCCCAAATATAGTCCAAGAATCTTTCACGTAGAATCATAATATCGATATCTACCAACCAGTGCTTGAGATGTTTAGTATCCCAGTCCAATGTTTAGTATCCCAGTCCTTTTTATTCTGTTCTTTAATTTTTGAAAAAATGTTTATTTATTTTTGAGACAGAGAGAGAGAGAGAGAGAACAGGGGAGAGGAAGAGAAAGAGGGAGGCACAGAATCCAAAGCAGGCTCCAGGCTCCAAGCTGTCAGCATAGAGCCTGACATGGGGCTTGAACCCACAAGCCCACAAACCGTGAGATCATGACCTGAACTGAAGTTGGACGCTTAGCCAACTGAGCTACTCAGGTGCCCCATTGTCTCTGTTCTTAATTCAATATACAAATTTCATATTCTGGCAATAAAAATCTTATGATTTATTAAAATATCCAAGGTTTGGGCTCATTTTACACTATTTACAATTTAAAGAGATTCTCTTTTTTTTGTAAATGTTTTATTTATATTTGAGAGTCAGAGCACAAGCAGGGGAGGGACAGAGAGAGAGGGAGACACAGAAGCCGAAGCAGACTCCAGGCTCCAACACAGAGCCCCATGCAGGACTTGAACTCATGAACTGTGAGATAATGACCTGAGCTTAAGTCAGACGCCTAACTGACTAAGCCACCTAGGCACCCATAGAGAGATTCTTTTAAATTATGAGTAATAAAGGTAGGGAAGAATATTTACTTTAAAAATTGTCAGTGTCTATTCCTTCACTTGATTATTTGTTTTTTGGGTGTTGAGTTTGATAAGTTCTTTATAGATTTTGGATACTAACCCTTTATCCGATATGTCATTTGCAAATATCTTTTCCCATTCCATCAGTTGCCTTTTAGTTTTCTTGATTGTTTCCTTCACTGTGAAGATTTTTATCTTGATGAGGTCCCAATAGTTCATTTTTGCTTTTGTTTCTCTTGCTTCTGGAGACATGTTTAGTAAAAAGTGGGCAAAAGACATGAGCAGACACTTTTTCAAAGAAGACATACAGATGGCAAGCTGACACATGAAAACATGCTCAACATCACTCATCATCAGGGAAACACAAATCAAAACCACAATGAGATACCACCTTACACCTATCAGAATGGCTAAAATTAACAACTCCTGAAACACCAGATGTTGGTGCGGATGCAGAGAAAGGGGAACACTTTTGCTCTGTTGGTGGGAATGCAAACCGGTGCAGCCACTCTGAAGAACAGAATGGAGGTTACTCAAAAAATTAAAAGTAGAACTACCCTACAACCCAGCAGTTGCACTATTAGGTATTTATCCAAAGGATACAAAAATGTTGATTCAAAGGGGCACATGCGCCCCAATATTTATAGCAGCACTATCAGCAATAGTCAAATTATGAAAAGAGACAAATGTCCATTGACTGATCAGTGGATCAAGGAGACATAGAATATATACGTACACACACACACACACACACACACACACACACAATGGAATATTACTTGGCGATCAAAAAGAATGAAATCTTGCCATTTGAAACAACATGGATGGAACCAGAATGTATTATGCTAAATAAGCGAAATAAGTCAGAGAAAGACAAATACCATATAATTTCACTCATATGTGGAATTTAAGAAACAAAGAAACAAAAGAAACAAAACAGATGAACATGGGGGAAGGGAAGAAAAAATAAGACAAAAACAGAGAGGGAGGCAAACCTTAAGAGACTCTTAAATACAGAGAACAAACTGAGGGTTGCTGGAGGGGTGTTGGGTGAGGAGGTGGGCTAAATGGGTGATGGGCATTAAGGAGGGCACTTGTTGGGATGAGCACTGGGTGTTATATGTAAGTGACGAATCACTAAATTCTACTCCTGAAACCATTATTACACTATGTGTGTTAACTAACTTAGATTTAAATAAACAAACGAATAAACCATTTTACAGATAAGGAAAAATAAAAATAAAAATAGTCAGTGTCCAAATGACAATTCAAACGTAATTATAACTAACTCTATTTATTATCATTAATACTAATTTCAGTGTTGGAGAACGATTTTTTTTCTGATGATCTTTTTCCTAGATTCTGGATCTGAAACTCATCTGGTTCCTACAGCTTATTACTCACATATTACAGATATGCCTTTGAAAAGATTTTTTTAAGAAAAATATTGAATTATGTTTTTTAATTCTCTTACAACATCAATATAAGGATGCTGTTTTTTTAAAAATCTCTTATTATTCTATTCATCAACTGTTAAAGGATTTTAATTCCTTGGTTTTGTCTTTTTCCAGAACTCCTAAACCACATCACCTCTACTTTCAATATTATAATAGGAGGTTATAGGTAAACAAAGCAAAAGAAAACAAACAACTATGTTGGTTTCTTTTAAACAGGTAGGAATCTTTTGTAGCACAAATACTGTATCAATTTAGTAAAATCTTACTTGATTATTAGGGTTTTTTTTTTAAGATGTTCAAGTCTACATTTAGTTATTTGAAAAACATCTTGTTAAAGCTCATTTTTAATGCTTTTTTTAAAAAAAAGAAATTATAAGCCAGGGGGGGTTGAATTGTTGTGTTTCCAACATGTTTTATTTTTGAAAAACATTCAGGACTTTTTTTTTTTTTTTTTTTTTTTTTTTTTTACAAATGTATTCCCACTCACTTATTTAAAGTTGCCTGAATGCTGGGTTTTCATTGGAAACCTCTTTGGTGTTTGAGTATCTTCCTCCCTTAAGCCCACATTAAAACAAATAATAATTTATGATAGCCAGAAGTTTCTATAAGATTCAGGGAAACAGACCTCATGGAAGAATGGTCTAGTGGAAGATATCTTGGGGCCTGTGGAAAGAGCACCTTCTCAGCTCAGTGCATTTTGCTCTGTTCATCCTTCACTGCTTTTCCTTTACAGCTTGAAGGCCCTGTTGAAAAAAAAATTAAATCATATTCCTGTATTTACGCCTGATAGCTTATTTTGAAAATTATTTACTTTTTATCAAAAAAAAAAATTCTCAGGAGCTTGGGTGGCTCAGTAGGTTGAGCGCCCAACTCTTTATTTCAGCTCAAGTCATGATCTCACTATTGGTGGGATTGAGCCCTTGCACTGACAGCACGGAGCCTGCTTGGGATTCTCTCTACCCTCTCTTTCTGCCCCTACCTTCTCTCAGTCTCTCAAAATAAATAAATAGGCATTAGAAAAAAATTATGTCTCTACTAATGCTATTTTAGTGCTTTATTACATTCTTTTTTTTTTTTTTTGGTTTCTATTTAATTCTGTTGATGTCACATTCACGTAACTCTTGTCATTAAATCAAAGTTAGAAAATTGGACTCATATAAAATTGTTATGTCTGTTTTCTGACGTCACTCCTGACACAGAATGTGTGGTGTTTGCCGACACTAACCAATTCTCCAATTTTCTAACTCTGATGCCAACTGGATATCCTACATTTCAATTTAGTTTTGACACTAACCGCCTGGTGTTAGCAAAGTCTCCACAGGTCAAGGGCTTGGCCCCTCAAGATGCCAGCTGTCAGTGAGGTGCCCAGACTGCTCCCACTTCTACTTGGCTTACTACATAGTCAAACATCTCCTGACCCCTTGTGTACGTTTGGTAATTCATTAGACAACTCACAGAACTCCGGAAAACACTTCATGCTAACCTGTTTGTTATAAAGGATGCAACTAGGAACAGCCAAATGGAAGCAATACAGAGAGCAGAGGGGTGGTAAAGGGGACAGTGGAGACACCTGTCCAGCACTTTCAAGTGTTCACCAACCTGAAAGTTCTACCGACTCTGTCAAGAGATTTTCTGGAGGTTCCATAATGTAGGCATGACTGATGAAATCATAGGCCGTTGGGGATTAGATCTCTAGTCCCCCTCTCCCCAGAGGTTGGGTGTGGGGCTAAAAGTTCCAACTCCCTAATCATGGCTTGGTCTTTCTGATGACCTACTTCCGTCCTGAAGTTTTCTGGGGTCTCCCGCTCCCAGTCAGCTCCTAAGCAATTGTTATCGTCCCAGAAACTCCAAGTGTTTTAGGAGACAAACACTACATATGTATTTCTTAGTATACTGCAAAATATATTAATCATGCAAGCATTTATTAATTTCTTGCTCAATTCAGCTTTGAACATTTTTCTTAGTCTGAAGAGATAAATACTATTATTTTGTGTTCTTATCTCAGCCACACATAATCTTTCTGTTAAGTAGACTCTCATGACACTTGGCAACTCATTGCCCGCACGCATTCTCCCTGTTATCATTATCTGAGTATCTTCCTTTCCTTCCTAAACCGTAAGTTTTCTAGAGTGTAAGATCATATATTCTTTTTATTCAGGCCTTACTCAGTCTAAATACTCCAGATTCCCCATGGAACGATAGTATGAGGGTAGAAAGACACAGGCGTTTGCCCCCAAAACGCCGTTCCAACGGGCAGTACTCGCTTCAGATCATTCTGTGCTTGGTTGAGAACCTTCTGGGCTTGAGTTGTAGTTCAGCATCTCCCTTTGCCCAGTCTTGCTTCCTCCTACTTCCTTTCACAGGTATCGATCCCCAATAAACACCTTGCACCTCAAAATGCTTCTGCTTCAGGTGAACCCAGCATCTAATATGGTCCCTCACACGGACGATGATTAGGTTGATAAAACACCCACGCCCATCTTCATCAATCTGGTTGAACAACTTCAACCGGAGTTGGCTTGAGAGGGGGGGTAGCTTTAGGCACTGACCTCAGGGTCAGAGGGTTGAAGATCCGGCTGAAGAGTCTTGTAATTGTGGTGACGATGAGATTGAGGACGGTGATGGCAGCAGCTCTTACTATGTGGTAGGTACACTTCCTTGACGGTACTGTGAGAGAGGTACTGTTACATTCTCAGTTTAAAAATGAGAAAATTGGGGGGCGCCTGGGTGGCTCACTCGGTTCAGCGTCTGACTTCGGCTCAGGTCGCGATGTCACAGTCCGTGAGTTGGAGCCCCACGTCGGGCCCTGGGCTGACAGCTCGGAGCCTGGAGCCTGCTTCGGATTCTGGGTCTCCCCCTCTCTCTGCCCCTCCCCTGCTCATGCTCTGTCTCTCTCTGTCTCAAAAATAAATAAAAACATTCAAAAAACAAAAATAAATAAAAATGAGAAAATTGAACCGTGCAGAGATTCAGAAATATAACCTTCACCTCGTAAGTGATAGAGCCAAGATTTGGGCCCATTTCTTAGTTGTTACTTTGCGTATCTAATAATGAATACTCCATAAAGGCAGGGATTTCTGTCACCTGCGTTCATTACTGAACCATTCAGAACTGCAACAGTGCCTGGTATATATAGTAGGAGCTCAGGAAATATTTGTTGAAAGGAGTAAATTAGTGACTGTCGATTAAGACTTCCAGGTAAATTTCAGAAAACATTTGCTTTGATGGCAGGAATCAGTTTTCTCTTTTTAATAGACCTATGTTATAGAACATATTGTTTTGTGCATAGTGTGAGTACTGTTGTGTTTGCTGAATTTAATCAAGTAAAAATAGATCTTTCTATTGACGGACATGCTAATTTTGTACTTGCTAACTTAGTCTTTGTAAATTATTTTTTTTGAACTTTTGTTAATGTTGACTTATTTTTGAGAGAGAGTGGGAGACAGAGCACGAGCAGGGGAGGGGCAGAGGGAGACAGAGACAAGGAATCTGAAGCAGGCTCCAGGCTCCAAGCTGTCAGCACAGAGCCCGACGCAGGGCTCAAACCCTCAAACCGCAAGATCATGACCTGAGCTGAAGTCAGACCCTGAACCAGCTGAGCCACCCCGGCGCCCCTAGTGTTTGTAAATTAAACTTGAAGTGTCTTCTGGTCCATCATCCTTCTGCAGAGCCTCAGAAGATTCACTGGTGCTGTTCTTGGGGCCTGTATCTATGAGATACCCCTTAGGAAAGTACAGCAACTTTCCTTTCTCAGGGCATAATTCCCAGTATTCAAGGTTTGACTCTTGGTAGTTAGGTGTGCATTCAGGGACCCTCCTGAGCCAAATGAGGAAACCTGGGGTAACCTCCTAATGAACTAACGAGGTATTCCTTCCTGAGAATCTAGCCATGGAACAAAGAGACACCAAATCTGAAAGTCTTTAAATTTGAATCCTACTAAGTATAGAAAGGTGACTAGAGTGTCCATGAATTCGTGCGCCTGGAGCCTCCCTGGTTCCTGCCTTACCTGAGGTTTGATTGTGACTGGTAACATGACTTCCTAACAAACATGCTCTTTAGCCGAAACACCAGTGTTGGTTTCTATGACTGGCAACAGAAAGAAACCACGCGACCACCTTGTGGCTCAGGAGGTATCTGTGCTCGTTGAGTGGTAGGACATAGCATAGAGGACCAGATGCATTCACCTGATCCGGTAAAATGGAAAGTGCCTGATTTTAGATTTTATAGGATACGGAGTAGAGGTGGGATAATAGGTGTGGATGTTCGGGGTCTCTTATTTATAACTTCAACTGGCCAGTTCCAATTCCTGTGGGCGAATAGCTCAGGTAATAGTCTGAAGGATTGTTGCTTTAAGTTTTGGATTCAGAAAAGAGCCAGGTTTCTTATGTTACCATAGGCTTATAGGGTTTGCTTAAAAGTATTTTTAAAGTCCCACTGATTTTTTTTTTTTGTTTTTCTTGTTTTTGTTTTCTACTCAAAAAAGATCATTAAAGTGAGCTCTCTCTCTCATGCCATGTTGGCATTCCCAAGGAAGATTCATGATTGGATTATATTTCTGAGCAATATAAATCAAACTTGGTGGCAGGGATATGTTGATGGCTTGAAGTAAGTGAAAAATAAATTAGAAAGGGAGAAGGCCTGGGGTAGCAAAGACATAAATTTAAAATTTAAATCTCAAAAGATGAAAAACTATGAAAAGCCATTTTGAAAACCTGGCTTAGATGCTTCTAAATGAGTGAAAAGGGGAGCAAGGGGAATAAGTTAGGAGCACGTGAATGAGTCTGGTTTACATAGAAGTCCTTATAACTCAGAAGAAGACAGTTTACGTGTTTAAGCAATACCAGAAGGTCCTTTCAAAAGGTATTAGGACCTCAAGAGAAATCACTTAGAATGTTTTAAAAACATTGAAACATTGGAATAGATTACTTTTGGCATTTGAAAAGAGAACATTATATTGAAGGTATACAGTCATCAGACTAGGCAATGCTACTATGATGAATTTATTATATTCATTCTCTTATATTACGTTCCTTCTTTTTCTCATAAAGCTAAATGCTCATGATTCAGAATTTACATTAGTTCTTGGAATTAAGGAAAATAAATACCCTTAAGAATGGCAAAAAAGAAAGAGGTTGAAGGCTTTGAACTCCGATGGACCTTGAATTTGAACCTGTCTCCTAAGTGGCTGTATGATCTTGGGCAAGTCACTTGGCCTCTGAACCTCGGTGTTCTCAACTCAGAGGTTTTGCCAAAAATAAAGTGAGATACCTGCCTAAACCAAATATCACAGTGCCAGCTTACAGTCGATACATAATAATTGTAGATTATTAATAGATCCCTTGTTCCTTCCCTCTGAAACTTGAAACTTAACAAAGCAAGATTTTAATTTATGTAAATTTGTCCTAGTTTAGAGAGAAACAGCTCCCTTGTGGCAGAGATAAGGAGGATGATTATAAAGTTCCACTAAATTAATAAAAAGTGTGCATTTCTAATCTACAGAGGTTTCATCCTGCTAAAACTTATTCAAAGTTTCCATATCTAATGGTTTACACACCCAGTGTGCACACCTGCTACTTTTCTGCACATGCCTTTTCCAGGGGGTAAGGTCAGGTTGTATATTATTTAAATCAGAATTGGAGGTGAATTACACCCATAGTTCTTTAGATTTAGGAAGTTTGAATACACTGCAAATGAGTGCTTTTTAAAAAAATGAAATATTTGACTACCCAAACTTTCTCTCTAGCTCCCTTTCATCTTCTTTTCTTCCTCAAACCATGATATGAAGATTAAAATGTTTCCTTTACAGCGCTGTAGATATGCGAATCATGTCTTATAAGAAACGAACGGCATAATGACAAAAGTGGCTCTCGAATGCTTGATTTTCACCATCGGGGGGATGGGTGTGTCTAGCCAATCAGTAAAGATGATTTGGGTGGAGGTGGGGTGGTAAGAAGAATTTGATTTAGTTTACATAAAAGTTTTTCTTTTCTTTAAAAGGACAGATGTCTATTTCAAGTAATTCTGTAAGTTTTTTTTCTGAAAGATGTTGGTGCTGATGTGAACTCTTTCATATTTCTGTCCTCTGCCAAGATCATTCTAGCATTCACTAGGGGGCTCCTCTGTGTGGGCCACTATTTAATAAAGTATGAAGCCATGGGACATCCCTACCCTGGGTCAGGAGCAGCTGGAAGTGATTTCAAGTCTGCTGTACCTTATAGATAAAGTGATAAAAGGACTTAGTTTTAAGTCGGGGGGGGGGCAGTTTAAATAAGCTTATATTTCTTTTGTAATGTGCATGTTTATTCTAGAAAAAAATAGAAAAATTAAAAATTAGAAGGAAGAATACCAATTCCCCGTAAGTCTAACACCCAAGGAGAGCCACTATCCAGTAAATGTCTTTCCAGAACACTTCCCAGGTGTCCCAGCAATGGTGGAATGAGGAGCCCTGAGCTACTGAAAGCTCATTCTCTTAATCAGGTTATGTGGGAATGATAATCTCTGATGGGTGAGGAGGTCACATGACGATGTCAGGATGATGAGTCGTGGGTTGCAAGGACTTAGCTCATTTCCTTCTGCATTATCCTGGATCCAACTGATTTGTCATTTTGGCTTAGAGTGATGAGTAATGCTCACCTCCTTCCCTCTTACCTTATGGTTCTAGTCTCTTGAACACATGTGCATCCTGCTTGTCAGCTGGTTCCTGTCAGCTTTGCATATAGTTGCGGGGGTTTGCCAGTCCCCTTAGGGCTTGCTAGCTCACACATGGTCTGCATGAATTCTTGGAGAAGTCTCCAGAGGAAGGGTGTAATGGAGCAGGACAGAGCATTAGGAGTGCCAGTGCTCCAGAAAACATTTGCCAAAACTTTCGTTCAGAAAGGCTGAACTGAGATTTCTCTAGGACATGAGAACTTCTTAAGCAGCCAGTCATGGTTCCATGACAGCTGAGATTTGACAGGGGACGTTTCTTTCTCTTTATGCCAGGGAGGGCACGGAGCCTGTTCCTTACCATTATGGGAAAGTTAAACCACTGGAATTTACTGAAAAGGTTGTGGCTAATGGCATAGCCTTTTAAGTAAATAATGCATGCTGGGCTGGGGGGCCCAGAAAGATCTTCAAAGCACGCTTTCCCTCTAAACTCTTGGTATGGAAAAATCTGAATCTGGGCAGAGAGAAAATAAACATACAAACAAAATGTAAGAAACTTGTGAACAAAAACCTTACGGCCTTCATATCCTTCTTCCATACATCAGAACTCTTTCTAGTGACAAGCTCAGGAAAAAAATATTTGGAAGTAGGAACATGCTGTGAATAAACAATCTGTGCATCGCTTTTCTTCTCCCTGAATTGGAATGCTCAAAACTGAGATTCTTTGGGATCACAGACGCTCCACTACAAGGATATAGTGACAGATGATACCCTGTTAGCGAGTCTAAGTAAGCCACAAAAATGAAGGAGAAGCCTGTGGGATGACTGGAAAGTAAGGGGGAGGGTAACCAGATAGACAGTGAATGAGCTCGAAGCGTGACCTGTTCAAAGACCTTCACTTCCCTAGAATCCACAATCGTTTACATGTCTTTAACATCCAGGTGAACGGCCGTTTTGACAACCTGGACCCTCAAGTTTTGGAATTTTTTCCAGTTGACCACCCTCTCTAATTATCTTCATACTTCCACACTTACGACAAAAATGTGCGCCTTGTGGTCTTTTCAAAGGGTTCCACATGTGAGACCCTGTACAAAAAGACCTACCGTCTGACCACCATTTATTTTCCTAAAAGCTCTCTGTTAGTTATTCCCATGGTCCCTGCTGTCAGATCCCACTGAGACCTCTAAAATCCCACGTCCCTCGTTACTGCTTACTACCAACCACCTCTGCTTGTCCCTCCTTCCCTGCTCAGTGTCTAGGCTTCGTCACTATAATCCTTCTCTTACCATTCATCTCACACCCTTACCCTCTTATTTTTTTTCTAATACATCTGCCTGTTAAAAACCCAAATCTAGAGTTCCATATTAAAGTGCCCATACCTGGACTGAGGCGCAGTGGAGAGAGAAAATCCATACAACTGCAAAGATAGGCCATGAACTCAACTCAAGAGTAACTCAATGAACGTGTGGTGGTGAAGGGCGTGACCTCTGGGATCACGCTGACTAGATTCACACCCCTGCTCATCATTTCCTAGAAGTGAGATCTGGGCTAAGTTACTCAACATTCTTTTTTTTCTATGACTACCTTTCTTATCTGTATCGTGGGAATCTAAAAGAAATTGCCTCACGATCTCTTGTGATCATGAGCTCTCCGTCACCATCTACTTCACTTTCACAAATGACACTTCCGCTTTGTAACAAAAACAGAAGCCATTAAACGAGAGAAACTCATCATTGGTTCATAAATTTAAGGAGCTGTTATTGTCTTTAATTTGCAGGGTTTGTTTTAATATTCTAGGAAGGACATGCAGAAGATAATCTCGGTATTGTTCGTCTGTCCATGCCCAGAGGGGGGAATAGAGTATCTTATAGACTATGGAGTTGGCATTTCCGTCATTTCAAATTATAATATTAATCTAACAAATATGCATTGAGTAGATGTTTGGTTGCAGACACACGGTTAGGTAAAATGAGGGATACATGGGTAAGTGAGATGGGTATTAGCAAGTGGAATTGGATTTTTCTTAAATGTCTAAATCTGGTCAGCTCCGACTTGATAAATAACCTCATTTGCTTTTTAAAAATCTTATCTCTTCCTTTTCTTTTCTTGTTCTATCTTGAAAAAAATTATCCCCCATGTTTATAACTCCATTTGAGAGGTCTGCTACTGCAGCATTCAGTTTAAAACAAAGCAAAACAAAACAAAACAAATCACACATGTGTGGGTATACAATGGAAACGGACTGTGTTTGTTAAATTGAACCATAGCTTCTTGCTCTCTTTTTAAAATTCAGGGATTTGAACAATAAATATGCAGTCCATGAAACTAGAAAATTTCAACCTGGGGGCAAATCAATTGATGCACTTGTGTATGCTTTTCTCCTGCAGTACCTGCCTCTATAACACCTGCAAACTTTGCTACCGTCCAAATGATTTACAACCATGCAAACTGTCAACTATAAGCGATATGACAAAATATCAAAATTAGATGTTACTCACTGCTTCACGAGCTACACTGTTTACAAAAATAGTTTTTTGGTGGATTCTTCTCTCTACCGCAGCTGTTTTTGTGGTGTAAAAGAGGATGTTCTAGGTAACATCAGTAAAAAATGGTAGATAGGCAACCCCATGTCCCCTTTCTCCCACAAAAGCAGTGAATACACTGACAAATACTGTTGGAATCAACTTTATCAGAACTCTTGGAACTAGCCAAAGTTTTACAGCATCCAGACAAACATCTGATCAAGCAAAAGGTGGCTGAATCTCAGTGCGAGAGCTTTGGGGTATTTTAGCTTACCTTGGTCCCAACCTCCCTCCCCAGCTCAGGAAGGGTCTTGAAGATGGCATCCTGCATTCCTGGTTTGGGTTTCCAGTGCTGGCTAATGCAGAGAAGATCTGCCCTCAAAGAATTATGCTTATGGGTTTTGGCCCATCTGGTGGTTCCCTGAATAAGGCAATAAAGGGTTTGCCTTTATTCAACCTAGCTCTCCTAAGGTGAGCTCTCCTAAGGTGGAGAGATGACCACATGGGGACATTCGTCAGAAACAGTTAAGGCAACCTTATTAGCTGCTGCCACTTGGGGCAGGGGATAACAGTTGGAGCAAGTAATAGATACATTGAAAAGCATATCTACAAGGCGAGAGGCACATAGGGCGGGATGCATACTCAGAAAAGCTCTGAACTCTCATCCTGCTTGGCCTTCTGAATCTGTGCAGACAGAAAGTGAAGGTTAAAGCAGACTTGTAAGTTGTCCAGCTGAGTATTGAAGGTTTACCCTGGAAAGTTTATTAGTAAAAACTGTGAGGTGTTTTTGTTTTGTTTGTTTTTAATTTTTTAATGTTTATTTTTGAGAGAAAGAGAGAGAGAGAGACAGACAGACAGACAGAGCATGAGCAGGGGAGCGACAGAGAGAGGGGCAGAAACAGAATCCGAAGCAAGCTCCAGGCTCTGAGCTGTCAGTACAGAGCCCGACGTGGGGCTCAAACTCACAAACCATGAGATCATGATTCGAGCCGAAGTCAGACACTTAACTGACTGAGCCACCCAGGGGCCCCTGTTTATTTCTTTTTTGAGGTGGGGGGGATTCCTAGATGTTTAAGAAAATCTCTGCCAAATCACTAGCTGACCACTAAGGTAACCTAATACAGACAGCAGTGACTACATATAACAAAAAAATACTGATTTTACAAAATTGGTTCAGAAAACAAACAAACAAATGCAGCCACAATCAGTGGCCATAACAAACTCTGGGAAAGGAAAAGAATCTGACTACCAGAGTTGCCACATTGTAATAGTCAAAATGTACTCCAAAAGCCTAGCTTTCAAAAAATGTTATAAGGTATTCAAAGAAACAAGAATGTATAGTCCATATACTGGAAAAATAAAAATGCATACGCACTGTATCTGAGGAAGCCTAGGTATTGTACTTAGTAGATAAAGACTAACTCAGGTACCTAAATATGCTCAAATGCTAAAGAAAACAATGTATGAAGAATTAAGGGAGAGGTAAGAATGATGTCTCACCAAATAGAGGATATCAACAAAAAGAAGTTATGAAAAGTAATCAGATAGAAATTCTGGAATTGAGAAAATTACAATAACTGAAATAAAAAATTCACTAGAGGGATTAATAACAGATTTGAGCAGGCAGAAGAAAGAATCAGCAAACTTGAACATAGGTCATTTGAGATTAGCCAGTATGAGGAGAAGAAAGAAAAAAGAATGAAGAAACATGAACAAAGCCTAAAATACCTGTGGGACACTATCAAGTATGTAACATAAGCCTAATATCTCTTCCATAGAAGAGAAAGGGTTAGAAATAATATATGAAATATATTAGTTATTATATTGATAGAATAGTTGAAAACTTCTGAAATTTAATGAAACACGAAAAATCACACATCTAAGAAGTGCAATGAACCCCAAATAAGATCAACTCAAAAGAGATCCACAGGGAAACACATTCTAATCAAACTGCTGAGCGCCAAAGGCAAAGAGAGAGAACACTGAAAACAGGAAGAGAGAAGTGATTCGCTATGTGCAAGTGATCCCTAATAAGATTAATAACTGATTCCTCATCAAAAATCATGGAAGCCAGAAGGAAGTTGGATGCCATATTCCAAGTGCGGAAAGAAAATAAAGACACAAGAAACTTAAGCAAAAATTCTGTATCTGGCAAAAGGGTCCATTAAAAATGAAGGAGAAATTAAGACATTCTCTGAAGAATAAAAAAGAAAGGTTTTTTGTTTGTTTGTTTGTTTTTCCAGTAGATCTGCTGTACAATAAACGCTAAAGGAAGTCCCTCAGGTTGAAATGATAGGGCACTAGAGAGTAATCAAATCTGCATGAGAAAATAAAGAACACCAATAAAGGTCTATAAAGTCAGTATTAATGTGTTTCTGGTTAGTAACTTATATGTTTTTTCCTAAATTATTGAAAAAACTACTACATAAAACAATACTTATAAATCTATGTTGCTGTACACACAGGTATAAGATGAAATTTCTGACAATAATAACATAAAATGTGGGGAACAGAGCTCCATAGGAGCAAATGTTTTATATAGTATTGAAACTAAGTTGCTACTAATTCAAACTAAATTGTTACAAATGACGATATTAACTGTAGTCCCCAGAGCAACAACTAAGAAACTAACTAAAAACATATATGATCAAGGAAATGAGAAAGGAATCAAAATGGTATATTAGGAAATGTTTACCTAACACAAAAGTAGATATTAATGGATGAATTCAGGAAATAAAAGATATAAGACATATTGAAAACAGCAAAATGGCAGAAGTCCTTTTTTATCAGTAATTATATTAGATGTAAATAGATTAAACTTTCCAGTGAAAAGGTAGAGATGGGCAGATGGATTTAAAAAAATGAATCCATCTATAAGTTGACCACAAGACACCCACTGTGGAATCAAAGACACAAAGAAGTTGAAAGCAAAAGGATGAAAATAATTATTCCATGCAAGCAGTAATCAGAAGAGAGCTGGTATGACTATTAGATAAGATAGACCTTAAAACACAAATTGTTATAAAAGATGAAGAATATTATAAAACAACAAAAAAAGTGTCAATCCCTTTAGAAGCTATATCAACTATAAGTATATATGCACCTAACAACAGAGTTTCCAAATTTATGAAGTACAAACTGACAGAATTCAAGGGCAAAATAGGTCAAAAATAATAGTTGGTGACTTCAACACCCCACTTTCAAGAACAGCATAACTAAACAAAAGATGAAGAAGGAAATAGAAGACTAGAAAAATATAAACTCACTAGCACTAACAAGACATATATAGAACACTCCACCTAATAATAGCAGAATACATATTCCTTTTTTGGTACATGAGACATTCTCTAGGATAGACCATATCTTAGGCCACATATGATTATAAATAAATTTTAAAAGATTGAAATTGGAATGAAATGAGAAATCAATAACAGAAGGAAATTTGGAAATAAAGTTGATTGATGATGATTTAGATAATCATCTGACCGAGAGAGAGAGAGAGAGAGAGAGAGAGAAAGTCTTAAATTACTAAAATCAGGAATGAAACAGGAGACATTATTACTGACCATAGAGAAACACAAAACAATATAAGACAATACTATGAACAGTTGTATGTCACTAAATTAGATAATCCAGCAAAATGGACAAATTCCTAGAAATATGCAAACCACCAAAACTGCCTCAAAAAGAAATAGAAAATATGAATAGACCTATATAATAAGAGATTGAATCGTAATCAGAAACCTCTAACAAAAGAAAGCCTGGAACAAGATATTGTCACTGTTGAATTCTATTAAATGTGTAAAAAAGAATTATCACCACTCCTTCCCAAACTTTTCTAAGAAGTTGAGGGAGGAGAGGACATTTCTTTTTTTTTTTTTTTTTAATTTTTTTTTTTCAACGTTTATTTATTTTTTGGGACAGAGAGAGACAGAGCATGAATGGGGGAGGGGCAGAGAGAGAGAGAGACACAGAATCGGAAACAGGCTCCAGGCTCCGAGCCATCAGCCCAGAGCCTGACGCGGGGCTCGAACTCACGGACCGCAAGATCGTGACCTGGCTGAAGTCGGACGCTTAACTGACTGCGCCACCCAGGCGCCCCGAGAGGACATTTCTTAACTCATACTGAAGCCAGCATTACCCTGATACCAATGCCAGACAAAGACATCACAAGAAAATAAAATTGCAGACCAATATCCCTTATTAATATAGATGCAAAAATTCTCAACAAAGTAGTAGCAAACTGAATCCAGCAACATATTCATAAGATTATACACCATTACTAAGTACTATTTATCTTAGGAATGTAGGGTGGGTTCAACACAGAAAAATCAATCAGTGTAATAGAATAAAGGGTAAAAAAAAAAACAAAAAAAAACAAAAACAAAAACAAAAACAAATAATCCAGTGAAGAAATGGGCAGAAAACATGAATAGACACTTCTCTAAAGACGACATCCAGATGGCCAACAGGCACATGAAAAGATGCTCAGTGTCACTCCTCATCAGGAAAATACAAATCAAACCACACTGAGATACCACCTCACGCCAGTCAGAGTGGCTAAAATGAACAAATCAGGAGACTATAGCTACTGGAGAGGATGTGGAGAAACGGGAACCCTCTTGCACTGGTGGTGGGAATGCAAACTGGTGCAGCCACTCTGGAAAACAGTGTGGAGCGTCCTCAAAAAATTAAAAATAGATCCACCCTATGACCCAGCAATAGCACTGCTAGGAATTTCCCCAAGGGATACAGGAGTGCTGATGCATAGAGGCACATGTACCCCAATGTTTATAGCAGCACTCTCAACAATAGCCAAATTGTGGAAAGAGCCTAAATGTCCATCAACTGATGAATGGATGAAGAAGATGTGGTTTATATATACAATGGAATACTACTTGGCAATGAGAAAGAATGAAATATGGCCTTTTGTAGCAACGTGGATGGAACTGGAGAGTGTTATGCTGAGTGAAATAAGTCATACAGAGAAAGACAGATACCATATGTTTTCACTCCTATGTGGATCCTGAGAAACTTAATAGAAGATAATGGGGGAGGGGAATGGGGAAAAAAGTTACAGAGAGGGAAGGAGGTAAACCATAAGAGACTCTTAAAAACTGAGAATAAACTGAGGGTTGATGGGGGGTGGGAGTGTGGGGAGAGTGGGTGATGGGCATTGAGGAGGACACCTGTTGGGATGAGCCCTGGGTGTTGTAGGGAAACCAATTTGACAATAAATTTCATATTAAAAAAAAAGAAAGTTACTTAATTTACAATAGTATCAAAATGAATAAAATACTTAGGATTAAATTTAACCTAACAGGTGTAAGATTTGTACACTGAAAACTTAAAACACAAACAATGTTGAAAGAAATTAAAGAAAGTCCAAATAAATGGAAAGACATGCCATGTTTGTAGATTGGAAGACTTAACATTTTTAGGATGGCCAAACTACCCAAAAGAATCTATAGCTTTGATGTAACCTTTACCCAAATCCCAGTGCTCTTTTCTACAAAAATGGAAAAGTTAACCCTGAAATTCAAATGACATTGCAAGTGACCCATAATAACCAAAACAATCTTTAAAAAGAATAAAGTTGGAAAACATACACTTCTTTTTTTTTAATGTATAATTTATTGTCAAATTGGTTTCCATACAACATCCAGGGCTCATCCCAACAGGTGCCCTCCTCAACGCCCATCACCCACTTTCCCCTCTCCCCCACCCCCCATCAACCCTGTTTGTTCTCAGTATTTAAGAGTCTCTTATGGTTTGCCTCCTTCTCTCTCTGTAACTTTTTCTCCCCCCTTCCCCCACCCCCCCCCACGGTCTTCTGTTAAGTTTCTCAGAATCCACATAGGAGTGAAAACATATGGTATCTGTCTTTCTCTGCCTGACTTATTTCACTCAGCATAATACTCTCCAGTTCCATCCATGTTGCTACAAAAGGCCATATTTCATTCTTTCTCATTGCCAAGTAGTATTCCATTGTATATATAAACCACATCTTCTTCATCCATTCATCAGTTGATGGACATTTAGGCTCTTTCCACAATTTGGCTATTGTTGAGAGTGCTGCTATAAACATTGGGGTACAAGTGCCCCTGTGCATCAGCACTCCTGTATCCCTTGGATAGATTCCTAGCAGTGCTATTGCTGGGTCATAGGGTAGATGTATTTTTAATTTTTTGAGGAAACTCCACACTGTGGAAAACATACACTTCTTGACTCTAAAATTTACTATAAGCTAGAGTAATCACTGTGGTACTGCCATATATATATATATATATATATCAATGGAATAAAATCAAAAGTTCAGAAATAAGACTTTATATCCATGGTTGACTTTTGACAAAGGCACCAAGATGATTCCGTGGGGGAAAGACAATCTCTTCAATGGATGATTCTAGGACAATTTGATAGACACATGGAAAAGAATGAAGCTAGACCCTTACTTAGTTCACACCACATACAAAAATTATCTCAAAATGGATCAAAGATCTAAATGTAAGAGATAAATACATAAACCTTTAGAAGACAGCATAGATGTAAATGGTCATGAGCTTGGATTTGGCAACAGTTTCCTATCCATGACAACCAAAGAAAAAGCAACAACAGCAAATAAATAAATTGGACTTCATGACAATGAAAAACTCTTATGCATCAAAGGACATTATCAAGAATGTGAAAAGATGACCCACAGAATGGAAGAAAATATAAATCATAAAGCTGATAAGGGTCTAGACTATATAAATACCTTGTGAACAACAAAAACACCCCCCTCCCCCAACACAACTAAACAACGGGCAGAGGACGTGGATAGATATTTCTCGAGAAAAAGATATACAAAGGGACAATAATCACATAAAAAGATGCTCAACATCACTAGTCACACATTGCGGATGGGAATGCGAAATGGCACAGCCACTGTGGAAGACAGCTTGGTGATTTCCCAAAATGTTAAACAGATAGCATATGACCAGCAATTCTGCTCTTAGGTACGTGCCAAAGAGAATTGAAAACATTGTTCAGGCAAACGCTTGTCCATGAATGTTCATGGCAGCATAATTCATAATAGCCAGAAAGTGGAAACAACCCAAATGTCTATCAACTGAAGAATGGATAAATAAATGTTTTACGTCCCTGCTATGAAATATTATTCAGCCATAAGCGGAGGTAAAGTACTGATACATGCTACAACATGAGTGATCCATGAAAATAGTATTCAAAAGGAAAGAAGGCAGACACAAAAGCTACATATCATAGGATGCCACTTATGGGGAATGACTGCTTGGTGGTAATATTACCTTTTCGGGTTGATGGAAATATTCTGGAATTCGATACTGGTGATGGTCGCACAACATTGTGAATGTACCGGAAGCCACTGACTTGTACATTTCAAGTGAATTTTATGCCATGTGGATTTTACCTCAATTAAAAAAAAAAAACAAAACAGGGACACACTAAAAAAGCAATGCTTCAAATGAACACAAAATAATGGTTAAAAAATGGCCCCAAATCATCTCGACTCTTTCTTCTCGAGTCATAGTCATTTCCTCAGTAACGCAGCCTTTGCAGTAGAAGCATGTATCAGACTGCTGTAATTAACACAATTTCTTTGTGAAATTACATTTGCAAGACTATAGATGTGTTTTCGGTTGTCTTTTATTCATTCCAGATAGCACACCATCATCGTGAATTATGCCAGGGACTGCAATAATTTAATCAATATTATAATTAAACAGTCCCCAGTATAAGTATATATTTATATGCTATGGCGTTGACAACTGGCTTTTAAAAGAGTCTAGAGTTTAATAGTTTTGCGCATCATTTACAGTTCCCTTGCACCACTGACATGATTGATTAGCACCACAATAAGAAATTATGTCTTCTGCAGAATCCATCCTGTATTGGGAGAATTGATTATATTTCCCTGGGGAGGTCAGGTCTCATAATGCAAATGTTAATTAATTTTTTTGTATTAAAAGCTAAATACAAAGCTTGAATCACTTTTATTAGGAACTTCTTTTAATGAATTCACTGCCCTTTGAACCCAAACAGTTTATCTTTTGGCACATGCATCCTATTAAAGAGCAAAAACAATTGATTGTGCAATCATCCACATGGAGTGTCCCAACTAGGTTACAGACATGCTGTGGGAGCCTCTCAGGAGCCGTTAAATTTAATCGTAGACTGTTAGCAGGTTTCCTTCCATCCATTTTTTTCTTTCTCTCTTTTTTCCCCCTCCCTCTGTGAAAAAAAAAATACTTCGAAGAATAACTTTAGGAAGTTAAAACAAATAGCATCATTTTAACTTTTAATGTGAGGGTATAGAATGGAATGGAATTACATATACTGTTTATTTCAAATATATTATACTAGGAAAACATCATATGAAAGAGCATTATGTTTATGTAGATGGTAGAACAGTCTGTAATTAAACTAGATTGCTGCTAGGTTATATTTCATCGGCTTTTCTGGGTAATGAAAGTTCATGACTTTAATGGAGACCACCTCAAATGTATTTTACTAGAAATTTCACTGGAAATTTACATTCAAATGTAGCAAGGGTGGTTTGCAGTTGACTGGTCTTTGTAATGGCCAGGTCTATCTGCAAGGCGTGCAGGGTTTTGAAACTGTTACAATCTAGCATTTCTGTATTGAAACTCTTTGTTAATTAATTTGATGAAACATACTTTGGTTCCCATCCTATTTAAATTCAGATTTCTGGAACCAAAGGTATCTTACTCAATTCTTCCCAGCATGGGGTCATTGGCATGGTTTATTTTCTTAATGTTGTTTCTGTCTTCTTTTGAAAACTTTTGTAAGCCTGCAATTAGTTTGAAAAATCTCATTAGGTATCAAATGAGAAAATCGTTAAATGTGCTCACTGCCGAAAGCATGCCCCACTTGGAAATCAACATTGCTTGGAGTGTTTCACTTCAGAGCCCTGTGCTAACCAAACCATTAGAGGAGGCTTCATCAAGGGGTACATCTCTCATTTCTGAATATATGTGATTCATCGATGTATACTGATGGTGATAAATATATTGGACCCCCAATTTTGGATTAATTATGCCAAGGCAATTTTCATTGATTCTATTAATTACTGATGGCTCATAGAACTTGTTCTCTGATACCTCCGTGCAAGGTCTACTAAAGCAAATGACACTTGGGTGGACTAAGTGCGATTCTGTCTATCCACCATCCTCTCTACTGGTAAAAATAGGGATACATTTTCCTGACTTCCTATCTCGGTGCCTAAATCTGTTGCTGTCCCGCTCCTATAGTTCTTCAAGATAATGTCTTACTCGGACACATTTCATCCAAACAGTAGCTGGTTTAGAGGGCACCAGAAGGTCTGCACCCGGCACCATCTACCAGAGCCCCCACAAGGGGACAAATCATAGCTTTCCAGAGCCGATAGTGCATGAAGCCTAACTCATAAATTATGAAATGGTAACTGCATATTTTTCAACAACCAAGGTGACAATAATAGCAATTTTTTTAAGCTGATTTATTCTGGGGGGGGGGGGGGGAAGCGAGGGATAGAGAGAGAATCCCAAGCAGGCTCTGCACTGTGAGCTCAAAGCCCAATGCAGGGCTGGAACTCACCAACCACGGGATCATGACCTTAGCTGAAGTTGGACACTTAACTGATAGACCCACCCAGGTGCTCCAATAGTAGAGATTTTTAATAACGTATCATTACATTATAAATATTCAATTTCTTACCCATTCTCTTACTCTAAGGAAGTAATACTGCCTGCTGAGTCAGTCCTGATGTTGGAGGAACTGGGGAATGGGTGAATAGCAGCCAGAGATCTCAGATAAATTTATCTACATAATAAAAAGCTGAAGCAGGGAGGTGGGGGTAAGAGACAAGAACTGGGTCTGAGACTGGGGGAGTCTGGAGTTGGGGGTTGGCGGCAATGGGAGCAGTTGTTGCCATGTGAGTGAAATGGAGTGTGAGAGAGTGGGGCCTAAGGGCCCTTAAGTTTTGTGTTACAATAACAAAGTGCTTTTCCTTGGATCGCTTAAAATATCCAAAAAGCTACCGGCGTCGGTTAAACGCTTTTAAGCTATTTTGGACGCGGAACTGATGTATCTTTGAATGGCACTCAAAGCAGAGCTGGGACCACAGAGGATTCAGTTTCGCAGGTGACACAACGATGACTATGAGCGCCCTCCGGTGGGCATCTCGACTACTACCTGCCTGGGCAAGTTTTTTTGTTTTTGTTTGTTGGTTTGTGTGTTTTTAATATATTTTTAGTTTTTGTGTAATCTCTACACCCATTGTGAGGCTTGAATTTACAATCCCGAGATTAAGAGTCGTGTGCCCTACCCTCTGAGCCAGCCAGGCCCCCGACTGGGCAATTTTTAGTACATGCCTCAGCCTTACAAATGCGTTGACTCTTCCTGTGAGTTTCAAACCTTTCTTCTTGATCAAAGTTACCTCTCTTTCAGGGCGCCTGGGTGGCTCCGCCAGTGAAGCATCCAACTTCGGCTCAGGTCATGATCTCATGGTTTGTGAGTTCGAGCCCAGCATTGGGCTCTGCGCTGACAGCTTGGAGCCTGCTTCGGATTCTGTGTCTCCCCCTCTCTCTCTGCCCGTCTCGCACTCTCTCTCTCTCAAAAATAAATAAATGTTAAAAAAATTACTTCTCTTTTGACTGATTTTCTTGAGAGTCTGCTCTTTGCTGAACCTATTGGGTTCATCTGGACTAATGATTCTAATTAAGGTGACAAATTTTCCACCTGATATGAATTTCTTAAAAATATGACTTGACTCGGGATAGTTTCCAATTGTGGAGATTCTAGCCATCATGATTTACCAATGACACATTTTTTTCCTGGCCATCAAAATATATCAGATGGGAAACTACTATGTTGTGTATTTCCCACTTGTTTTCCTTATTCTTTCTTCAAAGAGATTTGTCCCCCTCTGTTTTCAGTCATATGAGAGGCTATTCAATTAACGATAAGTCAGACTGGGGTGCCAGTTGAATGTCCGAGTCTTGATTTCAGCTTAGGTCATGATCCTAGGGTCGTGGGATCAAGTCCCTCGTTGGCCTCTGCACTGAGCATAAAGCCTGCTTAAGGTTCTCTGTCTCTCTCTCCGTCTCCCTCTGCCCCTCTCCCCTGCTCACGCTCTCTCTCTCTTTCTCTAAAAAAAGTCAGACTGTGAATCAAATATGTGGCCAAATACTTGCTGAATGTGGCATTTTGCTAAGTCCTGGGGTAATGGTGGAATGCAAAAAGACAAGGTTCTTACCCTCAAAGAATTAATAATCCAATGAGAATAACAAATAATAAGAAGAAAGGTATATTCATGAACTATGTTAAGTGCTCCGGGAGAAAGATAGGATGCTATGAGATCATGTAACAGGGGACCTGTCCTAGTGTGGGCTCAAGGAAGGCTTCTCTGAGGAAGTAACAATAAAGTCAAGATCATATTTGCAGTTATTAATTAGGCAAAGGGGATGAAGGAAGAATGGTCAGGTCAGTCATAGAGAACAGGATGTGCAAAAGTCCTGAGGCAGATTAAAGTGTGAAATATTTGTTCAAGAAACAGAGGGAAGTCAGTGTGACTGAAGAACCAGAAAGAGGTTAGAGAGAATGAACTATGAGCCTGAAGAGACAAGAGGGGAAAATCCTGTTGGCTACATTAAAGACTTTTTTTTTTTTTTGTCCTAAGAGCTGTGGAAAGCCATAGATGTGTTCTAAGCAGAAAAGTAGCATGATCAGATTTGCTCTGAGACCATTGGGCGAAGAAAGAGGGAAGTTGGAAGATGAGGTGAAGATCGTGGCCATGGTGTGGATGAGCTGTGGTAGCAATTTGGTCTAGCTTGGCAATCAGGGTGACAGAATTCAGGGGACGGGTTGAAGGGGGTATACAAGATAAAAATGTGTAAGACTGAACAATGAACTGAACGTGGAGGAGGTAAGGGAGAAGAAGGAAAGAAGGACACCTCCCAGTTTCTACCTCTTGCACTGAACAGAGAGTGGGGTCCTTCACAAAGGTCAGAAAACATGAAAGACTAGACTGGGGAGGACACAGGTCATGATGAGGCACCATCATAAACCGACTCCATTGAGTTGTGCTGAAGGTTGAATCGACTTTGAGTTACCCAAGTTGAGACGGTATCGTCGTCTCTAAAGTGAACCGACTAACACTTGTCTTGCGAGGTGGTTCTGTGTTTTACAGGAGAGAGTGGATGTAAAGCACAGTTCCTGTCACTTAAAAAGCCCCCGGTAAAGGTGAGGAGATCGCTTGAGAACGACATCGTGTGTACGTGTATGTATGAAGTTTGGGTGCCTGTATGTAAGTAATCAAATTAAAGCTCCCCATTTGTATTTAAATTCAGTCAACATAAAGTTACTATTATATAGAAGAGAGTTCTTGTGTTTCTTATTAACCTCTGAACTCCAGAGTAATAACTTAATTCCAAATACAAGATAGACAAGATAATATATAGCCAACTTGTGTTATTGCTATTTCATCTCTGCATTCATTGGAGCCTATGAGTTCACAAAGTCAGTTAAAAAATGGCATCCTGGTTCTAAATAATTACAGTATTTTAACTTTAATTTAATTACAGTGCATTGAACAGTAGGCCTTTCAGACTATGTGGTGGTTTGCTCCCGTGAGTTAGACTAATCGGTCCACCTCATTACACTCAATGCATAAAAGGATATATGTCTCCCACTTTCTAACACATTCCTTTAATGTGCTCCTATAATGCTATCAAAACTGGTGCCTGAGCTTTTGCAGAGCATGTATTTTTCCTTAAAACAAAACAAAACGAAACAAAACTCAAATGCAAGATTTTGCAAAGCAGAGCTCTGGAAAAAAAGATAGGTGAACTGAGAAGCAAGCTCTGTCCTGACAGCATTTGACTCTGAAGGAACCGCACGGCAGTGGGGACTTAATTTGTTTCTGACAGGTGACATAAAGATGATCTATAGAGTCATCATTATCTATACGTGGGTGGAAAAAGAATACTAGGGAATCCCAAGTGCACATAACATTGCAGTGGACATTCCTGGGATGCTGTCTGCATTTCTACATTACACATTGCCATGTGAACGAGTGTTAGATGTACCTGCTGTGAAAAAACCGGGGCTAAGTTAGTTTTATGGGAAGACTGATAAAGCTTTAATCAGCTAACATTAAGTGAAGATTCGTTTTTTTAAATAGAAGTTGACTCGAAAGGAAAACGGTTACCAAGAACCAACACAGGTTTTGAGCTGGTCCTTAAATTCTCCGTTTACGGAATTGACTAATTGGAGAAATGCCCGGAGTGGGGGATGGGATGGGCAGAGAGGCGGAAGAGGCAGGACCCAAGTTTGTAATTGAAAGAGAATAAATTGGGTGAAGTGACTGGACAGTGAGAGGGACCGGCCAGATGATTTTCATCTTTATTGACTTGACTTATTAAACAGTGCTGTGGCTTTATTTATTTACTGATGAATTGCAGGAGATAGTCTGGCAGCTGCGGTTTGGATAAAAATACACCATTTCCTTTTCTTATCCCGCTTCTAATATCCCCACATCCATCAGATTTTGGTTTGGGTTTGCAGGAGCGGGAGCCATCCAAAGTTTCTATCCTGGAAGGAAAAAAAATATTCCGCCCCTAAAGCTGCAGAGGTGGAGTGGTGATGAAACAGGCCACGCCCAGACCACGCCCATAGGGAAGGCCCCCAGTTTTCTGATGCTGCGTGTTTCATACGGTCACCCCTCGAGGATTCAGGTGACTTGTCCTCCCCAAGGCAGATATTGGAAACATTTTTCAGAATTACGAGAATTTGGAACTGAATTTGACCTCTTCTCTTCTACTTTTTCCTGGCCTCCCACAAGCCTAGTAGCTCTTCAGAATAACACCCATAGTTAAAGAGGGCTTAGTGGGAAGAACCAAAAATTTCCAGGATTTGGAAAAGTTAGGGCACCTCTGTGAATATATTTCAGGTGTATATTTTAGTGTGGGTGGCCATTTGTTGATTCAACTTAATTTCCGGTATTTCCAGTGTATCACCTACTGACTTGGTCCTAGCTATGTCTTCAACCCAGGCAGAAAATGTCTCCACAATCTTGTCTCTGTCTTCTAGCTCTTATTGTCTTTCAACTGTCTTGGGTATGTCTTTCCATTCTTCCGGTCAGGAACAAAACAAATTCCTTTCCATGTGGGATGTCCAGTATTTTCTCTCAGTTCAGCCTGTATTATCCTTTAAGTAGTGTTCTGACTTTCCACGGGATCATATTCTCCTATAAGAGTACACGTTTCCCCAAATGTCTGGCATTCTTTGGACATTTTCTGTCTGCCTGGACCATTTTCCTCTATTTAATCCTTTCCTAGCTGACTCTTGTAACTCTAGTGACCAAGTAATAGGCTCCTTCTGGTTGTTCGTGCACCCGTCCAGATTAGATCAGGTTTTATTTCTGTTTCTGCAATTTTCCTTTTGCACTCAGCCCCCACCACCAACCCTTCCCTCTGTCTCTCTGTCTCTGTTTATCTCTCTCTCTCTCTCTCTCTCGCTCACACACACACACACACACACACACACCAGCTGGAATGCAGCCTGCCCTCACCTGACACTTTTGAATTATTACATGAAGGCTTTCATTCCTTGGTTCCATTGCCCTTTTTTCTGTCCTGGCATTTCTAAAACTATTTGGCATTTGGAAATTTCTTACATGTACGATGGAACAAAAGGCAAGGGTGAGTGACAGGAGTGAATCCCACTGCCACTGACCTGGTATGATTTGCAACCTGCCCTGGAAAGCCTGGCTGGAGAGTTTAGAACACATGCTATTCATACCAGGTGCAGCTAGCCACCTAGACCGCACATGCACGAGATTTCAATCACGGTATCGGGCACCTGTCAGCGATAGAAAGGTTGCAACAACACGGTGTCTTGATTTTTATGATTATTTTGAATTTTTCGTGGCTGCCTCCATCAAGCCAGGGTAGCAATGACTTGTTAACACTGTGTGGATATATGGCTAGATAAGGAAGCTAAAATGAAATTTGTCATCCTGCATAGATAGGACACTCTCATACCAGAATGGTGACTGGTTTTACACACACACACACACACACACACACACACACACACAAGTAGGGAAGTCATTTTCTCTGTTATCTTTTCTATTCCTTACCTTAAAAATGTTCTGGTTTATGTGACACAGAGAGAGTTATCCCTATTCCAAATTTATAAATTGAGGTATGGAGGATAAGTTTATGTAACAGGAAAATGAATTCTCCTTTTTCAACTTCTGCTAAGGAAATAATTCTTTTTTTTTTTCCTCCAACATAAAAACATTTGAACATCGTTTAGTTGTGTTTTGTGCTTTCAGTGTTCACTCTGGTAGGATATTTTATTTTTTATTCTAGGTACAGAATGTGTTCTTTTTTAACATGTCCAGTGTTGATACAGACACATTAATTTTTTTTAATGTTTTTTCATTTTTTTGAGAGGCAGAGTGAGACAGAGCACAAGCGGGGAAGGGGCAGAGAGAGAGAGAGGGAGACACAGAATCCGAAACAGGCTCCAGGCTCTGAGTTGTCGGCACAGAGCCTGACGCAGGATTCGAACCTGTGAACCGCGAGATCATGACCTGAGCCGAAGTCGTTCGCCGAACAGACTGAGCCACCCACGCATCCCAATACAGGCACATTCAATTAAAACAACAAAAAATGGTATTTTCAAAACCAAGGCAAATATCTTTTTTGAAAACATGGGCTCTGATCTCTGTGCCCCAAGAACCGAAGAGCTGTCCCCAGTGGGGTATGACTTCCTGTATGCTCTTTGGGAGCAGCACATAGGTACTGTGGGGAAGGAGAGGAGCCTTGAGCTGGGCACGGCTTCAGGGTCAGGGGTAAGGAAAGAGGATGACCAGCTCCAAAAATGGTGCTTCCTCAAAGATACAGTGTATCTTAGTAAGTGGACCCCTGCCCCTCAACCACTGAGCACCGGCTGGTCAGAGCCCTCTTGAGGAAGATCATAGCCCTGTTACTTGATTGTAAACACAGAGCCCAAAGGAGTGTCCACAGCCCCTGCCCCCATCTAGTCTGTGGTCACTCCAAACAGAACTGGCCTCACTCTGAGGGCCCTTGAAGTCCCCTTGCGTCTCTGTTTCTCTTCTGATTTTCTTTTCTATTTCTCAGTCTCCCTCTCTCCACTCTTTCTACCCACCGCCACCAGCATCCTTGATCCAATCTTCCAGAATTCCACATGGATAGATCAAGAGAAACTATTTTTCAGTCTACCCCCTCAGTTTTTCTTCCGGCTTTATTGAGTTATAACGGGCATGCAGAAAAACCGCATGTAATTAATATATACAATTTGGGGAGTTTGGACGTATATACTTGTAATACCATTGCCAAGATCTAGGTAATAAACACCTCCATCACCTCCAAATGCTTCCCCGTGTCTCTCGGTTTTGTTTATTTTTGTGGTAAAAACACTTAACATGAGATCTACCCTTTTAACAAATCCTTAAGTACACAATCCCTTATTGGAACTATAGGCACTATATTCTAGCAGAACTCTGGAACTTAGTCCTCTTGTATAACTATAACTTTACACCCACTGAACAACACCTCATATACCCCACCCCATCCCCGGTAACTACCGTTCCATTGTGTACTTCTATACCTTTGACTCTTTTCAATGCCCGATGTAAGAGGAATCGTGTAGCACTTGTCCTTCTGTGACTGACATAGTCCCCTTAGCATAATGTCTTCCGGGTCCATCCATGATGTCGCAGTTATCCACCACACCCCCAGTTTTAATGTGGGGTGACCATGATCGGTGACTCCTAGCATCCATTAGACTGACACACTACTCTTCAATAGTCTTGATTTCCTTGTGGGGTATAACTTAAAGGCTAAAAGCTCCCCTTCGCACCAGGCAGGAGAATAGGAAGGAAATGAGGGACAGAGGGAAGAGAGAAACCATATTGTCACCTTGGGCATTCACTTGTAGTTCAATAGCCATGGGTTGGGACTATTATTTTTAGAATTTAAAGTAGTAATATATTAATCTATCCGGGCATTCTTGGGATCTTGGTCTCATAGGAAGGGTCTTCGTGAGTCCATTTTATTTTTACTTTTTGACATCTGCTTTTTCACCAGAAAAATGACATCTCTTCCTTTGCTCATAAGGAAAGAGAAGGCAGAGTTAAAAAGAGGCTAAGTCATTTGTTAAAATCCCTCTCATGAGTGATTTGCAGAACAGGGGTTAGAATCCAGAATCCCTGGTGTGAAGGAGACATTAGCCCAGGTAACCCTAATTTCAGACAGATCCCTTCAAGTATAGCTAAATTTTATGCAAATTCTCATGGCATCTATTTTGCGCACAACTGAGGAATGTAAGGAAAAGTCTTTGACCCACTTTAGAAGCCAAAGTAGCTGATGCAAGTCGGGCTGATGCCCCGTGCTCTTGTGAAGAACTGAACATTTCTAGGCAAGTGACAACATTCCGCTGAATGTGGTGTCATCACTGTCACTCAAAAGAGCCGATCTGATTCAGTGCCTCAACACCTGACTTTGGGCACGATGGGCACCAGTGCCTTCTCCTGGGGAGTCTCGTTGGGTAGAACGAGTGCGTCTCGGAGCGTGGGGTGTTGGTTCCCGAGACTCCAGCAGTCAGCCCCTCCCGTGGTCTGCAGGCAGCTTGACAGTTTCAGAGGAAAGGCAGAGAAATGATTTATTCACAGCCATTGCTGAATTTGAAAGGTGCGATTAATGATTATATTCTGAGAGACTCTGCTTCTTCTACAAGCACCGTAGTAGCTCTTTCTCCCAGCCAGTTCACTCAGGAAACAGGGTGTCCTTGATCTCCACTAACTCATTCTCGCCTCGTTTACGTATTTTTGTTTACATTGGTTCCATTTGCCCAGTTTTAGTCTTTCTTTTCTAAGGTGTTACATTCTCGACTCACAGAAGTGGATCAGGGACTCGAAAGTTGTGAACGGAAGCATGAAAGTAGCGAGGAAAACAGGAAAGCAAATACCACAACTCTGAATAACATCGTCAATATAAATAGCGAGCAGGGCTTAGATGCGAATATGGAATGGGACTCTGCATGTGCTGAGATAACTGAGTTTCTAAATGGGATGCGTTTTCACAAGCTGTGAAAGCAAAGTGCAAACAAGAACAATGGAAGTCTGAAAATCTGATTTGGTGAGACCAAACTTCCGTTTTACCTTAAGAGTCCACTGCTCCGTCTGATGTGAAACTTTGTCGAATAGTGCCAGGGAGCCACCAAATTTTCAAATCAATCTGAAGTATAGTCACCACGCTAGGAAGTTTGTCAATATTGTCTTCAGAACAATGATAAAATAATGCTTTCCACCCTTCAGTGGACAAATTTTATTTCTGAAGGCCAAGAAAAGGCCATTGAGAATTTCCCTCCTTGTAGGGAAAACAAAACAAAACAAAACAAAACCCTACGCCAGTCATAATACAGTCGACAAGCTTATAAAATTTGATGACAAATATTATGCTTGGAGAGAAAGTAGGATAAGCTACTGGAAGAACCCTTTTATCAAAGGTTGCTGTTGGATGTCACATAATATCAACGGCAGAGTATCAGATATTTTGCTTTAGAGTTGCCGAGGTCACTGACGTGCAGAGTGTGTGAATCAACTCTTGCCAAGTCGGAAAAGATATTCAAGAACACAGAGCAAATATTTACTGAGAACTTTCTCTGTGCTCTTTGCTTGAGGTGTTCTATCTCATTTAATCCACCCCAGGTCCTCAAAAGTACAAAGTTGTGTCGGAAAGGGCTTAATCGCTAACAGTTTGTCTCTTTTCTAATACTTTTTTTTTTTTTTTTAACTCAGTGCCAAAACACTCAGTGAGGAACAACTGGGCACATGGGAAACACACACACACACACACACACACACACACACAATTTCCATGTATACATCAATAGGACATAGAAAATGCAACAGAAAGAGAATTCAAAATTCATTTGTCATTATTTCCCAACTTGAAATATCTGACCTTCCAGTTTTCGAGAAGAATGTACTTTGGTGAAGAGTTGACTATGGTCAAAACAAAACAGAGCAAAAAACAAAAACAAAAACCAAAACCTCTCTGTAGTTTCTGGATTTATGTTCCATCTGAATATATGCAACTGTTGGACATCTTAAACAGCCCATGATGGTGAATGCGGATTGTCTGGGTTGGTAAAAGTGAAGTGTAAGGAAAGAATCTGAATGACAGTGTAAAAGCAGCACGAGGGCTCAAGGTCTCTGTCATTAGACTGAATGCACACAAAGTGGAAGAAATGTGGGAGTCTTGGTTTCTTCACTGCTGAGAAATGATTATCGCCATATTCTTCATGTTTAAATATTTTACTTTTAGTTAATTTCCTAATTGTGAAAAACATTTTATTTTTTTGATTGAAAAAAAATTGTTTTTTTTCAACGTTTATTTATTTTTGGGGCAGAGAGAGACAGAGCATGAACGGGGGAGGGGCAGAGAGAGAGGGAGATACAGAATCGGAAACAGGCTCCAGGCTCCGAGCCATCAGCCCAGAGCCCGTCGCGGGGCTCGAACTCACGGACCGCGAGATCGTGACCTGGCTGAAGTCGGACGCTTAACCGACTGCGCCACCCAGGCGCCCCTGTATTTATTTTTGAGAGACAGAGACAGAGCATGACCAGGGGAAGAATGGAGAGTGAGGGAGGCACAGAATCCAAATCAGGCTCCAGGCTCCGAGCTGTCAGCACAGAGCCCGACGCGGGGCTCGAACTCATGAACCGTGAGATCATGACCTGAGCCAAAATTGAGTCGGACGCTTAACCAACTGAGCCACCCAGGCGCCCCAAGAAAAACATTTTAAAAGTGTCCTTAAAAAGAGTGGCTTACCTAATGTGCCAAATGCTAATTGGGGGATCCACAAGTACAGAATCACTGAGAAGCACAGTGTAACAGAAAGGAGATCCTCTGCTGGGTCCCAATTCTGACTGCAAGACAGCACAGCTCTGTGACTTACGTTGATTATTTACCTCCCCAGGTCTAGGTACTTTCATCTTTAACATAAAGAGAGTGGGGTGTCTGGGTGGCTCAGTCCGTTAGGCGACCAACTTCAGCTCGGGTTATGATCTCACGGTGTGTGAGTTCAAGCCCCACATCAGGCTGTGTGCTGACAGTTCAGAGCCTGGAGGCTGCTTTGGATTCTGTGTCTCCCTCTCCCTCTGCCCCTTCCCCATTCGTGCTCTGTGTCTCGTTATCTCTCAAAAAGAAACATTAAAAAAATTAAAATAAAAAGATTATTTTTTTTAATTTAAAAATAAAGTCAAAGGGTTTATTTACATCAGTGTTTCTCAACTTCAGCAACATTGACATTTAGGGCCAGATAATTCTTTCTTGGGGAAGGAAGCTTTCTTGTGCCATTGTAGGATATTTGGCAGCATTCCTGGTCTCTACCTTCCAGAAATCAGTAGCACCTACTCCTCCTTTCCCCACATTATGAGGACCAGCGATTTGTTTAGGCAGAAATATATCGAGGGGGCACAAAGTGGTCTCCAGTTGAGAATCACTAATTATTTTTTCTTCAAGGCTACGTCAACTTTAAATTTCTATTAATGTTGTGAACTCTCTCTGACATGTAATAGTTTGTGACTTTAGGAAACAGGACTTGATGATTCAGGAAATTCTCAATCTTTCCAGATGGCAGATAATGCTAAAATTAAGAGATTGTTTTTGAAAGCATGGCACGAGGAAAAACCAAGGATGTGACTGTCGAGCATTTCGCGGAAACTTTTTACTGAAACTCTGAAAGATCAAAAGGTCAGAGTTCTCAGTAGCAGGAGATTAAGGGTCACAGATCTTCTCAATCAAACCAGGGGGCCCTAGTTGAAGAGCATTGCCTTTCAGCCATCTCAGCAGAAGCTAAACATAGCGAAGAGATTATCCACAGACGATCTGTGGACGAACCTTTTTATCTAATGGAGTGAACATCCGTCAAATCCATGCCCACGAGGTTCTTGAGAATTTTCTGTCAGCAGAAACACTGCCAGGTTGGGCTGCAAGGCATCGAGAGATTGCAAGGGCTCTCAGACCCAACAGTCTCCTGATAGGATGTAGGCAGATAAAACTTCTTAGCTGAAATTTCATTGCTACCATTTTCACAAAAATGAAAGCAAGAGAGGGAGGGCAGAACCAGGGGCACAGACAGTGAAGCCCACAGAGCACAGGGGTCAGAGCTGAGAGCCACAGAAATGTTGACACCTAAAGAAATTTGACCAGCGAGGTTTCAAAACTGCTTGTAGCGGTGACTGGTTTTTATTTTCCATGTTGCTTCTTCTTTTTTTTTGTGTGTGTGTCTGAATATCCATAACTGTTATCCTATGCCTGCCCCACCGCTGTACGTTAGGAGCAGATAATTCATTTCTTTATTTCCATAGACCGACAGGTAGAAATTGCGGTCAGGAGCTTCGCCTGTAGTGATTTAGACGATTGAGCTCTTGAGATTTTGGACTTTTAAGGTGATAAGATTGTGGACTTTGAATTATACAGTAGGATGAGACCCTGGGCAATTTTGAGAGGGTGTGAATGTGTTTTGCATTTGGGAGCCATGTGAACCACTGGGGACTGGAACATGAATGGCAGTTGGCAGAATTTCTAAAATGCCCTGCCTCCCAAATATGTCCTGCTCTAATCATTAGAACCAGTGAATATGATGAGCTGTCACTCCCATGATGATGTTATATGACACAGTTGACTTGAAGATAGGGAGATTTACAAGTGGTCCTGATTTAATCGCATGAGCCCTTAGACATGGAAGAAGAAATCAGAGAGATCCAAAGCATGAGGGAGAGCAATGTGGCACACACGAGAGAAATCTTTCTGGAGCTTAGAAGCATGAATTCCCCCAAAATACTCAGAGATGCACTGCATTGGAGGATGGTTGTTGTTCAAATGTAAAATAGTGATTTATAACATCAAAAGGAATAAATAGCCTCAAGGAAATATAAATGAATGGAAAGAGTGACAGAAAAAATCTAGAAAATATAAAACACAAAATAAACGACAAGAGAACAAAATTATGAAACCAGCAGATATGAGAGAAAGAAAGAAGGGATACAAGGAAGATAAAATCCTCACAGATTGTGTGTTACTCTACTAAAATAAATTTGAAAACCCGGGGTGGAAAGAATAACTTTACAGGAAAATATAATCTACCCCAAATGACCCCAGTACAATAGAAAGTATAAACAAAACAGAAAAAAAAAAAAGAAAAAGAAAAGTGCAATACTATAAAAGAGCTCCATCATAAAAAAAACAAAAACAAAACAAAAACCAAAAAAAAAAAAAACCACCAGCCCCAGAAAAATTCTACCAAATCTTTATCAAAGAGGTCATCTCCGTGCTACTTAAAATGATGTTGAAAAAGAATGAAATCTTGCCATTTGCAACAATGTGGATGGAACTAGACTGTATTACGCTAAGTGAAATAAGTCAGCAGAGAAAGACAAATATCCTATGATTTCACTCATATGTGGAATTTAAGAAACAAAACAGATGAACATAGGGGAAGGGAAGGGAAAATAAGGTAAAATCAGAGAGGGAGGCAAACTCTAAGAGACTCTGAAATGCAGAGAACAAACTGAGGGTTGCTAGAAAGGTGTTGGGTGGGGGGGTGGGTTAAATGGGGGATCGGCATTAAGAAGGGCACTTGCTGGGAGGAGCACTGGGTGTTATATGTAAATAATGAATCACTAAATTCTGTTCCTGAAACCATTATTACACCATATGTTAACTAACTTGGATTTAAATAAAAAATAAGTAAAATAAAATGTTGAAGATATAGAAAAAAGGTCAACTTCTAAATTTTTTTAAAGACACAAATATCTATCAATACTTATACAGATTATACAAAAAAGAAAACCAAAAATTAATATCACATATGGGTATTCAGGCAAAATTCTTTTAAAAATATGAATACATAGGGGCGCCTGGGTGGCTCAGTCAGTTAAGCATCTGACTTCAGCTCAGGTCATGATCTCACAGTTTGTGAGTTCGAGCCCCGCGTCGAGCTCTGTGTTGACAGCTCATAGCCTGGAGCCTGCTTCAGTTTCTGTGTCTCCCCCTCTCTCTGCCCCTCCCTTGCTCATGCTCTGTCTCTCTCTGTTTCTCAATAATAAATAAACATGGGGCGCCTGGGTGGCGCAGTCGGTTAAGCGTCCGACTTCAGCCAGGTCACGATCTCGCGGTCCGTGAGTTCGAGCCCCGCGTCGGGCTCTGGGCTGACGGCTCAGAGCCTGGAGCCTGTTTCCGATTCTGTGTCTCCCTCTCTCTCTGCCCCTCCCCCGTTCATGCTCTGTCTCTCTCTGTCCCAAAAATAAATAAACGTTGAAAAAAAAATTAAAAAAAAAATAAACATTAAAAAAATTTTTTTAAACATGAATAAATAGATTCCCACACACATTAAAAAATAATATATCACATTTGCAACTACTTGGATGGAACTGGAGGGTATTATGCTAAGCGAAATTAGTCAGAGAAAGACAAATATCATATGACTTCACTCGTATGAGGACTTTAAGACCCAGAACAGATGAACATAAGGGAAGGAAAACAAAAATAATATAAAAACAGGGAGGGGGACGAAACAGAAGAGACTCAAATATGGAGAGCACACAGAGGGTTGCTGGAGGGGGTGTGGGAGGGGGAATGGGCTAAATGGGAAAGGGGCATTAAGGAATCTACTCCTGAAATCATTGTTGCACTATATGCTAACTAATTTGGATGTAAATTAAAAAAATAAAATTAAACAAAAATTTAAAAAGATAATATATCATTACAAAGTGGAGTTTATTCCAAAAAGGTAAGAATGCTTCAATATTAGAAAATCTGCAAATAATATAGAAATATAATATTAAAAATCTAAACAATATGTATGAACATATCAAAGAAAAAATCAGGATTGTTTCTGTAGGTGCCTAAAAGGCACTTCACAAAATTTAACACCTATTCCTGATAAAACCAATCAATAGAATCATAGATACTTCTGTAGTATGATTACATGTACATGTGTATAATCTCTGAAAGCTGCTTCTTTTTTTTTATTTATTTATTTATTTTTTTTTAATTTTTTTTTTTTCAACGTTTATTTATTTTTGGGACAGAGAGAGACAGAGCATGAACGGGGGAGGGGCAGAGAGAGAGGGAGACACAGAATCGGAAACAGGCTCCAGGCTCCGAGCCGTCAGCCCAGAGCCCGACGCGGGGCTCGAACTCCCGGACCGCGAGATCGTGACCTGGCTGAAGTCGGACGCTTAACCGACTGCGCCACCCAGGCGCCCCTGAAAGCTGCTTCTTAATGGGAAAACAGCAGGGGCACTTCCGCTAAAGGGAGGGAAAAGATCAGGATGCCCAACATAGCAAATACAATTTAACTTGGTTTTAGTATGAGCCAAAAAAATTCGATGAGAAGGAATTTAGATGCATCAGAATTAGGAAGAATGAAGGCAAACTTTTGAAACTGAATATCCGGAAAAGTCAGAAAAATGGGAAAACGAATACAGGCAAATGAATGTAGTAAAAAAACAGGATCTCAAATAAATACCTAGAAATCAATAGAGCTTTGTGTATATAAAGGTTAGATGACTTAATGAAAGAGAAGCCCCCGCTAAAATCACAACAAAGAAAATGAGACACCTTGTTATAAACTTAACAAGAAATGTAATATTAAGTGAGGACAATTTTTAAATATCCCTGAAATACCCCAAATTATATTTGCATAAGTGGAAAAACTTACAATGTTAGCTAAGAAGACTCAGTATCAGAAAATATCAATTCTTCTTTATTTATTTTATAAATTTAACCCAATCCCAGTAAAAATACTAAGACATTTTTTTATGCAGCTACCCAAGTTTTGAATTTCCTAGACAAGTAAGCAAGAAAGATAGACAAGAAAAAAAAAAGACACCTTGAAAACTCAGTGTTGGGGATGGTGACATGGAGACATGCTGTGTCAGATGGCCTGGCATTTGATAAACCCTCTATGTGAGTATTACATCAATGCATGAATAGACGAACAGATTATAATGAAGAATTGGCCCCATTGCACATGGAAATTGGGAGATAACAAAAATGGTGTTTCGTATCTTTAGAGAAAAGTTGACTTTTCTTTCTTTTTTTAACGTTTATTCATTCTTTGAGAGATAGAGAGACAACGCATGAGTGGGGGAGAGGCAGAGAGAGACAGAGGGAGACATAGAATCCGAAGCGGACTCCAGGCTCTGAGCTGTCAGCACGGCGCCTGACGTAGGGCTCGAACCATGAACCGTGAGATCGTGACCTAAGCCGAAGTCGGATGCTTAACCAACTGAGCCACCCAGGCACCCCAAAAAGTTGAACTTTTAAATTAACGGTGTTGAGACATTTGGAAAAGGATACAATTAGTCCTGTAACTCATTCCGTATACCAGGATAAACTCAAACTTCATCAGAGACCTGAATGTAGAAATCTAAAGCATTCGACTCCTGAAAGCAAGCACAGATGGATCCTTAACGAACTGGAAATAGGGATACCTACCAACTGCAACTCAAAGTCAATAAGCAATTAGAATAATTAGGTTCAATTTCATAAAAAAGTAATTAAAAAAAAACTTGACACGATTAAAATCACCATAAGCAAAGTAAAAAAATAAGTTGCAATTTACACAAATGGTTATCATCACTAAAATCTAAATAGCTACTAAAATTGATGGGGGAAAGATTAATAACCCAGTAGAAAAATGGGAAAAATATATGACAAGTAATTCACAGACAAAATAATTGTAAATGGCCTTTAAACATATGAAAAATCATTAATCTCAGTGTAAATAAGAGAAGTACAAATTAAATTATATCGCCGTTTCTTATGGGTCAATTTGATAAAAATTTAAAAGTGTAGGAATGGAAAATTTTGGTGAGGCTCTGGGGTAACTCATACATTTTGGGGAAATGCAGTGTCATGCAACCCAAAATGCAGGGGCATTTCGTAATATCTAGAAAAATTGTATATGCATATATCCTTTCTCAGCAACCTCACTTCTAGGAGTCTAGCCTAAAAATACAGTGCAAAAATATGAAATGACTTATACTCAAGATGATTCACTGTGGCATTTTTTATAGTAGCAAAAGATTGAAATCAACCCCAATGTTCATCAGTTGGAGATCGGTTGAATATACTGGGATGCATATATACAATGTAATTCTGTGGAGCTATAAAAAAAAGAATAGTGAAAGTCTTCATAGACTCATGTGGCTTGAGAACCAGAATATGTTTTCAAGGGAAAATAGTTAAGTACAGAAAAAAATATATAGGGCATGCTACGTTTTGTGTAAGGAAAGGCGTTACATGTATAAATTCAAATGTAAATCAGTATATTTGAAAAGAATTACTAGAGAATTAACTAACAATGAATAAAAATTATTGCTCCTAAGAGAAGGAAGCAATATGTTGGAAGCAGTATGATGGGGACAGTGACAGAAAAGTGGCTTCTTTCAATGAAATTGGTTATATGGTTTTGTCTTTGGAATCGTGTAATAACGTTTTACATATCCAAAATTTAAATACAGTCAAAAAAAGAAAAGAAAAGAAAAGAAAGAAGCAATTCCTAAAGATTGAAAAAATTATAAACATCTGTTACTGACAGGGACACAGAAAGAGTATTTTCTCACACATTGGTGGTGTGAATTAAAATATTATTTTGGAAACCACCTGCCTAGCAATATCTATTATAATAATGTGTGTGTGTGTGTGTGTGTGTGTGTGTTCACCTAACAACTCCACCCCTGGAAACCCTTACCAGAGAAGTAACACATGTATATTGGCATTTATGGTAGCAAAAGTCTGGGGGTGACGTTCTTATTTTTATGGGAATGATTGACAAAATCATCATGGATCTACACCATGGAATATTATACAATATTCAAAAGAACGAATCAGAACTGAGAATGACAAGATACAGAAAAGTGTGCATAACATAATGTTATTTTTATAAAGTGAGCAATGAAGAAAAACCCTATAGATGAGAGAGAGAGAGAGAGAGACAGAGACAGAGACAGAGACAGAGAGAGATTATATGATTATGAGAAAGATAGGTAAGACTGCAGAGAAATGGAAATTACCTGTATGGTTGGGGCAAATTCCTGAAAGAATGGGAGCACCAAGCAAAAAAATGGGGGCAACGGACTGCTTTAAAATGGGTGATAAAATACAAAGTTTGTTTGCATTTGCACACTTTGATTGCATTTTGTTTTTTTATGAAATTATATACATGTGTGTATGTGATAAAGTAGGCCCACATTTAAGAAAAGGAATGCAGTTATAAGCTTAGATATGGTATGCATAATTAATATTGACCCAAGCCTTTGAAAAGAAGGACAAAGTATGAGGGAAAAGCAAAAAAGAAAAAGGGATCAGGACTGGAAGACTGTGGAGGAAAAAGAGCCCAGGAAGAGCATGCAGCGTAAGGCTTGTGGAACAAATGCATCAGAGGCCAAATAGGAGCCTCAGGTTACAGGGCATGGCCTGGAGAGACTATTGCTAGCATCCCACTCAGTGGTATCTTCTTCAGCAAAGACTTTCCTCTTTACTCAAGCAGAAATGGTTGCGTTCTTCCTAATAACGCCTGTGATCTAGTGTGTTTCTGCAAACATCTCAGTGTTGTAATTATGTGGGCTTTCTCTCCTTTGATCTCCTTGTTGGCCTCCATGCCAATGCCTGGCACATGGAAGGTATTATACCAGTATTTACCCAATGAATTGTTTAAGTCAAATGGATAAGGTTAGAACCTAGATCTTCTTTCTTTCTCTGTGGTTATTCTGCTGCCCTGAAAGTAATTTATGTCACAAAGTGGAGGATCTATCTGAAGTTTCTGAAGTACGTATTTGCAGTAGCCCAAAAGAGCAAGGGTTCTGTCCTGGGAAGTAAAGAATGGAAATAAGCAGGAAAGAGAAAAGGTGTGAGACCAGCTTCCTTTCCAGTTCTTCAGTCTGTGTGGCTGGAAAGCTCTTTATATAAATAAACAGAGAATGGTTTAGTAGAATAACTAAACGGTCTCCTCCAATTTGGGCAGCTAAGCCTGGGAAAAGAACTAGAATGTATTCTCTTTGGTCGTGGCATTTGCAATCTCAGAAAGGGCAAGTTTACGGAACTGGGACAAAGGTGGTCTCTTCCACCCTAGCGTTCTGGGAAGTGACCTGTGCTAGGGATCACCTTGACCTCTGCTGGGGATCACCTCCACTCTGTGGAGAGAAAGACCTGGGCTCTGGGGAGCTGAAAGCTCCTTTCTACTCCCCATCTTTTCCCTTTGCTTTCTTCCCCCGTTCTCTGGGTAAATCATACTTCCATGCTCCACATCCTAAGAACACATGCCTAGTGCTGAGCAAAGCGTTTCCATCGCCACAGTATTATTCTCCTCATTCCTTGTTGAAACCACAAGCTTTGGGGCTTGAATTGCCTACGTGTGGTCTTAATTCATTCTAAAAATACTAAATCTATTCAACACTTTGAGTTGTAGGAGCAGCGTGATAAAATGTGTGCCTTTCCATGTCAGGGGTCTATGTGCATAAATATCTCTTAAGCAATAAAATATTATAGCTTCAGACTTTTCAAATGGTAAGTTCCCTACGTGAAGTTGAAAGCCTAAGAAAAATGTTATGTTTTAACAATACCGTATTACTTACTTAACCATTCCAATTGCTCCATCCACATATGATTGCAGTGTATGGATTTCTTGCCTGCATATTTCTTTTCTTATGCATGTAGTTTTGAAAACAGTGAGAAATCTCTGATCCTAAAAGTAGAAAATTGATGACGGTAGCCCTATGGAAGAACCATCTCAGAATAAACCATATGTAGAGAAACAGAAACAATAAGATATATATAAATCATCAGGATTTTGATTATGATTATATCTGTTTATCTATAGAGAGATTTTGTACATATATGTATTCACACACACAGACACACACACACACGCATACACACACACACAGAAGGAGGAGGGGCAGGAGCAGGAGAAGAAGGAGAAGAAGGAATTATCTCACATGGTTATGGAAGCTGAAAAGTCCCGAGATCTGCCATCCACATACTGGAGATACAGGGGAGCCAGGGCTGTGGTTCCAGTCTGGGTCCAAAGGCCTGAGAACTTTGAGAGCTGTTGATGTACGTTATGGTAACTTGAAGGCAGGAGAAGAATGATGTCCCAGCTCAATTATTCAGGCAGACAAAATTCCCTCTTATGCAGTCTTTTCTTTCCATCCGGGCCCTCACCTGACTGGGTGATGCCCATCAACACTGGAGAGGACCATCTGCTTTGTTCAGCCTACCAAACCATATATATATATGTTTATTTATTTTGAGTGGGGGGACGAGCTGGGGAGGGGCAGAAAGAGAGGCGGACAGAGAATCTGAAGCAGGCTCTGCACTGACAGCAGAGGTCCTGACGCGGGGCTCGAACTCACAAACCGTAAGATCGTGACCTGAGCCGAAGTCAGACGCTTAACCAACTGAGCCACCCAGGTTCCCAGACACACCCAGAATAATACATGATCAAATGTCTGGACACCCTGTGGCCCAGTCGAGTTAACACATAAAATTAACCATCACACCGTATGAACCACAGCACACTCTTGAAAAATATCCCTTGCAGGCACAGTTACAGCATTAAAGGTATTTGACTTCCCTTGAATAACACTCATATAGAACATTACATCTTGCAAATATGGGCCAAAAAGCCACTCTTATGACTTGAGAATGCCACGAACAACCAATTGTGCATTATAGGTACAATTTATTTCGTCTGTTGTTGAGACTGTAGCTCAACATAAATCTTAATTTGGCACATTTTGGTGATGTTCTAATTCCTATTATTAGATAGATCAGTTGCCCTTATTTAGAAATGTTTTATGTAATAATTTTCTAAAATAGTTTTTAATAAATTATCTGTCTGACAGTTTTTTTTCTCACCAAGATAATTAATTTTATATTTTCTCCCCATCATTAAGTATTTTAAATACGCAAGTCTGTTGGCATTTAGTACTGTCTATCACGGAGGTGCCAAAAAAGCCTGCAGAATCTTGTTTTCAGAGATTTTGTTCACAAGCTTCCTTAATAGGGTATAATTTGCATAAAATAAGCTTAAATTGATTACATATTTCTGATAAGATTTGCTATTTCACAAGACTGGAGTTGAGAGAAGGCATATGTGTGTCACCACTGGCTGGTTTTCCTCCCTCTGGGAAGATGGCTGCCTGCCACTCTGAGCCCAAAACAATGTCCTGAAGTCACGAAATAATGTTTCCACGTCCTTTTTAACTGTGGTGATGCATTCCATGACTCTTCAACTTGTACATACCTGATTAGCAAGCTTCAACCAAATAAAGATAAGCAAAAGGAAAACAGAGAAAAGAAAAGGAAAAACCTTTTATAAATGGCCCTCCACACCCTGAGCTTCTCCATAGTGGCACTAGAAGGGCACAAGATATGAGCTTGGGGAATATTCGTTTGGAACTTGGGGGGGCAAGTCACAATGGAAGTTGTTCATTCAGCACCCAAGAGTCAGTTCAAAGTTCTAAAGCCCATAAAAGCTTAAATGTATTTCCCCTGCCTGCTCAGAAAAGCATAAACATTCCCTCCTTCGCAACAATGATCATTCGACAAATATTTATTGAGCGTTTACTAGTAACCATGCTAGACTCTTGACTTACAGAGGTAAAAGGAAAAAAAAAACCTCTGCTTCTGCACTCTTGGAGAATGCAGTATAATAAGGAAGACACACATTAAATAATCACGCAGTGAATGTAAGATTACAAACTGAGGCAGCCTGGGAAAAGAAAGAGTTATGAACTGGCCGAAGCCCACTTGGTGGTTTGCAATGATACGGTTATTTTACAGCAGATCAAGGTAGGCTCTGAAAATTATGTGGAATTCTGCCACATCAGTGGCGATCGGTAAGCTGGCATCCAAAGAGAACAAAATTAAAGCACTTTGACAAGCTGGTCTGTACGCTTGATACGGTTCCAGCCTTCAGCCCTCAAATGTCCGTGCCTGGAAGTCTTGTTGAGATCCAGAAGGCCTGGTGTCTGCAAGTCTGCATTTCCAACCAGCTCTTGGGTAGGGCTGATGATGCTGTCCCCAGATGACACACTGAGCAGCAAGGCTTTAGGTGTGCTAATTTAAACCTTCGCTCGGGGACGCCTGGGTGGCTCAGTCCATTGAGTGTCTGACTCTTGATTTCAGCTCAGCTCCTGATCTCGAGGGTTTGTGAGTTTGAGCCCCCCACTGAGCTCTGAGCTGACAGTGCAGAGCCTGCATGAGATTCTCTCTCTCTCTCTCTCTCTCTCTCTCTCTCTCTCTCTTTCTCTCTCAACACAAGTAAATAAAACTTTAAAAAACATTAAAACTTCACTTCAAATTAATGTGACAACACTCCAGCGGCAAGATTCAGGCATCACCATACTCTGTTGAACCCAAACCCAGATGGCCCCTTAAACCTAAGTCACCCTTCTGAAGGGTTTATGCCCCTGCACTTGCTCAATTCTTTGCCCTTTTGCTGCAGAGGCAAGAGACGGTGCAGAAGATTTCTAGCCAATCCACATTTTTGAAATGCCAGTCATCAAGTCAACGAAAATTATTTTTAAAGATGCAATTTACTCAGTGTTAAACCATCTTGTGGACTAAGATACTTGAAGTCTTTGTGTAGCTGTCCCTGGAGTATAGGTTTTGTTGTTCTTGTTGTTGTTCTTGTTGGAGCTTTTGGATGCTAACGAACCAAACTGGAGTGTGCATTTTAGATTAAAGTCCTCCAACTATGAATTAAACACCCTCAAGATAGAGATCAAGACACACACAGTGTATGCGGAAGCACTTATAAGTAATTTATGGGCAACATAAATGCTCTATAATCTGGGTTCTATGCATGCCTAGATTAAGGAAGCATGGCCCAGCTAGGGCTGGCTTCTCTGGGGAAGGGCTGAAATGTACAGGATGAGGAGGGGCTACATTGGAGGTGGGAGCACTCCAGGCCAAGGAAACAGCAGCACGCAAAGCTCCCTCCCATGACAAGAGAGAGGCCGTGTCTTACAGCGTCCTGCCATCAGATGACTAGACAGGTCACAGCGAGTGTCCTCAGGTAGACAAAGGAACACGCCTTCGGTTCTTTCTCCCCTTGGGGCGTAGTCTTAGTCTTAGAGTAGTACTTGACAGCAACTGAGTCAAAATTCCTTCCGTGACGAAGCTGTAACACTGACCTTCCCCAAAACTCAGTTTTGTCTTCTGCCTAAACCGAGCGTGCCCCAGTTAGCACCTGAAAGGAGAATCCGTGCTTCTCCCGCTGCTACGGAAATGCCTGAGGCTTCCAGAAGGGAAATTCCGTGAGTCAGCTAGGAAAACCAAGCTCTGTTCAAGGAGAAGCATCTGTTAGCAATACAGAACTTTGCATGTGGTTCAAGGCATGCTTTCATACCTCATTCAAAATCACATGACTCCAGACTAAACCCGATGATAGATGACAGTTATTTTGATGTAGTCACAAAAACAATGCCGCATAATGGCAAGAGCAGAGACTCAGGTTACAGTGAATGAATTTCTGATTTGGAGAAATGTGTAGTATATAAAATTTGTCCTTAAAGAGAGACTTTATTAGAATTCGATATTACGCTTTTTCTAAGGAACATGATTCAAGTGAATACACAGTGTCATTACATAGAATGCATGTCTGTCCTTCGTGCAGGATGTCCCTCAGAATTCATGGTCAATATGGTGTGCTCTTTGAATTTTTTTTTCTTGGACTCAGAGTTTTTTCCTCCCTTATCCCATCCTACTAGAGATGAGCACATGATGTATCCAAAAAAGGAAGGGGCAGGAAAGAGGACACAGATCAGCTTTAGGTGGAGGAGTTAGAGATTTTGTTTGCTGATAAAACTAATGAGCTCGTTTGGGGATGGAGATTCATCCTCCTCAGAATTCTATTTTAACCTCAAAAGGCAACGCCACACAGCAGGTATGTCCAATTTTGCCGTGACTGGGTGCGGATGTGTTGGTTTAGGTGATAGGCTCGTTAGTGATAAAGAGAAAATTGTACTAGTTCACCTGCTACTTCAACTGCTCGGCTTTGGATTCTGTTTGTATCTCGAGGCGTAAAATCCATGCAAGTGTAATTTATTACCTGTCCCACCACCTTCTGATTCCACTTCGATATCTCCATGGTCTCTCCTGGGCTCTTTCAGAACATGGTCTCTCCCGGGCTCTTTCAGAACTGGCACAGGCTAGAAATAGAAGTGGCTTCAAAAAATGTGTAGATAAACTCACGGATGGGCCGTGTAATTAATTATTAAGGGGGGCTGCATGGTGTGTGTTACCTCCCTGGCCTTTTTATGGTTGGGATCGGAGGCAGTAAACATGTTCTCCTGCCTAATTCCTAGCAGGGACAAAAAGGAGAACTGCGTGGACTGACCTGACGGATGAACATTTTGATGACCTTTTCAATTGCCTTCTGTTTTTACGAAAGGGAGCAAACACATAATATCTCGGGTAGATTTGCTTAAACCGTTCAGACTAAGTCTGCCAGGAGGAATGGCCTATAATAACGGAGCGAAGCAGGATCTGATCTTGAAAGGCAGGGCTTGCCCACGCTGAAGTGCAAATATGGCTTGAGTCAAAATGTAATTGTGCAGTATTGAAATGATTTGCTAGTTATGCAACTCTTTTTACCGTCATAAACTTAAAAAGTAATTGTGAGGCTGTCTGATGGGTGCACGGGAGTTCATTATCCCCCTCTACTTTTATATATGTTTGACATTTTCCATAATAAAAATTTTAAAGTAATTGTTAGTGATGTCATTATTGAATAAAGGAGCTATAAACGTGCATGTTTGGCCTGGACAATTTGTAGCTAATCTGGTATCATTTAGCCACGTTTAGCACTTGACCGCTCAGTGGGCCATGGGCCAACATAGATTTGGAATGCAGGCATTTCAGTTTCCAGGGCTATCCTTCGCCAGGATAGGGTGGCATGGGACAGTTTCCCCAGGCAGCCCAGAATGGGTTACTGCCTCGCTCAGGGAAAACTTGAGAGGCAGGCTGTGTCGTTGGGCCACCCACTGTGGGCACAGCCAAATCTCTGCTAAGGCTCAGTTTGGAAATGATGAGCCTGGGTGGTATTAAGGAGGAATAGGAGAGAAAGGGCTGAGAATGACCAGACAGGTGAGAGATTAGGTCAAAGAAAACAAAGACCACAGGCTAATCCCCGACTCTCCCTCCCATACTGGAGCTTAGTACCACATTGTACTGAAATTTCTCATCCTGCGGGAGGCACTGCATGAAATCAAGACCTACCTGCTCAACTCCACTGAGTCCTAAAGGAATCTGCTCCCTTTAGAATCTCAGATTTGGAGAGACATCAATCATTCTTCTAGCCTGATCATCACTGAGGACTTCACAGAGGTGGTCAGTGAGAAAATTAAAAAAAAAAAAAAAAAAAAAAAAAGTTTTTTTTTAAATGTTTATTCTTGAGAGAGAGACAGTGCCCGGGCAGGGGAGGGCAGAGAGAGGGGGAGACACAGAATCTGAAGCAGGCTCCGGGGTTTGAGCTGTCAGCACAGAGCCAGACATGGGGCTTGAACTCACAAACTAGGAGATCATGACCTGAGCCGAAGTCGAATGCTTAACCGACTGAGCCACCCAGGCATCCCTTTTGAATGAATAAGTAAATTATCTTTTTTAAAAGTTTATTCATTTATTTTGAGAGAGAGAGAGAGAGAGAGCGAGCAGGGGAGAGAGAGGGAGAGAGAGAGAGAGAGAGAGAGAGAGAGAGAGAGAATCCCAAGCAGGCTCCTTGCTCTCAGCATGGAGCCCTATGTGGGGCTTGATCTCACGAACCATGAGATCATGACCTGAGCCGAAATCAACAGTCAGACGCTTAACTGAAGGGGCCACCCAAGTTCCCCTGAATGAATAAGTAAATAGAACCTAGTTCTTCTGAAAGCTCAGCGCAAATCCAAGACATTAGACGCAAAAGAAGAGTTCTTACTTTTGATTATTGTTCTCCCTCCAATGCTCGATGTTAGCCTGTCTCTCTGGTGTCAGAAATGGAGATTTATTTCAGGTTTTGGCAGGTCATACTGACAAGTGCTGAAAAATGCCTGCTTCTGATATTTCTGAAGGCTCTTTAGAACTTGACTCTGATCATACGTATGTTTATCATCCCAGTTTCCAGTCTCCATTTACTATTTCATGGTTGTAGGCAAAGTAATAAGCCTGGGAGATATAAGTTTTTTTAATGTTTGTTTATTTCTGAGACAGAGGGAGACAGGGCGCAAGTGGGGGAAGGGCAGAGAGAGAGGGAGACACAGAATCCCAAGCAGCCTCCAGGCTCTGAGCTGTCAGCACAGAGCCTGACGCAGGGCTCGAACCCATGAACCGTGAGATGATGACCTGAGCCGAAGTCGGACGCTCAACTGACGGAGCCACCAGGTGCCCCAAGTTCTCATAACTTAATCTGGGTGAAACCAGAGAGGATACAAACTCATCTGCGTGGAACGGCGTGATGCCCCGAAGCGAGGAAAGAAGCCTCACACACATCTCCAGACTGTCCGTATCTTCCTGGGCCTTCCTGGATTTTCTGGTTCCAGAAATACCACAATGGGGCTGTGTACAATTTCTGCATTCCATTGGTTTAAATTTTCTGCGCCTTTCTTACACAGTTTCCTTCTAGAGTGAGTTGTATCCTTCTAAACCAGAAACATGTTTGGCAAGCTGCAAATTCAGGCAGACAATTTTGTCTGGAGTACTGGATCTATTCCTACCGCGGTATTTATCCAGAATCGTCTCTGTACTTGCACTGCCAATCTTTTCCAGCTGTAACAGCCATAGCAGTTGCCTCGTCTTCAGCAAAGAGACCCTGTTGTTAAATCATTAGATGTTAGGTTTGGAAGGCTAGAACCATTCATGGGGGCAATTTTCCTCATTAAGGCCATTTTATTGGCTTCCCTTTCAAGCAAGAACCAGAAATAGGAATGCTATCTACTCTAATTTGATAAAGCCACTCACTTTCACTTTCTTGGGCAGTGAGTTTTGGGTGCTTTTCAGTGTTCCCCCTTTTTAGTAACCTCATCATCTTCCTCGGTTTGGCTTTCAGTAAATTCTTGGATTTGGAGGAAAGGGCATTCAGTTGATACAAGAAAATAACAAACACCTTTGTATTTTTTGGATCTTAGCTTTGAAGAAACAATAAAGGCAGGTGTTTTCAGTTCACAGTCACAGCAATTGGTCGCAGCTGGTGACCCTAGCTTCCTTCTGGTCTTGATAATCATCTCTTTGTAGTCACCTGGAGGACCAGGCTATAGAAATAATACTAATAATTGCAACCATTTACTTATTTCATACTGCAAGCCAGGAAGCATGGGAGGCACTTTACGTATATTCTTTTTCTCAATTCTTGCCGTCAAATTGGAGAGTATTATCATGATTTTACACACCAGGAAACTGAGGCACAGAGAAATTAAGAAAATTGCTCAAGGTCATATAGCTTCACTTTGTCTCATGCATCTAAGGTATATAGATATCATGTATACAGGTGGTACTCAATACGTATTTGTTTAGAGACAGCTTCTGCAGCTTTGAGTCCTTCTGTAGGGACAGAGTCAATACAGTTGAGGGTGGACTAAGCCCATGGGAGAGAATTACGGGGATACGAAGTGGAAAGAACAAGAACAAGACAGGAAGTTCAGACGCTTTTCGGGTCCCAGCTCTTGCCATTCCTAGGGCTGTATTCACCCGATTCCCTTTTACTTCTTGAGGTTCATCCTACTGTAAGTTAAAAAAAAAAAACCCTGCTTTTCACTTCCTTCCTTCCCTCAGAAATTTGTGGTTTTTCCATTTAGTCCAGGATATAACTGAAAATATATGATGCTGAGGATTTACTTCAAAATAATATTAGGATGGTGTAGTGGATGAGGATGTGGGTAGGGCGGGACTGGCCATGAGGTGATGTGTTTTTGAGGATGTGTGATGGGTACATGAGGGTTTATTATACTATCTTGTTTAGTTTTGTGTGTTCTAAATTCTTCATAATAGAAGTTTAAACAAACTGCAGCAGCACTAACAATAAAAACCACAGACTTATGGTCCCCAAAAGATGGATATGACCTAACATTTCCTAACCAATGGAAAGCCTTTCTCCATTGCTTGGAAGCTTGGAAGAGGAGACAGCAAGCGAGGAGGGCTCGAAAGAGCTCGGTTGATGATAGCCTGGTTCCCTTTCTGGGTTGAAATCTGGAAAGAGTAGAGAACGTGAACGGAAGCCTTTCAAAGTGAGCATTTTGTGCTTTTCCATTTTCCCCTTCACACATACCCCCTCAATGGGGTCTTGAGCAGTGCAGTAATGCGGCTTTGAGAGGCACCTTCTCATTCATTAATTCATCCATCCATTCATTCACTCATTCAGGTAATGTGATCTGACTCAGGAAACAGAAAAGCCTTGCTAATGCAATGTCTGGCATATAGGTGGTACTCAATAAATATTTGTTGAGTTAATGAATGGATGAAGGGAGATGCTATAAAGAAACACCTTTAATTATGGAACTCTTTTGACATTACATCAATATTCAATCTTCTGCATTTAGAAACTGCCAGAGCCTGCTACAAATTCTATTTTGAAGGCCGCAATAACTTGGCCAGGAAAACATTTCTGCTGAAATTTTGCATAGACATCCACAGCTTGAGATTTGTTCTAAGTGACAAGAGTTTGAAACCCCTAAATCAAGTTTTCTGGCTTTGAGTGACAAGGATGTCAAAAAGATGGAAATTAATCTTTCAAAATATGGTTTTTGCTTGTTGAACTGAAAACCTTCTATTTTCTTCTGGGTAGAGAAGCTCTTTCAATACGATGAATTCATGATGTAGATTTAATTGCCGTAGTAATTTCAATAGCGTTTAATTTTTAAAGGCAGTAACAAGCTTCTGTTATATTTAATTGATGAGAATCTAGATTGACTAGTATATATATATTTTTGGGATTAGATATGGAGACTACCCAATGGTTATCAATGTCTCCATTTATAGTGTTCATTCAAACCACAGCTATTTATTGAGTACAAGGTACTGTGTGCTGCATAAAAGAATGAGAAGGTATGGCTTATACCTTTAAGGAATTAATAAGCTAATAGGGGAGAGAAGCTGTATAATTTTGGGCTTTTTTATAGGCAAGTTGGTTGCTTTAAAAATAAAGAAAGAAATTGTCATAAATTATGTGCTTCCGTCTGGCATGAACCATGCTGTTCCAGCACATTCTATCCACCAAGCAGCATTCCTGCAGGGCAATGCATGATGATAATTCTTCATCCCACTGCTTTTATTTGTCTTCAAACATGTGAAAGTAAACATAACTGGAGCTAAGAAAAACTGAGAAGTCTGAAAAGTTTGCGTAACTTTGGTGGCCCAGACACGTCTAGTGGTCAGAAAACACTCTTCCCTTCTTTTTTTTTTAATAGACTATTTTGAGAACAGTTTTAAATTTACAGAAAAATTGCTGTGGCTATATAACATGTTTATGGAATTAATGAACCAATAGCGATCATTAGCTAACATCCATACTTCATTCAAATTTCCTTAGTTCTAGCATGGTCTCCTTTTCGCCTAATAAGGGTAACCTGAAACTGAGAGGCAACAGAAGGAAATAATACGGAAAAAAAATAAGGTTTTACTTACCCTTCACACTAGGTATCAACTCTGCCTTGGCCGCACCAAGTTATGTTGGCCCTGTTAGAATCCTGTGTTGGCTAGAGATTGCTTTCTCCACTTTTGTGGTAAAACCGTGTAGAGATGAAAGGTATCCACTGGAGGAAACTAGAATTGGCCCCTGAGCAAACTAACACAAAAACACCAATTCCATCTTCCTGCGAATGCCTTAGAGTGCTTTGTAAGTAGTTACTTGTCTTTGGGCCCCTCGTGGATCTTTGTCTGAACTTCGAATCATTTTTCTTAGTCAGAAGATCTATGGATCCCAAGTTAGGACCTTTTTGTTAAGCCTGTCCTGAACCCATATGTGATTTCTATTCTATCTAATTTTTTTTTTTTTTCCCTGAGACACTTAGAAGCATTTATGGCTTGCTGGATCATTTGTTCTTATTTCAATTAGAATTTATTCATATGCTACTCATTTTCTGACATCTCATTTTGACACCACCTGAATTATGTTTAAATCTGAAAATGGACTTTCAGGCCAGACTGGGTTTTACGGATACAAAAGAGTCTATTGAAAACAGGGGAGAAAATATCACTGTGGACTGGAATTCGTCAGGAAAATTTTAATGGGAGAGGCTTGAATAGGCCTTAGAAGCAGGGAAGGCAGGCCAGGGTCAGGGTAGCAAGGACACCAACGTCATAGGTAGTGTGCGATATGGCAAATATTCTACTTGAAGCAACGACGATATGGAGGGCAGAGGCGAGATAAAGTTCAAGGAAGTAAAGTGGGACCGCTTACCTGAAGGTTGTTGGTACTAGACTAGAGAGGATTGGACCTCAGGCCGGTCTAACACCTGAGTCTGACAAAGCGTTCTACATCTGAGAACTTGTCTTAATCCAACCAGGCTCATAGCAACTGCTTAGGGCTAGGTTGAGCTTGTTTTGTACCCCTGACTTCCATCTGAGAGGCAGGTGGAAACGTGGTGATTTTCCAGAACAGTTAGCTGATGGTGGGGAATGGGCAGAAATGTATAAATAAACCTGTGATGATGGCAGAGCTGAGCCAGGGCCAAGTGGAATCCTCCCTCCATGCAGAGGTGTCATGATTAGCAGCTCTGTGGCCTCGTGGGGACTTGGAAGTCCACATCAGTGCAGGGGAATGTGAGGTGTCATCTCCGTTTCTGTGTGACCTTCCCTGTATGTTTCCATATCTTTTGCCTTTCAAGAAATGTTATGTCGAACAAACTGTTGATTGCCAGGGGGGAGGTGGGTGGAGGATAGGCAAAGTAGGGGAAGGGGGTTAAGAGGTTCAAACTTTCAGTTCTAAAACAATTAAGTCAGAGAGGTGAAAAGTACAGCATAGGGAATACAGTCAATAATTTTCTAATAATGTATGGTGACAGATGGTTACTACACTTACTGTGGTGAGCATTGAGTATAGAATTGCCGAATCAATATGTTGTACACTTGCAACTGCTGTAACATCGCATGTTAATTATGCTCCAATAAAAATAATGGGAAATAAAAGAAATTTTATGTCCATCAGCACTGCTGAGTCAAAGTGCAGAGAAAACTAACACATGCTGACCATGTACCAGGTGCCTAACTCCATTATTTATTCTCATTTCTCACAATAAGTATAATAGGGAAAGAGACATGGAGAGAAGGTAACATTTGAAACCAGTCTTACATGGTTCCAGAGCTCCTACTCCTTCTCACACCGTTTCTTACAATGAGCTTAAATATTCTCAACAGCAGGACATCATCATGAAGGGGACATTTCTGGAAGATTAATCTGGTAGCCAGCCTGGAGTGGACTGGAAAAGGGGGAGACTGGAAGGAAAGAGATTAGGTTAACATTGTATTTCAATAACATATGGGCTGTGTGAAAATGTTCTTCCATAGAAAGAGTAGTTTTTATAGACTTTTTTTTTTAGAAATTGACAAGCTGATTCTAAAATTCATATGAAACACAAAAAATCTAAAATAACCAAAACAATTTTGAAACACAAAGTCAGAAGACTCACACCATATGAATTCTAGACTTACTATGAAACTATAGTAATTAAGACGTTGGCCTAAGTATAGACATATAGATGAAAAGAGCAAAATGGAGTCTGGAAATGGCCAATTTATTCCTGACAAAGATGCCAAGGAAATTCAGTGACAAGAGTAGTCTTTTCCACAAATGATGAATGAAGCAATGATAACAATAATAAACCCAGACCCTTAACTCACACCATATGCAAAAATTTACACAAAATGGATCATAGACCTAAAGGTAAAAACTGAAATGATACAATTTATGGAAAATGCATAGGAATAAAATCTTTGTGCCTTGGATTAGACAAATTTCCCTAGGACACAAAAAGCAAGAACTATAATGTTTATTTATTTTTGACAGAGACAGAGAGAGACAGAGAGAGACAGAGAGACAGAGCATGAGTGGGGGAGGGGCAGAGAGAGGGAGACACAGAATCTGAAGCAGGCTCTAGGCTCTGAGCTTTCATCACAGAGCCCTATGCGGGGCTTGAACTCATGGACCGTGAGATCATGACCTGAGCGGAAGTTGGAGGCTTAACTGAGCCACCCAAGCTCCCCAAGCAAGAACTATAAAAAAAAAAATTGACAAGTTGAACTTTATCAAAATTTAAATTCTTTATTCTTCAAAAGACACGGTTAATGAAATGAAAAGTCAAGCCACAGACTAGGAGAAAACACTTGCAAAACACATATCTGAATGGAATCCAGAATATATGTAGCTTATAGAGTATATAGAAATCTTACAAGTTTTAAAATAAAAAGACAGGAACTTGATAAAAAGTGTGCAAAAACTTGAGCAGTTTGCCAAAGATATATAAACATATGAAAAGACTCTCAATATAATTAGTCATTAGGAAAATTCAAATTAAAACCACAAATAGATATTGCTACACACCCGCTAGAATAGCTGAAATTAAAAAAATTCTGACAATACCAAGCATATAGCAGGGATACAGAGCAATTCCTAGATACTTACCCAAGATAAATGAAAGCATATGTCCACACATATGTCATATAAGGCTTTTTGCTAATAGCAAAAATTGGAAAAGATATATATCAGCTAATGAATGGATGAACAACTGTGATTCACTCCTATATAATATTCAAAACTATTACATTCAGGGAAAGAAACCAGACATAAAAGAGTATATGTTGTATGATTCCATTTATATGAAATTACAGAAAATGTAAAAATAAAGTGACAGAAGGCAAAGCATTTTCTAGGCCAAGAACTAGGGGAGGAGATTGATGGTAAAGGGGCAGAGACAACTTTTTGGAGTGGTAGTGGTTACGTACGTGATTATACACATTTGTCAAAGTGTATAAAGTGCCTTTAAATAGGCACATTTATTATATGCAAATAATACATCAATAAATCTGATTTAAAAATAGTTTCATGCCTTAAAGAATTAGTAGATTTTTTTTTTTAATTTTTTTTTTTCAACGTTTATTTATTTTTGGGACAGAGAGAGACAGAGCATGAACGGGGGAGGGGCAGAGAGAGAGGGAGACACAGAATCGGAAACAGGCTCCAGGCTCTGAGCCGTCAGCCCAGAGCCTGACGCGGGGCTCGAACTCACGGACCGCGAGATCGTGACCTGGCTGAAGTCGGACGCTTAACCGACTGCGCCACCCAGGCGCCCCAAGAATTAGTAGATTTTTAAAATCTAAATAATAACATTTATGTTAACCAATTTATGTTCGAGTTGGCATTGGCCTTGGCTTGAGAAAGTTTATAGCTAAATCTAACACCCAATCAGAGTAACCACGAATGCCCTTTGGATTAACAATGCACTTTCTCTGGGTATGGTTGACATTTTCGATTTCCTTTTAATAAACCTACCTTTTGCATGTCTTTTACTATCAGACATTTAAGAGCCTTCTTAGAAACAGGCAGAGCATAAAATAAAATCTGAAACATACATAGAGTCAAAAGGAGATAGGGACAAATTGAGATTAGCAATTGAGAGGATAGGACAAAACCGTATGCCCTTGACTAGATAGATAGATAGATAGATAGATAGATATGCATAACTGGGCTTGTTTCTGATTCAGTTTGCCTCTTTGCTGATGGACAGGTCCAAGGTAGAACAAGCCCCTGTTGTGACAAGGCAACAGAAGGTCAGACCACTCATAACTGATTCCAACAGTAACTTCTTTATATGAAGGAAAACTGCTTAACTGTGTATAATCTGGAAATTATAACTTAATAAAGACCATCTTAACAAAAGTGCTTTATAAGGTCAGGCATTTCAAATGGGCTAAGATATATTTTTACCGTGTTGAGTGATATTATTCCTTTTCACTATGTAAAGATGTAGCTCACCTACCGAGAAAGGTTCTTCAGAGGAACAGTACCTACAAAGTTTGCCTACTCTGGGAACTAGAATGTTCTCTGTATCCATCAAGGAGGATTTACCTAAGGTCCCTAATATGTATTGATATCTGGAAGATTCTTTCTTTGGGAACTTGATAACCAAAGGATTTATTGAGAATAACCTGAGTCTACACTATGGAAAGAGAAAACAAGATTCAGTAACAAGTAAAAAAAAAAAATTATCGCAAGAATTATGAAGGATATAAAAGAGGCTCTGAAATCAATTTCTAGTTCCTTCTCATTGTCGAACAAGTGATAATTTTAGCCAGTACGTTCTGGTCTTGAACAAAGACCTCTCCTCCCAGATTCCAAAGTTCTCCTTTTACAGCCAGCTTGTCCTTGTCCGATGCAGTCTGAGATGAACTGATATCATCTCATTATTAGAACTCTCTTAAGGTTTTCAGATTATTCTATATCTCTGTTTACTTGATTGTGCAAAGTTTAAAAAAGACATTACCACATGCCTTTGGAGGAGGCTTTTCTTGGGCTAGTATGCTCGGTAAAATGTGGCTGACTCTTTCCTGGGTTACTCAGCTAATGTGCCTGTCTGTCTGTCTATTCTCAAAATTTCTCTTCTGCCACTTTGCCTGCCATTCTGCTGCAGTGGGAAAGGTTATCATCTCTTCCAGGGCTGGGGAGATTGTCAGTCTTTCATTGGGCCCATCTCACATACCAATCGTTGCCATTAGTCATTGCCACGACACCTGCAAACACACCAACACATCCCAGCAGCAGGAGCTCAGGGGACTTACCACTTTCATCCCAGCATCCTAGAGGCAATGTGGAGCAGCCCTCAACAGGATGGTAGCAATTTTGCAAAGACCCTTCGGGCAGAAACTGACAAGCGTTGGAAAACCAAAAGGTGACCCTGCGGAGCAGACCATCCCGGCACTGCTTTCTGTCTAGACCTGAGATCATTCTTAGAGAAGTCACTGACCTGGGTAAGGCAAGACATACACCTTTGTCTTCGAAGCAAAACTATAACTACAGGGGAAGATCCTGCCAGTTTATGCCTACATCAAATAGTTCTTGGTCCAAGACAGTAGTTCTTGAGTTTTAGTATTCATCAGAGTCATCTGTATCATTTGCTAAAACACAGATGGTCCTGTATTGCTCTTATAAATTCAGATTCAGTAGGTGTTAAAGCCCGGGAATCTGATGTTTAATCACGTCCCCAAGGAAATTCTAAAGCAGGTCCTTTAGCCAATCCATTGAGAACCATGGAGTTCTTTAAGAGAAGAAGTGGGTCTGATAATAGTCAATGAAACTGAGAATCCTAGAAGACCAAAAGTCAAATCATAGGCTTCAGTTCTTGGTATATGAATTTATTGGTATAGGGTAATATCAATATCCAAGGTGTTAATTTAAGAAATACACATTGCTGGGCTCCATCCAGACCTCCTGGAAGCAGGACTTAGGAACCTGCTTTCAAATAAACGTTCCCAGGGTTCTTAGGCATGTTGAGGTTTGAAGGCTTCAGAAAGAGAGATCTTGCATTAACTAGTTTCACACTCATTTACGAGGAGTACCCACTGAAAGCAGGCTGATTAGAAAACACCATAGTATGGAAGCTTCTGGCAAATGTGGTAGTAGGCAGCAATGGCCTAATTAAAATTCAAATCTCATCTCTTACTCCTAAAATTCAATTCTACTGCCACGGCAAAGAATTACCTCTGCATAATGAGAGGAACGGATGAGACTAACTTGAGTTTGAGATTTGCCTTGTGTGTGTGTGTGTGTGTGTGTGTGTGCGTGTGTGTGTGTTTCCCCTTTACCCTTTTGAGCGGAGTAAATAATGGCCATGTAGTAACCTCAATAGTTGCTCTTTTGGTAACAGCCCAGAGCCAAGAATGCACTGTTTTCTTTTTCTGCTTTGATATCTTAATGGAATGAATGCGATATTATTTATCAACTGTAAGCTTGATGGAATATATCATATAAATCATCTCAAATGTTATTTGCCACCTGCCTGCCTGGTCTGAAATGCATGCTGGCTTAATTAATCTAATTAGTCAATGCACAGATCAGGAGCACATTTACAGCTTCTCTGTCATCATAAATAAACTAGTTTTTGTTTTCATAGGCTAAATAATTCATTTTAAAGATGGATACTAGGAAGAATCGGGGAGAGCTGACCTCTATTAGAGTAAAACATGGAATAACGATGACAGGGTTTTCTTTTTGTTCTGTGTGCCCTCCATTAACCTTCTATTAAAATACTCCTTTGTGGGGGAGGCTAGGAGGGAGGAGGTGGCACGTGGCAGAGATGTCATGCCCTCCCACCTTGAGAGGCATACCTGCCATTTGCTAAGAATGAGCTGACCCATTTTAAACCTCCTGATTGAAAGACGCATGGATTCTCAAGCACACGCATATGCACTAGAGAGCTGAGGACCACAGATGCTGTAAATCCAGGAGCCCACGCTGCTGGTTGAGGACAAATCCAAAAGGAGAGAAGAGAGTAGCAGGTGAGAAATGAGGGAAGCACAGTTAACAGGTTGGATGTTGCGCAAGATCAATTGTTTCTTTTTACAGCCATAGCCACCTGGTACAGCTAGGTGCAGTCCCCGCGTTCAGGACGCACTCCTACCTGAAGACAATGGAGTCACGCAACATGGAAGCTCTGAAAGAGACAGTACACGAGAGACAGTAGTGTAATGGTTAACCCCCCACGTCCATAGTTAAATCAATCTGAACTTGTAGTCTATCCTCTACTATTTCTATGCTGCGTACCTTGAGACAACCTACTTAACTTTCCTGTGTCCTACTCCTCCTCAGTATAATGTGGATACCTGATAGGATTGTTTGACATACTAAGTGAGATCATTTGAGCACTTAGCACATGATCTGCTTCTAATATATTCGTGGGGCTCAGGGCAAGAGTATCGATCTCCTTCATCCCCAGAGCACTTCTTGTACTGCCCCCCTCCTCATTGCCACCCGGCCAACAGCCTCCCCTTGGCTTTCCCTTGGTCTCAGGAGGAAGTATATAGGGAAGAGGCCCATGTTGGAGCTGGAAGCAGGTTTAGCTCATTTGGGCAGAGAATTCCTACATCAAAGGGTGAGCAAGAAAGAAGGGGTGTGGTTATGTAGAGTTGAGCAGTGGGTTCTCCAGCTCCTCTCTTGGGTTAGCTCATTTTAGAAGCTTGGATCTGTCTGAAGGAAAAAAAAAAGAGTTGTCACAAAACAATAGAACTGCAAATCACGAAGAGTGAGCATTAATATATGCAAACTAAAAAAAAAAGTACCACCATCACCAACCAGAATCGTGTGCCGACTGTGACACATGAATCTCATGTTATTACAAATGCATGACAACTTTACAGAAGAGGGTGGAGGGTAAAGGAGCTGACCTAACTAACTCTGGAAAACAGTATTTTGACTGGGAGCTGTCAGGAATCACACTGGTTGTTAGCTGGCAAGTGTGTTTCTTCTGGTGGTACAGATGAGCAATTCTAGAAATGTTCTACATGTGGACTGGGGTTGAACACATGAATGAATGGATGATGATGGGTCGGGGGGAGCTGAGGTTTCTCAGTGTTGGAAAAGGAGGTTACAGATGTAGTTCTGAGATTAGAGACCAGCACATCAGCTTTTACTCAGGTTTCACTTAATATATACACAGATGGATAGATGCAGAAACAATTATAGGGGTGTGTGTGTGTGTGTGTGTGTGTTGCTAGACACACACACATTACCTGGTTCTATTACTTAAGAAGGCTTGGAAGCAACAGCACCTGGTAGCAATAGGCACATAGAGCATCAAGATCTTGGGGTGCCTGGGTGGCGCAGTCGGTTAAGCGTCCGACTTCAGCCAGGTCACGATCTCGCGGTGCGTGAGTTCGAGCCCCGCGTCAGGCTCTGGGCTGATGGCTCAGAGCCTGGAGCCTGTTTCCGATTCTGTGTCTCCCTCTCTCTCTGCCCCTCCCCCATTCATGCTCTGTCTCTCTCTGTCCCAAAAATAAATAAACGTTGAAAAAAAAAATTAAAAAAAAAAAAAAAAAGATCTTAATTCCAAAATTCTGTTCTCCAATAAATGGAACCAAATTTCTTTGGAGAAATGGGTGATTCTAGGGCTGGGGCAAGGGAAACGTACAATGAACATGGAACACGCTGTAGTACCGAAAACTAAGGAAGTACTCACAAAATTAAAGAATGGGGTCATATTAAAGGGACACAGGAACCACTCGAAAGAGCTCCCATTGGCCAAAGCTGGACTTTGAACAACAAAATACATAACACACTATTGGATTATAACCCAAAGTACAAAATAAATATCCATGAGTAAAAATACAAAGCCGTGTATAAATACACAAGTCCATAGTGCAACAGATAGATGATAGATGATAGATGATAGATAAACAGATAGTTAATAGATCAATAATAGAAAATAAATAATAGATGATTGGTAGATAGATGATAGGTAGATAGATAGATAGATAGATAGAATAAAGGAGAAAAGACAATTCTTCCTTATAGAAGAATTCAAGACAATGTATCTAGATGGTCCCCACTCTAATATGCCTAGAGGTGTAGTTAGCCAACCGCCCCCAGCCCCTCACTTTGAACTGGAGCAGGGCAATATGAGGGCCATGACAGACCAGAGGAGATTTAAGAGACCTGGCCAATATATGAAATGGAATATCCTGGGTAGGAGCCTGGCACAGAAAAATAAAAGGGACACTAATGGAAAATCCAAATAAATCTGGAGTCTAGTTAATAGCAATAAATAAATAGTGTTGTTTCTTTTGACAGAGGTACCATGGTGATGTAAAATGAACTGAAGGGTGTATAGGAACTCCATGACCTCTGCGGCTTTTCTGGAAACAAGCAGTTTTTCGAAAACAAGAAGAGTTTATATAAGGGGCACTCTTTGGTGCAGCATGCCTACTCCAGTTATATTCCATACATCACTGAAGCAGATGGGAAGCTAGCTAAGGAATGATTCGAGAACCCTGAATTAAATGTTAAGGTAGGCCCAGATTGCATTACTCTTTTCTCACACCTGTCCCAAACCAGGCCTTTCCTTTTTTGCACGGGAAAAAGATTGCCTGAGAGCTTGAGGTTCAATCCGATATTGTAAATGGTAGACTGGCCAAACACCCTCTGAGCTCATTGTCTTCTAGCATTCACCGCAGCAGCCACACTTAGATAGTCTGGCAGAAGTTCTTCAATTTTCCTTGCAGCAAGAGAATCATCATTAACTACGGCACAGAATACAGATGTCTGGCTTCTAGAGAGTTTTTGAGTTTTTCATAGTGGAACTGTCCCATAAAATCTGCCAACATTATTGCAGCTAGATGGTAGTCACGTTTCTCACAGCTGACCCCCAAATAAATAGAGATGATAGGCTTTGTACAAAACGTTTAAATACGATTCTTGAACTTTGTTACATTAACCTTTGTCAAGTGGCCACTGACTTCGCTACTCAGGACTCTGATGACTTCTTACTGTGTGACACAAGTCATCTAGGTTTTAAGCAGGGAAGTTTCTAGCAATGTAATCTCAACAAAAAGACAATGTGCGGAGTTTCTAGACCTCTCCCTCCTACGTCCTAAGGTAATTCTGTGTCGGCAAGGTTCACAGGCCCTGTGCCTCTTCTGATATACAAACCATGGGCAATAAATTAGAATATTTCACGCAGTAATTAATCTGGGGCTTGGCTATTTCGTTCCAATTGGCATCTTTCATTTGACTTCCAGTCAGCGCAATGACATGTTTACATTTTGTGTTAAGCAAAGAATAAACTCTGGGGGAGGGGGGGGCATCACTAAGAAACAACTTTTTGCCATCCCAGTACGCAGATTTACAACAGAGCTGTCTGCCAAATTAAGGTTGAGGTAGAGACAAACTGTTTAATTGGCACGTTGGAGTCACAGGGGCCACTTATTGTGAATAGCTTTGGAGACAACAGGAGTCCTCTGGTTATGTTCCAAGGATTCCGGCTGTATTTAAACACTACCCTTGTAGGGGTGCCTGGGTGGCGCAGTCGGTTAAGCGTCCGACTTCAGCCAGGTCACGATCTCGCGGTCCGGGAGTTCGAGCCCTGCGTCGGGCTCTGGGCTGATGGCTCGGAGCCTGGAGCCTGTTTCCGATGCTGTGTCTCCCTCTCTCTCTGCCCCTCCCCCGTTCATGCTCTGTCTCTCTCTGTCCCAAAAATAAATAAACGTTGAAAAAAAAAAAATTAAACACTACCCTTGTAGAGCAACACTGATAATTTTGTATGCTACATTTATTTTCAGTTTATCCTGTTTCTTACCCTCAATGATTTACAAGGACCCTCACAGAATCCTGAAATCAACCTTCCCCTTGCCCCACACGGCTGCCATGGTCTGTTCCGTAGCATGCTCTGGATTTCATCCGGTGATAATAATCACAGAGGGGCTCCTCTTGGTTTCCTTGTTTGTGCAGCAATCCCAATGGCGAGGCCAGCGAGAAGGTTAAATTAAAAAACAGATTTACAGCAGCGTGGCGGCTGGCCACCCGCCCTGGCGGCACTGAGTGAGAGCTGGGGGGCCCGCGTTGCTTTGAGGCGCTTCGAGGCAGCCGAGTTGGGAAAGCAGAACGCCTCCTGTCAATCTTTGTCAGTGTCTCCTGGTGGTCTTCTCTGGCAGCTTTGTCTCCTTCTCGGTGATTCCAGCAAACAACTGAGTTATCCAACTAGGATAGATTTTCTTTCTTGACTCCTTTGCCCCAGTGATCAGCGCAATGTTCAGTAGCCTTGGGGCAAAATGCATATTCTTTTATTCATTTGGTTCTCTATTCCCTCACCTAATCAAGATGCGAGTTTTGTATTTACCTGAAATCGAGGAAAGACGTAGAGTCTCGAGTGAGACAGATTTGGGTTTGGGGCAGGGCTCCACCAGATTCTGACTGTGCTGCTTTGGCCGAGTTACTTCTCCTCGAGCACTCTCAGTTTTCCCCTCTGTCAAATGGACACTCCGCCACTCAGAAGGCCGTAAGGATTTGTGAAAAGATCTCAATCTGAAAGGGAACTGGAAGGCATTAAATGGAAAATCGAATGCTTGCGCCCTCAGAACAGAAGTGAAGCACAGAGAGACTGATTTCCTGTAGTGCCTGATTTACATAAGATCAAGACTTATCTCCCGACCGAGGAACACTTGCCAAGAATCTCCCCATTCTCAAGCAAATGAGTTTACAGAGTGGACTCTGGCCAGACCTTCCCCTAGTAGCTATGGCGCGTGTTTGCAAATTGCCATTTCCTCTGCTGTTCCGGAATTAACTCAATTTCAGGTAATATGAGTTTGCCTTGGTTTACCTCTTTATTTAGACGGACAGATTAAATAAGTGATTTACTTCCGATGACGAATACAGTGCCAAGCCTTTGTACCAGGTACTGAGGACACGGAATTATCATCCGACTCTAATCAGAAGTGGGTTGAATAGAATGTGAAGGTGTCTTTTCCCATCCTGCAGGAATTGAAATATTTAAGAAGAAGCAAAAGATACAGAAACCAGTGAGTCCCCATTGTGATTGTCCCTTGAGGGGAGAAATAAAGCATGATGACGTGAAAATGATTTATTTTGACCATGTAGGTAAAACAACAACAACAAAAACCTGATTGGTTTGACAACGAGAGGCCAGAGTGATTATGCTAATGTTCCAACAATAAAAGGAAATCTTTAGCTTGTTAACAAATTATTTTTCTTATGTACTCTGAATGCCTGAGTACCAATGATTAAGTAGTTGTGGAATCTTAGACAAATCCCTGGTATCCATGATGGAACACCATTTCTTCATAATAAATTTCTTCTGTTTCGTGATGGAAACAGGTCACCTATTCGGTCTTCTCTAGTGTTAACACTCTAGCTTTAGGATTTCAACTTTCCTTATCGATGGAAGCTGTAAGAACAATGATAACATAATAGCCCAGCAACAAATGTGGCATCTAAATGCTTCCTTACAGGAGCACCTGGGTGGCTCAGTCGATCAAGCATCTGACTCTTCATTTAATCTCAGATCATGATCTCATGTTCATGGGATCGAGCCCAGCATCGGGCTCTGTGCTGACAGCATGGAGCCTGCTTGGGATTCTCCCTCTCTCTCTCTCTCTCTCTCTGTCTCTCCCTCTGTCTCTCTCCCCTTCCCCTTCTTACGTGTACCCTGTCTCCCAAAATAAATAAATAAATTTAAAAACAATAAATGCTTCCTAACATACTGATATTTCTTCCCCTTCAGGTCAAGCCCTGAATTACTACTGTGGTAACATTAATCTCAAAATCAATTAAGATAAAATGAAACTTTGAGATAAATAGGCTTATATCGACGGAAATGACAGCTGTAGCAAAAATGAGACGGTGGGAAACACTTTGATTCTGTGTGCGTCATAAGCGCACAGAATACTAAATCAAAAGTATTTGAAATTTCCCTTCTCTCTTTTATGTAATTAGTAATCACAGTTACTAGCGACGTTTTTTTAAATGTCAAATAAAAAATGGTACGAAGTAGGACCAAGTTGCAAAAGATCAATTAAGAAGGGAAGCAGGACAAAATGTCTAGTCAAAATGTTGGGAAATTGCAGTTCAAAATGAGCAGTTTTTCTTCTCTCCTTTTTTTCTCCCTCTCTTCTTGTCTCCTTTCTTCTATTTTTTCCCCCATCCTCCTTCCCCCCTCCCTCCTCCTCTTTTTTGCTGTACAGTACAAAATACTCGCACTTTGCTGATCTACCTGGTGTTGAGGACTGATTCACTGCTTCCTCATTTGGGCAATTTAGGCAAGCTGATTCATCTCTCTCAATCTTATTATTACCATCTGTGAAATGGCGCAATCAATAAGAATATCTGCCATGAGGTTTCTGCATGAATAAGATGAGATAAATAAAGTCCATACATGTGTTTTATAAACCACAGAACACTTGCATGCGTTAATATCACTCTGTCTGGCCTGTGGAGAGAGACATTTCCCTACCCTTCACCCTTCCCCCCATCATCCATGCCTACCCATTTCTTTTCCATCTTGTTTTGCCTGCCCTATCACAAAGCACACACCAATCTGGGTAAACTAGAGAAATCTCCCCTCTTTCTTATTTTGGGAGACTTATTTTGTTATGCAATAAGGATAAATGTTTCAGAAACCACGTAAGAATAGAGGGTCAAAGATGTTGATCCCACCATATCAAAACCATCCTGCCATTTTCCTGGGGGAAGAGGAAAGGTAATGATTTTCAGCCCTATTGAGTACCTTGCATCCCTGGTACCAATGATTCAAATTACCTTTAGAGGACTGGTACGTACAGGCTTGTTCTGCTCACCTGTATACTGTTTTCACCGATGGTTGGGCCAAACTACTCATAACCAATTGCCCAGTAACTGTAGTTCCCCACATCCATGGGAGGAGGAGGGATAGGTGTCTGTGCTCCTCTTTGGCCCCATATAAACTACAGTTGACAAAGCATGTTTACATCTCTCCCCACCCTATTGCTGGCAGTTATGTTCATCATAAAGACCCCAGTTTAGTCCCTAATAGTCCAAGGCAATGCTTCTCAGACCTTAATGTGTGTACATATGAATCATCTAGGGTGCTTACCAAAATAAAGACTCCGATCCAGTAGGTTTGGGTGGAGCGCAAGATTCTGCAATTCTCATAAACTCTTCAGTGATGCCCATGATTCTTATCTGCACATGACACCTGGGGTAGCAGAGCTTAAGGGGGATGAGGAACAGGAATGAGGCAGCCCTAAAGAATTTTGCTTCTGGCTCAGCTGATAGCTGAGCACGAACTGTGAAAGGATATATGATATTTCCCAACATCAGGTCAGGGTCCATGGAGACTGAACCAGTGCCCCCAGAGCCCCATGGGGAGTGCCCAATGGACCCGCCCATGAAAATGCATGCTCACCAGCTCCTGTTGGTATGTTTTTGAGCAGCATGCCTAAAGACATCAAGACATTTGTGTCTTAAAATCATCATCTTTTCATTCTTGCAGCCCTTCAGAAGGAAGTGAAAGATACTGATCTTGCCTTCTAGCTCTAGAGTCAACCAAACTTTCCTTAGACACAAGGAGTGAAACTCTCTGTAGCTCCTAGGGCCATTGCTATGTTCCATCTTTGTTCTGGCAAGTAAGAGTTCTTTGTGGAAGGATGTATCCACTGAAGAAGGGCAAAGCACAAGGTTAGCCGATTTGTGGAAGACTGACTCAGTCTCACTGGGCTCCTCCTTTCTGACCACTCCTCTTCTCCTCAAAGTGACACCCTCGCCCCACCAAACGGCCACAGTGTGCATCTGTGTGATTGAGGGATGGAGGTGTGACTTAATGGCTTATTTTTCTTTGTGGTTGTTTTTTGGGAAGGGGAGAGGAGGGAAGGCTGTAAAGGAAGATGTGAGGGAAAATCAATGTCAGAGGCCTCTCGCCCAAGTTGATGGCCCCTGCTTCTGCCAGTGAGGCATAGAGTCAGGTGCTACATTTCATATCTTCAGTCTTCGTGCATTCGAAGAACACTGCAGAGAAGCTTATCCCTTCCTATTAAACGAGTAATGAGATTTCTTGTTCCCTCTGTATGTAATTCCCGTTCTTTTTCAACCCACTATATAAAGCACGGGTTTATTTCAAATTTTTTAAATTTTTTTTTTTCAACGTTTATTTATTTTTGGGACAGAGAGAGACAGAGCATGAACGGGGGAGGGGCAGAGAGAGAGGGAGACACAGAATCGGAAACAGGCTCCAGGCTCTGAGCCATCAGCCCAGAGCCCGACGCGGGGCTCGAACTCCCGGACCGCGAGATCGTGACCTGGCTGAAGTCGGACGCTTAACCGACTGCGCCACCCAGGCGCCCCGAGCATGGGTTTATTTCAAACCTTATGTTCTCTGAGCCTGGTTTCCACATCCCGAATACAGGGGTAAAAATATGTTGGGTCATCATTTGAATTAAACTACATTAAATGAGATCATGTATGTAAAGAGGTGAGTACGTGCATTGCACATTTTAAGTACTCGGTCTATTTTACTCTCATTATTCTAAGTAACTTTATTTTTTCAGGTTAAAAAAAAATTTAATGTTTATTTATGTTGAGAAAGAGACATATAGAGCAAGTGGGAGAGGGGCAGAAAGAGAGGGAGACAGAGAATTCCAAGCAGGCTCTGCACTGTCAGCACAGATCCAGATGCAGGGCTTGAACTTGCCAACCATGAGATCGTGACCTGAGCTGAAATCAGGAGCTGGGCATTTAACTTACTGAGCCATCCAGATGCTCCTGAAGGTTTTTTTTTTAAGTTTATTTATTTTGAGAGAGAGAGAAAGAGAGAGAGCGTGCACTTGTGTGAGCACGCAAGTGGGGAGGGGCAGAGAGAGAGAGAGAGAGAGAGAGAGAGAGAATCCCAAGCGGCCTCCTCTGTCAGCACAGAGCCCAGCACAAGGCTGAATCCCACAGACCGTGAGATCATGACCTGAGCCGAAATCAAGTCAGACGCCTGACAGGGCCACCCAGGGGCTCCCTAAGTAATTTTATTTTTTAAAACAACATGGGTGTCCAAGTACTAAGCATTCTTCAGACCACTTGAGAAGTTGCTTGCCTGTTTGTATTTTTGTGTGTGGAAGACTCTGACGGCTGAGCCGGTTGTTTCCGGCACTGTAAGGCTCAGTACGAGTGCGTGTGTGCTGTTCCCATAAGGCCTCTCTGTTCCATCTGTGTTTAGAATTAATCCAGGGCCTCCTGGGTGGCTTAGTCGGTTGAGCATCTGACGTCAGCTCAGGTCATAATCTCACAGTTGACGAGCTCGAACCCCGCGTCGGGCTCTGTGCTGACAGCTCAGAGCCAGGAGCCTGCTTCAGATTCTGTCTCCCTCTCTCTCTGCCCCTCCTCTGTTCATGCTCTGTCTCTCTCTGTCTCAAAAATAAATAAACATTTAAAAAATTTTAAAAAAAAGGAATTAATCCGGAGTGTGACTCTTGCTTACTTTGGGACAGTATTGGATTTTGATTCTGTCTTTGTTGGACTTTTTTTGGATTTTTACCAATTATACTGATGATGATAATAGTGGCAATTGTAGTAACAACTAAGACTTACACGATGCTAACCATATGCCTGGTACATTACTAAACCCCATACATGTATTAATTCTTATGACAACTTTGTGAGGTAGGTCCTATTATCCTCCTCATTCTTTGGAGGAGGAAACTGAGTCCCAAGTGTCACCAAAGGCACTTGGGCAAATCATGTGCCTTTTGATTACTCTTAGATCTACTGTGGTGGCAATAAGCACAAATGTTATGTTTGTTTTCTTCCATCTACACACAATGACTATCGTTTCTTTTGAGCCAGAGTCATGACCTACTCATCCGCTCTGTTTATGTATTCTTCTAACAGGAGAAAACACTCTTTGTTTATCAAATTTGAAAATAAGTGTAAAATCCAAGAGTAAGGCCTGCTAGCACTCACTCCTGAATGGTTCTAGACTCCAACCAGTTCTGATGAATTGCAGTGAATTTCCTGAAACCATCAAGCGTGCCATCATCTCTTGCCTGGATGGTTGCAGTAGCCACCTCTCTGGTCTCCCTGCTTTCATGCTTCCCTCCTTCAATCCATCCTTCACCCAGCACCCTGAGTGAGCCAAGTGTAAATCAGAGATTAACATCTCCCTATTAAAATCCCGTGAATGCTTACCCAGTAGGTTTAAAATACAAATCCACAAACATATCCGAAAAGCCCCACCCGGCACAGTCCTTGTCAGCCCCTCCACCTCATTTTCATTATCGCTTTCTGTGTGAGTCAGGTGCTCCAGAGAAACAGGACTGATAGGATGTGTATCTATGCAGAAGGAGATTTATTATATGCAATTAGCTCACACTGACTGTGGAGGATAACAAATTCAAAATATGCAGCGTGGGTCATCAGGTTGGAGACCAAGGAGAAATAATGTTCCACTTCAAGTCTGAATTCTGTTTGCCGTGGAACCGAAAGTAGCTGATGTTGCTGGAGAATTCTCTCTTGCCCAGAGGAGGCCAGTCTTTCGTTCTGTTCAAGTCTTCAGTTGATTAGATGAGGCCTACCCACATTATGGAGGGCAATGTGCTTTACTCAAAGTACACCTATTTATGTGCTCGCTTCGGCAACACATATACTAAAAGTCTACCTATTTAAACCTTAGTCTTATCCCAAAGCACCCTCATAGAAACACCCAGAATAATATTTGACCAAAATTTATGCAATCCCATGACCTAGTCATGTTGACACATAAAATTAACCATAACGTGCTCCCTATTCATTAAACTTAAGCTTAATTAAAATTCATTTGATTGATTAATTAATTAATTAATTAAATCTACTCCAAGAAGATAGTACTCCTGGACCCAAAACCCTGAGTGGTCACCTGTGTTGCGTGATATCGGAAGCTCAGTGACATTCAGTCTTTCTCAAAATGTCTCCCTCCTGAACCATTGTAGCAATATCCTTGTCTGCTGACCCAAATCTACACTCTTCAAATCACCCCTAGTTAGATACCCCTGGTACATTGTGTCCCAATGATCTCTGCTAAGTGTATGTTGCCTGAAGCCTTCTCTTCCATTTCTGTCACGTAATTGTATCAACTCAGATTAACTTGTTGGGGGATCCCTTGGGCTGCCATCTTGAAAGGTCTTGAGATGCTGACCTTGACGGAACGATAATTCAGAAAATGTCAGAGGTAGAAGGGACCCTCATAATCACCACATCCTCCTCTTCTTCTTGCACATGAAAACAATGAGGCCCACGGAGGGGAAATGCTTTGTGCAAAGCCAACCAATTAATGAAAGGACTCAGTCCAGAAGTTAAATCTCTCTAGTTTAAGGACCTACTTAACGAAACAAATTTCAGTGGAAGAAATTTTGTACCCACCAGTACTGAGTGACAGGTCTGAGGAAAACAATGTTTGTTTGTTTGTTTTTAATTTTTTTAAATGTTTATTCATTTTTGAAAGACAGAGAGAGACAGAGCACGAGCAAGGGTGGGGCAGAGAGGCGGGGGGCGGGAGTGGACACAGAATCCGAAGCAGGCTCCAGGCTCTGAGCTGTCAGCACAGAGCCCGACACGGGGCTCGAACTCACGAACCGTGAGATCATGACCTGAGCCGAAGTCGGATGCTCAACCGACTGAGCCACCAAGGTGCCCTGAAAACAGTGTTTTAATGTTCTGGCAAAGGGGAATGTGTGTATGAGTATGAATGTGTATATGCAGGCAAGGAAACCACTGGGGTTTGGAAAGGCAAAAAGTAATGTCCTTTCATCCTCTCAGGTCCAAAACAATTCACAAATAAATGATAAAATCCAGAGACGAAGATTAAAAAAACACATTTGCTTTATTACTGATAACACTGATTGGAAAATATTATTTCATATGTGCAGCCACAAGGCCTGCTTCAACTGTGGACCTCAAGAAAAAGGAGAATTTTAGCCAGAGACCAGAAATAAATATCCAAGATCACCGCTCACTACTGGTCCAGATCAGGCCTGGGACAAAGAGAACAAATCTCCACTGCTTATTGCCTTTGGATAAATTAACTCCACCCAGCCCCCATATGTGGACAGATGTTTGCCAGAGTCTGACTTCTCACCATTCCAATGAGTTGCTTTTCCTCTGTGGGAAGGAAAAATGGGCTGTGGGAGCCGGCAGGAGTGACTCTTACACCAAGCCGAATCTTTCCAAGAAGAGGGAGGCAGGTAGGAGGACCCGCATAGAGACAGGACGCCAATGCTAAGCTGAAGAGAGCAGGGTTATAGGATGCATTGTTGGGAAGGACTTGGGCTTTCCTTCCGTAGGAGAATTCTTGCCAGACCGAGTTTATTTCCTGAGTGATCCAGACACCATTCTGCTGCTAGATCCTCCCCTACTTTATTGCATAAGCCTTAAAGGCAAGGGCTTGTCTTCTTTTTTTTTTTTTTTTTTTTTTTTTTGACTCCTTGGAACGTCACATGCTCCGATTTAATGTGTATAGAGAAGCTCCGGACTAAAACTTTGAGGAAAGTGATGGTCTCAGTTGCTCACGTTTCCTGTGTCCTTTCTCCTTTCAGTAATTTCCTAACAGAGAGGCACTTCAGCATAAGGTGTGGGTTCTAAATCCGTAAGTCCACTTACTATGTGTGTTTGGTGACCTTAGACCATTATCTCTCCCCAATAAGTCTCAACGTTCTTCTTCACAAAATTCAAATGATAATATTGCCTGGAGAAATAAGTGAGAAAATGAATGTTAGACAGTTTACCCAGTGCCTGGAATATTGAAGGCACTCAACAAATGGTTAGTTACATATGGGGGCTAGCTTCATAGGTGTGCAGCTCATGAACACACAAGGGCCCCACTCTTGGTTTAGTGCTTCATTGCTGCCATCTTGAAATTCTTAATCATTTTTTTAACAAGGGGCCCTGCATTTTCATTTTGCACTGAGTACTACAAATTACATATCTGGTCATGATTATACAGTTATTCTAGAAGGATTTGGGTATAAGTTACAAGGAAAGAGGGAGGACCACAGAGGGGAGATGAGAAAAAAGAAACAGTGGTGGTGGGGGGGGATGCACTATTAGTATCTATCATCCAATTTTCCCTAGCAAATTAAAATACTAAAACTAAAAATAATCCCCCCCCCTTTTCCCAGTAGGAATTTTTCCATGAAAATTGGGATAGGATGGTAGGAAAAGATAAGTTAATATGCTGGTCAAAGACGAATGGGCTTCCAAAGGAAAATTTTAGCCTATTTCATTATTTTTAAGGACTGACCAGAAAAAGTGGCAAAATATGTTAGCTAACTTGACAATAAATTATAGTTGAATTAATTAATTAATTAAAAAAAGAAATTCTTTTGCATAGGCAAATCGAGAACATAATACCAGGAAAATCAAAGTAATACTATAGATGCCCCTCATTGAAATATTTATATTACTTTTTGTTTTAATGGAGAGTAACGTATAAAGTATCCATGCAAGTGAAAAAGCAATCTTTATGACATAGTGTGTTTCGTTTTTCAGAACTTCAGAGAGACTAATTTAAAATAAACTCATATCTCATTTAAGAGATAGGCCATCTAAAATCTCGAGATGAGATTAGACTTGTTATAAATGATTGCTGATTAGTTCATTAACCCTTCCCTCCAGTTGAAGGGATTCTTGAATAAACCCCAAACCTGCTGGGGAGTAACTTCTTTCTGCTGTTCCATGTTCTACCTGTGCAACAACACAGAACAGCCCAGACCTTCAGGCCAGTCCCCCCACCCCTCATCCAGGATAATTCTCCTTCATCCCTAAGTCATCTGTCCTCAGGTTAAACCTCCTCTGCCCTGGTCACTTGGCGTAGTTTCTACATCCTGCGTTATCCTAACCCTGTCTCCTACCTAGGTTCTATTTTTCGAATACGCATCTGAAAATATGGTCACCGACCTTCAAACAGTTGCCTGAAAAGTATGGGCAGATGAGATCAGAATACAGTGAGTGACAAATTCTTACTTCTATGCCCTCAGATCACAGCTTATCTGATGGCTATGCTGCAATATTGGCAAATTTTAGCCTCGCCATCAAGTAACAGCTAGAAATGGGGAGGTTCTCATGGAACTCAATCAGAGATAGGCTTCATAGGGTCTGTGAGCTGTGGCTTTGTGGATATGTGCTCTCCAGGGAAAGCAGAGATCCACACATCTCACCGGATTCTCAAAGGGTTTCTGGGGGGCCCTAATAATAGAGGCTTTCAAAGAAGAACGACGGTAGAAGCTTTCTGGTGCAAAAAAAAAAAAAAATTTTTTTAAGTTGATTTAAGAGGGAAATTGTAAGAAAAAAAAGAAAGATAAATACTTTAAACATTTTGTTTGACTTAAAACACCCGCATTTGTAAATTTTACCTTTTTCTTTGTTTTAATGAAGAGCCAAGTCCTTTCTTCCGGTTTGGGAAAATTTGCTGGAATTCTGTGTTTGTCTTATAAAAAACACACCATCGAGAGCATTATACACATGCTCCAGAAGTAATATGAATGAAGAATCCCGGAATTTTAGAAGTCTTTTTTTTTTAAGTTTATTTATTTATTTTGAGAGAGACAGAGACAGGATGAGTGGAGGAGGGACAGAGAGAGGGAGAGAGAGAGAATCCCAAGCAGGCTCTGCACTGACAGCGACAGTCCGGATGCAGGGCTCCAACTAATGAATTGTGAGATCATGACGGCAGGCAGAAACAGAGTCAGAGGCTTAACTGACTAAGACACCCAGGCACCTGAGTTTTAGAAGTTTTAACAAGCTTGTACAGTTATCATGCTCCCATTTAAATCAACAGTGTTTAGTAAACGACTTGCCTTTGTCAAGTCTTTCCAGAGTATTCAACGTAGTTGAAACAAGTCTAACCATATTTCATCAATTTAAATAATATTGGATTAAATAATGTAATTAAAATTATCGGGGTCTACAAAAGGGTCTCAATAATTAGCACCCTTCTTTCCTACCCTGAACAAATGAAAAATAAACAAGGAACAAATATCGAGGTCAGAATATCACTGTCATAATGCTAGAAGCCAGGTTGAAGGACTGGACTTTAGATTTTTTAGCCAAGCTGGCAGTGCGACTAGGAATTAGGTCAAGACTTAACCGCCTGGTCCCAAGAAACACTGGACTTGGGCTGGCCTTCCCCCACAGTGACCAAGGTTCTGGGTGAGCAGAACTGGATGTGTTTATCTAAGACAGAGAAGCAAAGTTAAGGCAACTTTCCCATTTTTTCTTCCCACTCTACTCTGTGTAAACTACTCCACCTGTCTTGGGGCAGAATGAATGAAGGAGACAGAGGTTTGGCGAGTGCTTGGGGAAAATCCCTCCTTAAGGAATCAAAGAGTGGGGGAGAGGCAGGGACAAAAAGGAATTCCCCTCTAACAGTAATACCAAGTAATACCAAGGGTAACTGGCTTCAGTAGGGTTCAAAAGCAAACCTCTCTGTCACTGGGTAGGACTAACTTATGAGAACAGAGGTGCATGGCTCCCCTGGAGAAGGCCTCCTGGCTAGATGTGTTTGGTCCACGTGCTTTTCAGAGGCGATGTGCTTTTCAGAAGTCAGTTAAAAGTTTCTATTATCTGTTGAGTCCTGCCTGCCCCATCCTGTCCAGGAAGAGTTTATGCAGGACTTGAGTGTTTAATCTTCTACATTAAATCTCATGTGCTTCAAGATGTAATTTTAGGATATCACTCAACTCAGAGGCACATTAGGCAATAACGTTCCTGCAGGCAAAACAGAAAACTTAACTTTGCTAAAAACTCTAGGACTTTCAGGATGCTTTATGACAAAGCAAACATATTTTATAGTTAATCAAGTTTTAAGAAGAGTAGTACAAAGATATTAGTACAAAGTTTATACCCACTGAGCTCTACAGTCCGGTGATGATAATTATATTTTTTCAGGATTAAAAACTATGAAAATACGTGGATCCAGTACTCTTTGACAAAACTTTATCTCAAACAAACTTAATGAAATATAGGTATTTGCTTAAAATATTTTTCCCCACATGGAGCAGCTAGAAGGTTTTAAATACGACCTGGGTGTGCAACAGCATAAAAAAAGATCTAATTATCTCTGCAAAAATCTTAATAGGGAGGTAAGTAATTATTTTAAAAAAGGTAGTTCTTATTTTAAACATTTCAACCTTTGAGATAGAAAACATGCATATGCATCACAAAATTTTCATTAAACGTGTTCTGATTCTTACCTGAGGTGAGCAAATTGGGAGTATTCTCTGAACTCTATTCCTTTCCAAGACAGAGGAAAATCACTCATAGTCTTCTCTGGAACAAGGGGATCGTTTCTTGGCTGAACTGAAATCTTCCAATCAAAATATCCAGCTCTCCTTCCCTCCTTGCCACCTTCCACAACCCTGCAAAATACTTGTGATTGGATATTGCTTCTATGATTTTATAAGACAGGAAGTTTCAGGAAGCAATTTTTCTACTACCGGGATGAATGGTTTTGAAAACACATTTCTAGAAAAGGTCCGGGAGACTGAAGTGGAGACAATGCTGAATAGAATTCGTATTTAACTTTATACTTACATATGTAAGTGTTACTGTCTTGGCTTTGCAAAGTTAAATCTAGCTCATTGGATATTTAAGAATAGATATAGAAAAGATTATTCTTCTTGGTTGCGGGAGAATATGCCCTGGTTGCCATATTCTTCATTCCAATATAGTTGCATCATGATTTAATGCAGTTGTCTTCAAATTATTGGTCACCGGACACTATTTCTGTGGGAAATCAATTTAGTGGATGTCAACTAAAATTTTAAAAATAAGTAGAGCAAAGTGTAAAAGAAAGAATGACAGAATGCACTGCACATGGTAACAATAGATACTATTCCATGAAGATTTGATTTATATATTACGTGCATGCTGGGTTGCCATATGAAATGTATTTTGTATTGTAGGATCTTGACGTCCCCTGCCAAAAATAAGGAACAGGGATCACTGACCTCTGAACTGCCAAATATGACCTTCATGTTTATTATTATCATGTTTGACCGTGGTGGGGCATTGGACACTATTGACCACAACCTCAACCCTCTGTTTGAAAGTCAACCCTCCCTTAATTTCTGTAATGTTTTCTTCACTATCTCCCCACTTTCCTGGTCACTCATTATTAGCTTTCTCTTACCCCTCTGTTTAATATTCCTTCAGTATCAAGTACACATTCCTTAGCTGAGACAAATGCCCTTTGTCATTGTCTCTCTCCTGTTCTTCTGGCTTCAGATCTCAGTCTTCCAGCTCGGGCACCCTATCCTGTAGCCACACCAAATCGCTCACAATTCTCCACGCTGTTGGGCCATCCCATCCTCCCTGCCTTTGTCCAAACTGCTCCCTCTTTCCCAATCAAACACCAGGTTTCCTTCTTGAGAAATGCTGTTCACAAGTTTTTGGTTATTACTAATGTTGCTCTCTATTACAATTATATAACATACTTATATGCATAATATATACTCATATGGTAGAAATAAAAGCTTAGAGAAAGAAGACTTACACTTCCCACCTTAGATGCATTCATACATTCCCCTTCCCTTCCCTTTCTTTTCACTTTAGAGAATGTCAATCCTGTACCAAATAGTTAATTTTATTACCCAGTAATTGGTTACAGTCCAGAATAGGTCAACCCATGTATGGAGAAACACTGAGAAGTGAACAGAAAGTCCTCCCTTTAACTAAGTCTCCCTGCTTTGTGTGTCTTTTTCTGAGCTCTTGTACCTTATCAAACATTCCCTTTATTGTGCCTCCAGAATCAACTACTTGAAGTTAAGTGTTTCTCCCTTACTAGCTGCTTAACTTGGGCAGGTTCATTCAATGCCACAAAGATTTGTTAGTGTCAACTGTCAGAAACACCGTGTTGGGCACTGGAGATACCGACCCCAGGTGAGGTAGACACACTCTGTCTCTGGCCTCACAGAGCTTGGAATCTCATCAGTCTTTTGAAATGGAGACCCTCCTGTCTAGTCCGGTTAAAGTTAACTTTGGTAAGTTTAGCTCATTATTACAACCTATTGGGATCTTTTTGCAATTCAATTCTGCTATGATTTCCAAATGAAAGATCAAGTCTTATTTCAAAACTGAATGTTCCCAGAAATATGAAGACCTTTTGTGGTATGGTTATCTGCAAGTGATCGGTATGTTCTCAAGTGGTGGTAGGAGTCACAGGTAGAAGTCAGTGCCCAGACAAAGCCAAAATTAGAGTCTGTTCCATAGTTCCTTACATACCTCTGATTAAGATGTGCACACACACTCCACAGGCACCAAGTAAACAGTAATCTCTTTTACAGGAGACAGGGCTGTATCTTTTATTTTTGTGTGTTGTCCACAACTTGAAGATCATGGGTCTTCAGTGAATATTTTAGTGATCATTTGGTTGATGGATAATGAATAACATATGTTCCACATTTAAAAAAGTGCATCTGGAAAACACAGGAGAAGCAATTGTCAGGCACCTAGAACACGTAGGAAGTTCCTGTACACGTGACTTTAACTCCTAATTTCAGTCTGAAGCATGATGGCAGTGTTAATGGTTAACAATTTCACCATGTTCACCTCTGTTTAAATAATATACTTGAAACTAGCAAAACCCACTATTGCCTTTTGAGATTGCCTTTATCAGCATTCAATACCCATCGTATTATAAGATAATTACATGAGATAGTAACAGCTAATTAACATTGTTCCTTAAATAAAGATTAAGTGGAAAGAATTTATCAGTGACTTTAAAATCAGATCATTTTCCCAGCTGGGTGACTCCTGGGCAGATTCCTGATGTCTTTCTGAGTCACTGGCACTGCCTTCTCCTCCCCTGAGCTGCCTTCAGCTTGCATTGACTTGATGTCTCCTACTATATGGATTGTAAAGCTCTTCGTCATAGTCTGGAGCGTAGTGACAAAACAGAACACCCGGCTGGCACTGTCCCCCCTACAGGGCCTTCACATTGCTGTGGTGCCCAGCTATGCTGGGGAAAGAGAAGAAAAGAATCTGGGGGTGACCTCAGTGGACTCTGCCCACTCAGCATCTGGGTGGTTATAACGCAGAAGGTTATAAGGGATCCTGAGGGCTGAGTGAGTCTTCTTGCCCCATTCCTCCCAACCCCCCAGCAAGACTAGGCCAGACAAAGGGATTGTTCTCATGGAGTCCAACATGCAAATTTTGCCCCTTTCAGGGCTAACATTGTAATTCAAGCTTCTGGCACTGGAAGTTAATAGTTTACCACTCATTGTAACCTACACTGACAGATATTCAGAGAACAGAGATCTGGGAGAGGGCAGGCAGGTGACTGATAACATGACACAATCCAAGGGAGAAAGCATGTGTAATCACACAGCACTGAAAAATGCATACTTTTGAGCTTTTTATTTTACTAATGTTAAAACCAGAGACGTCTTCTCACTTATTCAGCAAGTGTTACATTATCCCCAAGTAGGGTTTCTTAAAAGTTCCCAGAAATTTCTCAAACACACACACACACACACACACACACACACACACACACACAGATATGGTGTCTACCCCTTTGTGAAGCAGCTGGAAACTCTCGTTTTATCCACATAACTGGTTCATCTGAAACAACTGTGTGTATAAACCAACCTGACAATATGTCATTTTTTCCTTAGGGAAAAAAGCAGTTCATGATAAGAGATGTCTAGTTAGTCTTCTCTCTCCTTCTTTCATTCTCTCTCTCTCTCTCTCTCTCTCTCTCTCTCTTTCATTTAAGTATAGATAGAAGTGGTTCTATAGATAGAACCACCATAAGATATTTAACTTTTATTCAAAAATAAGGGAGAAAAGGGGAAGGGTAGCCAGGTATAGTAGAAGAAACATGCTTTGGACACAGCACATTACCACACCCAGAGTAGGCACTGAATTCATTCTTATTGAACAAAAGCAAAAACAAACCAGATAGATCTTGACAATGTCAATCCTAACTCCGACCCTCACTTGCTGTGTGACCTGCCCAAGCTACTTAGTATCTCTGAGCCTCACTGATCTCATGCCCACTGTCATAGAGACACGGTGAAGATTCAGTCCAATGAGAGCATGTATGTGAAGTGCCAGGTCCTTACACAAGACCTGGCCAACTCAACAAACAGCTGTTCTTGTTTTGTTATCCTGTTTCTTGGCTTTGCTATGGAGGCTTCTCTGTGAGCTACATGAAGCCAAACTTTGTCTACTTCATTTACCTCTGGATACAGAGACGTGCCCAATTAATGCTCTTCTGGACGACATTTCCCATTGTCTTGCCTTCTTTTACCCCAAGGAGGACAAGGTTGATGGCCCATCAGTTGCCTCATGGGCTCAGCTCCTCAGTGACTGAGTGAGCGGGGTGGTTAGGAGTGGTAGGTATCCATAGCAATAATGGTGCTCTACATTGGGGGATCTGCAGCTCAGGGATTCTGTGCTCTGGGCCCAGGTGCTAGAAGCTTCTTTCCCACCTCTGATGCGCACAGTTGAGTTTGTAGGTCTATGGACTCTTATGAAGCCACTAGAAAGAATAAATGGAAGCTATGCCAGATAATTTGGAAGGATATCTGCCAAGTACGTGGAAAAAAGTAGATGGAACAAAAGTATGAATATAATCCCATTTTCAGAAAACGAATAACAACAGAGACCACCCTAAACTGATGTCTTCTCTACTCCCCCGCACATCCATTCCCTGCCTTCTCCACTCTGACCTGCACCCACTCTGATCTACAGCCTTATGGACCAAACCAGTGGGTTCTCTGAAACCAATGATTTCCTGTCAGGCTTGGCCAGTCAGAAGCACTGGCAGGAGAGGGAGGTCAGGCTGAGTCACTGAACGTCATAGTTTTTCTCAAGACAACCCCTTCTCTAGGCCTTTCCTTCTGTTTCTGGCAACTGCCTCCTCCTCTTCTTCTGGTAGTCTTGTGGATGTTCATAGCCCTGGGGTACAGCTCTAGCCCTTCTAGTTTTTGATACCCTATCTGCACTTTTGGAAACAATCCCATTATTAGATTCTCTTTGAACAATCTTAATTGGAAGTTGCCATCTGTTTCCTGCTGAGACCCTGGCTAATACAACCTCTCTCCCTGCATGTTTATACATATACATTCACATTTGTATACAATTACATAAACATGGGGAAATGTAGAAGGATCAATACTATGTGGTTACAATGAGGTAGAGGGGTTGGGTAGAGGGGAATAGTGTGGTGGGAACAATTGTGGGTAGAACGGGAGACAGGGGAGCTGAGAACAAGGAAGAGAACATAAATTAACCGCAACCAAAAAATACAAAAAAAAAAATTATACACGATATCACATTTAACATATCTATATATGTATATAGACATACATAAATACATCTAATTTTAAAAAATCCAGTGGGCAATATGGCAAAAGGGACTTAACAACCCAGATTTCCTGGCTCCTGGGGTAATGGGGGAAGCAGAGTGAGATGCTGAACATCTGGTGTATAACGCCGAATGAAATACTCCTAATAAGAAGCAGGGTGTCCCAGTGGAAGATGAGGTTCTTAAGCAAATTGATGGGCTTATAAAGAGTAAAAATTCTTTTCTTAGTGATTGAATATGTTCAGAGGGAATAAGGAGCCACACATCTCAAAAATTCTCTTTTTAGAAACTTCCCTAACTATAGGGAAGTGAGAAGACACAAAATTATAGTTGAGAAAGCTGGCCCAGTCTTATGTTGGAAGAGGTTTGTATTTGGAGGACAGAACAAAGAACACACTCAGAGCTGGTCAAGTAGCCCTGCACTTTATTCAGTGACAAAAGGAAGACATGATGAGATGGGACTCCCAGGGTTTAAGAGAATGGTTCACTTGGCATGAGACCAATTTTATTAGCCAAGAATGACAAGACATATTGAATAGAGGTGTCAGAGCTGTGAGAAGTGTATAAAGCAGAAGTCCAGAGCAGAGAGGGCAGCCAAACTAATGAAGGCAGTGGCTCGTGCTCTAGAAGAATGCTCATGCTCTTAGTTTCTGTCCCTGGAACCAGACTCCTTGAAAATCAGAGACACTTCACACTAATAAGACAAAGTAATCACATCACACTGAGCAGCAAAGAGGCTACCATATTATGGAACCATTGTGTAAGCCATTATAGGTTTTGCTAAAGATCTCCAGTAAACAGAGGGTTAACTTTGAATTTGAATTAACCAGGAAAATAAAGGAGAGGATTGAATTCTAGAAAGATATTGGCCCATTCCAGGGAAAGCTTTGGGGAGAGATCCAGTCATGCACTGTCCAATGAACATGTTATAATCTCCAGGTGAATGAACATGTACAGATTGGAAAAAGGAGTGAGCCCCCTTATCCATGAGTTTAGTTTCCTTTTTTCATATTTTACACACACACACACACACACACACACACACACACACACACACACATATAGAGACAGAGAGAGAACACAAGCTGGGGAGAGGGGCAGAGGGAGAGAGAGAGAAAATCTTAAGCAGGCTGTATACTCAGTGTGGAGCCTGATGTGCATCTCTATCCCATGACCCTTGGATCATGACCTGACTGGAAATCAAGAGTCAAATATTCAACTGACTGAGTCACCCACGTGCCCCTAGTCTCCTTTTAACAGAAGAGTTACCTTTTCCTTATGCTTGATCAGCAACCTTTACTACCCATTCATTTGTTGTTTACATCCTTGCCAGGAAAAGAGGTCAGAAAACAAGTAACTGCTAAGAGTATGATACATCCTTTCTTTCTTCCCCTAGAGAGTGTGATTTAGTCCCTGGATGTCAAATGTATTGCAAATGAAGGCATTTGTAACACATCAACAAGTAATTATTGATCATCTCAAATTCTAGAACTGTAACGCTAGAGGAGACCATGGAGATGATTTGTCTCAAATCCTTTATTTCACAGATGAAGTAACTGAGAGACAAGAGGGGATATTTGTCCCAGAAGTTTTATAAGCAACATACTCTCAAAATGGACCCACAGCTAATATGTGTAAGGGAATCGATAGAGTTATAAATAGAATAGCACAGTTACCAGTTTAAAGCATTTATTAATTAAAAAATCTACCCAGCCTCTTTCACACACACACATACACACACACACACACACACACACAAATGCACACATGACATTCATCATCCTAACAGCCCATGGAGGCATAGCCACCCTGCATTTGTAACCAGGGCAATGGCCTTGTTTCTCAAACTAAAGAGATGATAGGGATATGTGCCAGTACATGATTAAAACAGGAAGACATTGTTCTCGAGGTCTCTCTTCATTTTCTGTGATTTTAATTCACTGCCTCACATGTCAGTTCATGGTGCCAACTGATATCACAAGTGCAGAAACCCATCCCAGAGAGTCCTTGCTGCCAGAAGTCCAGCCAAGAGCAACTTCACTGTTCCTGCCTCACTTGCTAACAATTGTGTCACAAGCTTGGACTGACCACTGAAAGAATGATCAGTCGGAGTGACAACCTTTCAGTTCTGCAGAAAATAAAACCGACTCAAACAAAGAAACAGATGGGAGCTCTTAGAGTCAGAAACGTGGATCCGTTCACTCTCTGACATTCCATCTTGGCTCGATCCTGGTGGAGAGATAAGACTGTTAGTGACAGTGCAGCAATGGCATGACAAGATGAGTGTTTGGAGAGATTCTGATAGTCAGGGAAGGGCACCCGATTGGAGGCTGATCTTTGCTGATGTAGTGGCATTCTCGTTTGAACTAGTTAACTCAGTATATTCACTATAAGTCCTCTGGTCAAGGTGAGAAGGGTTGGGGTTGCTAATAATGTTTTTTGGCAAACCCAGTAGAGAACAGTTACCCAAAATAGGCTGTTGTGAATGAATCTGATCAAATATTAAGATCTGGACCTCATCCATGAGTAGCTAGGTGGGTCCTCTAACCAAACTGAATGTGTTCATTCAGAGAAGACCATAGGCCGCAAATGATATTAACAGTCTCATGCACAAGTCTTAGCCCCCGGAAGCATCTTCTTTTCCTGGAGTTTCCACCATTCTTTATATCTTTTCATCTTCATTTCTTGTTGTTACATGGTTCCATCTCATCGAGCCCGGGTGCTCAAACAGGTAAACTGAATACATTTAGAGGCATACATAAGTTATATAACCTCTCTGTACCTTAGATTCCTCCTCTTTAAAAGGAGGAAAGTAGTAATCCTATCTCATAGGACTTGGGTAAGGAGTAAAGTAACTAATACATGGTGAATAATGCCTGGCATATAGTAAGAGCTATTTAAATACTTATTATCATTTAGAAGGGATTTAAAAGACCTCAAATATTGCATGTCCCCACACTTGCCTGTGCCTTTAAGGATTTTAAGATTTCTGCCAGTTGTGTGCTCATTCATTGATTTGACCAAGATTCCAAAATCTCTCTCTCTCTCTGAGTCATGAGTTTTCATTGTGCACTATAATATATATTCATTATTCTCACATTTCACAGTTATATTAGTTCCAGAGGCTTCGTAATGGAGGTCTCCACTGAGATCACCTACATGCCAGGTATTGGGGAAGGTGCTAGGGATATAAAGAAAAATAAGACATAAACCTGCCTTCAAGAAACTGATGACCTAATTAGCAAGTGGGTACGCTGACAAGTAATTGCCAAATATCGTGATGGGTCCTGTGATAAAGCACCGAGATGCCATCAGGCCCCAGAAGATGTGCCACTAAGGCAGGGAGGTATTGGGGAATGGCTTCCTGAAGTGGGAACAGGAGTTCAGGAAGCAAATGAAGCAGGAGAAGGTGAGTTTCTGTGGAGGGACTGGCATATACAAAGAAGAAAGGTGTCTAAGGTCATCGCATATTTAGAGCACTGTAAATCAGTACTCTACAGAGGGGACAATAAATTATATCTGTTAGAAGGATCAAAGGGTAAGAAATGACAGGAAAGGTGTCAGGAAATGAGGATAAAAAGGGGCCTGGTGGCGACGTCCAGAAAGGCCACTGATGGATCTCGGTCATGATCAACAAGTGAAGGTGAAGGTCCAGGGAAGGATTTTTAAAGAGGCACAGCAGATTCACATCAGAGAAAAGCCACACTGACTGCAGAGGGGAAGAAGGATTGGGAGAAGGTGGCTGAAGAAAGAGCCATGCGGGTGGCTGTTCACGGGTGTCTCAGCAGCGACGTCATTGCTTTCCTCCTTTCCCCTACCCTCTCTGCGCACCCATGAATGTAAGGCACGAGACCAGACATTTGGCTCCACCGGCCCAGTGGGTGGGCATATGACCAAACTAGCCGGAGGTCTCTAGCTTCCCATTGTCACATGGCTTTCTCAGCCGTAGCCCCTGGCAGGCGGGACAAGAATTAAGCGAACTCTAGATTAGCTGAATCCAATCAAGTGATGTAGCAGTCTAGGTAAGAGACTAGCAAATCCCTGAATCCAAATCTGGTGAAACGGGTGAAGGAAGTTATAAATGAATTAGGTAAGCATTTAGCTCTCCTCAAGAGACTCAGTTCATCCAAAAGAACCCCATTTGTGGGTCACGGGCGCAGCGCCCCCTGATGGCTGTTTGAAGACGCGGTTATGGCGCTGGTTGTGTGGTCATTCATGGATTTAACTAAGGTTCCAAAATTCTCAAAAGGGTCCGGCCAGCTTCTCTAGCTTCTGAGCTCGCGTCTGGGCCTATATCTCAGGATAATAAGAAACACCATCCAGTGAGAAGGTAGCTCCAATTTGCTGGGAATTATAAAACCGTCCCTTTATCGGGTAAATGTTTTCCAACCTTGGAAGTTTTTAGAATTAACTACAGAAAGGACAAATTAAACAAAACCCACACTTTTAACATTTTTGTGTTGAATTTAAGGCAACCTCTATGTGCCTGCTAGTGAAATTGTAATGTTTGTAAAGTGTTTTTAATGTTTAAGAGATCCTGGCATAGATGACCTTGTAATTTGCCATGTGATTCTAGTTTAAATGACTAATTAAGTGGTTGATTACAGACTAAAGCTTTAAAGTTGAAAGTTCTGAGAGAGGTTGGCTAAGTTTGTAAACAGCATTGAAAGATTTAAGAGAACTTTAGGGTCATGATATTTAAAAGCTTAATTTATTAGATTTATAAGAACTGCTTAGGTACTTGGGAAAGTTTTGCTTGTTAGTAAGCATTTGAAGTACTTAAAAAGAAAATCGTATATATTACATTCATAAATGCGGTTTAGACTGTTTAAGGGAACTTAATTGCCAAAATTGTAAAGTACCCCTTAAAAATTTATTAGATTTATAGATAGAATAATAAGATTTGTAGTTTGAACTTAAAAGCTTAAAGGAAAAAAAAAACAACCTTCATTACTTCAGTCTCCTGAATATTTATCTTAGAAACCAAGTAGCTGCAAACAGACTTTTATGTGCATAAAGCCCGGCCTCAAGGACCCCAGACAACCCCCGCTGACTTCTTCCCGGGATTTGTTTGAACGGAAGCAGGGCGTGAGATGAGCTGAGAAGCCGGTGGCTGTGTGTGAAGCAGCCTCACTGCTCGGAGAGAATGAGGTGGGCGGGTATTGTGGTCCCAGACTCCCATCTGTCCAAACACCAGCTCTGCTCCCACCTTGTGGGCTGCTTAGGGGAACCAAAACATTTCCCTTACTGGTTTTAGCCAGTTGGAGTTGAGTCTCTACTGCTTCTAGCTAAAGAGACCTATCACTGGGGAAATGAAGAAAGGGGGCCATATTCATGGTCCTGTGGCTAGAATTCAGCTGTGTCATTTGAAAAATACCAAAAAACAAAAAAAAAAAAACAAAAAACAAAAACAAAACAAAACAAAACAAAAAAACACCCCCAAACCACAACATATATTTAATATCTTGGTTCTCACATCTCCTTCCTGAGAGAAGGTTTCTTACCATCTTCCTGACTTGTGATGGTCTGGAAGCTTCACCCTGCCCTCTCCTCTCTGGAGACCCCTCCCTTCACCAGAGCCAAGGAGGGGGGCGGCCCCAGTAGGAGCCAGAGCGCCAGCCAGAGTGCAGATCCTTCTTTTCCTCTCTTTTGTCCTTGGATCAGAAGATATGGGAGCTGGAGGAGGCAGAGTGATGTGAGAGAACCACTAGTCCCTGACTGTTGTTGTTTTTTTTTTTTTCTCAGTTCATTATGTGACTAGTCTCCAAATTTAGAAAGAAAACACTCTGGAAGAGTGATGAGTCTCTAATTAGGACTTGGAAACTCAACAGAGTACAGTTAGAAAAAGATACCTGTGTCCTGACTTCCAACAGTTAAGGGACGAGGGTGCCATTAATCGAAATTAGGAACTCAGGGGAGCAGATTTGGGGGGCGGGGAAGAGGGGTTGGGTTTGGTTTAAGGGGAGTTGGAGGTGCTGCGTGAAATCTTTTTGGGAGTGCCCTTTAGGCAGGGGAGTGCGTGGGTCTAGAAATTCAGGGAGTCAACAGGCATGCGGGTAGCAGGAAGTGGCGTAAGTACTATTGAGTCGTCTCGCCTTTTCACTCTGCTTGGCTGTTGAGACGGGTCTCTGCTAAGCAGTACGCAGGGCACCGTATCCATCCAGGAGTAGGCTTGGCTCGAGTAACAAAAACCAGCATGGAATGGTTCAAATAGCTAGGGATCCTTTTCTTTTCTTTTCTTTTTTCTTTTCTTTTCTTTTTTTTCCTTTCCTTTCCTTTCCTTTCCTTTCCTTTCCTTTCCTTTCCTTTTCTTTTTTCAATATGTTTCAATGAAAACAATTTACTGAGATATAACTGACAGCTAGCATTTCAGGTGTAGAACATAGGGATTTATAGATATATATATATAGTGAAACGATTATTTTAATTAGATTTCGTTAGCACCCATCACCACACGTAGGTACAGGTTTTCTGTTGTTGTTCCTTTCCTTTTATTTATTTTTTTTATTTTTTATTTTTTTAATTTTTTTTTTCAACGTTTATTCATTTTTGGGACAGAGAGAGACAGAGCATGAACAGGAGAGGGTCAGAGAGAGAGGGAGACACAGAATGGGAAACAGGCTCCAGGCTCTGAGCCATCAGCCCAGAGCCCGACGCGGGGCTCGAACTCACGGACCGCGAGATCGTGACCTGGCTGAAGTCGGACGCTTAACCGACTGCGCCACCCAGGCGCCCCTGTTCCTTTCCTTTTAATGAAAAGGGCTTCTTTTCATTATTACCTAGTAAAGTACCCGGAAGGGGGCAGCTGCCGGCATGGCTCAATGACGTGAACACTGGGGTGTCGGCCACTGTCTGGGCATTTCTCCCCTGGTCTCTAGGTGGTTGCCGCATCTTCTAGGCACAGAACCTGCATCCGCGCCAAAGGCAGGAGGCACATGCAAGTTCTAGTGTTTCCTTTTACGAAGAAAGAAAAACTTTCCAGACCTTCTTATTCTGCCCATGGGACTTCTGCTTATGTTCCACGGCATAGCGCTGCGTCACGTGGCTGCCTCCAGTTGTGAGAAGAGGCAGCAAATGTAAAGGGAATTCAGGCTTATGGTGGCTTCAGCCCATGAACTATAGGTTCCCGCCATTAGGAGTTTACAGTTTCATGACTGAACTAGGAATCCAGAGCCCAGGCCCTTGGCCGTGGCGAACGCCTCTATTAGGCTGTTGACTTCACCATCTGCTTGACCTCCTGTGATTTATTTTCTTCCTCTCTCGAAACTTTCTCTGTAATTGGGAACTCATTTTCCAACGTCTACATTAAAAAAAAAAAAAAAGATATCGTTAATACTGCCAATGTTGGATCTTCCCAAATATATAGTCTGATAGTCACAAAAGTCTCCAAACTATCCCTGCAGAATCTAAAAGTGGGAACTTTGACCTGACGGAGAAACTTTGTAAATGGGAATCCCTGTGGCTTTTACTAGGACTCTGGTAAACCCTGGTTGTAAAAGTCCTTTGGGGGACTATTTCAGGGAATTTGTAAGTAGGTAGGACACCTGGCCATGGGAGGCTTGTCTGGGCAAGGAGATGTTTGAGACTGGAACACTGTGCAATTTTGAATTCACCAGAAAGTTCCAGGTTCTGTCTTGTGCCACTCGGGCCAATGAGGTATCCTTCTTAAAACAATTGCAGGGCACCTGGGTGGCTCAGTCAGTTAAGTGTTTGACTTTGGCTTGGGTCATGATCTCAGGGTTTGTGAGCCCAAGCCCCATGTTGGGCTCTGTGCCGACAGCTCAGAGCCTGGAGCCTGCTTCAGATTCAGTGTCTCCCTCGCTCTCTGCCCCTCTCCTGCTCATACTCTGTCTCTGTCTGTCTGTCTGCCTCTCTCTCTCTCTCAAAAACAAATAAACATGAAAACGAGTTTTTAAAAAAAATGGCAACATTGCAGCAATTAGGTGTCTTAGCACAGTTAGAAAAGAACAAAAGAAAAGCCTCACAAGAAAAGGAAGAAACACTTCTGTGGTTTCTTCAGTGCTCAGGATTGCTATTTTTAACATAAATAGGTCAATGCAGGACACTGGAGTGTAAAAGTTAAGTCCACATTGATGTTTGAGGGACACATAAAATCAGAACCTCTGTCAGAAGAGCTTCGGTCTAGTGTTCAAATCTCTCTCTTGGTTTGACAGCTTCAGGGGGGCCTTGCTTTATAAAGAGCTGGGCTCCTAGAAAGAGACTTGATTCCACCAAGTTCTGAGCTGGAAGGTGAGTGCCATTCATATTGCCTACTGTCCATCAGATACCATAAAGAGCTGTTATCGTTACATGTAAACTTTATCAGTTATTACTTGGCTTCCAATTCGATTTTCTGTTTTGTTCGGTATAATCAATAACACCATTGATTTCCTGGTAGGAAGCTTCCATATACATTCAGTTTTAAATCTATGTTCCTTTAAGCTGCAATGAATGTTCTCCCCCAGATTTGCTTCCTGTATCAGACATCTAGACACCAATATTTTTCCACGGATTTTCCTTGTGTTTTTAGAAAGGCTTTCTTTTAATGGTCGATTGATGTTGAATTGGCAAAGGCTCCTAATGTTCTGAGCATAAGATATCCTCAGCCTGTAACTTCTGTGGCATGTCGTTAATATTTCATAGGATCTGAACATGCTCTAGGAGCTTATTAACCCCATAATGAGATGGAGAATTTTATTCACTAAAATTCCAGGGTCTGTTCTCTATGAGATTAATAGCAGTCACAAGACTTTTCCTGGGGCTCTGCGTGAAGTGGGGGTCATGAATTGGGAGAAGAGTCCGTGAGTGGAACCACCGGGTGGGAAAGAAGGAGGGGTAGTCGGCATGGTGATGTAAAAAGAGAAAGTCAGACGCACAGAAATACACACAGAGAGAAACACACACAAAGAGAGTGCGTGTGGGAGAGCCGATACTGTGGTCTTTGGCAGGAAGATGCGTCCTTAGAAATTTTAGGATGTTTCACTGTGTAATGTGCTATTTATACTTGTGCACAACTCTTTCAAGAAAACCAAATATAAAGATTTAGATAACGTATCACGACTTCTGAGGTCAGATGTGTGTCATTCTGGGTGATGCATCCACGGACCCAGACTGACCTCGAGGCCACCCAGACCTATTTGGGTTTCATCCATGATTTCAGCCTCTTCGCCTCATGGCCACCCCTTCCTGTCTGTTCTCTAGTTGCTGGGAAAAATTATTTCCTTAAAGTGGGGCATCCCCCAGCTGAATTGTGATTTGTCCTAGACAGCATGTGTATCTTGGGAAGGGGACCTTGAACTTGGAATCAGAAGTCCTAGTTTCCAATCCCAGCTGTGCCATTTGCTAACTTCTCACCTGAGTTTTCTTACCTATAAATGAGGCTACGGGACACGATTGTGAGAATTAAGTAAAATAATGTCTGTAAACGTTCCTTCCACCCGTGTCTGGCACATAATGAGTTTAATGGATCTCGCACGTGGATCAGTGGAGAATACCTAAATTATACCACCAGACTATTTTTACCCCAATCTTCCCATATGGGGTAGAAGTGAAGAGTCATTTCTATTACGAATATGATTTTCTAATCAAGGGCCATCTCTGGGGTCATCAATAAAAAAAAATTTCCAAATTAGTATCAACAGACTCATTATCCTCCCCCCCCCCACCCCCTTAAACACAAAACCAGTTAAATGTTGCAGAGTTTTGTACCAGAAGGAAAGTTACGGGGGAAAGATTGGGGGGATGATGTATCAGGTACTTTTGGCTCTGTGTGTATCTCCAGCCGGCCCACTGTGAATTTTTGCTCCCCCATCATTAGGGCCAAGGGAAACCTTCCTCCCTGAGCCATGAGGGCTCTGTTGGCAAGATGCTCAGTGCACATTATATACCGAGCAGTTGTAGTGAACAGCAGGTGGCTTCTGCCCGAGAGACTGAGCACATGGAGAAAGAGAGATGAAAAGGACCCATTATAGCATCTTGGGCTCGATTCGCAGAGCAAGGCATGCACATACATGGCGTTCACAACCAAGGATCACTGTGAAAACAGCGCTTGCTGAGGAGACCCCCTCACCTCACTGCCCATGGACTCTTCAGCTCAGCACTGCTACCTTGTCTAAGGAATGTCAGGGATGGCATCCCCGTGCAGTCCCCGCAGCGAATGCCAAAAGGATACCCCAAAGGCTATCCCTTGGTCTCCATCCAAAACAATGACATCTCACTGATAATTAAAGCTGCATAACATTCTACGGTTCCCATCAGGGAGAGAAGCAGCCGAAGGCTTCTCCACTATCATTTCTTAAATTGATGGTGATTCCAGAAATAACCTTGGGCACTGAAAACAAAAACAAAAACAAAAACAAAACACGGTTGGGTACAAGTGCACAGAAGGAACTCAAAGGTAGCTGGGAAGGATGCTTTTCTTCTAATCCCCACAACGTCAGCCCACAGATCTTAAACAGGGCATCGTCCTTCTTTGTTGACTGAGCCAGACGAACACAGCACCTTAGTTCCGGGGCACCTGAGTTCTGCCCTTGCCTTTTATATAATCAAGACCCTGAAGCCCAATGACTTGACTGAAGCCACATCAGATCAAGGTCAAGTGAAGGTCTCCCAGTTTTATACTACTGTTTTTTGTTTTTTGTTTTTTTGGTTTTTTTTTTTTTTTGTCCCATTTAATGGAAATATGTGAGCCTTTGTAGGGACAAAGGCAAAGAAAGAAAACACTTTTGACTAAAGCTTTCTAAAACATTTTTTTTTTAAGGAAAAGGTATGGATATTGCAATGCTGAGCACTTAGAGCTTCTAAAAAACTTCTGAGAACGGGCCACCTGGACATCTAATTTAAAAGGGGACCGCAGACTGGATGCTGCTACGTTTCAAACCTTGCTTTGGAATCAGAGACCGCTGATTGGCCCAGTTGAGCTATAAACACGATGCCCTTTCTCCTCCCTCGTCTCAGTGAGGAGGGCTTGTTGCCAGTGGTACCCCCTTCCTACAGAGCCCAGTTGATTTTTGTATATCTGTCAAATAAGAGGTGCAGTCTAGCAAATACTATACCGTTCGCATTTCTCTTTAATGATGTATGTGGCTTGCATTCATATGGAAATAGATGCAGCCCTGAGGCACTTTTGAAGTTGTCAGGGCTGTTCTCCTGTGACAAAGTTTTCACGTCTCCGATCGTTGTACAGGGCTCCCTTGATTTTAAAATCCATGCTTACCTGATGTATTGTAATTATGGGATCAAAAATGACAGGGTGATGCTATTCCAAAGTTAAAATGATGATAATAATACCTTAGGTTAATATAGTGTCTTTCTTCTGGAAAAGTGAAAGAGTTTTTGCATATATTATCTCATGTGAGGTATTATTAGCCCCATTTTACAGATGGAGGGCCAGAAGCAGGTAGGTTACCTGACTTATCCAAGGTCAGCCAGGTGCTCTGGCCACTGAACCACCATAGCAGGAAGCATGAAAGGCCCATTTTCACTGCTGAGCTGCCTTAGTATTTAACATATGTCATTCAGAGCACATATCGCTATGTCCTTCTCTTTGTGAATGACACTGTGGTGTCTAATCTTTTCTCCTTGATCTTTGATAATCACCTCTATTCTTTCTTTCCTTCCTCCTTCCCAACCCCACCTTCCTTCCTTTCCTCCGTAAACATTACCCACCAGCTTGGCATTCTGTTAGATGCTACAAAGTTAAGGAGGGCTATGTTGTTCTTCCTGCCCTCCAGGAGCTCAAGGACTGGTAAGACAGCCAGAGGAGAAACTAGCAGGCAAAATTATCACACGATGACATTAGTGTGCTTAGCGTGTCTCCCAAGGCAGGAGGCTTTTAGCAATGACTTGGGGGGACAGAGGACCAACCCACGAACACTTTTAAAGACAAGGACCCTATATTCTTCCAATTTGTAAGTTTCCCACACCTACCTAGGGACATGCATATGCAGTGAAATATGAAAATTTATATTCTAAATCAGGCTCACGAGCTGTTAAGAAAATGAATTCTGTCTCGTACCTTGGCAAATAGACCCTTATAATAATCTGGAAGGCTGACTCCTTAGAGTTCGAAGCTGGCAGCACGGAGGGAGTGAGCCCTGCCCCAGCCCGTGACACTTAGCCTCCTTCCTTTCCCTTTTCTTCTCATCCCAGGATTTGGCTGCACCTGGACGGGCTCATGGCCACCTGTGTGGAGACCCACGTCCACACGTATAAGCTCCATCCAAACAGCTTGCAAACATCAACCAGTGGCTGAGAGGGGCACATCTGAGGGGATGGTGTGCCTTAGGAGGGTGGACCCTGAGAAGAAACCCACTTTCAGAACTGAAAGTGGGTTTAGGGCAGTTGGGCAGGGAATTCTGGAGTTCAGCGTACCTGGCACATATTTTAGAAGAAGGGTGGAGTCTGAATGGGCACATCCCCTTGGTCTCACGGACTCCCCGCCCCACGTGAAGGGGTGTCACTCTAGGAGGACCAGAGCAGAGCCTCAGGCAGGTACACCCCTGCCGGAGTCTAAGAACAGTGCTATTGAATGGGCACTTCAGGGGGCAACCCATGTGTCTTGCCACAGGCTAAAAATGCCTTTGAAGTCTTATAGCTTCATTTTAAGAAGTCATACAAAATTTACTTCTCCCTAACCCATCTTCATAACGGCAGGGGTGCCTGGGTGGCTCTGTCGGTTAAGCGTCCGACTTCGGTTCAGGTCATGATCTCACAGTTTGGGAGTTGGAGCCCCACAACAGGGTCTGTGCTGACGGCTCGGAGCCTGGAGCCTGCGTCGGGTTCTGTGTCTCCCTCTCTCTCTGCCCCTCCCCTGCTCACGCTCTGTCTCTCTCTCTCAAAAATGAATAAACATTAAACATTAATGAATAAATAATAAATGAATAAACATTAAAAAAATTAAAAAGACTTAAAAAAATAATAATAACGTCAGATCCAGGTTTTCGACTGCTTAGATCAAGACCTTTGTAGTCATCCTTGACCTTTTCCCTAATACCCCACTTCCATGGGCAAATATTGGCACACACATCTGGGTGCTTACTTTTCTCACCATCCTCACTGCTACTGAAGTAGTCTAAGCTACCTTCATCCCTTGTCTAAACTTTTATAAGAGCCTCCTAACTGATTTTCCTACTTCCACCCTTGTCCTCATCCTTGTACCTCTTACAGTCGGGGGAAGCCTCTTAGAATTCAAGGCAGATCAAGCCTATCTTCTGCTTACTGTCCCAATGGATTTCCAGCCCATTCAGCATAAAAGCCGAACTCTGCACTTCTCACCTCCCATGTTACCTCCTACTGTTCCCCCCACCCCCCAGTCACCCAGCTTCTGCCACGTTGGCCTCCTTATTGTTCCAGGAACCCATGAATCGCACCACCACCTCAGGGACCTCTTTCTCGCTGCGCCCCCTGTTTAGAATACTCCTCCGAGATATTCAGTCGCCTTCTCTCTCATTTCCTTCAGGTCTCATCTTGAATTCACCTTTCTAGGCAATCGTATGCCTAACCTGCACCACGATCACATTCCCCACATCCTACTTCATTGCTTCCTTTGTGCTCATCACAGAAAGCAGATGTCATAGACATGTCTTTGTTTTTATATACATCTCACCACGTGCACATACCAGAATATAAGCCTCATGAGGACAGACGCTCTGATCCGTCGAAGACTAGAACCACGTAAGCACATGGTGGCCACTCAATACAATCTTATTGTATGAATGAATTCATTCCAGAATTCAGTTCTGAAATGTATCCATTATTGTTTTAAGATTAATTTTTTTTTTACTTCCTTAAATTAAAATGGAAGTGTTAGGGAAATGAGACTGTGATATTGATACTGGTGGGCATATTACCTCAGATCTCTAGATTGAAAGCAATGAAAGCTGGTGCTTAGGAAATGTTTGTTTTATCGAGGAGAGAATTATATTCACGTTAGTGTTAATCTTGACATATTGTCTATAAATCTGAACGTACCCATGTCCCATCTTCCATTCTCTTGGGTGTTGTGTTAAGTTAGCTGAAGTCATTTTGCCCTCTTGTGATTGATTTACGTGGTCGGTGAACTTCCTCAAGGTCACCTATGGCTTTCCTGATTGTCTTCCTCACTCTTGTCTGTGCTGTATTCACATGTCCTTGCTTGTTATTTTGAAATGCTATCTAGTTTTGCCCTTCTAATATAACTACTTTCCATAAACCACCCATAAAACCCTAATCATTACTGTAGTCAAATCTTGTCTCTACAAATTGTAACCTCCTCAAGGTCAAGGGCTGCATCATGTTTTCTTTTTTGTTCTCACCTCACATGTCCTACATCAATCCTCCTCCCACCATAGTATCAAATGAATCATAGGTATGTGAATTGTTGCTCAATAAGTGAAAGTCGCAAAAAAAGGAAAAGAAACTACCTTTGTAACTTGAAACTTCCGGGAAGGCTGCACTCTAACACAAGTGGTCAATGGTGTCATCATATGGCCGTTGGTACCTTAAGCATGGTTCTTCTAAGATCCTACCGTTAATCCTCTTCATTATTTTTATAGACATCATGGGTTGCTAAACTTAGATCACTTAAAGCAGAGGAATGCAGACTATCCACACTTTTACTAATTTTTTTCTAAATGGATATATATTTATTATGGAGAATTTTTACAACATAAACAGGTGAAAGGAGAAAACAAAAGCCTTCATGGTCCACTCCCTAGGAATTGCCACGGCCAGCATGGTATCTGTGTCCTTCCTGTCTTTGCTTGATCATAATGTGCGTATCGCTTTGTTCCCGATCTTAAATTTTTAAAATTATTTACATGAGCAATAAGTCAGCCTCACTTTAGAAAATATAAATGCACAGAATCGAAAAGAAGGGGAGAATCACTTATAATCTCACCATTTAGAGATTTCCACTGTTAATATTTTAGTAATTATCCCTTCACAATTGTACCTATGCATGTTATGTTTCTACCAAAATACTAAAATATGACATTACAGTACTCTACAAACCTGTCATCACTTAATAAATCGTATCACTAAATGTTTTTTGTCATTATCACGATTTTGTAACTACATATTATCCTATCATATAGATGTACCAAAACTTGATTTTTCATCTCCTAGTATTGAGCATATCTGTTTCTTCTTCTCCTTTTTCTTCTTCTTCTTCTTCTCGTTCTTTTTCTTCTTCTTCTTCTTCTTCTTCTTCTTCTTCTTCTTCTTCTTCTCTGAAGTGAACATCCAGGTAAGAAAGCATTTGTGGACAGTCATGAATTTGTGGTTGTGAAATAGCAGACATGAGAAACATCAATATAACTGGAGCTTTGTTTCAAAGTAGAATCTTCTCTGGACTTCTCTTTAACTTTTTCATGTTTTCTTGATCATGTTTCCACACAGAACGTGGGTCTCCCCTATTGAATCTTTTCCCTTATAGAATATTCACCACATACAGCACACTCACACCTGATTGGTCCCTGCTATGTATAAGGCAGACAGAACATCATCTTGAACATGGATCCGATTTTGATGCATGTGTTGGTTGTTGAACACACGAGAGCAATCTTGCTAAATCAAACGACATCACCAACTTCCCCCATTCCGGTTCTCTGACGTGTACTCCTGTGAACTCTAAGACTGGAAATTAAACTGAATATGTTAAACTTATGAAAAGTACTTTTTGCTGGTCTTCAGTGCTACAGGTTTTCTTCCATCAACGTTAGTTCAACACTACAACCAATATGACCAGGAGATTGCAGCTAGCTCCTAGTATAGCTAATTTGCCAAGTCTCACACATGCATAAATAAACACTTATTGTAATTCTGACGTTTCATCCATTTTCACTCCTGGGGACAAGCCAACCAGAGTCTCAAGCAAAGAAACCAAAAACAACAGGGTTCCTTCCAAACTTGTTAGGAAAAAAGGACAGAAATCAGTAAGAGCCCACGCTGTCTTGTACCTGGGTGCAGGTGAGATGTGTTTAGATTGATATATGTGGTGTCATTTTCTGGACCATTAAAAATCCTGTCACCTCCGGAATGAAATGCTGCAGTGATTTACCAGCAGATGACATAACATCGCACTATCATTTAGCAAGAGAAATGAGAAGCACAAGTATTGAACCGAACATATTTTTAAGTTTATCACCTTAAAAAATAAAGATATTCTGTGCAGGAGAAAACCTGTAAATTTATTCTCACCGATCAAGTTCTTCATCTAAATCATTTTGATTTAAATGACAAACTAAGCTTTGGGGGAATAAACAAGTGAATGAGAGGAAAGCTTTTACCAACAGGGCCAAGAGAATGCCTGGTAACAAATTGCAAGCTCTTTGATGTAGGTTTTCAAGGCCATTTAAGCGATTTAATTTTTTTTTTCCTGTTCTTAAGACTTCATTCACCTTTAGACTGAGCCAGAGGAAGAGGACGCCAGAACAATCAATTTTGTTTTTCTGTTTCACGTAAGCTTCTCTACGTGGCTGTAGAGGTAGCAAAGCCTCAGAAATAGCAGGAACTATCTGTGGCCCACCCAAACAAGTTACAGCAAGCTGAACGTCCTGAATCTTTCTCCTGTGACCTTGATGTGGTGATATCTGTGTAGCCTAAGCAAGAGAGAAGAGAATAGACTTTGAAGACTTTTTCTTAACATAAAAGGGATCCTTTATATTTTTGTCATACCGAATCTGGTATTCGTTATTTTTTAAAAAAAAGATGGATGCACAATTTTGTAATGAAGATCATCCAGAAATGTGTACAAATGGAGTCTGTCTCTATCCAGAAACCATTTGCAGAATCTGAAGCTTTTCACGATTAGTAAACATAGTCAAATATAATTTCTCAGAACTACAGATGCTCCATTTAGGGTTAAAACTAGTTTTTAAAGTTTATATTAATTCTTTCTGCAGCACTGGCAAGTTGGGGAATACCTAGCAGAAAATAGGTTGTATGAAACATACTTGAAGTGCCTGGATCTAAGAACACCTAGAAGGAATACATTAGTTGAAGATGAAAGAAGGAGTGAATTTATTTTGTGTTGTTCCAGAAAAAAAGTGAATGGGCCAGAATTCTTCAGGGGACTTTTTTCTTTTTTTTTTTTTTTTTTAAGTAAGCTTCATACCCAGTGTAGAGCCCAATGTGGGACCTGAACTCACGACCCTGAGATCAAGAGTCGGATGCTTAACTACCTGAGCCACCCGGGGGCCCTGGGGACTTTACTTTCTTTAGCATAAGTGCTGAAAATGTGATTTTAAGGCACTGTTAAGTCCTTACTGTGTAAATACTCCTTCTGTCATAGGCCTGGAGACCAGAGACCTACACCTACTGAATGATACTAACTTGGAGGCTGTGTATGCATAAGACCCCATTCTCTTGGTTCCAACTAATTGTGCCAGGGGCCACATGTCTCAGATCCCCTTTCTCAAAGACCCAAAGCAAGGAACCTTACAGATGGCTGGGGACAGGGAAACTGGCTATAAGATCGGAATCAGCCTAATGGTAAGTCAGCGTTCCTGGAGCCTGTCAGATGAATCCAGTCTGTGAAATAAGAAAGAAGTGGATGTTTAGGGCGAAAAACTGATACGAGCCTAAAAGCCCAGAGAAAGCGATGGAGGAAAAAATAACTGGTGACATTCCAGATTCTGAAAGTACAGAATTAGGTTAGCCAGGGTGATTCTTTCATGACCCCTGCTCACCCCCATTCTCTTTGTAAACTATTTTGAGTGGGTTTTCTATCCCATGAAGTCAAAAATCTCCAAAGAAACCCAGTGACTCAGACTCCTCCTCATTTCTTTCCCCTGTCCTCCAGATGCTAAAACTAGGACAAATAAGAATAAGTTATAGAGCAATGGATCTCATTTAATGATTCAACCTGTCCAGACTCAGAATTGCTGTCACTGAAAGTGTTGAGGCAGGCTTTGTAATCTTTGTTGCTTGTGTTTGTTCAATTTTGTTCAATTTATAATCTTTGCTTATAGTCAGAACAGTAGCTAAGTTTGGAAAACAAAAGTAATTCCCTAACTTTGTCTGCATGTGACTGTAGCAGGTATGTTGGGGATATAACTCTTTATGTAAAAGCTGTTTGACCTTGGGGAGTTTTCTAAACCCCTCACAGCCCCAATTTTGTCGCTTATGAGTTGGTTCCACAATCCCTTCTCTAAAGCGATTGGATCAGAAATGTTTCAGATTTCAGAATCTTAAGATCTAGATAGTTCATGTGGTTTATACACTGTATTTTATGCAGATGCCTCACTGAGGTTGTGCCAGTGCTTGATAATTATGCCATATCTACAATGAAATATTTGCCTATTCACACCAACAGGCATAAAGACTGTAAGTAGGCCTCATATCAATTCAGATCAGATCTGGCCTTCAAGTGAGTTTGCCATAGACCCAAAAAAACTTTTTTGTGTTTCAGAACTTTCTGGATTCCAGGGTTATGGGTGGGGCTTGTGACCTGCTGTATTTACCTCTTAGGGATGTTTTAAGGGTGGGATGTGACCATGCCTGTGCAGCAGTGGGAACAGGTTCTTATCTGTTTTCCCACCCACTCCTACTTTGGATTACATTTCACGTTGACCCCAGGACCCAGCCTGTGTATCTATGGCCACCATTTGGCTCTCGTAGTTTATTTCTGTCCCCTCTTCCCTCCCCACCTTGAAGAACAATTCCGGTCCAGCCAAGCCCAAACTGACTATGGAAGAAGCTTCAATGACAGCCCCAAAACAGCTGAACTGCCCATTTAGAAAGGTACTGGGCACATAAGAAGTGTCCCGTGTCAACTGCCATCACAACTATTTCCACTACTATTGGTGGCATCATTATTGTCTTTTTACCCCAGATGCCAGTGCCCGGCATCGTTCCATTTTTAAGGAGAATTCGCATCCTGAGTGACTTTCTACTGTCGACACAAAAGCATAAAAAATGAAAGATCTGGGAACAGTCAACAAATAACTTCCTTTACAAGTGAGAGTAGAGGTAAAAAAGAAATGAACATATAAATTTGCTTTCATGGTCATCCTTATCTTGGCTGTCATCGCACCATCACAATCTAATGATTACAGAAAGAGCACTGGACATTGGCCATTGGGTCATCATCTTTGACTCTGAAACAGAACCACACACATGCATCCTCTTACAAGAGCTCGTGGAGCATTTTTAAACCTCTTAAAACATCTCAAGCTTTTCATGAAGGACAATCAAAACTTTAGCAGTGAGGGTCTTTCCTTTCTTTCTTACCCTAGTAGTTTCTTATACTTGGGAAATCAGGCACTGAAAAGCCCCAAACTCTTCTGCAGCCAAAGAGAGAAAAAAGTGATGTCAGCTTTGAAGCCAATGCAGCTTCTATCTTTCTATCTCTGTTAGGTAACCTGGAAGGTCTATGTGCTGCCCTTTCAACCATGTGAAATTGGAATTCTGATGAAAATTTCATTTTTCTACCTGTCCCCTCTCCTGGAACTAATTGCTAACTCCTCTTTTTTTCTTTTTTTTTTTTTTTGGCCATCACAACTGAACCAAAATCTAAAGCTTATAAGCATAGGATAGACCAGAAAAGGATAGTTAGGGAATTTAAAAAAAGGAGAAACAGAGAGTTCAAAATGCTTCATCAACACTAACAAGATTGACTGAGGGCACTCAAGATTGGTAGAAAATTTTAAGAGCACAGTCACAAATGACAGTCTATGTAGGTGAGGCCAAACCTTCCTGTGCCAACAAAAAAGGTCTAATGTGTTGCATACCAACAAGAAAAGTATCTAAAAGCCAATTGATTTAATTTCATTAATGGTTAACAACCCCCCAAAGCATTGACATGATAAGTTTTCCACAAATTTGCTTCTAAATAAAAAGAAGAATAATCAAATTTAGAAAGAAACAAATTGCCTTCGCCTGCCATTTTAAAACAGCACAAGTAATCTAATTAGCTAAATTTATTAGGAGTAAATGTGAATGAACTCAGAAATTGAATCTGGGGTCTAGCACTGGTACAGCCTTTGCATTCACACATCAGAGAGCAAAGCTAGATAAAAACTCTTTTTCTTCCCAAAGCCTGAACATACATTAATTTTTTTTTTAACTTTTATTCACTTTTAAGAGATAGAGAGAGATAAAGCATGAACAGGGGAGGGGCAGAGAGAGAGGGAGACACAGAATCTGAAATGGGCTCCAGGCTCTGAGCTGTCAGCACAGAGCCCGACGCGGGGCTCGAATTCACGGACCGTGAGATCATGACCTGAGCCGAAGTCGGACGCTCAACCGACTGAGCCACCCAAGCACCCCTAAAGCCTGAACATACATTAAACAAAACAGAGGATGATGTACAAATAAAAGAAACTGCTCTTGTTCCCATAACATCTCACACCAGAGTCAATGATATCTATTGGAAATAGCAAACCCATTTTTAGTGGGCTTAAGTTTCTACTTATGTCCTACAATTACTCATGGAATTAGACCTACATAGATCTTACTAGTGTTTGGTAAGCATTTTGAAGTTCTTTAACTTCCACTGTTGGTTCAGCCTTATGGTTTAAATTTTGGCTCAGTCGTGATTGTCCAGGACAAGAAGTTAGCTTTTTGCTATAAGAGAGGGTCAAGAAGAAGAAGGAAAATGATATTTCTGAGGCTGGATGGGCAGAAGTCTCTCTGTTCCTTGCATGTTTATAAGATAACTCTTCTTTGATTACTGGCTTTGTCCCATGTGCCCACACCACTGTCATTTAGGTGACAGGAAAAAGAACTGACTTTAGTCCAGATTCTTTCTCTCTTCCTTCCTTCCTTCCCTTCTTTCTTTCTTTCTTTCTTTCTTTCTTTCTTTCTTTCATTCTTTCTCTCTTTCGAGAGTGTGTGCTTGTGCATGTGTGTGGTTGAGGGGCAGATGGAGAGAGAGAATCTTAAGCACACTCCATGCTCTGCATGGACCCCGATGAGGGGCTGATCCTATGACCCTGGGATCGTGATCCGAGCCAAAATCAAGAGTCAGACGCTCAACTGACTGAGCCACCCAGGTGCCTCTAGGCCAGTTTCTTGATACACGAACTTCTTCCAACCCCCACAGCCTGGTGGGGTCATTATTATTGCCCCACTTTACAGATGAGGAAGCAGAGGCCTAGAGAATCCAGGTTACTTAACCCAGTGTCATTCAGCTGGTTAATGATTGAATTAAGATTCATAGTCTTATTTGTGTAAGTTCAAAGACTGTTATTAAAAGCTGTTTAACAAATACTTATTGGAATGGGTTATAGTCCAATTTTTACTTCCAATAACAACATCCATAACCATTGGCTTTCTACTTTCAAATCCAGTTTTGCTCTCTACACTTCGTTTATCTTCAGTACTGTCTTGGGTGTTGGTAGTAAGATCGTCATCTCTCTCACTTTCCGCACTAAGACCCAGAGACCCAGTGAATGTAAGCAGCATACTTAAAATCAACCACACACTTATAAGTAAACACAGATCTCGAACCCAGATGTGGGAGCTCAAATCACAAGCTTTGCACTGTCCTCCACAGCCTCCTGTATCTCAGGAAAACGAGACTTGACTGAAGAGCCAAAGTCTATTTTCTGGCCTCTGACATCTCACTATGACCAGGTTTCTAACACTGTGGCTATTTGGAGAAGAAAAGGAACTATGTGGCAAGTGGTTGATTACTCAATTCAAATCAATAAGAGCCGGTCAGTCATTTGATGGCCTAATTGTTGATTTAGACAAAAAGTAGATTATAATTTGGGCAGCACAATGGCCATTTTTGCAGAACACGTGAGTATAATCATCCTAGCATGGAACAAAATTGCTACTGTAAATTTTCCTTTTGGTTTATTCTGTATCGCCTCTGGGTTACAATTTAATCCCACCTTTGCTCGGCCCCTCAGGGACACTGGGTCACTCTGCTGATTTACAGGGAAAGCGTTAGACCTCATTTTTCTTAAACTGAAAGACCAAAGCAGTCAGAGCAGAGACAACAGGGATGTGACAAGGCCACGAGGCAATTATGCGTCCCTCTCCGGGCGTACCTGCCTGAATGCTTATGTGAAATCCGGAAAGGACACTATGCCCTTCTTCTTGTGAAGTCTCTACTGATCACAGAAGCAGATTCAAATAATCTTTCCCGTTTTGCTCCTCTGGGCTGCTTGGCTTTGTAAACTGTCAGCAAAGCCGTCAAAGTGGAAAGCCAGATATTGCCATCTCTTAGGCGGATGCCGCCCAAATCTTGTCTGTGTGATGGCAGGCACAGAGGCCGGAGCAAACAGGAACAAACCGTGTTGCTGCAATATTCCTGAATTCCCCAGGCTAATTAGGCCCTCACATTCTTTTATAACAGTGAAGCAAAAAACATCTACTTGGAGATTCCGTTAGAAGGCGTACACTTTCAAGACACGTGAAATTGCCCAGGTATTGCTGCGGGTAAAATGAAACCTTCCTCTCTGGATTTGAGATCATTAGCTTTCTGTTTTACAGCAAATCTTCTGCTGTTCTTGCCGCCAACCAGAGATGCAGGGGAACCCGTCTCATCAGCCCCTGGGACAGCATGGCCTGCCACGATTGCTGATTACACGGAAGTGAGGGCTTTCAGGGCAGGAAGGAGGAGGAGGGAGAAGCAAAAACACTGGCCGCTTCGTGGGGAGTCGTTACCCTGCTCCTGGCCCGGGAAGAAAGAGCCAGATGCTCCGTTTTACTTTATCTTTCCAACAACCCTGTGGAACAGGGTTGGATGGTTAAGCCCCATTTTACAGATGGAGGAAACGGAGCCCTGCCCAACATCAGAGTGAGCGGTGAAAAATCTTTGGAATGTTGTCTGCAGAGTAAGGTAAAAAGATATCCGGCGGGTACATACATTGGAAAGTATAGCACTACATATAAATAATTTTGTTTCTGAAGCTGAGATATGAAATGAAAAGACCCTAAGGGTCCATTTTTGCCTTATATTCTTCCACTTAAAAGAGTGCAAAATATGAAGTACACAAAAACCATTGCGTGAGAACAATTTTAGAGGAATAAGAAATGGCCATCACAACCCTTAAGAAGTAGTTATTAAAGGGGCACCTGGGTGGCTCAGTTGAGTAAGCATCCAGCTCTTGGTTTTGGCTCAGGTCATGATCTCACAGTTCATGGGATCGAGCCCCGTGTCGGGCTCTGCGCTGCCAGAGTGAAGACCGCTTGGGATTCTCTCTCTCTTTCTTTCTGTCTCTCTCCCCACCCCCCCCCACCCTCTGTTCCTCCCTCCCTCTAAATAAATAAATAAATGTAAAAAAGTAACTATTAAAAAGAAGTAATGAACAAATGAATAATAAGAAAAACAAGCTATGATATGATTAGCACCGATAGATAACTGCCATATGTCAGACTCTTCATTCTCAGCTTGATAGAATCCGTAACAGGATTCACAATAAGCAGCAACATTTTGTCGTGCATGTGCTGAGTGCACACTTGACTATCTCTGTAGAAAATACCTTTTACCAAGTGGTGTTTTTTTCTGGTACAACTTGGGTTCTGCAGTGAAGAACAGAGTTCAGTTATTGCCTCTTTTGGAAGGGAAAGAGTTAGGAAAAAGAGATAGAAGATAAGTGATTTCTGTTACCCACCGAGATAAACCAAAAGCACAGATCCATGCTCTTCAACTGCTTCGTGGATTTTTAAATCATTTTACAAGACTTGACGGAGCACACCTCAATTTAGAAGAAGAGCCATGAGGGGCGCCTGGGTGGCGCAGTCGGTTGGGCGTCCGACTTCAGCCAGGTCACGATCTCGCGGTCCGTGAGTTCGAGCCCCGCGTCGGGCTCTGGGCTGATGGCTCGGAGCCTGGAGCCTGTTTCCGATTCTGTGTCTCCCTCTCTCTCTGCCCCTCCCCCGTTCATGCTCTGTCTCTCTCTGTCCCAAAAATAAATAAACGTTGAAAAAAAAAATTTTAGAAGAAGAGCCATGAGACCTCCAATTAGAAATATAATTAAATGTCATTTGGGGACTAATAACCAAAGCTCGAAACATTATCTGGGTTGATGATAGCGGGGAAGGGTTGAGGTTGCCCTGTTCAGCTTCTGGTCAGAAATGCCAGCTGGTCATTAGACTCCGGTAAATTTCACGCACCAATGTATTTATTGCTGCTATAAACTGAAAATATGAAAGGAAGGAAAGGTAGGGAGCTATTGATGGCATGATAGGCCTTGAGGTTCAGTTTGCTAGCCATTATTCCTTGATAACAAATGTGCCTTTTGGTTTTACCGGATCAAACTGGTTTCACTGACTGCCAATCTTTTGTGAAGATGGGCATAAAATAAAAATACACATACAAAAAAAGGGTGTATCTGTTTATAAAGGTATGACTTTTTGCCCTGGGGCAGGGGTCAGACCCCCAAACCTCGCTCCTAGTAAAGACCTGAGGGCATTTAGAACTTGGGATCTGGGTCTTGGGAAACTTGGGTATTTTTGCTGTCCTGATTTCCCTGCAAAAGATGGGAATTCTAGACGAGCTCTTGAGCTAACAAACGCTTTAGCTGCAGTAGGTCTAGAAATGGTGTTCTCTGGGGGCAGATTTTTGAGAGAGATTTGTAACTTCTTTGTTTTACTTTTAGATTTTAGAAACACACAGAGAAATTACAACTTGCCTCTGGTAGATTTCCCTCTTAGGCTAGTGTCTTTTTTGTGTTCATGCTGGGCTGTAGTGCTTAAGCCCGAGCCGAGAATATACTGCTTCTCCACTGGTCTGTTCAGAAATCAGGAGCGAGAATGCATGGCAGGAGAATGATTACAGAAATCGGAGTAACTTGAGGTTCGAGTAGCATTGAAGAATATCATGTAAAAGAAACAAAAACAAAAACAAAACTACGACACTTATTTATAAATAAATGAAGCAAGCGAGCGCGGATGTAGGCGGCTGTGAGGCCAGGGAAGAATGTGGCTTTTGCATAAATTGGAAGAAGCAGTAGAAGTTAGAAGACAAAGGAAGTGAGAGGAATCGAGCAGGTCAGCAGCTGTCTCACGGTTTTGCAGGGCCTATTTCGGCAAATCGGGCATATGCGGTCATGCGTCAAGCTGGACTTCGTGGGGAGTCCTATATTTACCAGGTAAATGACCAGATGTCTTTGCCAATGTGTAATAATTTCTGACGAAGGGATTTAAAATTCAGCCATGCCACCCAAAATAGGAAACTGGTTCTTCTTGCTTTAAAGGAAATTTATGGATAATTCAAGATAAGCCATCTGTGCACTAAGAAATACACATCCTACAGATGGTGAGAATTATAGGATACATAATACTGTTAATAATAGCATCATGTTCTGATGTATTGTATGAGAAATATATGTATATGTGTTCATCAGGTCCATTAAGGTGACATTTTATATTTATACACTGTAATTAGACTCCATCTCTGGAACAGGGCTGGGCACACAGTAGGCTGTCGAGAAGTCTGGAGGGAAGGCAGGTGGGGGGGGGGATGAAGGGAAGGAAGGAAGGAAGGAAGGAAGGAAGGAAGGAAGGAAGGAAATGGAAAGGAAGGGAAGGGAAGGGAAGGGAGGGAAAGAGGGAGGGAGGGAGGGGAAGGGAAGGGAAGGGGAGGGAAGGGGAGGGAAGGGAAAGGAAGGGAGGGAAGGAAGGAAGGAAGGAAGGAAGGAAGGAAGGAAGGAGGGAGGGAAGGGAAGGGAAGGGAAGGGAGGGAAGGAAGGAAGGGAGGGAGGGAAAGAGGGAGGGAGGGAGGGGAAGGGAAGGGAAGGGGAGGGGAGGGGAGGGGAGGGGAGGGAAGGGAAAGGAAGGGAGGGAAGGAAGGAAGGAAGGAAGGAAGGAAGGAAGGAAATGGAAGGGAAGGGAAGGAAGGAAGGGAGGGAGGGAAAGAGGGAGGGAGGGAGGGGAAGGAAAGGGAAGGGGAGGGGAGGGGAGGGAAGGGAAGGGAAGGGAAGGGAAGGGAAGGGAAGGGAAGGGAAGGGAAGGGAAAGGAAGGAAGGGAAGGAAGGAAGGAAGGAAAGAAGGAAGGAAGGAAGAAGGACAGACTAAGCTCTAGGGTTATCTTGTGGGGTATCTGTTATGTATATTGATTGAAATTAAATACCCTAGACCATGTAACTGAGCGAATTTGGGGCTGACTGTGATTTGACAGAAGGCAGGAAATCGAGGTAGATGTTTTTTGTAGACAGGTCCTCTCCTCCCTTCATCATGTAACTCTGATATTTACCTATGTTCTCGTACCTCAGGGTCAAACGTGGGCAGAGATGAGGTTGTAGATGCAGACCCTTCCAGGGTGGATATGGGCAGGAACCAAGAGCTCTCATGCATCCTGAATTTGCAGTTACCTGAACTTATTTTGAAAAGAGGAGCCAATTCCTTCTTCCCATTGTGGCTGCCTCAGTATATGTATGGTAATTTTGATTTATTTTAAGTTTTTTTTTTTTAATTTCTATTTATTTTTGAGAGAGAGAGAGAGAAAGAGAGAGGGAATGAGAGCAGAGGAGGGGCAGAGAGAGAAGGAGACACAGAATCTGGAGCAGGCTCCAGGCTCTGAGCTGTCAGCCCAGAGCCCGAGGCGGGGCTTGAACCAGAAAACCATGAGATCATGACCTGAGCCGAAGTCGGATGCTTAACTGACTGAGCCACCCAAGCACCCCTGATATCATATTTTGACTAATTTTGTTTTAAATCCATGTGGCGTGCTGGAGCCAGCTGTGTGGCTACTTCTTAATTTTTCAGGAAATCTGTGAACCAGTTGTTGAACACAGCAATTATTAAAAATTAACTTAAATAAACTTGCAATTAAACAAATTATATCTAAAAACAAAAGTAATGAACATTCAAACTCATTACCTCCAATTCCTGCATTCTACTATGCTCTGTGCCCTTGAGGTTATGTACTTCTCTCATATCTGTGTCGAGAAAACACTGTAAAATGGTAGACTACTGTGTTTATCTTCCCAATTCTTCATTCGTTCCGTGATGTCACATGGGCAGTTTGAAATTTGCCATGGTCGCAGTATTCACTTTACAGAAACCAGCAAATTCTCCAAGTCGGGGTGGGGTGGAGGGTTTGGTGAGAGAGGTTGAACTTCTATCAGCACCCTACTGAGTAGACATCTTGTTTTTTATTGGGTCAGTATCTATCACTTCCTATCTGTGGAACTGCTTCCTGCTTCTAGTAGATAACCACCCTTTTCCTCTTTAGGTAGTTTTAGGGAGGCTTCCAATTATACTACCCCATTCCTTGATCACAAATAAAAGAACATGACCTAGGTTTGGCAAGTCAAAATTACCCTGACCATAGTGATAAGAGATGAGCATGTGATCTAGGCCAAACCAGTCAGTACTTCCCTGAGGATTTTCTAGATGGATTCTGGGAAAACCATGGTTTCTCCTTTTGTTGCAGAGGAGTTAAGCTGGGATGATGTAAACCTAAGGCTGCCTGTGGCCACGTTTCCCCCAATATCCGCATCACACATAAGAAGCCAGTCCCCATTATGAGGGCCTGAAGCCAGCCACAGAGGACAGCAAAATCCCAAGGCAGAGGACAAGCTGGTGATAACATTGGAGTCCTTGGGGCAAGACAGGCCTTTCATCCATATCATTTCCACTTAGGAAGGTCAACAAATTCCTGTTTTTGCTTAAGCTCCTTTGAATTGGGTTTCTGTCACTTGCAGCTGAAAGTCTGACGAATACAGTTGATTTGAGATTATCCACTTCTCTCTTGTTGCCTCTCTGTTTTCTTGGTTCATCAATTATACATATGTATGGATTGTATGTTGATACTGTAAAATTGATCTATAGAAAAAAAGTCAATCTGGAAAACCAGATGTAGTCTTTCAGGAAATCCATAAATCTCTTTTAACCAGTACTTCCAAGGTTTTGCTGCCACCATGGGGATTGGGGTAATAAAATGCACAGGTTTATCACCTTTAAACTCAAAGTCTGCCAAGAAGAAACAAGATTCCAAGACTACAATTCATTAGTGTTGCTCTAGCAGAAGAGCTGTGTGATGGCGGGAATATCCCTTGAAATGAAATCCTCATGAAAGGACTGGTTGGTTCGCTGTCTTGATTAAGTTACAGAAGCTGAAGCCTGCCACATTACTTCCCAGCAGACCTGGTTAAGTAATTGGTACAGAAAAGAAATAAAATAGGATAAAGAAAAATTAAAAAAAAAACTGAGGGAAAAGAAAAATGGGGTTGGAAAAGACCAGAAACTAGTTTAACTCCTTGTGCCTTAGTCCCGTCCTATTGGACAGGAATAGTGCCACACTGGGACCCAGGGTCGGCTCCTTCTGTTGGTATGTTGGGCACTTAGTAGGGGGAGTAGGCATGTCAGCCTTGGGGAAATAAAAAAAAGTTAAATGGTCAAGATGCCCCATGTTATGATGGTATGAAGTCTCTTTGCCCAGTCACCCCGATGCTTCTTGAATGGGTGATATGACATGGCTTTGATGGCCATGATAGGAATTGTGTGTAGGCTCAATCACAGAGACCTCTAACAGAAGCATCCTGTGCCCAGTGCCCGTGGTGTTACTAGTTTCTAACAGTGACTCCTACCACCTAAGGGGAACAGCAGAGTTGTCTCCACCAGACTCACTTACCACCATGATTTTAGTTATTAGACTTCACTACATTCTATTGAGGCTTTCAGACTTCCTAGAGATTCAGGGAACTAGTCATGAGACCTTTAATTTTTTATTTCCCCACTGAAACCAGCCAGTTATTTCTGTTACTTACACTTAAGCTTCTTGACCGACTCACTGAGACAACACAGCACCAAGGTCATGGTTAGGAAGGCAGAGATAAACATGAAGGCCAATGTGAGGAGTGGGGTTCAAAATGAAAGAGTAGGGAAGTCATCAAAAATTAAGGTGTGATGTGTGTGTGTGGACTGTTTGGATATGCAGCTCAAGCAGAAAGCCCTGGGCAGCCTGCTGAAATCCTACCTGCTTTAAAGAGTGGGTCCAATGGCTCAAAACTCCAGGCTACACTAAAATGCAGGAGGCTCAGACCTTTCCAGACAATAGAAATTAGAAAGGGGGAAGGTTTCGTAATGAATATGGTAATTTTTCCCAGAACTGGTATTTTAGTTGGAAATATGTAATTGTAGTAATACATCTGTTGAACTTCAAATGAGGCAGATAATAGGGTATAAAAGGTCATATTACTCATCATATACAATCTCTGTTCCAAAACACACTGCTCAGAGCAAAACTGTTCTAGAAGATATTATTCTATGTTTCCTATCTTAGAATATAAAAATATAAACAATTTGCATTTTGTTAAATGAACATTTTCTTGGAAAGCATCCATTCATCACCATCTCTCCTTGGATTATTTAAATTTGAGTGAATCACCATCATAAAATAGTTAGAAATCACTCACTTATTTTTTTCTTATTAATATTTGACGCCTAATAGCACTTTTTCATCAGATAATGCTTTTTCCAAACGTTTATTCCTAATTAATTTCTTCAGTTTACCATATTCTTGCATCAGTTTACTCTCAATCTTTTTTTTATTATTACATTCTTTTTGAAAATGATCATCTGGAGGCACCACTATTTCATCACCAGTTAGAGGATTTTTCTGCTTACCATTAATGGACTGTGGTCGTCTTTTTGAATTTTGCAGAGCAGGAGATAATGAAGGTGATGCAGATGGAACTGAGTCACCAGGCTTTGGGTGCCATGAGAGACCACATGGTCTGATGGGGAGTCATTTTCTCCAGGAAAGGGAGTGGCTCTTTGCCCTGATGACTTCTGTTCTGTCCTTGGATTGTAGGAAACTATATGGGCTGGAAAGATTAAGTCACGAATAAGGTACAGCAACTTTTGGACAAGTAACATCCTGTGTGGTTGACTGATCTGCTTTTGTCACCTGGGACCCTGGTCTCTTCTGGCTCCTTCCTTATCAGGACCACAAGTTTAAGAACAGTAAAACTCTCCCTGACTCTAGAATACCTACAGTTCAAAATCCACCTGAGAAAAAAAATGATTCAGGGTGCTGGTGGTTAAGGACAAGAATGTTAATGGAGAGGAATCCAGGCATTCTTTGAGAATAATCAGGGAAAGCAAATTATTTAGTAAGATTTCTTTGATTTAAAGAAAAGTTTTTTATGTGTTTATTTATTTTGAGAGAGAGAGAGAGAGCATGAGCAAGGGAGTGGCAGAGAGAGAGGGAGAGAGAGAATCCCAGCAGGCTCCGTGTTGCCAGTACAAAGCCTAAAGTGGGTCTCAAGCTCATGAACCATGCTATCATGACCAAGATTCCAACGTGTAACTGACTGAACCACCCAGGTGCCCCAAGGTTTCTTTGATTTTCTCCTCCTCCTCATTCTGCCCCTCTGTTATACTACTTATGTGTTTTTCCGAACTTTGGAGTGCCCAGGGCCAAAACGATGGGCTCGCTGTGCTGTGGTTCTCCTGATTAAAACTCCAGTCTTAAAAGTCCCATGTTTCACCCTGTGGGTCCCATCAAGACCCCCACATTTGTGGTGATGTACAAAATATCACTTTCAACAATCAACTCATGGTAAAGTTATAAACCAAGTGTTTGTTCCCTAACACTAGCATTCAAATGAGGTTGACCATAATGAAATATGGTCAGATATATGAGCTCAAGGATTTTCTTTCCTACTTCTCATGTTCCAGGTCTATTAAATAATTGATGTTCACAACTGAATGCACAGAGAACCCATGGATATTTATGTGGTTGAACCAAAAAACTGAATATAGACCTTCCAAACATATGACAATGTATAATTTGGGGCCATCCGACATGAACTTCATACTGGAAAAGCAACTGATGTTTTGCTAAGAACGTAGACTTCAAATATACTAGTATACTTCTAAATCAGAAGCAGAGTATTGAAATAGCCTTGGATCTATGCTCTCTGTGATTGCATTTACAACACCATTTACTGTAGAATCTATTGCAAAGGCCACCATTCTTAAATCGATTCCCAGCTTTAAGACAAAGAATTAGGTATCTCATAGCTGGGACAGTAGTAAAGGGTTGAAGTAACCACTGAAGAAGTTATTTTTCAGTCCTAATGTTACATATGTGAATGGAAAAAAAAAAAAGCCTGTGCGTTTACTCATTTGCTTATTTACATTATACTACCAGATACTCTCAGGAAAAGAGAGAGAAAGGTGAATTATGAATTGTCTCTCAAAAGTAGGTAGGTAGGTAGATACACAGTCAGGTGGATGAGACAGACAAGGGCAATCATTGACCTCCATGTGGTCATTGAGATATGTGTTGGCTACTATAAAGACAGTATAGCATAGTGGCTCATGGTCTAGCTTTGGGCTCAAATTCTGACTTTTCCCCTTACCAACCGTGGTAGCTTGAGGCAACTTCCCTGAGCACTCTGGGCATTAATTTCTCCATCTGTTGAAAGAGGAATCCTAGTAGTCTTCATCTTAACGAGTCTTTTTGCGGATGATGTTAGAACAGCTCTTCGCAAAGTGTGGTCTTCTTAAAGTGTGGTCTGGGGCCTCCCGAAGTCCTTGAGATCCTTTCAAGGGTTCTGCAAGAGCAAAACTATTTTCATAATAATGTGAAGACATATTTGCTTTTTTCACTCTCTTTTTCTAATAATACTAAGCTTTTACATGCCTTTTCCTTCTTTTTCTTTCATGAGTGTACAATGGAGTTTTCAAGAGGCCACCTGATGTGATAGCTCAACAGATTGAATGCAGAAGATACAAGAATCCAGATTTCTTCTATGAAGCTAGACAGTAAAGAGATTTACAGATGTGTAAACAAAATCACTTCTCAGATTTTCTTGTTTTGAAACACGCATTATTTTTTCATTAGAAAGTATTTGTTAACATTTTACCATAATTTTCATCTGAAATTGATGATTTATCTCAGTCATTATTTTTAAATGAATTAATGACTGTTTTGGGTATTTTCTCAGCTTTAATTTCTAGTGCTACAAATATTGATAGATATGACCTACATAAACAGAAGCCCTTTGGTGTCTTCAAGGGAGAATGTAAATGGGGCTAAACACCAAAAAGTTTGAGAATAACTAAATGAAATCATTGTCTGATACATAGAACGACCAGTATGAGACCTAAAAGCTAGATTGTTTGTGATGGGGATTCTGTTGATGACTCAGTGGAAAAACAGTGGTCAAGGAAGCCAAAGGATTGAAACCTAAGATGAGTTTAGAATAGCTGGTCTAATCTGCATCTCTAGATTTAAGAGGTGGTGAGTAAATTAACCTGGATATTGGTCATATTTGCCAGATTGTATTTATCATGATAGGGTTACAAATGGAGGTGGGAGATTGTGCTGGCATGGAAGTAGCTGAACGTTGACTTGGAAAGACAAAACTTTTACATAGATAACTGATTGTCTAGGATTACAAAATAAGGGCTTGTATCAGTGGAGGAAGGAAGGGGTATTTGTGACGGGGTGTGATAAAAGTCAAAAAAGACCAGGAGGTGTGGGAAGAGTCACAGAAGGTTATCTTTGAAGGGACATGTGGTTATCCTTTGTAGCAAACATTTTATTTTTATGTTTTAAAATTACACAAGGATTGTGTGAATAGGTTTTGTACTTAATTATTCTAACTGTCCTAAGTGGGAATTTTTTGTGGGGAGGGAGCTTGGGCAGTGAAGTTGAACCTTTAGCCCTCTACTCAATCATCCTCTTCTATCCTGAGATGATTTTCATAAACAGTTTGGTAAATATCTTTCCAAGCCTTTTTTAAAATTCATTAAAGAGAGAATAATAAAATCAAAACTTACAGCCCTTTCCAAATGCCAAACGTAATTCTTTCCAGACCATAGAATCTTTATACAACTCATAGAATCTTCACAGATCCCATAAAGCATTTATCATTATTGTTCCTCTTTACCAGCGGTGGTGAGGGGAGAATCTAAGGCACAGAGGCTAAGCACATTGCACAAGGTCACAGAACAAACTTCATTTAAACAGATAGACATATATAGTTAGGAAGGTATATGGAAACATGGTGGTTTTTGTAAGTGTGTTTTTATATAAATGGGATTGTGTCATGCATGCTGCTGTATTATTTGCATCTTTCACCTAAAATGGAACCTCACTGTATTTGACTTAAAAGTTCCAAAGTCTTTGAAATGGGTGATCACACGATCAGCTTCATGAACATTTTCGGCTGCTGGGTTATAAGCATGAAGGTGTTCAATATTTCTCCATCCAAAGCCAATCTAATCTCCCTCTCAAGCCTCTTAATGGCATCTAGGCTTGATCTCTCGGTGATTCAGACAAGAACAAACTCATTAAGTCCAACTTAAAAGTCCCATCTCCCTTCCTCACGTCCCCGTTGTGGGCCTGTACTGCCGAGGCTCCTGTCTCTGCCAGTTAGGACTGGGGTGGCGGGCAGAGGTGCTGGTGGTGGTCCAAAGGGGCAAATGTCACTTCACTTGCCTGGGAGCAGAGCCAGAACCAGTTGGTGTTTGGCCTCCTGTGTGGCAGCAACCGGACACTGACTTCATTAGGAGACATGCATGAGTTCTTCTGGGCCCTCAGGACCTCTGTGAGGGGCAGGTGGCTGCATCTGAGTGCTTTTCACTAAGCTAGAATCCTTAAAGCCCTCCTGATATGGGAAGGAAAGAACTGTACCATCTTTTGTGAGCTTTCTGTGGAGGAGAAAAGGTCTCCAGTGAAAAACTGAAACCCCATGGGGTGCCTGGGTGGCTCAGTTGGTTAAGCATTGAACTCTTGATTTTGGATCAGCTCATGATCTCACAGTTCATTGGTTTGAGCCCTGCGTTGGGCTCTGTGCTGATGGAGTGGAACCTGGTTGGGATTCTCTCTTTCCCTCTCTCTCTTCCCCTCCCCAGCTTGTGCTCTCTCTCTTTCTCTCTCTCTCTCAAAATAAATAAATAAACTTAAAAAAAAAGAAACCCCTATCCCATGCAGGTTCTTGGCATGTGACTTTACATGTGTAATGGGATTCCCAAACAAGAAATAATTAATATACATAGGAACCTAGAACGCTTGGAGGTCCAGAAGAGACAAATTCAAAAACGCTCTGTAGGTCTGTTCTCACAAGCCAGGGCACAATGTTGCCAAAGATGAGCTCATACTCAAAAATTACAAACCACAAGAAGAAAACCACCGTGAGAGTACAGGTGTGTCTGTATGTGCAACACACAAGAGAATGAGCCCCCAGAGAAATAAAACTACTACAACAATATGAAAGAGATGATGATATAAACCTTTAAATGATTAAAATGGGAAAAAAACAATCAAAGAGTAAGAAAAATTAAATTGTAACTATATTTTTCTTTATCTTTTATGGAATTATTTTATATGTTTAGCTTCTTAATATACCTATACTTTATTTATTCAGAAGATATTTATTCAGAAAAGGGATCTGGCTTATTTTTGCCAATGGATAGCTCTCTTCCCCAAATCAGTTTTTGAATAGTTTCCCTTTTCTTCACTGATTTTGAAATGCCAAGATGGTCATAATAACTTCTTAAATATTTCATATAGATGTGAATCTATTTTAAGATGCTTCTCCATTGTCTATTGCTATACCAACACACTCTTAATTAATGTAATTTTTTAGCATGTTTTGATGTTACTTGGGAAAAGTGATCTTTCACATTTCCTGCTCTGCATTTTTTCCAAATTAGTTTCTACCTTTTAAATTCTAGATCATGCATTCTCAATGGAAGCAATATCACCTTCAAGAAAGTGGGAATTAGGTGTTGGAGGGTGAGAGATCTTACTCTTTCTATGGTTAAGCACTTGATAGATAAACATATAGTACTTAGGGTATGTTCTATGTGTATGGTATTAAGATTTCATGGGGGTGATTAGGAAAAAAATGTTAAAATGTCTCTTAAAGTGCTGATAATAATAACAACAATGATAATACTAAGATTATAAGGCACATTGCTAGGTGAACTTTGGAATCAGCTTGTCAATTTCTCCTGCTGATTTTTGCAAAAAAATTAACAAAAAAAAAGGCCTTGGAGACCAGAGAGATGACATGATTTGACCTAGGTCACATTGCAAATTAGGAGCAGATCTGGGATGAACACCCACTCTTGACTTTTACTCCCAGATTCTCTTCACTGTACAACCTATTCTGATTTATCTTGGCACCTTGAATATGAACTCTTTTCCAGGCCTTTGAGCATGTTCTGTGCATCAGACAGCCCTCAGCATGTTGCCCATAACCCTTTGTCCTTAGTCCAGGGAGGATGCTTCTGCATATGCCAGTGGATGTCCATCGTCTGGCCCATTCCATTCTTTCCTCAATTCCATTTCCTTTTTTAGATCCTGGCCGGTCAATAATGGCATCAGTTGGGACCCTCCAGTTAAGAGCAGAAATAAGTATGCCACCATGAAACCCTAGAGTTTGGGTTCCAGGCTCTACTAAAGTAGAAGCTCAGAGGAGTGGAAGATCTGCAGGCTCTGTTGATCAGGAAAGGCTAAGAGATTGTAGGGGAGGAGAGAAGATGAATACAACAAGGGAAAGAGAGCATGCCCATAAAAGAGAGGAAGCAAAACGTTGACAATTGCTGAAGCTTGTTATCTCAAACCTTTCTCTACTTTTGCATAATAAGAAGTAAACAAAAGAATTATTTCTCATCATGTCCAAGTGCTGTATTTTTTCACCAGCTCACACCTCAACTCTATTTCTGCTGATCAGTGAAGCAAGGGGCATTATCCGTATTTTTTTTTCTTTGATCCATTTATCTCTACTACTTCTGATGCCTTCAGGGAAGGGAATAGCAGGACAAAACACTTAAGGAGAAAAAAAGCTCTTGTACTTAGCAGGTGGCATCTGTAATTCTCTCTGGCTGTTGATTACAGTAATCCCTGATGGCTACAGAGCGCTCTCCAGCTGGTCTCTTACAATTCCAGCTAGGATCCCCAGCCAGATGTGACCAATGAGCTCTGCCTCCTAGTATTCTCCCTTGTGTAGTCCCCTCCCACATTGTATCAGGCCTGGCACTGAATATGAGAGAAATGATAGTACCTCGCTTCGAAGATTAGGTTCTAAAGCACACTGCGGCTTCCATCTCGGGCTCTCCTTGTCTCTCATTACTTGCTCCAGGGCAAGTCTCTCATGTTGTAAGAACCCTGTGAAGAGGCCAACATACTGAGGAACTGAAGCTGCTTTCTCACAGCCATGTGAGTGAGCTCGAATACGGAGCCTACAGCCCGGTCGAGCTTTCGGATGACTATAGCTTCAGCCTGCAGCTTGGATACAACCTCATAAGAAACCTGAGCTGGAATCACCCAGCCAAGCTGCTCTCATGACTGTTAGAAATTGTGTGAAATATTAAATATTTGCTGTTTTACGGTGCTAAGTTTTGGGATAATTTGTTACACGGCCATAGATAACTAATACACTTCCTCTGTGCTGGCCCTAGCAGTACATACTTGGGGGTGCTTTATCCCTGAAAGCAGTCCTGTTGGGAATAGTCTTTTCATTATGTGTCTAACAGGATCCCGTAAATGTCCACTGTCCAAAGAGAACCATGCATCCTTGCCCTGCCCTCTGGGAAAGTGTAGCTGACTTTGACCGTAGACTCCTCTCCTCACCTTGAAGTTACAAGGGGGCAGGCACCAGGCTCTGTAGCTTCAAACTTCAAGGAACAATAATCTTCCAAGAATTCTTTTGTGCTCTATTTTAGGATGGGTCTGTGTATTTGTTATTAGGGCTGTTGTAATAAATATCCACAAACTTAATGGCTTAAAATAACAGAAACTTATTGTCTTACATTTCTGAAGGCAGAAGACTAAAACCAAGTGTCCACAGGGCCACAATTCCTCCAAAGATTCTAGAGGAGGATCTTTTCTTTCTTCTTCCGGCTTCCGGTAGCTTCAGGAATTCCTTGGCTTATGGATGCATAACTCAAATTTTTGCCTCCATGTTTACATTAATTCTCCCTTGTCAGAGTCTTTTTCTCTTCTATCTCTTATAAGAACACTTGTCATTAGATCTGAGGCCCACCTGGCTTATCCAGGACGAACCTTAATTATATCTGCAAACATGCTTTTTTCCAAATAAGGTCACATCCACCAGTTTTGAGGGGGAAGACAAATGCATCTTTTTAGGGGCTACTATTCAACTATAGTCTGCGAGTTCCTTTATCTCAGTAGATACCAAGTGGCAAGGAATTAGTAATTACTCTTGGATTCCCTCTCATTTAGCTTGTTAATGACACTTCTCTCTTTCTCTCTCATTTTGGCTCAAGATGGATGTTGGGCTCAAGATAAAGTGACTGGGTAAGCTGGTTTACACCTCTTGACCCATGCAATTATTAAGAGCCATGCTTTCACTTTCAAAATTGTCCCAGTTGGGATAAGTTACTTGAGCACCCACGTAAGGTTTTGGCCAACTTTTAGTAATTCTTGCAGATAGATGTCTAGAACCTTTCTTTAGAAACTTTGGACACTTGGTACCAAATAATCTAAGAAATAACAAAAAAGTTTTATTTAACATCCAATTACAGTTATTATTATTATTAATATTCATTTCCTGAATAGGAAAAATCCCCAGAGGTTTGGGGGTAATATAATCATATAGCATGTGTCATGAGGAAGAAGAAAAGGGACAGAGAGTGAATATTTCCGTGGTTGCATTTTTACAAAGCAAGGCTGAAGAGACCTGGTCTGGAAATGTCATGAAGCATGGACAGAGTTCTCACCCTAGAGGTCTTCTAGAATTGGGGGCTATTAAAAGAGTATTTATCAGTGTCTGATTCTACAAGGAAAGGATAGGATATTTGGCCCTTACTCCCAGATCCCTTACTCCAAATTACAGTGGGTTAAGAGCAGGCTCACATTGGGCACCTGGGTGGCTCAGTCGGTTAAACGTCCGACTTCAGCTCAGGTCGCAGTCTCGCAGCTCGTGAGTTCAAGTTCCGCGTTGGGCTCTGTGCCGACAGCTCAGACCCTGGAGCCTGTTTCGGAATCTGTGTCTCCCTCTCTCTACCCCTCCCCGCCTCATGCTCCATCTCTCTCTCTCTGAAAAAAATAAATGAACATTAAAAAAAGAGAGAGAGAGAGCAGGCTCACATGTAGGGGGCAGGGAAAAAATCCCAACAGGTAAAGAACGAGGCTAGGTCAGCCAAAGCCACCATCTATGGTCAAACTGGCCTCATTGGGTTGATTAATTGATCCCCCTCGTGATGTTGGGCATTGTATACCCAACTGCCAACATGGGTAGGGAAGCCCAGGTGAAAGGAAAATGAGCCTTGTCAATGTTCCCCAAAAGAGGGTTCTTTGCTCTCGTTATTTGTTTACTCATTTGTATTTGTATACGAAACTTTTCATGCTCTGCTCTATTCCAGTGACTTAGGAAAGATTTGCTGGGCGGTACGTTCTCAGTTTCTTCCTATGTAAAGTGAAAGTGCTACATATCTTCTATGCTTCTTAACCATTTGGGACGATAATCACCTCTTCAACTGGCCAATTACTACTCACCCTCCAGATAGTAACTTAAATGTCAGTTCTTCTAATACTCTGTTCTGAAGATGACCTCACCCCACGCCTCCCAGGTTAGGATAGGTACTCAATTTATGTGTTTCTTTTGCCACAGGATAACCATACTTAATTAGCATTGCCTGTTTAATTGTGTAGCTTCTCTTCGGGAGAAGAGAATGGTCTCTATTTTGTTTGGTCGTTAATTTTTACCCATAGAATCTGACATGCAGCCAGTATCTGATTAATATCCGTTGAATGATTGGAAAAACTTGATGTATCGGTGGTTCTTACCCACTTAGGGGCACTTGAATAATGAATGAAATCTATGGACCTTTTTCTCAGAAAATTTCAAGGGATTCACAATTACCATCCAGTCTCAGTCATGGATTCTGGGTTAATAACCCGCAGGCTCATTGACTTGTCATCAAGTCTCTACCAGCCCTGACGTTCTAAGATTCTATAAAATCAGAAGCCTCCAAACCTCCCAGAATGTGGCCCTCAGGGACCATGTGGCCCTCAGGGACCATCCCATGACGCAAGGGATGAAACAGAGTTCAACACAACCACAGTGAACTATCACAAGGCTCTAATTACTAATGCCTGCATATAATAAAGGGTATTTTAGGAAAGGGAAGTGCAGAAGCATCAAGTCATGGGGGTTTTGAATTCGGAAGGACCTTACAGATCATCCAGCCGATCCCCTGTTCAAAGCAAGAATCCTTGCTATTCCAGGCCTGAGGAGGAAACACCCACCCTCCTCCTTGAATGCAACCAGATAAAAGGAACTCTCAACTTGTAAGCAAGATTTGAAAACTGGTGGCCCACGGCTTGTATTTAGCTTAGAATCCTCTCTCCCCGCCCCGACAATGATGTTTTAAGATTCAGAGAATTTCGTGTTAAAAAATCCGTATGTCTAGATTTCCCCATGAAACTGTAAGATTGAAAAACACTGGCTGCCCTTTGCCCCGTGGAAATATGGCTAGAGCTGAAGAGATCCCTAGTACTTGTCTCTCCAGATCACTACTATCTTGACTCCTTCTACTTAGGTACTACCTGGGCTGATTCGGTCTGTGCCTTCCTATGCCCTGCAGGCCAGGTTAGGCTGGAGGCGGAGCGGAGAGCCCTGGTTTGGAGTTTTGCCAATTTCCATAGTGTATCACTCCCACCATGGTCAATTTCAAGCTAGCAATCTGATGTCAGTCTGCTAGATTTCTTAAAATTTAACGATTCTCTTTCATGAATCCGTACACGTTGGCAGAGTGACCTTAAAATGTGAGAAAAACCAAGGTCACTTAAGTTGAACCAAACTTCGCTTCCTGTAATTCCCACCTGCATTCTCACATCTTCTCTCTGCATTAGTACAGAACACACTTCAAGCTTTATCATAAGGCACGCTTGCAATTATCTTTAAAGGAGGAACTATTACTCTTTACTATCAAAGCTGCAAAATCTGTCTCTTAATTTTGATAATTAAAGGAGATCATAAAAAAAACTGATATGACATTAGAAAAACAAGGAAAAGGAAAACCCAAACATGATAAGCATAGTAATCTCAGAGCAGTAGGATTATTGTGATTTTATTTTATTCCGTGTACTCTTGAGTATTTTCCAATGTTTCTACAATCAATATATATTGCTTATGTAAATGTGCCTCCATCAGACTCTAAAGAAAAGTTGATCATCTCCATCTTACTATGTGTTTCATATAGCCTGAAATAAACTACACTTTGTCAGATGGGAAGTGAAATGATCTTCAGATCACCAGTGTTTACTTAGGACGGCACATTGGTGAATGATTTGGTATAAGTTAACCCTGTTAACTAAATGTTTCTGTGAAGTAAGAAATATGAAAGATTGAAAATGAGGCTAGACACACGAGGAGAGCACCCTGGTATAGGACAAAAAGAACTAAAGTAGTTGGAAGAAGATAGTAAGTTGCATTTTTAAAGAGTCACTTTCTATTTATCATATATTTTTCCTGATGAAAGAGTGGTACAGGAAGTAGCTTATTCCCTCTATTTTGTCAACAACCTCTCAGTAGTAATAAGGTAAATTTCACCACACTGGCGAGGATAACATTCAGGAAGTTTCAGTTATTTGGCCTTGGGTTCATAATATCTCCTAAGTGTTTAAAGCTGTTTTGCAGATCAAACACATATACTCATTGGAGTCACACACACACACACACAAACACACACACACAATCGTTTCTGATTCTCTCCTAGCACTACCTTTAAAATAATAATGTCTGCATAAACTCCTCAATAAGAGGAAAAGAAAATCTTTTCTTGTGTGATAGGCTGATGATGTCTGATTTATATAGCACTTGACAAATATTAATTCAATTAACAAATTCTCTGAATAGTTTTTTGAAAAAATCCCCAAAAGAATACAATTCTACCCACAATGAGTATCTAGAAAACCGACTAATAAAAGTAGATTTTTTTTACAAATAGAATAAATACACTTTTATAGCTAAAAAAAAAATAGAATAGAATCAGTAGACCTGATTGTGATATTAAAGATAAGCTTGGTTTAAGTCAAATATGCAAGAAGTGGTGACCTAAAAGAAATCAAGCATAATGTTTATAAAATTTTTCTCCTTTTAGAAAATGCCTGTGTAATTACCCTGATGGGTTGAAATATACAAAATAAACTAACATCATCGAGTTCATTATGATTCTCAAAAGCACTAAAGCTCATTAGTCATATTCAGAGAATTTTCAGGAACCACTTTACTTTTCTGAGAATTGGTCACTAAAGAGGAAGAATAAATTCTGTGCAATCTGCAGCTCGGGGTATTCAAACAGTCATGGAAAGAAAGTTCTTTATAAATTTTAGTTAAGAAACACATAAGGAATAATACAATTAAAATACCACCATTTGGCAGCCCTGAATGAAATAATAGGTTAGGTGAAGACTGGCAACATCTATGAAAACAGACAACCAGACATGACGAGCTCTCCATGCAACGCAAGATGAATTCATGAATAGGACAGAAGTATTACTACTTGAAAATGAAACCCAAACCTAGCTGAAACCTTAGATCAAAGTGCCAGTTTATGGGAAGTAAAAGGGGAGAGGAACATGGTAAGTAACACCATGAGGATGTGACCAGCAAAATCCAGAGTGTGGGAATTTTAAGGGGCAAATGACTTCGTTTCTTTTTTTAAAGTTTATTTATTTGTTTTGAGAGAGAGAACTGCAAGATCATGACCCTAGCCAAAACCGAGAGTCAGATGCTTAACTGACCGAGGAACCAGGCACCCCATGACTTAGTTTTTTTTAACAAATAAATGACAAAGAAAAAATCTCGCGGGGGGGGACTTACAGATTTAAAACAAGCATTGCAAGCAAGTCAAAGATGCGGACACTGATTCAAACGCTTCAAGTGTAAAAAACTTGAGAGACGAGCAACAAAAATTATAATTCTCTGTGTATTTGATTATATTAGCAGCTTACTGTTATTTTTGATGTGATAATGGTATTGTGGTTATATATTTTTTTAAAAGAATATCTTTTTCAGATACAGACTGAAGTATTATGGGTGAAAGCGTGTGCCCAGCATTTGATTCAAAATACTCTATGTGGACATGACAAGTATATGCCAAACACGATGGGCCACGTGTTGATGGATGTTGAAGCTGGCTGATTGACATGTGTACATCTGTTGTATTTCTTTTCCTGTATGCTCTCCCCCTCCCCAGTCTCCATCCTCTCTCCACCCACAAAAGGGATTCCATTCATTACCTTTCTCGGCTTCTTGCTTCCCAAGTTCAGCTCTCCGCACCGCCTACCTGCTGAATTCTGTGGTTCAGGTTGTGCAGATTGTTGTGTTACTCCTCCAATCAGTTTTCTAGGTGTGTAGGATGGTGTAGTGTTGGTCTGGCTGTATTTCATGGACGCAAGACACACAAAAAGCTTCAATGCTGTTCCACCATCTTGGCTCCTCTCTTAGGTGTGTTATATTTCTATCTCTATTAAGAATATGTTAACAATTATAACAATACTTCCTAACAAACAACTAGATGCGTCAGTAGCCTATAGCAATGAATATATATTGCTTATGGTTTTGAAATCAACTGTGAATTGTCTAAGTGGTACAGTTTCTTTGGGTCAGGCTTATTCATGTGTCTGGTATTGGCTGGCTGTCAGCTGACCTAGGATGGCCATGGTTGGAGCACTGAGGTGACAGCTTTGTTTCACAAATCTCTCATTCTTCGGCAGGATAGACAGCGATGGTTTTATTGCATGGACAGAGCTGCAACAGGGCAAGTTAAACATGAAAAGCCTCTTGGGGCACCTGGCTGACTCAGTTAAGCATCTGACTCTTGAGCTCGATTCAGGTCATGATCTCATGGTTCCTGAGATCGAGCCCCACATTGGACTCTGTTCTGATGGTCTGGAGGCTACTTAGGATTCTCTTTCTCCCTCTCTCTCTGCCCCTCTCTCTGCCCCTGCCCTGCTCTCACATACTCTGTCTCTCTGTCTCCCTCAAAATAAGTAAATAAATGTAACAAACAAACAAACATGTAAGGCTTCTTGTGACCTAGGCTTGAAACTAGCTTCATTCTATTGGCCTCATCAAGTCACATGGCAAAGGGGAAGAGTACAACACAGTTATGTGTCAAAGGATCTGGACATAAGAAAAGGTAGAGAACTGAGATGAGTATATGCTTGGAACTTTCCATAATTAAAAGTTTGTGTTTCTTTTTTTAATTTTTAAAAAATATTCAGGGGCGCCTGGGTGGCTCAGTCGGTTAAGCGACTGACCTCAGTGCAGGTCACGATCTCATGGTTCATGGGTTCGAGCCTTGTGTTGGGCTCTCTGCTGAGAGCTCAGAGCCTGCAGCCTGCTTTGTGTCTGTGTCTCCCTCTCTCTGCCCCTCACCCACTCGTACTCTGTCTCTCTGTGTCTCTCGAAAATAAATAAATGTTAACAAAATGAAAAATAAAAATTAAAACATTCATTTATTTTTGAAAGAGAGATGCAAGCTAGGGAGGTGCAGAGAGAGAGGGAGACAGAGGATCCCAAACAGCCTCCACACTGTCGGTGCAGAGCCTGATGCGGGGCTCAAATTCACAAAGCATGAGGTCATGACCTGAGCCGAACGAAGTCAGTCGCTCTACTGACTGAGCCACCCAGGCGCCCCTACAAGTTTGTTTTAGTGGCTGTGTGCAAAATAGACAAGAGCAACAACTGAATAAATAAAAACAGCATTTTGATATGAAAACAGTTTATGTGATGAATTCAGACGATTTTGCTAATTTTTTAACATACATCATTGATAGGAAAATAATACCTACTTCATGCAAGCAGCATAAGTAGTAAATTAGATTTTGTTTGTAAAGTGCTTAGCATAGTTTTGACACAGAAGTGCTCAATATATAAAAACAGTAACAACAATAATAATAATGGCTACTGTTACTGTTATCCTTATGATAGCTAAAATTATTGATCTTTGAAGAGATCATGGTTATGAGAACACCTATAATTTTACTTTCAGGTCAAATAAATTATTTGATTATGTGTGCTGTATCTCATTTAAAAAATAATGCAAGGTAAGTTACTGTGAATGTGTTATCAGATAAACTGTCAGAATATTTTCGCAGCATTGCATGCGAGAGCAAAATACAAACCAACAGAAAGCTTGGAAACAATCTAAATGTGTAATTTATGCTATATACATAAAAGGATGCCTTGCATTCGTTGACAATAAAGTTGTAGAAGTATACTTGATCATGATAATGTAGGCTCATTTTGTAAAACCATACGTAATTGTTTATATTCACAGATTGTACAGACACCTAGATGGTAACAGTGCTTTTCCTTAAGGGCCAAGATTTTTTTTTCTTTTCACATTGTTTATAATAAATTTCTTTAAGCAAGACCATCTTCATGAAATCTAGGGTCTTTGACATGCTGTTTGAGGAAATACGCGATGGAATCCAAGAATCACTGTTGTAAACGAAGCCATTAGCTATATCCACATGGGCATAATTAATTTACATGTTAAATTCTTAGTCTTGGTAATGATTGCTCCGTTGCTGACTGTTTATGCTACCTTGTTAGAAGATCCATGGAGTGAAAATAGTCAAATCAATTGCACATCGTCATGGCTTCATACCGTGAGGTTTGCTAAAATGAGGAAAACCTGGACTTTCTCCAAAAACATGTTCCCGTAAGGCAAGATGGGATACGGACCTTGACTGGAACTATGTAGAGGTATCCATAGTGGAGAAGCCTTTGCCAGTATCAGGTCCAATCAAGGAGGCAAAAGGGAAAGACTCACAAAATGAGTTGGATATGTTTTTTTTTTTTTTTTTAATTTGACTAGCCAAAGTCTGTATCTCGTGTGGCCTTAAGGGGAACAAGGGTCAATAAACGTTCAAAGTTCAAATAGTTGAAACTATTAAACATGGAATGATTTTTGTCCACCATTTTGAAGACAATAAAAATGACAACTCCTTATTTTTGTCTGTTGGCCATGTGTAGACAATTTGGGCTAAATATTCCAAGGCCTTCCTGTACCTATTGGCAGGAGGCTTGCCATTGGGCGCTTCTATGATTGAAATATTGTGGGATGTTTGAAGAAGGGAATGACCAACTTGCTCACGTGTAGAGTAAGCACCCGGAACTGGGTTTAATTGTTTGAGACGCAACTCATCACTGGGCTCTCCCCGAGATTACTAAGATTGTGTAATATAATGATGGGAAATATTCTGTTTTATATTACTTAGGTAAATGTGGTTTGCATGTCAAGCACCAGTGTCTCAATTTTTAGCAATCATGTAAGTAATGAGCTGCACGGTAACTATAACGGCAACAGGTGCCTATCTTTCGATTGCTGAAAGTCCTTTTGATAATGTAAGTTAACAAAAAAAATGTTGAAATGGGATTTGGTTTTTTATTTGCATATATTGCAAAGAGGCAAAAGAATGTTCACTTTGCTTAGAAGAAAAAGAAAAGTAAGTGCTTTTGAAAACTAATAAGGCAAATTTACTAATTACTCTTATGAAAAAGTACTGAAATATATTGTGTGACTGTTTCTCCATTGATCATCTATGTTGTGTATTTTCAGCCAGAAGAAAGCGGTGGGAAGATAAATCCAGGGGATAGAAATCAAATCATTGAATTCTAACTTTGGTTTTAACTTTTATATACCCTGGCTTGTTTGAAAGTAGGGACCAACCTAGACCTTAGTTTTCCTACTTACAAGAAAAAGACAATATGTATTTAGAATATATTTTTCAGTTGGCGACAAGAAAGTCATTGCAGATATACACACAAACAAGATACTACTTGTAGTATTGCACCGTTAAATACTTCTTTCTGTGCAAATTAAGAACATTTGGTTTCTAAGATATATCTTGTGAAATTGAATTATTTTTCACAGCTCTGGAGCCAAGATTTACCTAAGTTTCTCTCCATTTTTTCCCCCACTTCATATTTCTGTTGTTATGAGGGACACCTACCATCTGCCTGGTTTTGTTCTTGGCAGTGGAGATCAAAGATGAATGAGCAAGACAAGGTCACTGCTCAGTGGGATGGACGGACATCCTAAATGGAGACACAAGGAATGAGCAAACTCTTGAGTTAATTTCAAGTAGTCATAAGTCTATGAAGAAAAATCAGAGAGGGGAATGAATGAGTGTCGTCACACTCTTGAATATGGAGTGGTCAGAAAAGACATCTCTGCAGAAGAGACACGGGAACTGAACTATGAAGAGAAACCAATCACATGAGATCTGCTAAAGAGTTTGTCAGGCAGCGGGAAGGAGTCAATGCTAGATCTAGAAGACCTGAAGTAGCCTGGTAGAGTGTCATGAAGTAGACCATGATAGGCAAGGCCCAGTTGGTAGGAAGAGTTGGAATGGAATGGTAGGTATGGAATTAGAGGGCTGGAGGTAGGCTTTCTGAGCGCAATAGAAGACAACTGAATGATGTTTAAGTAACAGGGATCAAGGATCAGATGGGCCCCAGAAAACAATTTGCACAATGGATAATTTTCCATGTATTTCGGAAGAAAATGTATGTGAAGAGATTTTTTTTCCCATCATTTGGTAATATCAAGTAGCTGGAATAGCATTTGTGAACGAATTAATCTCTAAAACATTACTCAAATAGTCTCAATATAGTCTAGAAAATTTCCATCCCTTAAAAATCTCTCCACATTCCAGAAAATCATGCTTGCGCTTGTTAAAATGTACTTTATGATCTCAAAATGCTGGGTTAAATCGTTTCTTTAAATGAGCTGCCATAAATTAGACTATCTGAATACTGCAGATTACTCCATAATTTGTTTTCTGCCAAATAGATAATGCATTCAGCACATCATATTTATTAGGGCTGCTAAACTTCTACCCTTTGCTCTCTAATTAGGCTTTTCTTGTTACTGTGTATTTCAGAAAATATGACTGTTCCATTCCTTAAACCTAATGAGCCCCAGCTGGGGCAGGATTAGAGTTGCATCGGGCAGGAGTGGGCTTACCCTTTGTTCACTTGTGTTCATTCAGATTATTCAGCCTTGGGGATCTGCAGCTGAATGGGAGGATCCTGCCAAGATGGGCATGGCCACCTTTGTGTCACATGCCTGCCATTCACTTAATTATGCCCCATTTGCCATGGCAGCAGAAGGATGTCTCAGTCAGCAACATCTGGAAGCTACTTGAGAAATGCCTTGTGAGTCAGTTATTCATTGTGAGATACATTCAGGGGTGGTTAAGCAGAGACCGACTTGGTTATTGGCAAGGCTTTCTGTCTTTTAAGACACAATTGGATTTTTCCTCTGTCTATGCCCGAAGCCACTTCTAATTTAAAACACAAAACTTCCAGGAATACCACGGTTGGGTTCTTCCTTATAGTTATAGTTTTTTTTTTTTCTTCATATAATAAAAGGTCATCAAATGGGCTTCATTGGGTTCAGATTGAGAAGAACACAAGGAAAGATTCTGGGAACCAGTTATATTCCATTTTTTGACCCGGGAAGGAGTTCAATTGAGTTCACTTTATATTTATTCATCAGGTCATACATGTATGTTTTGTATACTTTTAGGTATATAGATTTATTTCACATTTTTTAAAAATGTGCTTTATTTGTATATGCAAATGTAGAATGCATCTCTGTTAAGACAAAGAACATATAAGAGATGTCCTCTTTTCCCCAGACTCAGGTCAAGGCTGATCCCCTTTAAATCCGCCGATCACTTCATCCCCCCGTGACCCCATCATCTCAGACAGTTGGAGTATGGGGCATACACTCTACTTTTCCCTATTAATTCTATTCATTCTTGTTCTGTTTGTTATTATTTTCTGTGGACTCTTTTCTTCTTCCAAGTGAAGATTGGAAACTTCTTAAGGCACAGATCATCTCTTACGCTTTTTATCTTTGCTGAACACATTCTAGGTGTTCAAGAAATGCTTATTGATTAAACCTAGCAGATTTTAAATCGTTCTGTTGTCTTTTCTCAGTAATGGGACCTAAAGGTAAAAAATAAGATCGAGATGTTTGTTCTGGTTTTGTTGCCAAGAAAAAAGGAGCAATATTGAGTAGCAGTCAAAAATGTGGCCCCAGAGCCAGATAGGCTTGAATTTAGAATCCTATTCCAATGCTTGATAATTGTACATCTTTAGGATGTACATCCTTGGGAGGATGAAGGTTGAGATTCTTACCTTAAAATGAAAAAAAAAAAAAAAAAGAGTACCTAGTTGATATTTTGTAAGGACGAAGCAAAGGTAATGCACCTTGCACATGGTAAGCATTCTACAAATTTAAGTTATTATTACTGGCACAATCATTATTGCTGCTAGAATCCAAATAACTTTAGCATTAACCTGTAATCCAGTATTTATCTCCAGCACGTAAACTTTGGCTCTAAAATTTGGAAGATCTCCAGTGCTGTTTAAAGTTTTAACCTGTCCGGTTCTGGCACATACTGGAAAAGGAAATAGAATCAAATGTATAGCCATGTATTTACCCACTTGAATGGCGTTTTTTAAATTGAGGGACACCAGGAAAATCCAGTGTGCTCACAGATGACCGCTTAGCGCATGGAATTCTGTGTCGTGTGGTCTGAATGGACCTCATCCAAGAGGACTTAGTTACCAAATCCACCAGAAGGATCTCATTATGTTACAGTTTCACCTATAACGAAATCTGTGTCCCTGATTCCAAGGGCAGCAAAACATCAAGGCTCCAAGGCAGCGATTTATGTTGGCGTCTCTTTCCTCTTCGCGTGCCATATGAGATTAATTATACCCATCTATTTGCATTATGTATACTGTTTTACCACTTATACATTATAAGACAGAGCACTTTCAGTAATAAAAGCTACCACTTACTGAATCAGGGAGGAAGGTGGGGTAACACAGCCAAGCCCCAGGAATTTTACTCTAGGAAAGTAAATTTCAGCGGTCTGCCCCATCTGCCAGCATCGACCACATGGACCATCCACTGCTCCAACATTCCAGCAAGAAACTGGGATTTCTCATCGCAACTCTTGATCCTTTTCCAGATGCTGAACTCTGACCATTCAGCAATTTTCTGCTTCTTACCACTTATGTGCGCCATCGGCCAACTTCTCGGTGCCCTGTTTCCTTTGTTACCCAGCTTCACACCTTCGTGTCTACACGTATTATTTCTTCCCAGCTTAGACCCTCACCTTCTCTAATTAGCCTTTTCTTTGCGACCTACCGTATGGTGTACAGGCCAGCTTGGATGCAAGCTGAATTCCCTGCCGGGATCCGGCTCTATTTCTGGGAGACCTGAGGGGAAATTTGGTCCTTGCTGAAATTTATTTATATAGAGAATTCATCCTAAGGAATGGGAAAGTCAGCACCTAGACATTCTCGGCCATCAAAAGGAAGGAATAATCCTAAATCAAAGCACATTATTATTCACTCATACACTCATTCATTCAGAAGTTAGAGTGACCTTGGGTCATACCTCATGTAATAGCCTTGAAAGCATCCTTTTAGGTGTTAAAGTGGCCATCTAACTTCTGCTTAAACACCTGCAAGGTTAAACAACTAACTACTTAAGTATGTATCACTGTGGTTTCCACTCCCATTGTTTTACTAGTAGTAGAGGAAGTGTGTGGTGGAGAGAAAGGTGGATTTGGTGGCTGTTAGTGAAAAGAAGCAAGACCTCTCAAGTAGGTCACTGTGTCCCAGGGTCTAGCCTGCCTTGAAAGCTGTTTGACTGTCATAAGGCTGTAGGAATCTCTTGACAGTGAAGTCTCAATGTGCTGTGGAAACAAAGCTAACTAACCTCAATGCTCTTGAATCTCAGGCAGAAGCCACAACAACAGTGTGTTCATCTGCAGTGACATATTCAAAAGGGACAAGAGACAAAACATCTATTTGCACCACGCTCTCTCTCTCTGTTGTCATTTTTATGCAAAGGCAAATCCTAATCAGAAGTTACTTTATTAGCGAACCACAAGAAACCACCATTAGAAATCAGAAACATCACAAAGTTCACATGACCCGTGCATACTTTCTCTGTAGGCAGACCCCCATGGGAAGCCAAATTATAATCAGAAGTTGGGCACGGATTCAGAATAGGGGATGGGAGATGGATTGAAAGTCTGATGGTTGAAGCTAAGGTTTAATAGCAGAGGATAAGAGGGCTGGCTCTTCACGGCAGTGAGAACCCTGCCAGGGGAGCCCTGCAGATGTCGCCATGTCAGCGATGGCTTTGCTGACACCCAAAGTCTTGAGACTGAGATTCTCCCTTCGTGCTTCTTCGTGTCTGTGACTCCTTGGCTGAGTGCGCTGTTCTTCATTTGTTAGATATGTTAATGTTTTCAATCAGGTTATAGTCATTTCTGCAGGTCTCAGAGACATGGGGTCTCTTCCTCAGGAAACTTCCCTGATATCAACCTAAATGTAGTTCTTTATTACACTGTCATAGCAGCTTGCACATTTCCTTTGAGAGCAAGTTTCCCAATTTGCAATAGCACCTTTACTTGTGTTCTTCTTGTTCTGCTGCCTGTCTTCCACTGCAGCTTCTTAATTTGCCTATCTGCAATACCATCCCTTATGTGTTGATCTTAAAGTTTAACTATCAGAAGGCAGTGTTTCCGAATTCCCAAGTTGAGTATCGGTCAGGGTGACAACAGTGAGCTCATCGACGTTGTCCCGAAGTACCTGCAATACTGGTGTTCACTATTGTTGCTGGGTTTTTTTTTTTTTTCAACCCTCCTGAAAATCTGTTTATTTATTACCATTCCTTGCTGGAACTCTTTGTCTGGCCTCCATGACTCTATGCCATGACGGTTTTCTTTATAACGGTCTGTTCATTCTTTCTTTCTCCCAACCACCTTCAAAGCCAGGTATCCCTGAAGGTTTTAGCACTGCTATTCTTAGGTCTGGAAAAAATGATGCTGTATGTATTGATTCGTGTTATTCCCGTTAGTTCATTGAATACATGGTTTTTGTCTATATACTACTATATACTAGTATATAGTTTTGTATTCTATATCGTTTATATATACTACAATATAGTGACAATAAACTATGTATACTACTATATAGATTTGCCTATATACTTTTATATGCCAAACGCTGAATTATAGGCTGCCTTCTAAAAACAGTGTGACAAATGCCTGCCACCAAGTTGCTCACAATCCTATTGGTGAAAATAGCCACTCTGTTTTAAAATGCAGTGCATTGAGAGATGAGGTTTTTGGGGGTGATAGTGGGGTTCGTGGGGTCTGGAGCCGATGGCCAAGAAGGAATTCCTGAAGACGTTTTTGGTGCAAAAAGGTGATTTTTATTTATTTATTTAAAAAACAATTTTTAATGTTTATTTATTTTTGAGACAGAGCATCAATGGGGGAGGGTCAGAGAGAGGGAGACACAGAATCTGAAGCAGGCTATAGGTTCTGAGCTGTCAGCACAGAACCCGACACGGGGTTCGAACTCATGGACTGTGAGATCATGACCTGAGCCGAAGTCGGATGCTTAACCGACTGAGCCACCCAGGCGCCCCAGAAAGGTGATTTTTATTAAAGCACGGGGACAGGACCCGTGGGCAGGAAGAGCTGCCCCAGGGACCATGAGGAGAGACTGGTTACATACTACGGGGTTGGGGGTGGTAAAGTCCAAGGGAAGTTTCCAGTGAGATTTTCATGTGGTAAGAAGAATCACAGGCTACTGGAGGCCTACCTATTGTCAAGCTAAGGTTGTTTCTCCCTCTAGCAAAGCCTTAGCATTGAGACAGTAGGGAGTTCCTGGAGAAATGTTTTAGTTTGGCAGCCCCAAGTATTTGTCAATGAGCTGCAGGAACTAAGGAAATTTACTTCTGTCTTGTTTTCCCGCATCACTATGGAGGAGTCACGGAGACTGGCGTCCTGCAGGACCATGAGCTCTATTAGTTCACCATTTGTTTTTCCCTTGTGCTTTGTTCTTGGGCATCCAGGGGTGCCCGAGGAATATCACATATATCCCACCTGGGGGTGGGGGTGGGGTGTTTGCCACCTGTCAGCTTGCCTTATGCTCCCTCATCATTGAGGGGCACCTGGGTGGCTCAGTAGGTTAAGTATCCAACTTTGGCTCAGGTCATGATCTTGTGGTTCAAGGGTTCAAACCCCTCATCAGGCTCTGTGCTGACAGCTCAGAGCCTGGAGCCTGCTTCGGATTCTGTGTCTCCTCTCTCTCTGCCCTCCCCCACCCCACTCATGCTCTGTGTCTCTCTCTCTCTCTCACTCAAGAATAAATAAACATTAAAAAAGTAAAATATAGTATATTGGTACACTGTATGTTAGCTACCTTGGATTTAAATAAAACTTAAAAACTAAAACATTAAAACATTAATTAATTAATTATGGCATATTGGGGCGCCTGGGTGGCTCAGTTGGTTAAGCGTCCCACTCTTGATTTGGGCTCAGGTCATAGTCTCACGGTTCACGAGACTGAGGCCCATGTGGGGATCCCCACAATAAGTGTGGAGCCTGCTTGGGATTCTCTCCCCCTCTCTCTCTCTCTGCCCCTCCTCCACTAGTGCTCTCTTGTTCTCTCTAAATAAATAAATAAACGTCAAAAAATAAAATAAAATATGGCGTATCAATAGACAATTTGAGGTACCGTAAGAATAACAGATGAGAATAAAATTGCCCTTCAAAGATAGGTTGGTACTCACAGTTCCTAAGAGAAGAAGGCAGTCCACTCCATGAAGGAATGGGGGGAGCTGTGGATAACAGCCTTTATTGTGCTTTCTTTGAGAAAAAAACTGGTGGGGTATGGTAAGCAGGGTAGTCTGAATAAATCCAGTGTGCTCTGGGATATATATAGCCTGTCCTTGTTGTTCAGTACATGGCCCTGGGGTGCCTGGGGCTGGTGGAATGCAGCCCAGAGTATGCTATGTAAGAAGGAAGGTGATTGGGATGTGGGTTCTAGATGGGTTAGTTTGTGTTTGAAGAGTGTGCACACAGGAAGATTGTTTATATCTTTAGGACTCTGTTAACCCTAGAAGGGATAGACTCTCCAAGGTTAGCAAGGTACCAGATGTCAAAGCATCAGAATATAGAAAATTAAAAGTGTGGCTAATACACTGTAAAAGTCAGAAAAGGCTAGGTTATGCTGCAGTAACACGTGAGTACCAAAAAAAAAAAAGAAAAAAAAGCCCACTGTGGGTGTGGTTAACTCTCTATGACCGCTGGCCCCCATGTTGTAGCTAAATGATCCATATTGCTTCCCATCATAACACTCTGCTGCCTTGATATAAGGTCTCCATGCTCATGGAAGAGAAGAGGGATTCTAGAGCACTGCATGGCCTAAGCCCCAAAAGGAGCACATTACACTTTGGCTCACAGTCTATTCTCTAGAAGCCATCATATGTCGGTGCCGGTGTACATGGGGGTCTTGGTGGGATGCTGTTGCAGAGCTGGCCAGTAGGAAGTCAGGAGTGGAGACTGGACTAAGCCTAAAAACATCAGGAGCAGCCTCAAGCACCTTTGAGTCAAGACCACATCAGAACGAGCCATGAGCCATGAGCCACAACAGACATCGACCCTAGGGCATCGGTAACAGAAGCTGTCGTCTCAAGGCCAGGATAAGTGAGGTGCACCTCACCTGGAGGTCAGTGGGAGCCAGACGGAACTGAATGGCAGCTCTAGAACGAAAGAACCCTCTGGACCTTCTCCTGTGGCCAAGGTGCCAGGTAGGGAGAAAAAGGGGCAGGGAAAGGGACACAAAGGGAAAGCAACTGACAAAACTGAGAATTTACCCTGAAGAGATTAAGCTAGCCCAGAAGAGACCAGGTATCAAGTCAGAAGTTAACCTACCCTGAAAGGGTATTTGTTTTTCCACTGCCAAGGTGAAATATGTGTTCTGAAACTAAGCTGTGTTCTTTGATTAAAAAATGAAAGAATGTTGTATTTAGCACCCCCCAATTTATGACGGTTACATTTTAAAGCCCCTGTATGTCTCTAATTTTTTTTTTTTAGCATTTATTCATTTTTGAAAGGCAGAGAGAGACAGAGCGCAAATGGGGGAGGAGCAGGGAGAGAGGGAGACACAGAATCCGAATTGGGCTCCAGGCTCTGAGCTGTCAGCACAGAGCTGGACGGGGGGCTCGAACTCATGGGCCGCGAGATCATAACCTGAGCCGAAGTCTGCCGCTCAGCCGACTGAGCCACCCAGGGGCCCCTTAATTTTTATGTATTATGGATGAAGTGGCCATTTTTGCCCAGAACCAAAATTAGACTGTGAGTGGGGGTCCCCTATGTTTGTGTATATTAACCCTACTGTGCAGCCGTTCGCAAGCTCTTGTCATTTTCATCTGGCAAACATATACTGACCATCAATTAAGCTTTAAGATCCGAAGGATATGGTAGTGAATGGGATAGACATGTTCCCCACAATTATAAAGCTTATGGTTTGCAAAGGGACATTAAAAAAAAAATTTCTCAAGTAATAAATTAATTGCAGTTGCAATAAATGCTAGGGAGAAGGTCAGCAGGCTATAAGGTGATTAGCAAAGGAGTCGGTTACACATTTCTGCTTCCGACCTCTTTCTCCTGCCCTCTGTCTAGCAGGTCTTTGCCTTATTTCTGCTACCGAAATCCCCAGGAAACCTCCCATTCAAACTCAAATGTCCCTCTTGCTTGCCATTTTCCCCCCTCATCTCAATGAGAAGCACTCTTCCTTCTTTTTGCATCCAGTGATAACCTTGGTTACTATTTTCCTCATCCCACATTGAACTTAAGGGCTTATGTGAGAGGGTTTCAAAATATTTGTCTATGTGGCCCAATCCCTGAGGACAGGGACTGGACTCTTGCATACCTTTAGAAACGTCCTTATTCCTAGTGTCTCTGAAATAAAGATTCAAAATAAATATTTGCTGAATAAACCAATCGTGTTCCTATCCAAATTAGACAATTCTGTGTCTTATGTATCAAAGATCCATTTCAGCAATGTTAATATTGTTTGTTGTTGAACTAATAGTATATGCCCAACATGGGCTATTCAAATAAAATGTGAAAAAATAAAAGGCAACTTCTTATGTCTCGAAAAACAGTAATAGTCGCTGTATGTATAACACTGTAAAATTAAGATTTTTTTTGTTTTTTTCATGTTGTGTATTTTTTTAATTACAATTTTTTTTAATGTTGATTTATTTTTGAGAGAGACGGAGACAGAGTGCGAGGGGGACTACGCAAAATCTGAAGCAGCTCTAGGCACTGAGCTGTTAGCACAGAGCCTGATGCAGGACTCGAACCCGCAAGCCATGAGATCATGACCTGAGCCGAAGTCAGATGTTTAACCGACTGAGCCATCCAGGCGCCACTCATGTTGTGTATTTTAAAAGTTACATATACGTATAGTAAAGAATGTCAACAGACAGGATATAAAAAGAAAAGCAGAGTCCTTCATTCCCTAGGCCCTCATTCAATTTCTCTTCATCCAAAGGATCTAACTGAATTCTTAGAAACACCTTGTGAGTGGACATTAGTGCTGCCTTAATATTATGGGTAAGGGGCCCGCGTGGCTTTTAGACCCTTCCTTTGTCCCAGTTCGCTCCTTGCATTAGTGCACTAGAGGTGATCTGATTGGTTTTGAAAGGAGGAATTTTTATTCATTCGGCCACGTCTCTGTGAACCAGATACCGTGCTGGATATCGGGTCTGCGGTGATGAGCCCAAAGCAGATGCTGTCCCCAGTCCGTGATTATGACAGCTTAGCTTTGTGGTTTGGGGGTGTGTGTGAAATACCCAATGAGCGTCCAAATGAGCACAGGCAAAGGCTGTCTGTACAGAACTTGCTGTGGCTGGGGGGGGTCAGCCACGATTGCTCGAGTTTTGTCAAAGTCTCAAAGGCAGGCGGAGGTGAGGGTAGGCTTTATTTTTTTAATTTTTATTTAAAAAAAATTTTTTAACGTTTTTATTTATTTTTGAGACAGAGAGAGACAGAGCATGAATGGGGAGGGGCAGGGAGAGAGGGAGACACAGAATCGGAAGCAGGCTCCAGGCTCTGAGCCATCAGCCCAGAGCCCGACGCGGGGCTCGAACTCCCGGACCATGAGATCATGACCTGAGCTGAAGTCGGGTGCTTAACCGACTGAGCCACCCAAGTGCCCCTAGGGTAGACTTTAGAGTGAAGAAAAAGGAGGGCTCCAGATGTGCCCCAAGTGGAGGCTGCTGGCATGGGAAGCTAGACTAGAAGCAGGCTGACTAGAAGTGGGACTTCCTATGTGGCTGGTAAGGGTACGTATTTGATTTTCTCCATTTGGTCCTAAGTTAGAAGCTGGGGCAAAAATTAGAGACGCTGTTACTTACTAATCAATGCCTGGCTGTTTGGGGCTGATTTTTACAGCCATTATTATTTGTCTTCTGGAACACTCCCTTCAGATAGTAGTTGACTTCTTGGATTGGTCACGGTAGATGTGCTTTCTTCTTGAGCTGGCTCCTGTAGACTGCTACAGACTTTCATTTTTATATATATAACCTGGCCGTTGTCTGTTTGTATGTTCATTCTTTCAAGTGTATTTGACCAGTGTTTCTACTCCTCAGCCCAAAATAGGTGGTTTCTATAAGTACATTTCTAATTGGTGAATGGGGCTTCCACACACGTCTTTCCCAAAGAGCCAATGACTGGTAACTGCCCGTAATGATCATCAGTATCTGATGGGTGTAGCCTGTCACTCGATCCTCACTATGACCCTACAAGGTAGATGCTGTTAATGTTCCCATTTTATAGATGAGAAGACTGTGATGCAGAGGAGTTAAGAAACTTGCCCAAAGTCCTCTAAACTGGAAATGCAGGAGGAGGGATTTTTCCTAAGTCAGTCTGACTCTAAACCTTCTGGTTTTAAGCAATGTATTTGTGTCTCTGCACTACTTTTCGCCTGATGACAGGAAATAACTGTGCCTTTCTCATAAAGTCAGAGTATGGTCATGATCACCCACACTATCGCAGGGGTGAGGAACAGGGCCAGGACGGAGTATGAATGTCAAGTACAAACATGAAGGGGTTTTGCACAGCCACTCTGCGAAACAGATCCTATTTAAGGTCAGCTATTCATGGTCAAGGACACTTTTTTTTTTTTAATTCCTGACATTTCTGTGGTCTGAATGAGAGCGTGTGTGTATCAGTTCTAGGTGCCACATACATGTCAACAGCACGGCATGGACCTTCCTTCCATCCCTGCCTTCCCTGTGCTCCTGTCCTCTGCTGCACCATGGCTCACAGAGTGTGCCCTGTATACTGGTACTTACTGTCATTTTGTACCTTTTTTGTTCATAATTATTTCTTTGCTTTCCAGGCATGGGAAGGGGTTGCCTGAGCACAAAACTTTGCACACAGTGGGTGTTCAGTACATTTGGCTGGTGTACTAAGGGGGGGGGGCGGGGAAGAAAAACATTGCCAGAAAGGCAACTCCCTGGAGTCCGGGGGGAGCTAAATTATAACCTAAGTCAATAATTTGCCCTTACAGGGCATTTTTTTATCCATTTGTAGCATGAGGAATAAAATAATAAAAAAAAAATCTCTGCAGATATAATGTCTAATATTGTTTCCAAATGATTTGCTCTTTTCTTTTTCTTACAATGAAAATTCTAATACTGTTGAGATGGTATAAATGTGTTGGTTTCCTAAGAGTAATCTCAAAAATGCCCAAGAAATTTTCTCAAGAATTTTTTCATTCTTTATTTATCTTAAGGCAGTGCTAATAAAGAAGCATAACTATTATCAGGGCGTGATTATATAGTAGGGTTTTCATGTCCTTGTTACATTACGGTCTTACCCTTCCATTTATAAGAAAGGACAGGCAGGTTTATGACTCCAGTGTGACTAGGCAAAGCACTGGGGAATCTTCATTAAGTCTTATAAGGCAATGGTATCCTTCTTTAGTAAATGACTGCTTCTGTGTGCTGAGTAGTGTGATCCTTAAAGTTCCCACTGGAACCCAATTCTTAGCTCCGTTCTGGAGATACCACTAACTGGGAAATCCTGATATGAAACGAGTGGATTGGTTAGATTTGGGGTGTGTCTCTGAACATCTCAATCTACAATTTTGTGGTATGTCTGGACTGGAAGCGGAGCCAGTCCATGGTGAGAAGGTAGCAAGAGCGTTTTCCCCAATACGCGAATCGGCATTGTGACCCATCTGCGGTGGGTGATGGGGTCTCACTCACTTACCTGTGCTTTTACTCATCCTCTTATGACCGAGGATCAACTTTGTATGGCAATTTCCCAAGGGTCAGCCTACAGAGAAGTGCTCATTTGCCACTCAAGACATTACTTCTGAGCCCGGCTGAGGCAATCGTCATGAACGCAAGTACCTGAGCTTATTCTTCATGCTGGACGGTGTGTTGGCTGTTCCGCTCCAGGGCGTCCAAGCTGGCTCGGGCCACCTGCACACCAGACACCTGGTCCATTCTCATTTTAATCCCAATCCAGACAGGTCCAGTTTTTTGGTTCTGTTTCTCAACCCATTCTCCATTCCTGGCTCTTTCTCGAAATTTGGCATTGAGACTTTCTCCAACAGACTTTGGCTGTTTCTCTCGCTCACATTGTGCTAGAAAATATAATAGAAAACCCATATTTAATGCTGCAACCATAGAAACCAGTCCTCATGCTAGCCATTTAAGAGCTGTGTCAACAGAAGCAGCCCCAAAAGTGTGGGGGAGGAGAGTATGCAGAGCTGGTGGGTCAAATTGAAGTATAAAGGTCAAAAAGAGTATTGAATTTCGATGGACAGCTTACTGTGGAAAATTAAAATATAATAATAAGGGTTGGATACTTATTTCCTTTAATGTTAAATTGCAGCTGTGAAATTTTAAAACCTGTAACTAGCATTTTAATCAATGTGAGAAATTGGATGTAACCATTTCTAGACTAATCTGAAAATCCCCTAGTTTTAGAAAGGATACTTAGTCTGCCACAAGAAGTCTTTTTGCAAACACTCTCAGAACCGACGTGTTACAAAATGGCACCTAACCCTGGCATCTCTATCCAATGACAAGTGAAGTTTCATGTCGATAAAAGGTGGAAGAACTCATTTCCGATTGTTGACTCAGCACTTTGGGAATATAACACCAGTTTATTAATACACAATTAGCACAATCAGTCTCCATTCCATCACTTAAACCTACTGCCTGTGGAAGATGACTGTGTCATTAGACCAACACTGTTCAGCCAAGGGACTCCAGGCTACATTGAGCAACACCAATCCTTCCTTCTCCTTCCCCCACCCGTGTCCTACTTTTTGAGAATTGAATTTCACCTTAATAGAGGGAGAAAGCATTCAGAAAAATTTTCTCTAGAATGGGTAATATTCAGGGATTACACTGGCTGTCTTAACCCCGAGAGAACTTTTCATTTAAAGGGTCAAGATCTCCAAAGGATTAAATGGAGGAAAGAATACAAAAATGCTTTACTAAGTACAGATTTTATATGAAGAAAGAATGAATGCACATGTTCAGTTTGGGCATCACTGTTATGCAAATCTTGCTGGGATCCCAAGGTATTGCTCAAGTCTTCCACCTAGAAGAAGCTTACAATGGGTCCCAGCTCTTCTCTCCTTTCTGCTGACCTACAGAACCATGATTTGATATTTCACACGCATAGACTGGCACATGGCATGATTATTTTCTCTCAAACCCCTGTGGGCTGTTACCATGTGTCTTCACAAAATAGGCCCCTGATGTGTGTAAATTAAGGGATCATGAAGAGACACATTTGTTGGGACAGCAAATGTCTAGACAGTCACCTCTGATGCATTCACGTTCCTCCAGCCCACCTCATTTCTGCCTTTGACTCAGTGACACCAACAGCCCAGGGCAGTTGTGAGCATCACATTATAGATAGTGTATGTGGAAATTTATTGTGAACACTAAACAGCAAACTGACTGCAAATAATTAATGTGGCAGGGTAACAACGAAAAGTCCCTAACAGAATATGGCTGTACGTTAAATTTAGAGGATACATCAAACATCAGTTAGGTTGAGTAGGAAGGTAGATTTTCTGGGATTCAGAAAATCTGGGGTCACCTTCTCGATTTGCCATTGGCTTTGTGTCTAGTCTGAGCTTGATGCTTTTTCTCTTGTGAGATTAGGTAGTTGGACAGATTGACTTCTAAATTCTCTTCTGATTCTATAAGTAAACAAAATGTTGTAAGATTGGGCTTGCGATCACTTCATTTGCATAAAGGGTGGCAGAACAAACAAGAAGAGTATCTTGTAGGAAATCCGTCATTTTCTCCGGTTCTGTTACGTTGGAAGAGAGAAGCAATTCATTAATATGATCACTCTGATTCCAGTCTTGTTTCAGAAGGTTTACATGAATAAACCACCACAATAAAATAAAAGTATATATGTGATAAAAAGACGCCAACTTCTCAAATTGAAATATAATCTTTGATTATGAAATTCTTGTGATATTGGATTCCATCTATTGACATGAATTATTCCAAAATTATTTTTTATCAGAGCCCTTGCTGGGTGTGTGCCTCCAAGGAAGATTCTTGGCAATAGAACAGGAATTAAGATTTTTAGTGCACGGAATCTCTGTTAAATCTAAGGAGATATTTCATGAGTAAACTATGCAAAATCTCCTTGGTCTAGGAGCTTAGGGGAACGATAACATTTCAGACTGGGATGCTCAGAAGAAGCTTTACAGAAGAGTTTGATATAAGTTAGGATGTATTAAAGAATGTAAAACGTGCATTGAGTAGCGGATGCCAAGAATAATAGTGCAAAGGTGAAAACATACAAAGGATGTTTTTCTGACAGTTAGTAAAGCAGCCAGAATGCAGAAGGTCAGACATGGTGGTGGTGGAAGATAAGGCTTGAAAAACAGGTTAGCCCTAACTGGGGATGACATTGAGTGACATTGAATGGATGAACTTCAAAGAATTTTATCCTTTAGGCAAGAAAGAGTACATTCAAAACTTTTTACAATGACATTAATGGAATGAAGGCTTTTATTTGAAAAATATTTCTATCATTCATCAGAATGGGTTTAAAGAGGAGAAAGTGACAACAAGCAGAAAAATTAACACATTATTCCCAAGGTCCAAGTCTTCACTGACACAATCCTCAACTTGGTGGGTGGCAGTAGGAAATGGAAAAAAAGAAGAGAAGCAAAATATTGGAAGGAGAGGATTGCAGGGAGAAGCAATAACTGAGGGGAAAAGGCAAATGCCTGTGAGGTTTTAGGTCTGGGAAACTGAGCAAATTAGCGGTACTTTTATAAAGAAGAGAAAGTACAGGAAAGCAAACATATTTTGAGACAGTGCATTTGGGTAGTGGAAATAGAGTTCAGGCAGAGTTAAGTTCGGGTAAAAGTGCCAGGAGGGGGGTTCTCTGAGAGTAGGTATCACGGTGAGGACCTTATGGGGGGGGGGGGTTGAGAGCTAAGCACACCTGCTTTGCATTCTCTAATGTGTCGACCTGGCCCTGGGGCAGCAGGCTTGGATTTTGGGGTCAGACCCCTCCAGGCTTTATCTACGAGCCCCACCACTTGCTGGCTATGTACGTGACCTTAGGCAACATACTTAACCACCTGTGCCACAGTTTCCCTCCTGTAAAGATAGACATTAATAGTGCCCTTCTGTTAGGATTGAGCAAACAAACCTATGTAAAGTGTTTGGGATGCTCTAAGCGCTTTTAAATGAACTTTCTTATGACTTGATTTCCTCCTGTGTATATTTAGGATTGTAATAGTATTTATAGGATTGTCTAGTATTTATAGACCTACTGTCAGAATTAAATAGGAAAAAAAAAGTACCCCAAACTGTCAACAAAACGACTAGTTGATAGTAAGGGCTCCCTTTTGAATAGTCACTGAGTTCAATTACCCAATAAATATCTATCATGTACCTACTACCCACCAGGCACTTTCCTGGTAACGGGGGACGTGACAGTGGAGGAAATAGTGAAGGCACTTTCATCCCACTGAGATGAGGTCAGTGATCTGATGTCATGTGAGAAAAGGAAAGCAGATTCAGGGCATTGAAAAGGATGTGAGTGGGCTTAGACAGAGTGGTAAGGAAAGACGTCCCTGGAAAGGTGACATTTGAGTAGAGTATTAACTGAATGTAAGGAGGTGAAAGCGAAGCAGTGATCTACATGGGGTGTGGATGGGGGCGGGGAGAGGTCAGCGGAAGAGTTTTCAGACAGAGCCAACCACGCATGTGATGCATACCTTGGCATGGAGGACCTTGTAGCCTAGAGAACCCCTGGGCTTCCTGAGGCCAGGACACTGAGGAGGGAGTAGAGGGAAGTGAGATCTGGGGAGGGCAGTTCCTGGAGAACAGTGGGTCCAACAGAAGTAAAATGCCAGCTGTGTATCTAATGCTATTAACGTTTCTAGGAGCTACATTTTTTTTTGCCAGAAACAGGTGCAATTAACTCAATGTATCTCACACACCATGTCAACACATAATCACTATAAAAAAATACTAACCAGAAATGTGGGATCTTTTTTCTTTCTTTCCTTCTTTGTCCTAAATCTTTCAGACCTGGTGGGCATTTTCCACTTACAGCACATGTCAGTTCAGACCAGCCACGTTTCAAGCGCTCAATTGCCAGATGTGGCCTGTGGCTACCATCCTGGGTGGCACAAATATAGTGCAGGGAGCATTGAAGTTCATGGAAAGGAATCTGGATTTCATTCTATAAGGAATAGGAACTCACTGAAGAGCTAGAGTGCTGGGGACAGTGTGTGTGTGTGTGTGTGTGTGTGTGTGGTCCAGGATAGGGGACAGGGGGATCATGATTTGATTTCATTTTTAGATTGTCACCCCATAGATGTTTCACCAGGTATAAATCTTACTTCACACACTTGGTTAAACAAGAAGCATCTCCTAGACGTCCTTCTTTGAAATCACACTGAGCCCAGTTCCAAACTCTTTTTGTTAGGTGGACGAGGAACTTACTTCCCCCAACTTTTGTGATGCCACTTCCTTTTTCTTCCTTCTTTTAATCTTTTTAACTCATGACTTCAGTGTGGGTGGGGTGGTTGGAGGAGGCTAGGGAGTGCCGTGCCGAAGCCTGGAGTCCATTCCAAGCACCAGTCTACTCTGGTGGTTGCTGAGAGGCCCATTTCCAGAACCCAGGTATTCCCAGAAGCCTGTGGCTTCCATGCCACCTCTGGCCCAGGTACCTGGCAGAGCGGGAGCCCGGTATCTGGTGCCCTGCCTGCTTAATGCACCTTGCGGTGTCCTGTCACGCTTTCCAAGTCGTTTTTAAGTTTATGAGACATGCTGATTTTCCTCTCCTTTCCAGGCCCAGTGACAAGTTTTTCCCATTGCTCTTTCTTTCTCCCCTCCCCAAAGAATACCTAGTCTGATCTTTTCAATCGCTCAGATTTCAAGAGAGACAGAAAGAAGGGTTGTCTTCCTCAGCTCTTGCTCTCCCACCCCCTGCCTCTTGAGTCTCTGAAGCCAAGCATTTGAATGGGGTTGACTACCTGTTCGGAACAAATGGATGAGAAATAAAGGAAACAAATGCAAATTAACACCTCGGTGCATTACCTGCTCTTGCCGTTGCACAGAGGACCTTTAACTGGTGATTGAACATTTCTGAAATCTCTACACTGGATAGATTCACATCAACCAGAAGTGTGATCTGTGTGTGGCTCTGCAATGGCATAAAAAGCAAAGAGATGATTGCTGAATAAATGATTCATGTCTGATTTTCTCCATGTCTAAAATCTTGCTCCTTGAACCAATATCAGTGGTTCTCCTCTGCGAGTTGGAAATGCGGCCTCCCAGGCTCCACCACATCTCTCGGACTCAGAAGCCACATTTTAACAAGATCCCTGGGTGAGTGATGTGCACATTCAAGTGTGAGAAGCCCGGGTCTAAGACGCAGTGGTTCTAATTTGGAGCTTGGATTTGTAGTCAGCCAGTGGCTGGCTCTTCCTGATAAATTAAGCCATCAAAGGTGATAACCAGGTGCCTATAATGTGTAAGGTGCTGAGCTTAGGGACTGCAGGGATGCATAACAGTGTAAGACAGGCCTTGCCTTCAAGTTGGAAAGATAAGGTACAAACGCATGAAAAGCAAATGAGTATCTAACAGAGTACAGACAACAGCACGGTCAACAGGAATTTATGAGTCGGGTGTTTAGGGGATAGAGAGGATTTCAGCCAAGTTTGAAAGATGGGAAGGATTTATTGTTCCAAATTATCGAACTTTATTCTCTTTGTGTTTAAGGTCACAGGGAGAAAAAAAAAATCTCCCCTACTGAAGAATTACAAGCCAGAGGCAGACCACACTTCTGAGAAAAGCAATCAAGAGTCTCTCTCTCTACACAAACCCAAGCATCCCATTAGAAAGACTCCATAAGTTGACAGTTTGCTGCCAGCTTTCTCTTTTCCTTGAGGCATGTTTGGTGGCAGAGTGTTGAAAAGAAATAACCTACAACACATTCCTATAAGTAGCAGCTTTCTGCCCTTGCAAATGAGAGGCACATCTCAAATGTCAGACCACGCCCATTGTTCCCAGCCAATGTGGGCGGTTTTCAGAGGTGCAAAATTGAAAATTCCATAAATACATGTATCATATTCTTTGCAAGCTGAAGTCTTCTACTTGCTTCAACAGAAAAATCCGAGAGGAATGCATGGCCCCGTTCTTCCTGATGAGACTGTTAGATGTGCGAGGGATAAGAGGTATTGGGTGATCACAGTGAGGGCCCCAAGGTTGGAAACACACAGCAGATCAGAAAAAGATGCTATGGTTTGTCCCCATCTACGCTCCCTGTTCGTCTTCAGCATTAATAAAACTTAATGGAAAGCCCTACCTTTCGTTGAACTCATAATCTCATTTTAGCATTTTAATGATTATTCGTCATGATTTGTAGGGGCCACATTGCCCACAATGCACAATTAGAGGTAGCATGTCCTTTCCAGGGTCAATGGCTTTATGCAACTTTTGTAAATATGACCGGTGTGTTATACTTTTATTATTTGATTAGCTTTGGCAATCAGGAATTTAAGATATAATTGAATCATGTCAAGTACATTTACATTGCACATGTATCCAGGAAAAAAATGTGATGAGTACACCATAGGTTTAATTCAGGGTTATCTAATTGTTTTATCCTAAAATACAACTCCTCTCATCTCGCTGAACCCACACACTAAATTAGGGACTTCTGGCTGCCAGAATTCATTTGTGTTCTTGGATTTTCACTTTGAAAACTTCCAAAGGAGACCGGGAATCCTGCTGATAGCAGAGTAAGCCTCAGCTATGAAAGTCAAACTGGTGATAAATATGAAGAAAACCTTAATCAGTTTTAATGAATACAAATAGCATAATGCCTGGATCAGGGGAGTCCAGGGAAATGTTCAGCATGGTTCGTGGGTGGAATTCAACAATTTTTTAAACAGGGAGACGGTTGCAGAAAAGGGCCTCTGGTTGTGGTAAACAGTAATGGTGGAGAATTTATTCATGCTTACAGAATACATCTTTCAAGGCATAGGCTTTAAGCGAACAACGACTTTCCTTATTCAAGGCAGCATGAACTTCCATTGAGCTGCGGAGTGGGTAACTGTCATTTGGAAAGAATGGCCAACCGAGCTCTGTCCCAGAAGGTAGTCCAAGCAAATGAGAGAAGCCGAGTGCACCCTGGTTAGGCAGGTTCTTGATCCAGACTCCCTGGGTGTGGATCCTGGTTTTTCCAATTTGTTCCAACACTAGAAGAAAGCCTCACTGTGTTGGATTTACTGAAAAGCACTTATGTGTGTTTTCTCTAATTCTACCGGGCAAGTTACTCTGTCTCTCTGTGACCCTCTGTTCTCCTCTGTAAGAGGAGAATGTAATAACAATTCTGTACATTATTAGAAGAGTCTCTATATAATGTATGTAAATAAATATATATATACACATATGCATATATATATATTTATTACATATAAATATAAATATCTTAGAAGAAGGCCTAGCATGTAAACTACAAGCATCAGTGTTTGTTCTTATTGATGTGGTTGTAATTATAATAATAATTGTTATTGATGTTGAGTTGCAAATGAACTGGCATTACAGGAAAACAAATCAACAGCACGGTGCCACGGAACACAACTGTTTCTAAGTCTCTCACTTTCCTTAGAGTGTTAAAAACATGGAGTGATTGCTTTTGGACTTTGAACTGCCAGCCATGGGTTAGAAATGCACAGGCTTAGCCGGTGGGAGAAATGGCAGTGCTATAGATATTTGAGGAAGTTCCTTGAGAAGATGATGTCTAAACTGAGCTCTTAAGGAGGAAAGAAAGTTAGTTAAGCAAAGGCGGAGACAGAGGGCATGTGGAAAAGTCCAGAGGCAAGGGAAAGTATTGCTTTTTTACAGAGTACAAGTAGTTGAGTTTCACTGGAAGTGGCAGCAGGGTGGTGGGAGAAGAGGCATACAGAAAGCAGAGAGAAGGCTCTCAAGGGCTCCTAGGTCACGCCAAGGACTTTCCACTCATCCCCAGGACAATGGGAAGCAGGTGAGTGAATTTACAGAGGGAAGTAACAGCTAGCCATGATCAAATCTGTGCTCTTGAGCTATCATTCTGGCCACAATAGGTAATGGTTTGATGAAAATTAATACCGGAGGATTACGGTCTCTTTAGAAGACCTTCATTGTAACTCAGACAAAAGATGTTGGTACCTTTAAATCAGCACAGTGGAGTGTCGCCATAGGTTTACTTGAACTCAGCTATAGGCTTGAAGTGACAAAGTGAGAGGTGGGAATTGGAGAAAGCAGAAGACGTAGAGAAATAGCCTATTAAGTAACGCCAGCCATTCCATTCTGCCATTTGTCCCAGAGAGAGCCCAGACATCTCATCAAGTGAAATGTCCATCTAGGGTTCAAATATAAGTGCATTTTCATCCAATATGGCCCCCAAATGCAAACCAATGTCTTCATCTAGGGCTTAGCTGAAGAAACAACCATTTGTTCTGACACTAGAGAGAAAACTGTGTTAGATTTGCTGAGAAGCAGTATGTCTGTCTCCACTGAGGCACTTTCCTGAGGAATTCTCAAGGGTAATCATAACTATACATGACTCACAGCCAGCCTCAACTGTTTAGAGCCTAATCCTTCCATGAGGTGTGACTTCCCTGCAGTGACAATGAGAACAGAAAAAAGGAGGAAGATTGGACAGATATTTAGTGGGTGGAAATGACAACACCTGTGGTAGCTTGAATGTGTACAAGGGGTCAGAAGGGGTCGAGACGGATGCCCAAGGTTCCTACTTGACAATAGGGTCCAATCCTCACCTTTCATTCCCTATTGCAAAAAAAAAAAAAGTAAGGAATTATCCCTCTACACTCTTGAACTCTGGACTTTATAGGGACAAGCTGGGTTCACCCTTGAAGAATAATATCAGAAAAATCATGCTGTGGACTCATATCCTCTCTCCTTATGTGTGTACAGTGATAGGTTCGGATTTGAAGAAATAAGAAAGACAGACAAAATTGAAAAGCTGTGATCAGATTTCTCCAATGGTTAAGTCTGCGGAATTCCCAGAAATTAAGCTACCCAGACCCTGTAATCTACCCAGTAGATTCAAAGCAAGTAAACTCCCTGGAGCTAAAAGAAATATAGTTGCCATCTGACAGGTGAATAAGCAGAGTGGCGATGAAAGGAAGAAAACGAGGGATTAGTCTAAACTCTAGGGAGGTAAATAATTTCCAGGGTTGACAGACAGTCAAAGGCAATCCAGGAAGATAGATGAGCCAAGTCCAGTAAATTGTAGTGTAATCCTTGTGCCAGAGGCTGCTCTGACATGAATGACTGGTATATATTCTAGGAATTTATCACATTTCTTTGGCTAGAGCCTCCATCCAGAAATCTGCCTAAATGCAACCATGCTAGTTCCTAGAGAGGATGAGTGGGAGAGGATATTGGAAGGGTGATTTGGGGGATTTATTTGTCTGGGTTCTCTAGAGAAACAGAAACAATATGAGAAGGGATTTATTATAAGGAATTAGTTAGGTTAGGGGGGCTGAGAAGTCCCAGGACCTGCAGTCGGCAAGCTGGAGGCCCAGGAGACCACTGGTATAGTTGCCGTCCGAGTCTGAGTCTGAAGGCAGGAGAAGACACCTTGCCTTCACGTTGAAGACCATCTGGCAGGAAGACAAAATTCTCTCTTATTCCTCCATTTTGGTTCTATTTAGACTTTCAATAGGTTAGATGGGGTTCACCTCACTAAGTCTACAGATTCAAATGTGCATCTCATCCAGGAACACCTTTACAGATGATAATCTTTAACTAAGTATCTGGGCACTCTGTTGTCAAGTGAACACACAAAATTAGCCATCACAAGGCTTCAGGGCTCCACACTCTCGATTTAAATCGGGTAAGTCTGATTGGACCCTCCCGGTCGGATATGACTTGAAGACAGGGCACTGCTTTTAAAGGAAAGTTTTCTAGAGACTTCTAGAAGGGACTTCCTTTGAGACTTGTAGAGCTCAAGTCGCCAAAGCACTTACACTATTTGCTGACAAGAGTCTACCTCCCGCTTGCTTGTTTTCACAATCAGCTAGATGCACCTGCCGGTGGCGATCTTGTTCTCTTCTACAATGCCAATGCCACGCAGTGCATTCAGTTGGACAAGGCTCGCCTTGCGTATTCCTTTGGGTTTCTCAGGTCCTGCAGGGTATCTTTCCTCCATGACCTGAGGCTTCCCCCCCAGAGGTGTCAGTCCATCTCTTGGAACGAGTTTTTTTTTTTGTTGTTGCAGAATTCACCCTTCAGTTCGCACTGTATTATGACACCATTACTTCTAATGATCCCATCACAACTAGAATCAAGGGCTTGTCTGCGGAAGGCTTGGGGTTGCCCTAAGAAGAATGCCAGCTCCTTCCTAGATCTTCCTCTAAGGCTCCTACTAGAGGCAATGAGAGGAAGACAGAATGGGATTCCAAGTCAAAAGACTTGCAGCGAAATCTTGGCCAGATTCTAATTTTTGCACCTCTTTGATTCCCATTTAGCATTGGGGCAACTCTTTAAAACACCTAGATATTTAGGAACAGCAAACATATACTCCACTAGGATAGTGTTTCACTTGGGTGAAAGTGAACATAGCCACCCAAAGGAATGGCATTTTTTTTAATGTTTTTTATTTATTTTTGAGACAGAGACAGAGCATGAGCAGGGGAGGGGCAGAGAGAGAGAGAGAGAGAGAGACACACACACACAGAATCCGAAGCAGGCTCCAGGCTCTGAGATGTCAGCACAGAGCCTGACGCGGGGCTCGAATTCACGAGCTGTGAGATCATGACCTGAGCCGAAGTCGGACGCCTAACCCACTGAACCACCCAGGCACCCCAGGAATGGCATTTTTCAATAACACCATGAGTTTATCAAGTTTATATTACAAAATAAATATGTGACTGTACTAAATCAGGTATTACTGTCAACCGTATTCTAGGAGAGGCCAGTGAGGCCAGGCGCCGAAGGTGTAGGCCAAAGGTGTGGAAGAAATACTTAAAATAGAAAAGATGATATCTATAAACTTAATTTTTCCGGGGATGTGGGGAATGGCTGCCATCAATCAATTTTAATGGTAGATTTCTGTGGCTCTTCTGAACACCACTGAACTAGGTTATCAAGGTTTGCCAGAAAAGGGGAGGTAATTAGAAAAACGATAGAACTTTCTAATCCCATAAGGGTGGATGCTCTTGTCAAAAATAATCACTCGGCTGACCTGTACGAAAAGGTTTACCCGGGCAGCATGTATAACCTAGAGTCCAGTTTTATTCCATGGCTGCTGTGGGATTGCTACCTCTTAATGTCATGTTCCAAACCACTGAATCCCTGTTGGGAAAAGCAGTCACATGCACTCAGGTTTTCCAACCTCTGAATGGTTGCATATGAATTTGCCTTGGACCCTAAACATTCCCTTGGGGAGATAAAGAGCCCTCACGGCCTGGTTGGGAATATTTGTCCCTGTTTTGGACTTGATGGGTACCTCTCTGTTCTGCTCAAGTGTGTGCACAGGATGGCGCTGGCCAACACCACTTGTATCTCTTCTCAGTGTGGAGGGAATGGGGTCCTTCACCTGCAGCCTAGAAGGCCATGTGCACACCATTTCCCTGCATCGACTATACAGTGAGGTCTGCTGGCCCACGGGGGACAGACAGGCTAGGGAGGCTGATCAGTCTGTTGCTTATGTGAGTAAAGCATTGTCCCATCCAGTGCCTGCGTGAGTCATGTCTTTCTCGGTGCCCTGCCACCTGCCAACCATGCGGCGTGTTGGCATCCTGGGACTGTCGCCTCTGGTCGCAGGCATTGCTATGCTCTTTGCTATCCTGCGGGCAGTGAGACTCTGCCGCTCGAGGTGTAACAGGTCTCGTTTGCTCAGACCTATTTCCTCCCAAATCTAAGGAACAATCTAAGTTTGAAAAGAGTCTCTTCTGCGCTGCTGTCCCTGGCACTTCCCTGCCCTGGCCTCTGCGGTGAACTGCCAGGGGTCAGTTGTTGAGATCTGTTGGGGGCGGGGGGTCCTGAATATGCACCTCAGCGTTAGAGGGAGGGAAGGTCAGAGGATTCATCTAACCACTCCAGCCACACTGGTGAAGGGCTCCCCGTGCCACCTGCTGCCGGAAGTGGAGAAACTCCCGAAGAGAGGAGTCTAGTGTCCAGCCGGAAGAGAGGAGTCTAGTGTCCAGCTGTGGTTTGAGTGACAGGAGTTAAGGCGGGTCACAGAGGTGTCTTGAGTTAATGCTTAATGTAGAAATGTGGACTGCACAGAAGAGGCAAAGATTTTGTTTTCTTCCTAATCACTCATCATCTCACCACCAGAGAAAAACCACTGGCTAACCTCCTTACATCACTCTGACTAGGCATTTTTGTTCTAATTTTGCATTTCATAGCTTCTTTTTTAGTGTACATGTTTCTATCTCCAATATATTTTCATGTTGAGAAATACTCCTCTTGGCATTTTTTCTTTTATGGTTGAACAGCATTCTACTCTACAGAAGTGCTAAATAACATCTCTCACTTACATCGTGTTCTTACGGTTGGCTGTTTAGACTGTTCTTGATCTTTTGCCATTAAAACAAACAAACACAAACCCCTGCATAATGGTACACTTGTTCAATTACTTCTTTACCATTAACACCGAGCGGTGAAATTTTTAGGTCAAAAGTGTAAAGTATATACATTTTAAGGCTTTTAGCCCCAATTAGCTTCCAGAGAAGTTATAACTACACCCCACCAATGTATAAAAATCCCCATACTCGCCCCATTTGATGCTATTATTGTTTTCTGGCTCCTGGCACTCTAATACATGATTCTCTTTTACAATTAATTATTGTAAAATATTTTGGTTTTTTCTTTGACTCTCGTATCCTTCACTCTAGTGAATTCGAAAGTTTTCGCAGGTTTGTTGACGGTGTGTATGATTATTTTTGTGAATTGTTTATTCATGTTATTTCCCCATTTTGCTATCCAGAGCTTCATCATTTAAAAAAAAATAACTTGCAATTAATCTTTTCCATGTAGTGATGAAATTAAAAATAAAATATGTATCTAGCTAAAATATGGAAGTAATCTAAGCATCCATCGACTGATGAATGGATAAAGATGTGGTATATATACACAATGGAATGTGTAAGAATGAAGTCTTGCCATTTGTGAGAACATAGGTGGCCTAGAGTGGAATAAGTGACATAAGCCAGACAGAAAAACAAATACGACATGATTTCAATTTCAGTTATACGTGGAATCTAAAAACACAAAACAAACAACGACAACAGAAGAGAAACAGACTCATAAATGTAGAGAACAAAATGGTGGTTGCCAAAGGGGGAGGGGTGGGCAACATGGGTGAAGGGAATTAAGAGGTACAAACTTCCAGTTATAAAATTAGTAAGTCACAGGGGTGAAAAGTGCAGCACAGGGAATACAGTCAGTAGTACTATCATAATACATTTATCATGGTGAGCGTTTCATAACGAATACAGTTGCTAAATCACTGTGTTGTACACCTGAAACTAACTGAATATTTTTGTCAACTATATTTCAAATAAAAAATTCAAAGTAAATGAATACATTGCCATATACAAGTTTCTGTTATTTGCTCATTAATGGGGCTTTTTGACATTCAGATTTTAACTTTTGATGTAGCTGAATCTATAAGTACTTTATCTCAGGTACTCAAGCCTTTGCTTCAGAACTAAGTTTATTTATGAAGATGAATATGATATGTATGATGTCAGTTCTTATACCTAAGTGTCTTCCATTTTCAAAACCCTTATAAGTCTTTCTGAATTATATTTTTGGCTGTCTGGACCCAAGATTTATGATTTATCTTTAGTGAAATTTTATTACAGTGAGATTAGGGTATCTTCATTGATTGCAAACTGCTCTATTGAGCTAATATATGGATGGTGTGTGGGCCTATCCTCTCTACACAACCTCTCATCCTCAGCTTTTATGGCATAAAATACAAAACAAGAAGGAATAAAACTTACTACAAACACAGAAGAATCCATATGCTGACTTCACATGTATTGATGCTAAAATAAATATAACATCCAAGTTGAATCTATCTTTAAAAATAACTTGAAGAGTGTAAATGGAAGTTCTGATAATGACATGACAACCAAGAGATGGGGAAAAAAATCCCATTATCTAGATAAGGTGTTACTTCAGTAAATGGACCATCTGGCTCTGAAACAGAATGTTTTTTTTTTCTTTTTTTTATAATGAAAAAACAATTGGCCAAGGCAGGGTACGAATAATGACAAATCAGAAATATAGGGCATTAATACAAAGAATGGAGACCTTGTCAAGAACAAGTATCACAAGAAAGAGGACTTTCACCCTGTAGCTTTAGACAGACATGAATGACAAGTTCTTTTAAGATACCCTCTCACCTGAATTACACATTGCACAAACCCTTGTTGAGCCCAGCTAAGTGCTGTGACTAGGTAATAGGGGTTAAAGCATCAGCGATGTTGTGAGCCTTCCCACAAAGAAATAAATTCTAGTGAGACAGACAGGTGGTAAAATAACCATACTACAGAGCTGAATGAGAAAACCAACAGAGAAATTCACAGCACAACATGGATGGGCTGTGCGATGTGCGATTGGGTGGTTGAGTCAGGGAAGGTTTAGTTGAGTAGGTGGTACTGGACCTGAGATTTGAGAAATGAAAGGGTTTTGAAAGGAGGAAAAATATAATTCTGCGCTGAAATAGCATCTCAGAAGAAGGCAAAGGTATGTGAAAATGCATGTATGCTTCTGTTTAGGGTCTGTTGAGTAGTTTAGCGTGAGTAGAACAGAAGGCACATTGAGGCATACAACAGGAAAGAGAGCCAAATAAAGTTCAGCTGTGACTCTTTTGAATGCATGTGATAGGATTCCAAATGAGACCAGCGTTAGCAACAGTGGAGTCAACAGAAGTATACGGAGCAATTTATTTCACGGACTGCCCAAATAACAGAGCACATGGGGATCTGCGAGCCTCAGAAACAATGAGAAACAGTTCCTTAACCATCAAGGCCACCTCATTCTTTTCTCTTTCCTCCCAGAAATGGTGGCCTTATACCTGTCTGATTGGCATGAATGCAGTGGCCCGCATGGTCACGAGTTTTACATTCTATGGTTTTGGACTTATTCACCCAGCTTGGGTCAGGTACCCACCTCAAACCAATCACCTTGGTCAGGGGCAGGGAAAGACACTTCCTGCAAGAAGAAGGGGGGTGGGGGGGGCGGCTATGGAGCTATAGAGATAGTTAACACAGGTTTCTTCCGAGACTAGGTAATGACAACCCCACAATTAGTTGCAGGAGTCAGTTGGTTTCCTTGGTGCACTAGGCTTCTTTAGATAAGTATCTACCAATTAGTGAAGGTTGCTTGTCACGAAATATTAAAAAATAGTCTTCTATGAAAAATGTGCCTGGTTTAGCTTGTAACTGAAATCATCACATAAGGGCTTTTCCTCGCGGCAACCGTCGAACTTTGGTTACACAGCAGAAATGCTATGTGCGAACTCCCTACTTGACTACATAAGAATATTTAAAAAGCACGTACTTAGAGTCACATTTAATAAAATCAAGAATTTTTACTGCTTCGCCAAGACCATTCCTAAGTGAAACTGGCAGAGTTTTACTGCAAGCGTGTGGCAGAGAAGAATTCAACGTTTGATGCCTTAATTCATTTTGAGTTACCAGCCACCTTAGTCTCCATTTGCTTTTATACCATCATTGCAAAGGTCAACAGAGTGAAAAAGGTAAATAACGTATATTATTATGAAAATAATTTTGACCTCGACACCCTTCCGTGACACACTAATGGCATAAATGCTGTGGTATTGGTTTTAAGAATGACTTGGTGGCATTACAAAGTCTGCAACCACAAACTGCCTCCACTGCTGGTCCCAGGAGGAGTCGTGAGTTCTGAAAGGAGGCTCCTCATAGCTCAGGATTCACCTCTCTCAACCTTCCCAGCTCTCCCTTCTCACCAACAGATCTAACAAACTTATCCACAGGAACAGAGGGGCTAAGAGGAAACATTCCAAATTCAGATGATGTCAGCAAGGTCCTATTAACTATAATCTTGGACAAATTATCATCTCTGGTCTTGCTTCCGTGTTTGAATTTGTCAAATGGGGCAACCGGTTGGCTGTTTTGAAGATGAGCAGAGTTAAATAATACAAAGAACTCTTATGAATATTGTAAGCTATCAGGAAATTGGTTGTTGCCATTGGTATTATTTACTAATTTACTCCTGTTAGTGAGATTTGCACGTGAGACAGGAATGTGTTGGGCAATAGTATTGAATGTTCAACGATGGAATTTCAAGTGCAGTTAGCAAGCAGGTTGTTGTTGTTGTTGACTTTTAGGATCTTGTTTTGGGGGAGGAGAGAGGCTTCACGGCCCCTGAAGTCATCCATGTAGTTCTAATTACTCATATTAAATGACTCTGTTAATAAGCTCATTCTTAATGTTCAGCCAGCACTATACTCCCAGAGAATTCACGAGGAGGTAGTTATGTCTTTGTTCAGTTTTTATGCTCTACTAACATCGCTCTCCTAAATGGCTCACACGGCAATTTGCATATGGTCAAGGCCTGATAAGTGCATATAAACTACGGATCCTTACAAGAGAAAACATTCATTTGCCAGAGAACCGTTCCTTGGAAAAAAGAACTCTCCGCCAGCAATATTTCCGGAGTTTCACTGAACAAACCAAACGCAGTTTTTCAAAACAGAAAAGAAAACTTGAAACAGCATGGGTCTTCTGGCTCTAACACCCAGCGGTACACACTTTGAGAAAGCTATCACTTCCCTCGCCCCTTTGGAGACTGGAAAAGCAGCTGTTTGTTGAATTACAGAAATGAAAGCTTAGCAATGATTTCCCCACCAAGAGAAGCACAGCTTGTTGCATGTATCCATATTAGTTTCTTCTCTAGCAGCCAATGGCTGGTATAATTGCATTTTGAGAACTCTCTTGTAGAGAGAGATTCATAGTTTTTTGCTTATAAAAACCTATTTCTATTTTAAAATATAGACTCTCGGCAAGTGTCACCCTGAAGAATTGGGCCCTGCTAGACTATTTTGTTACATTTTAGGGGATAAAAAAGCATGCAGCAGTTACACTATTAAGCCACAGAAATGGAGCTGCCACTCACAACCTCATTACTCAAGACTCTCTTTAGTTCAATTATACACCTCTACAGCTAAGGAAGATAGATGGAGGTCATTTGGGAGCTGTAAACCACAATGCCTTGAATGCAGAACTATGTTCTTAAACTGATTTACACCTTGTTCTCTAGTGTTCTACAGCGGGGGCTTGGATTGAAATGCAGGGGCCATGATTGAAAAGGCTTTTTCTTGGTTTTAGCATCACAGTCCACGCGGACTGGCAATTATTACCTCCATTAAATGGCAAGGGACAATGAATGTCGCCTTCATTACTTCAGTAGTAGCAGCCAAACTCAACCCAACCCAAAGGGAAACGGGGGGGGGGCGGTGTTGGTCAGAATATCCCTTGGGGAAGGAGAAATGACATGTACGTCTCTGGTAAGTTTTAACTTGATTGTCTGAATCGGTCCAGCCAGAAAGGAATTGGGTAATTGAAAGGAGCGATTTGCTTTTCCAGCAGTGACAAAAATACCGTCATGCTGCTCTGATTTCACTCACATACATCTCTCAGTGCAAAAGACGTAAAGTGTACTCAAGGAAGGTAATTAAACAAGGCAACTCCATATGAAACCGCACAGAGAAATGAAAGATCTTCATGAATTGAAGGTAAGTGTATTTAATGTCCTATAGCCATCCTCATTGATTGCCCTGGTTTGACTTCTGCAGCTTCACCCCTAGCTGCTTCTTTAGTGTCATTTCAGACTGCTGTCGCTACTGAGAATTAGGAAGTACATTAGCAAAACAATTAGAGAGAACAACCAAAAAACGTGCCTAGAAGAACATGATGTTCTTCTTTCCCTTCCCTTATCTAAAGGTGGATGGGAGGATGTATCAAGACAGAGGACAGTGTGAACTGGGGAGGGACAGAGAGAGAGAGGGAGAGAGAGAATCTCAAGCAGGCTCTGTGCTGCCAGCACAGAGCCTGATGTGGGGCTTGAACTCACGAGACCGTGAGATCATGACCTGAGACAAAGTCGGCCACGTAACCAACCGAGCCACCCAGGTGCCCACTGAGTTTATCTTAATGCCTCGCCAGAAATGAAACAACCTAGATTTTTCAGTTGTACGTGACTCCATTGGGCATATATCCACAGTGCCAAAGTGTTTCATAAAAAGTTCACTTCTGAATTACAAGCTGTAAAGAATTTTATTCCCACAGATATATTTTCATTTGGAAAGGAATAGATCCTTTCAAGAACTTACTGGAGGCCAGTACAAAATCCATTCTGTTTCCTTCTCAGAAGAAAATGAGAATTGAATTCAAGTCATATACCTGGTCTTCTGTGACGTATTTTCTGTATGCAAGTTAATTTTAAGTTAGATGATTTTTTTTTTTTTTATGAGATGGTATTTAAGAAATTCTTTAGACTCCTGACAGGCTTCAAAACAGCGGACTTATGAAACATTTCATTCACATTTAAAGTTATCTCAGACACACTGCTGAGCTGTAGAAGGTGTTCTTAAGGGCTAAACGTTGTATGGCCATCCTAATGGTGCCTTATAAAAGAGCCAAAACATTCTAGGGCTCTGTTCAGCCTTTGGGATTCAAGATATCTTGTGAAATGAGTAGAAACTAAAATGAGAAAATGTTTCCCATTCTGCACATTTATTAGTTTGCCTTTGAAATTACACTACTGCTGTTAACAAAGACTCTACCCATTCCCTCTTTGAATACCTACAATGTATCCACATTATCAGTCTTCCTTGTTGACCTTGTTCCTAAATCACACTTCTCCTCACACACTCTAGCTGAGGACCCTTCTGGTCCTCAGACATGGCAAGCTTGCCCCATTAAGTGCCCTGTGCTTGGCATGCTGTTTCCCCAAATATGTGTAGGACTAGTTCCTGGTCACCTTTGGGCTGAGCTCAAGAGTCTCTCCAGATGACTTCTGTGACCCCCCTCTGTTCTGGGTCACTTCCTATCTCATTACCACATTTATTCTTATGTTCTGTGATGTCCATCTGAAATATTTTTATTTGTGTTATTTATCCATGTCTTACAACTTTAACAGGAGCTCCCTAAGTGTAAGAACCCTGTCTTCTTAATGACTGCCAAGTCTCCAGACCTTGGAATGGCAGGCATGTAACAAACATTGCTTGGAACGGATGAATGATAAGTTTCAGAACCCTCAGGAAACTCATAATTCTTAAGAAGGTGAATACTGTTGCATAGTTAAAAAAAAAAAACAAAATCGAGAAATCGGTATAAGTAACTTTGAAACTTTCCAGGAGTAATTGTTATATGGGAAAACAAGCTATAGAATAATTCATTTAGAAGAACATATTCCTTTGGTTAAAAAAAAAGAAAGCAGTACGTGCAATGTATTTACATGTAAGTTGGTATATAAACAACACAATTTAGAAAAAAAAATTATAAACAACAGTAATTATTTCTTGGAGAAGAAATTGCATGGGCTTTTGCTTTCTAAATTATACTTACCTGTAATATTTTGATTTTTATAACAAATGATCATGTATTCAGCAAATAGCTAATGGTCATCTACACTGTGCAGAGACTATACTTGTTGCTAATTGGTATACTAATGAACAAAGCAAAGTCCCTACCTTCACGAGCTTCCAATCTATTGAGATAAATAGATCCAATGAAGGAAATAAAGCCAAGCTGGGACAGAGAGAAAAAGTAGGGAGAGGGCTACTCTTTTGGATAAGGTGGTCAGAAAAGACCTCTTGGATGAGGTGACTTTTGAGCAGAGACTTAGATGAGGTGTGTCTCTTAGAAGAGTCTAGGTTATTCTGGAGTAACCAACAACCACATAACTTCAGTGCTTACAATGACAACGGAGGGTTTGCTTCTCATTCACGCTGATATCCAACATGGGCTGGTGAGTCATTGCGTGGTCATCCTGGCCAACAAGGGCTTTGCCATCTTGTAGTGATGCCATCTGGAGCCCATGTCCTATCCTGATCACGACAACAAGAGAACAGAGGGCTGCAGAGTCAAGCAACAGAATTAGATTCACCTAAACCCTTCACTTAGAAGTCACATGTCCCTTGTGTTCACATGTCATTGGCCCATCATTAAAGTAATGCTCTGCGTACCTGGAAGCGAAAGAAAACTGGAGTTAGTGATCATTTGTGATGTGCACTGTAAAAAGTAAGCTGTGTCAATATCTGGAGGAAGAGTTTTCAAGGAAAGGAGACCCTGAGGTATGTGTGTGCTTGTGTTCCCTGAAGGTAGGCGATGTAGCTGAAGTTAAGAGAAGAAAAGATGAGTTTGAAGAAGTTGTCAAGGGGTGGATCATGTAGGTTCTTGCAGCTCATCATTATTATTCTAAGTACGATGGGAAACCACCGGGACAGAGTTGTGGATGTGCCTGATACTATCTGATTAATGAATCACTCCTGTTATCACAAAGAGACGGCAACAGAGCAACAGCAAACAAAGATAGGCTATCAAACTGAACAGATACGGAAGAGGAAAGAAGATTCACTAATCAGATGGATAAATAGAAAGAGACCCAAATGGTTTTAAGATGCACACAGTTCCAAGGCTTTGACTGCACCTGGGTAAATCCCTCAGCTCTTTTTTTTTTTTTTTTTAACACCAGCTGAAGCCCTAAAATGTCAAAAGACACAAAAAGAATATGAGCTCCTTTAATATGGATAAACAAATTGATTATGCTCAGATGGCTCCTGCAGGGAGCAGGGGATAGGGTAGCTTTCAACGGAAGGTGCCCAGAAGCTGCTGCTGCTACCACTTAGGGAAAGAAACCCATGGGCCCTTTGAGAGGTTCTGCCCATTTTAACACAGGTGTTTTATAGTCTCTGGTTCCTTCTCAGTGTTTCTGGAGACTCTGGGGTCATGTGTGCCTTCTTGCTAGACTCAAGTAGCCAGAAACAGCCCTGGTGTGTTTAGTATGTTTCTGAGTGCTTAAGGTGAATCAAAACTCAGTCTCCAGGGTCGCATTGCTGAACATCCTGTCCCACTAGGAGACCTTCAGGCTTGCTCTGGTCTGCAATAATTAAGTGAAATTGTAAAGGGCAGATAGTGCCATAGGAATATAAATTACCATGAATGGAAGACATCAGGCCTCCAGGCCTTGCAGGATATATGTGGTGTATTTAAAATAAAAGCAAGAAGTTAAGCTTTCCAAAAAAAAAAAAACTGGTTCAGAGGCAAGAAAAAATTCAACTTGTTTGTGGACTACAACACCTGGCTCTCTTCTTATTGGTACTTTCATCTATTTATTTCAACAAATAAGACACTCCCTCTTCTTCCTAACCCTCCAGCCAAGGCATCGCCGAATCTTATAAGTACCCCACTATATGTCGCACATCACACCATTCATTTTCATCTCTGCCTTCTGTCCTGCTCCCATCTTGGCCCAAAGCCCCATCATCTCCTGCCTGAACTTCAACTTTGCATCCTACCTGACCTCTGGCCTCCACTTCTCTGATTCTGTCCGACTTCCATACGGTAGGTACGAATAAGTTTTCCTCATCCAAATCTGATCATGTCTGCTGCTTTTCTTAACCTTTTCGTGCCTCCCTATTGTTTTCAGGTAAAAACCAGGATCTTGGTTCATAAGAAACGGATCCACAAACAGTTGCTTGGTCTAGCTCCTGATTATCTCCCCGCTACATGCCATCCTACCACTCCTCCTCCACTAGTGAATTCTAGCCACACTGTTTCCCTTTCCCTCAAAAACACCAAGCCCCCTTCCCCTGTAAGGAGATGCATCACAGCTCTTCTCGAGGCCTAGAACAGTGTCTCCGTAACTTGCACTCAAGGATTGTGTGTGCACGTGCCCTCTCTTTCTCGCTCTTTTGCTTTCTCTCATTTATTTATTTATTTATTTATTTTTGCTTCTTTTTAGAGATAATGCTGTCTGTAAGGTAGCAATTCTTCAATCTTTTTGAGATTTGCTTTGGGGTATAATGTGTGTCCAATTTTTAGATATGTTCCAGGTGTGCTTTAAAAAACAAACAAACAAACAAAAACATGTATCGGGATGCCTGGGTGGCTCAGTCGGTTAAGCGTCCAACTCTTGGTCTCATGGTCATGGGTTCCAGCCCCGCATCAGGCGCTGTGCTGGCAGTGTGGAGCCTGCTTGAGATTCTCTCTCTCCCTCTCTCTCTGCCCCTCTCCGATTTGGGCTATCTCTGTCTCTCTAAAAATGAATAAATAAACTTAAAGAAAAATTTTTAATATATTCTCTTTTGGTTGGATGTAGTATTCATAAACATTTATTGACAGGTGTATAAATTATATTACTAAATGATACAAATATTTAATTTAGCTTTATTACTACTGAAAAATGCATGTTAAAATCTTCTGTGAGCATGAATCCATTTCTTCTTGTGATTCTCTCAGTTTGTCTTTAGTTTTTTGAGTCTGTGTTGTTAGTGGCATATGAATTGAGGATTTTCTTACAAAAGTGTCTTTTCAGCATTGGGTATTGCTTTACTATTATCTCTTATGTTTTTTGAAAAAGTTAGTGACTTTTCCTTGAAGCCAATTTTTCATTGGAGGGTGATCTATCTTCTTTATGATTGCCTTTTTTTTTTTTGAGAGAGTGTGCACAAGAGTGGCAGGGAGAGGGGCAGAGGAGCAGAGAGAGGATCTTATGTAGATTCCACACTGAATGTGGATCCCAACACAGGGCTCAATCCCACAACTGTGAGATCATGACCTGAGTGGAAGTCAAGAGTGGGACACTCAACTGGCTGAGTCACCAGCCTAGGCCCCCTTTATGATTGCTTTTAAGATTGACTTTTACCTCTAGTATTTTGGAGTTTTACTCTAAGTCTAGGTATGGATTACTGGTTGTTTGTCCTTCAGAGGAATTATTTTGCGTCCTTAACCTGAGGATTAATTTCTTTGGTCAAATGGGAAATCTTTCCTTCTTATCTTTGAAAATTACCTTTCTCATTTTCTCTACTCCCTTTTTTTCAGAAATACTACTAATGGATACTAGACTTCTTTATTCTATCCTCTACTTACCTTTTTTTTTTAAAGTTTATTTATTTATTTTGAGAGAGAGAGCACATGTGCATGAGAGGGGGAGGGGTAGAAAGAGAGGGAGAGAGAATCCCAAGCAGGTGGCTGGCTATCAGCTCTGACTCAGGGCTCAGTCCCATGAACCATGAGATCATGACCTGAGCTGAAATCAAGAGTCAAATTCTTAACTGAGCCACCCAGGTACCCATGTCCCCCTGTCCTACACACATATCTTAACTTCTTTAAAAAAAAAAATTCCATTCCTTTATCTCTCTGAACTTCATTCTGTGAAAGTGTCACATCTACTTTCCAGTTTACTATTGCTTTCCTTAGTTTGTCTGATACTATGTTTAATCTATTTACTGAGCTTTTCCTTCCAAAGACTTTGTGTTGTTGTTGTTTTTAATTTCTAGAAGTCTCATTTGGTCTTTTGCTTAGAGTGCTCCATTAGGCTTTTGATTTTTTTTTTTTATTGGTCTTTTCTTTCTTTATCCATTTTAAACATGCTTGTTTGATACTCCCCTGTGATTGTTTCATGTTATCTCAAGTTCATGAGATTCTAGTCTTGCTATTTATTGAGTCAGCTTTATAATTATTTCTTTCATAGCATAGCCCTTCCCCTGAAATATTCTTCATGACCTTTTTGGGGATCATATCTTGAGAAGAGTTTTCGTACTTCTTCCAGGAACCACCTTGGATAGTATTGTCCAAGCATCAATTTTTATATTAGCAGACCCCGAGGGTACGTAATAGCTAGGCAAACATAAACAACGTTTTTTGTTGTCTACATAAGCCAAAGGGAATTTTTTTCTTGCCCACCCTTCCATGAAGGGTATAGTTCTTTGAGGATTTTGGCTTTATGGGGGGGGTATAGGTTCTGACTCTTCGCCTCACACTGACCCACGAGCTGTTGACATAAAAACTCACGCCCCTAGACTACAAATCCTGTGGTTCTCACCTGTGTGCTCATTCTCAGTGCAGCTTCACTGTAACTGCATTGCTAGTCATTCTGGTATTCTCATATTCAATATTCCCTGCCTTTCTAGCACTTTACAATTTCTCTTTCTTTATTTAAATTCAGCTATATAGATATATATGAATGTTTATTATCTATGCTGCATTCACACGATATTGTGAAAATGAGGAAAATCATTGTAAACTGATATAGAATTATTTCCAGGATATATTGTTGAGTAAAAGAACAAGGTACAAGAGAAAACACATACTCTGCCATGTTTTATGTAAGAAAGAAGATAAAATATAAATGCATAAATAAATCTGTGTATGTGCATGCAGGCAGTTATTTTTTGCAGAAGAAACAGAGGAAGGCTAAGTCAGATTCCAATTAAAAATGGTTTCAACTATGGGAGTAGGTAGGCACATGGAGGAAAGGTTAGGGATTAGAGTGAGATATCACCAGTATGTTTTTATATATTTTGACCTTCAAAATTTGTAAGTGTTCTACATGTTCAAAAATAAGGGCATCTGGGTGGCTCTTGGCTAAGTGGGTGACTTGATTTCAGCTCAGGTCATGATCTCGTGGTTCATGGGCTCGAGCCCCATGTTGGGCTCCACACTGTCAGTGCAAAGCCTGCTTGAAATTCTCTCTCTCCCTCTCTCTCTCTGCACCCCTGTCACTCTGTCTCTCTCTCTCTCAAAATAAATACATAAAGTTTAAAAAAATTATAGTAAATAAAAAAGATATAAAATTTAATATATACAGAAACAAATGGAGCTACCTATATGTTAAACTGGTAATGTAATCACGCAGATAAAATTATTAACTTTTATAATTTTTACACACAATAATCTAATGTATACCCTTAATGAGCTACAGACAGTCTAAGGTGAAAAGGAACTGCAGAGAAATTTTGAATTTTCATTAGAAAGTTTCTTTTTTTATATATTAATATTGGTGTAGTAAATATGAAACGAACTTGCATGGATTATAAGACAAAACAAATGAGTACATACATTGGTATTGTTAGAAATCAGCATTGTGACTATGGAGGAAGGAGATTTTGATGTGGAATGGAGAAAAATAAGAAAGAAACCTATAAAGCTGCATCTGAAAATCTCAGGATGAACCCATGGTTTAGAACTCTGAAACTCTGAATTCTTAGCTCTATCCATTGAAAGGGCCCAAGAAGGAGTGACGTCCAGTGGGGACAAACACAGTAACTGCCTGGGTCTTGCTTTCCAAATGACTTCCCCCCACTGTTCTATGCTTGCATGGATACAGAGAAAGCTGAAAAAAATAGACACCAAAGGGTTTCAGTGATAATGGAGCGGAGATGGTGGGCAGCGAGCAGATGGAAAAATGGAAGGGAACATCTTCACACAGATTACCCTGTTGCCATGATCAGACACTACTTGTACAATTCAAAAATTCTAATGCAGTAAATAAAAACAATATACACAAAATGAAAAGAGAACCACATACGTGTCTTTTAAGCAAGAAAGCAAAATAAACCTTGCTCTATTTTTTTGTAATGTTTATTTATTTTTGAGAGAGACAGAGACAGAATGTGAGTTAGGGGCAGAGAGAGAGGGAGACCCAGTATCCGAAGCAGGCTCCAGGCTCCGAGCCATCAGCACAGAGCCTGATGCGGGGCTCGAACTCACGAGCTGTGAGATCATGACCTGAGCTGAAGTCGGACGCTCAACTGACTGAGCCCCCCAGGCGCCCCAATATTGCTCTATGTTTTCTTTAAAATTTTTAATAGTATTAAGGAGGATGCTTGCTGTGATGAGCATGGGTGTTATATGTAAGTGACGAATCACTAAATTCTACCTCTGAAACTAATATTATACTGTATGCTAACTGACTGGATTTTAATTTTTTTAATGTTTATTTTATTATTTTTGAGAGAGACAGAGCATGAGCGGGGGAGGGACAGAGAGCGAGGGGGAGACAACAGAATCTGAAACAGGCTCCAGGCTCCGAGCTGTCAGCACAGAGCCCAACATGAGGCTGGAACTCACGAACTGCGAGATCATGACCTGAGCCAAAATCTGGCGCTTAATCAACTGAGCCACCCAGCCCCTGAACGAACTGGATTTTAAATAAAAACTTGAAGCAAACAAAATAAATAAAAGCGAAATTAAATTTTTATTAAACGCATTTCAAACTAACGTTTGAAAATACGCCTAATGAGCTCTTCTATGCCATTCAAAGACAGAAAGCCAATCTCCTGTACTCCTGCATCTCTGAAGTCATAAGAAGCCACATGCTGTGTATCTCTATATGTCTTTCTCTCTGTCCTACAAATATCTAGAATTTATTGCTTTATGACGTCTAGTTGGGGTCCAATGTTATCTTCTTCTATATAGCTGGCACCATTTCTTAATTTTTTCTCTTAATACTTTCTTTACTAAATACATTCCTGAACCTTTCTTCCCATGAGCAGCCCAGCTCCCTGGGGAAAAGCTCTCTCTGATATTATGCTAGCTGCTTATTCGGTGCCTGGATATTGTTGATACTGATACTCATATATTGGCTGGGAATAGTGTACCTGAGTATAGCTGCCCTCCAGGGGGGCTTTTACAGAGTTTTATTGCAGTTTGAACCTTTACCTATTTAAGTAACTTGTTCTTTCTCCAAAGAAGTGTACGGGTGTCTCTTTACCCTTGAGATTCAGCAATTGAATAAGAATATACCAAGGGAAGTATCTTATGGATCTTTCTTGGCGAACCCTTTAAAACTGTAGGCTCAGTTCTTTTCAGCTCATAGAAATTTTCTATCACTAGTTTATACTTGGTCCCTTCTCCATCTGTCTATTGCTACCCCGCGTTTATCATTATATACGCGTGAGACCTCATCTATCTAGGAAGTCTCTTACATTTTCTGTCCCACTGCTTTGCATTTCAGTTCTAGAGCTTGAGAGATTTCTTCTACTTGACATTTTAGGAACATTGGGACAGTCCTCTTTTTTTTAAGCTCATTTATTATGTTTTTTAGTTCAAGACAATATTTGTCATCCCCCAAAGCCTTTTTTTGTGTTGGTCTTAAATCCACTCTACTGTTCTAATTGTTCAAGTTGTCAGCTGTCCCCTTAAACAGCTCAATTTCAGTAGGAGACTATTTATTTTCCGTTCCCTGGCTCTTGAGTGTTTTGTTTTGTTTTGTTTTCTTCTTTCTTCTCCATTGTGATCCTAAAATGTCAGATCTCCAGCTGCAAGGCGATGCTAAGAGGCAGTGGTCCTGTGGGCTAATGGTGCAACAGCCGACAGGTACAGTGTTTAGAATTCCTGATGTGATCTCAAGGCTCTCCTTGTATCTTGGATGGAGAGGACTCTACCCTTCTGCTCACTCCTCCTAAGCCCTTGTGGGCAAAGATGGTCCAGCATAGTCCCATGGGCAGAAGGTAATTTCACTGAGAGTTCTTGGGACCACCCCCCCAATCCCACCCCGGCTCCAGGTGATTCTCAGGTGGCTGGTGATCTCCTCAGCTGGTTCCCAGGACCTGAGCAGAAAAGGAAAGTTATGGCTTTTTATTGATGCTTTCCAATCTCACCTGACTGCTGGCCTCAGGAGTCACTTGCTGAGAAGAGGCAGGTGAGTTGGAACGAAGTTGAAAGTAGAAAACAGGTGGAGACCCTTGTCTTCCCAGAATCCCTTGCCTCCTCCTGAATTTAGTGTGATGTTAAGTCATTTCTCTTCTCTGGAATCAATACCTCAACCCATTAATATTTTCATAAGCTTATTGGTCTGAGGGCAGTTGTCTTGTGTAAAGGTGACTACAATTAAAAGCATTGTCAGCATTATGAAAGGACAGTAAAGCAAATAAAATATGCTTGACCGTCAGTTGAACCTCTGTTTGGGAGAACAGTTACCAAAGTAATTTTTTTTTTTTTTTGGAGGGGAGAGAGAGGAGGAGGAGGAAGGAGGGAAAAGGAGAAGGAGGGACATTGTAATGACTCCTGATGTCCAGATGAAAAGAGCTTTGTAAATTTTTAAAATTATTTAACAACAGGCCCCTTATGCCCCTTTCTCTTACTTAACAAAATACTTCTAAAATTCATAAAGTAAGGGAAAAAAGAAAAATCCTGGATTTCTTTCCATAATTACACATACATTAATGCCTTTTTAAAAATATTCATGGGGGGGGTGCCTGGGTGGCTAAGTCAGTTAAGCGTCCAACGCTTGATCTCGGCTCAGGTCATGATCTCACGGTTTGTGACATCGAGCCCTACATGGGGCCCTGTGCAGATACTGAAGAGCCCATTGGGATTCTCTCTTTCCCTCTCTCTCTGGCCTCCCCCCTCCCCGTGCTCTTTCTCTCAAAATGAATAAATAAACTTAACAAACGAAATAAATTTTCTTTTCGAAGTGGGAAAGTTTGGCTGTAAGTGGTGAAAACAGAATAAACCAAAACGAAATTTTCTACTTCTATCTGATGGGGTAAAAAGAGGCACCAAAGTGGTATATATATATTTTATGGTTCATCATTTTAGGCTAGAAACATGAGCAGGTGCTTCCTGTATTAGTTTTCCGTTGCTGTGTAACAGATTAGCACAAATTTAAAGGCTTAGAACAACATGCATGTATTATCTCATAGTTTTTATGGGTCAGGAGTCTGGGTGCAGCTTAGCTGGGTCTTCTGCAAGCAGCAGTTGAAATGTCGGCTGGGGCTTTGTCTCATTCAAGGCTTGTCTGGGGAAGAATCCACTTCTCCGCTCGTAATTTTGTTGGCAGCACCCAGTTCCTCGTGGCTGTAGGAAGGAGAGCTTCAGTTTTTTGCTGGCTATTGACTGGAGGTCACTCTCAACTTCTAGAGGCCACCCATAGTTCTGTGCCACGTGACCCTCTCCACAGGGAGTTCACAACATGGCAACTGGCTCCTTCAGAGCCACCAAAGGAGAAAATCTATCAGAACCAATCTGTTAGTGAACGTGATCGTGAGAGTAGCAACCCTTCACTTTTGGCATATACCATTCATTAAGAGCAGGGCATGGGTCCTGCCCAAACTCAAGGAGAGAGGTTTATACAAACCTAGGAGCATCAGGAACCCAGGAACCAGGAATCACAAAGAGTGGGGAGAGTTAGCTTACCGTCTGTCTATGATACCTCCTATATTATAAGGATTGATTTATTTGTATGCTTACTTCTTTTGGATTCTATAACTATACTAATATTGCATAGTAAGTGGTTAAGAGGTTAACTCATGTCTGGGTTCAAGTTTCAGGTTGAATATCTCCAACTTTATATGAACTCAGGTCATTTTCATAAACCTTTGTGTCTCAGTTCCCTCATCATTAAAATCAATATCTTAAGAATACCTACCTCATAGCGTTGCTGTAAGAATTAAATCAGACTAATAATTTTAAAGCACTTAGTGCCTTAAATATGTTCCTGGCACATATTAACTGCTTGTAATACTTAATGAATATAAAACATAAATATATAATAGGACACCTTTAAAGGTAATTTTAAAATAAATGCAAATAAATAAAGTTCTAATGAGTTCTTCCCATACTCTGGAAATGGTTTTTTATGCCTCCTATGGTCCAGAGACTCCACTCTGAAACCGCTGTATAAACTACCATGTAGACTATGGAATTCTGACAATAATCCCATTCATGAAGTAGAATAGACATCCATTTACATAAAATCACAGAATTCTAAAGCTGGAAGAAAGTTTTGGAACCATTTTCCCCAGCCTCTCCTGTTTTACAGATAAAGAATCAAAAATCCAGAGAGATTAAATGCTGTGCCAGAGGTTAACATGGCTCCAGAGTACTGGAAGAAATAAAAGAAAGGATCTCCCTTGGATCTCAAAGAAAGGAGCCATGAGATAAAAGACAGTCATGCTTTATCCAGCCTAGAGTAAAACAATCTATATACAATTCAACACTATCAGTATGTACCAGTATGTTCCTGCAAGTATCTTGCCAGTTTGGGGGATAGCCATTTCAGATATGCCGATGTCTGACTTTTGTATTAGATTTAAAAAATCTTCCTTAGAAAACGCAGAAAACAAGTTGTGTTGAGTTGGTAGTTATGAGACATATTTGCTGGGGATAATCCCCATAAAAAAGAAGAATTAAATACTACTTAATCATAGTGGGATGATAGATAACATACTAATATTATGTGAGTCCAATGGGCATTGTCAGATGATTGGAGTCCCCCATTTAGGGTCCTACTTAATTATACTTTCTATCATGGCAGAGGCTTTGGTGCCTTTTGTTAATCAGTATCACTCTAAACCACTATGGGACATTCAGCCAATCAGACCGCTCAATTACTGTGGTTGAATGTCCTGACCTCATGAATATGAATAGTGGATGTACACAATAGCGTAGTACTTTTAATGACAATGAAACTGCCAGGAGGGATGAAAGAAAGTGTGGATTTAAAAAAATAATTAAAATTGCAAAGAGAAAAATCATAATTAGCTGTGAGGATTACATATATTTGTTAAAATGTTTCTCACTTGCCTTTTGGACAAAGAGCCAGAGTGAGTCATTTTATACTTCATTTCCTCTCGATATGGATGTCCCAATTGCTGACAGCTGGACCGATCTTGCATTTCAATAATATAAAGATCCATGTAAATATTTGGAAAACGGAAGCAGAAGGACGAGGGTTCACACAAGCCCTTAAACCAAGTGTCATAAGGTTCAACTGTGGATATACAACTTGAATGGTGCCTCCTCATAGGTTGAAGTTCAAAGGCAGCACAATGCAAAGGGTGTCCGTCAAATCCTAGGAAACCAAACAACATTGTGAAGGAAGAGACCGTAGAAAACATGTAACATTTAGTTGCCCAGTCCTCTTATTCCACGCTCGCTCCATCCAAAAAGTGCTCTGCTTTTGTTTACGGAGAGACAAAATATAGAGCAAAACGACACAGATTCAAATCATTTTAGAAAGGTAAAACAAAAGGAAATAAAGGAAGACACGGATAAAGTCAATGTGCACACGTACACGCCGTGACATTTTCCTTGGAGGGGGCTGGTGTGATCTGAATTCATTTGCAGAGTCCCAGAAGTTACAAGGACCGCGTAAGACAGGCAAAGGCTTCAGGAAGACATTCACTGATGACTCTGAAAATGATCTCTCTTAGCCGTGGCACCCATCCCCACCAGTGAGTCTTCTATCCATCTCTCCCCGATTGTTGCACTTGTACGATGGAAAACAGGGCATTTTACGCTAAGTTTGCGCATCTTGAAAAAGATGCCAGGCTTCGGGAAATAGGTGCGAGTCAGGTGGAAACTGCCTGAGGCACAAGCCCTTGGCAAATGATCTGGCAGTCGGGTTAGGTGACAACTAAATAAGGGAAAATGGATGAGGAAGACGCCATTGGTACATACTTCAAAAGCGAAAGATTTGAATATCAAAGGCTTAAGAAAACCCCTTGGGAGAATCAATGAAGCTCTTGAATATTTCTGCAGAAATGACCTTCTATATCTCACTATGAAAGTCAAATGTGAAAGATGTCTTACTGAGCCATCATATAATTTTATCAGAATAAAAGCACCAAATAATCAACATAAGGGCATGTTTTCTATTTGGCAGAAAGTATGTCAAATATTTGAGAAAATAAACTTTTAAAACTAAGTGTAATGTCACTGTTTTGAGATAAGATTTCTGTAATCCTCTCTACGCCTGCCAATCTTCCACCCCCACCACGACTCATCCCCCACCATGATCCTTTACTAGAGAATTCTGCTCTTTGATCTAAACGCTTCTTTTTTAGCATTAATTATTGCTAATAATGAGTGCCATATATGTGCTTCTAAGAGTGGAGCCCTATCTTCCAGTAGCAAAATCCAGGCGCAAAGCGCAGTCAGTTGTATGATTCATAGTGTGCCTGAGATTTAAAAAAGAGTCAGCTGCTCAGGTTTGAAAAGAGACATTTACTCCTGCTACCAAGCCTGGACCCACACAAGCAGGATACCGTGAGGTGTTAAAACAAAAACAAAAACAAAAACACAATTCTTTTTCTTGTAACAAGCACGACTATGATCTCCATGGGGTTATGTTTTCACTGTAGCTCATGAGATAAGTGAATGGTTTCTCACCAGAGCCAAATTATTATGTAAGCAAGTTGTGTACCAGACTGATGTAGTTTTTGCTTCAGTGACCAGCATTTATATTTACATTAAAAAAAATTTTTTTTAAATATATCTTATTGTCGAGTGAGCTAACATACAGTGTATACGTTGTGTTCTTGGCTTCAGGAGTAGATTCCCATGATTCCACTGCTCACATACAACACCCAGTGCTCATAAGGAAACCATCCAAACCTTAGAGGAGGAAACAGACAACAACCTCTTTGACCGCAGCCACAGCAACTTCTTACTTGACACGTCTCTGAAGGCAAGGGAAATAAAAGCAAAAATGAACCATTGGGACCTCAATGACCAACATTTAGATAATCTTGCTTAATCCCAGAATGGAATTTAAGAGTTTGTAAAGCAGTGTTTCCCAGAATGTGTTCCAGGAGCATTACTTCCAAAAGCTTCTCTGGGACAAAATGGGGGTGGGGGAAACGGTCCATAATCAAACGAGTCTGAAAAAGAACAGATGGTATTCTTAGAGATTCCCTGAGCATGTGACGCTGCTAGGAATTTGGGTAAATGGCTATAGCATGGTTTCAACACCCCAGACTCTAGAGCTCAAGTGTCTGGGCTTTCCACTGGCTTTTCCACTTACCAGCTGTGAAGCATACTCTCCCCACCTCGGTCCTCATCTGCAAAATGGGAATAAAAATAACAGTACCTTCTTCATGGGGTTGCTATTTGGCTTAATTTTTTCATGCACGATGCCTGACACCAACAGCTGCTGCACAAGTAACAACTATAGATTTGTCCTGAAGAGTAGCTAGCTCAACATTATTGAATTCTGTATTCCATGGCATATTTGATCACAGGAGCCTCCTTTCGTCCTTATAAAAAGCTATTAACGACTTATAACAGCTACTAACATGCTGAAAATTCCCGACTCTAGTTTTCAAATAGATGTGCATATCGCAATCACTTGTAAAACTTTTTTGAAAAGAAAAGACCCACCCTCCACCACCTCAAACCGAGATACTGATTCAATAATGTGCGATGGACATAATTATCTGAATTGGAGAAAGTTTCCTAGGTGAGCCTGAAATGGTTCTTAACCACTGTTGGGAGCAGTGGTTTTCAAGGTGTTCTTGCATCAGCATTACTGGGACTTGTTACAAATGCAAACTCTTGGTCCATGCTCCAGACCTAACAAGATTAGAAACTCTGTCGTGGGGACTGACGATCACCTCTGAGTGGTTCTCTTTAAGAGCCAATGATAAGGGGGGAATGAGTAGAACTGACTGCCTTCAATCATTTTTCCATATGTTGAACTTCTTTCTGCTGATTTCAGAAAGATGTGATAAATTTCAAGTAGATTTCAGTGAGTCCTGATAGTATCCCCCTGAAAAGAAGGGTAGTTTTTCCATCTTGCCGATTAAATTCAGAGCCAATGGCTTTAGAACTCAGTTGAGCTTGGATCAAAATTAGCATTGTCCCTACAAGGAGCTGCGTCTAAACAGAAGGTCACCTGGGGTGGTTTTGCACATTGTCAGCTTAGCCAGACTGGAACCCGTTTCTGGTATGGCTATGGGTCAGGGCAGGCCACAAGAAAAACATGCATAAGGTTGAGAAAATAGATGTGAAGTAGCAGCCATCACTCTCTGAAGGTCCACGTAGGGTGTCAGGTGCTGTTAAAGCCCCTGGATGTTGTAACGTATGTTGGCCCGCCTTGCTGGCAGAGGCCAGGAGCTAGTCCCATAGCTGTTGTGTCCCAGAATCTCCTCCTAAGCTTCTCCAGGCCTGGGCCAGTGTGTATGTAGCTCCTTGGTGAAGGTCTCAAGCTTCTTTTACAGGTCATCCACATCGCTGGGGTTAAAGATGGAGGTTCCAGTTTATTTCCACTCTCCTCTGCTTGACGGTCACTCTTTTTCCTCTTTGCCTGCCCTGCTGACCTGTGGTCACCTGAGCCCCCTCTAACTCAATTCAGAGACGGTTGCCATTCATACACCCCTTGAGCCGTCCCTTCATGGTTGTTGGTTAACGTCTTGTCCTTGATCCCCCAACAGCCCCATTCCAGAACGTATGCTTCCTGCCTGACATCAGAACTGCGATGCAGAAGTGTGTGCTGTGTGTGTACTGGTGTGCATTCTCTTGTGTAGAAGGTCCACACAACTCTAAGCAAAGAATTGTGTATCCTAAAAAGAGTTGCAACGAGATGAGCTATCTATAAACTTCCCTAAAGGCAGAAAGTTTATTCCTCCCTAGAGCAGGAGGGATAAATGGCTTCTGGCCCTATTGGTGGACTTGACAGTAACCCTGAGCTACGGTGCGTGTTTACAATATGCCAGGGCTTACGCTAAATGCTTTGCAAGGATCGCCATTTAATCCCCACTGACACATTCATCCCCCTCATTTCACAGGTGCCGAAACTGAGGCTCAGGAAGCTTCCATTGCTGACCAGCCTCTTGCACTTTTAAGAAGTTTTTGTGAGGTTTTGTCCCAACCAGATGAGCAGAGAAGAGTTCTGACTCACAGGAACCACACTGCCTCAACTCCGTGTTCATTAAATAAACTTACCATGATTTGCCCATTCTTAGACTTTTTTTTCCTTATGACAATAGTAAAATATTTATTGGAAGGAAATTGGACAATTCAGACAAGTGTAAAGAAGTAAATAAAATCACCCAGAGTCCCATCAATTAGGTAATTTATGTAAAAATGGCTTCCTACTTCTTCTACTTCTATAAAGATAAAATCCATTTTTATAGGTTTTCTGCTCCTACCACTTTTCATTTTAAATACATGTCTGTTCCTATTAAACATAAGATGATTTCAGCTTAAGTTTTATGTAAGAATGGACTCTGGTGTGAATAGAACTGTCTAACATTTGAAATGCAGTCGTTTTGTTAATGGTTAACATGCCAAGAAAAGAGCTTAAGACACAATAAAAAAAAATGGCGGTGGTGGAATTTGCCTTTAATGGCCTCTGATCAGTTTTTACTTGCGTTCTGAAAAAAAAAAATCTTTTATACTCTTTTATGGAGATGCCACGAAGTCACTGTGATCAAGATTTACTGTTGTTAATATGCCCTTCAGTAATGCTAAATTCAAGTATGAAAGGCTTATGAGGCTCCTTCTGACATAAAACTCCGTGGGTTCCTGGACTCACCGTCATAAATGGTTCCTTTATGGGAGGAACTAACCAACAGGTCAGAGAGTGGCAACAAAGGGCAGGAAAAGATTTTTTTTTTTTGGCACTTCTTTGTGTTTTCAAGTGATATAAAGATAAGTGGGTTCTAAGGGTATAGATCATCATTCATTGTGAGTTTCCACCTCTTAATATATAATCTTGCGAATGATGAACTCTGCGGTGTCATTGTGGCACTGTGCAATTATCTAATAGAAAAGTGAGAGCCGTTCTGCATTTTTTGAGTAGCACTCATCGGGTCAATTAATTAAATGAGTGCAGTGCCTTCGAGTGAGAGATTCAGGTCCAAGCCAGGCTGTCTCATGACATCAGACTATAAGAAGCTAAGAAATGAAAGGAGACTGGGGGAAAGAAAAGGGAGGCCATTTTAAAGAAACTATTAAGATTATTCCACTTACATGAGGCACCTACAATTGCCAAACTCATAGAAGCAGAGAATACGATGATGGTTGCCAGGAGATGCGAGGAGGGGGAAATGGGGAGTTGTTCAATGGGTATAAAGCTATAGTTACAAAGATCAGGATGTTCTAGAGCTAAGGTCTCCAACATAAAGCCTATAGTGAACAATATGGTGCTGTGCACTTAAAAACTTAAGAGAGTAGATCTCATGCCAAATGGCCTTAACACACACACACACACACACACACACACACGCTCGCACACACACAGCAAAAGGACACCAGAAAGTTTTTTTTTTGGGGGGGGGGGTGATGGATATGCCTATTACCTTGTTTGTGAAGATGGGATCACAGGTGTATGCATGTCCAAACTTATCAAAATATATACATTAAATATGTGCAACTTTTTGTATATTAAGTATACCTCAATAAAGTTGAAAAAAAGACCAAGAATTCTTATTCTCTGCACCCAGAGATAAGAGTCATGTTCAGCCCATATCGGTTTGGCCGGTATGAATCCTTGAAACCCCTTCCTCACTACCATGTAGTTACTTTTTGAGCATCTCTCCATTCAAGCTGACTTGGATCGTAGCGTCTGTATACAGTTGACCCTTGCACAACCCAGGGGTCGGGGGTGCCGGCTCCTGTACAGCCAACAATCTGCTGTAACTTTCAACTCCCCATAATCTTAACTACTGCTAATAGTCTACTGTCGACCGGAAGCCTTACCAGTAACATAAACAGTCAACTAACATACTTTGAATGTTACACGTCTTCCGTGTGGTATTCTTACCATAAAGCAAACCAGAGAAGAGAAAACGTTGTTTAAAATACCATAAGAAGCAGCAAATACTACTTCAGTACAGTTCTGCACTTATTGAAAAAAGCCTGAGTATAAATGGACCCGCTCAGCTCAAACCCATGTTGTTCAAGGGTCAACTGGTCCTCTGAAAATAGAGCACTGTGAGTGTATATACAGTCTTCTTACCGATTTGGATTTCATGACACTGAAAGAGATATCTAGTTTTTTCTAGGTACTTCGCTCTTAGTGTAAGCTTCCTGTTTATGGGAAGTTCATCTGTGGCTATGATATTTGATGCTATAACAGGGAATTGATTTAGAGAATCCAATGCACACGTAATCTTCACCAAGCCAAGAAGCAGGAAGAGAAAACCCTGTATTAAAACAATGGGGCAAAACCCTTAAAGAGCATAATTTCAGGCCAAACACAAGAAAATATGATTCAAAGAAATTAGAAAAGCCAGATACAATTAGACATCGCATATTATTAACCCACATCCCCTCGGGAGGCCTTCGTACCACAGGAGACCCATCAATTGAACGGACCCTAAGAGTCGGAAACCCGTACTGGTTCTGCACGTATTTGCTCCTCACCACCTCTGCCTCCAAGACTGTTTTCTTCTTGAGCTCTTTGTCTTTCTCATTATGCCTTCCTCGAAGTAACATCTCGTCCCACAACCAACAGCAATAACAAAATCATTCGCGAAGACTGTTCTGTTTAGGAACTTTTACTAAACATTCGAAAGGGTAGCATGAAGGCGTTATATTTTCTGCCCCTAAACTCTGCACCTTGTTTCTTGTTCCACCTCTCCTCTTTGTCCCTCCCCTCCCCTTCCCTCCCCTCCCCTCCTCCCTTCCCTTCCCTCCTTCCTTTCCCTTCCCTTCTCTTCTTCTCTTCTCCTCTTCTCTTCTCTTCTCTTCTCTCTTTCTCTTCTCTTCTCTTCTCTTCCCCTCTCTTCTCTTCTCTCCCTCCCTTCTCTTCTCTTCCCTTCCCCCCTTCCCTTCCCTCTTCCCTTTCCCTTCCCTTCCTCTTCTTCCCTTACCCTCTTCTTCGTCCTTCTCTCTCTTCCTTCTCTTCTCTTCTCTTCTCTTCTCTTCTCTTCTCTTCTCTTCTCCCCCCTTGGATGCTCAGTCTATTATGGGGAACACTTTTCCTGCCCTTTCAGAAACCTTGGCACACTGACACCAATGCCTCACATAGGGCAGCAAGTGGAAGGTAGAATAAAAGGGAAGGAAAGAGGCCCACCTTCTACCTTGTGTCCTGATCAATGCATTTTTCAAATGGGCCAGTTTTCTCTTAAAGATCATTTTTTATCGAGGCATATTTTATAGTCTATAAAATGCATCCGTCTTAAGAACACAGTGCGATGAATTTTGACCACTTTATCTGATGGTGCTTGAGTAACCATTACATGGTTACTCAGCATGTATCAGTAGCTTGTTCCTTTTTATTATTAAATAGAATTCCACGGGGTGGATACATTATCCATTCTGCACTTGGACATTCAGGTTGTTTCCAGGATTTTGTTCTGACGAACAAGCTGATCTGAACCTTCTTGAACAACCCCTTTTGTAGACGTGGTTTTACTTCTCTTGGGTCAACAAAGGGTATAATTGTTAGGTTATGGGGTCAGTATAAACTTAACTTTATAAGAAACTGCCCAGCAAGGTTTTCAGAATAGTTTCAGCACTTTATGCTCACACCAGCAATCTAAGAGAGGCTAAGTGTTGCATATCCTCATGAGCACTTGGCATCGCAGTCTTTTCGATTCTGGTTATTTTAGTGGTGGGTGTATAGTTGTTGCCCACTGTGGTTTGTGGAGAAATTTTGATGCTAGCTCTTCAGGTAGTCAAAATTTCTCCACCTTGTTACAAAAACCATACCTGAAGTGTTGCTAATCACTGCTTGATGTGATCCCATTATCTCCAGTTTTGTAAGCAAGTAATTCACCCCAGAATTTTCTTTTTCTCTGGAGTACATCAGTGTTTTTGTTCATGGTTCTGCAGTCACTAGTTACTTTTGAAACCAAAAGCCCCGCCTATACTTTTCCCTTCATCCAACAATGTTCAGCAGCTTATTTAAAAAATATATATATATATATATATTTATAAAATCATTCTCTTGTAGAGACGTGTACGAAAATATTTATCAATGAAATTGGATGATAAACGGAATTTGTTTCAAAAATAACGTAAAGTGGGAGAATGCTGTCTAGTGGTTAGGATATAGACAAAACAAAAGAAAACATAAATTCCTAATTGTGAATATGGGTTTGGGCACACGAGGTTCTCCTTTTATATATATTTGAATATGACTTCATGAAAGTTAAAACATGTCTTGAATTTTTTGTTGATCTCTGCTCCACCTTATTTCATCAGTAATTTGTGGTGGCTAATAAGCTATTGTCATAAGATGGGAAACTACAAGCAGATAAAAACCATGGATCACTAAAAACAAATAGAAGGGCAAACACAGAATTGAATGGACAACTGTGGCTGGAAGTGGCAGGAAGATGCAGTGAGGGACGATGGGCTACGTTACAAAGTAAATGAGCAAGAGGGGATACAGGTGAATAGCTTCCACAGGCTCTCTCCAGCCAGCAGGTGGGGGACATTGTCTTGGGACTTGGGAGAGAGCCCCGAAGAGGGGGATTGGAATTGGGGTAAGGAAGGGCAGCGGGGCGTGGAATTGGAATCAGAATGCAGAAACGCAGAACCTAGAGTCTTACATCATGGATGTTGGGACACAACACGGGCTCCTATCTTCCTGGTGGATAAAGCCCAGGACGAAATATGATCAGTCACATAATTTTCCATTTCACATGAGGGAAAAATCTATCTGGTCTCTAGAGAAAGCACAGTTTTTCCTAACACACAGTACTGAATATATATATATATATATATATATATATATAGTTTTTTAACATGGGAATTGGCCTCAGGGATGCTGAGAGCTGGTTTAGCCAATGTGGAAAAACATTTTGAGCCCTCCAGCAAGGGCAGATGGAGAAAAGACAAAAACAAAACCCGGAGCTTCCCACAGCATATGCGTGCCTCTGAAACACCAGGGGCCTGGCTCCCCCAGGCCTCTGGCCAGTAATGTGCCCAGGTCTCTTCACTACCCACTTGGGGTCCTGACTGGCTCTCAGTGATTAAGAAGGAACACTTTTTCTTCTCATTACCCCTGTTCTCTCTGCAACTCTTTATTCTTATATTCTTGTCTGTGAAAACTCAAAAGAAGAAAAATAGCTGGTAATTTTGTGCCTGGCTGAAAGGAATGTCTTCTCTCTCTTTGATTAATTGATCAGCCTCCTCTCCCATTAAGAATATACCTTCCCGGGGCGCCTGGGTGGCTCAGTCGGTTAAGCGTCCGACTTCAGCTCAGGTCATGATCTCAAAGCTTGTAAGTTTGAGCCCCACATCGGGCTCTGTGCTGACAGCTCAGAGCCTGGAGCCTCTTCAGATTCTGTGTCTCCCTCTCTGCTCCTCCCCTGCTCACGCTCTGTCTCTCTTTCTTTCTCAAAAAGAAATAAACCTTGAAAAACATTAAAAAAAAAAAAGAATATACCTTCCTCAGTGGCCTTTAAAGATTAATTTGAGTGAATAGAGAATTTAGATCTTTCTGGGTCTTTAGAAACCTCCTGTTTAATTTCTTCACTTCACAGATGAGGAAACTGAGGCCCAGAGAGGTTGAGTGATTTTGCCCAAAGCTTCTAGCTGGCTACGGCTGACCCAGTCTCCTGGGTCCGAGGCTCAGGCTTGTCCCTGTGAAGAGACAAGTAGCCCCTCATCATTGCTTGCGGGTTCCCTGCAGGTTTAACCCCCCTGGTCGCGCAATACAGATGTTCTTTTTTTTGTTTTTAATTTTTTTCAACATGTATTTATTTTTGAGAGGCAGAGAGAGGCAGAGCATGAGCAGGGGAGGGGGAGAGAGAGAGAGAGAGAGAGAGAGAGAGAGAGAGAGAATCTGAAGCAGGCTCCAGGCTCAGAGCTGTTTGTTAGCACAGAGCCCAATGCGGGGCTCGAACTCACAAACTGCCAGACCATGACCCGAGCCGAAGTCAGACGCTCAACCGACTGAGCCACCAGGCGCCCCCAGATGCTCTTCTTTTTAAAGAGACTTGCTGTCTTTCACAGACCTTCACTTGCGTAAACACTTTCAAAGAGTTTGCAAAGCTGGGTAGAAAAACGATTGTAGCTCAAGCTTTGGCAGAAGCATTTGCTGTTTTCCGTCTCTCCTCTGCGATTCCAGGGGCGAATTTCTTCACACAACACATGTCTCGGACTCTCTTACCTTTTTAAAAAACAAGGACACCCATCAAGTTCCCTGAATGGTGATGCTAAAACAGCTGGTCCCATCGCAGAGTCCCAGGCTTGCGGCCCTCATCAGGACATCACCCGGGAGAGGAGAGCATCTGCCAGGAGCAGAGAGAAGGGTGGCCGTGTTCTGTGTGCCGTGTGGAAGCTGCTGCAACCAGAAGGCCTGTGTATGGACTGAAATGTCCACAGGGTCCAGCCGGAAGCTTGGTGCTCATGCAGATTTCCAGCCCCCTGCCGTAGACTTTCTAACCAAGGTGGGGAGACGCAAAAGGAAGGGTTCTGGGGAGCAGTCTCTGAATTTGCATTTCCGGGAGGCATGGGAGGAGACCCCGTTCCGGGCGTAAACCTGGCTTCAATATTCCATCTATAGAAACAGGGAGGATGAGAGTACTTTCCTCACAGGAAATAATGTGAACCTGCCCTAGTATTTCTACATCAGGCACTCTTCCAGGGGCTTTGCATGGCTTAATCAACAATCCAAAGGGCTCCATATCATCTCTGCTTTACAAATAAAGAAACCGAGGCACAGAAAAGCTTTTTTAAGAAAGCTTGCTCGAGGCCATGCAGCTAGAAAGCCGCCTTGGTGGAACTGAGGGTAAGTAGTGTGAGCTGAGTCTTAGATTTAACCACCACTTTAAATCTTATCTTCATGTGTTACCAGCTGTAGTTGGGTCCTGCTTTCTGGGCAAAAATGTGTACAAAACAAAATTCAGACTCACAAAACCATAGAGCTGGGCTTTATTTCTTTTACTGACACAGTTTTTATGATAATCTGGAAAGGGTCAACGCAAATATTAGTAGTAAAATAGTCTTATTTTTATTTACTCTGATGAAGAATATATCAAATATTCATTTCTGAAATACTATAGTTAGGCTTTCACCAAAGAAATACATGGAATCGATCCCTAATAGAGGAATGACTCTTTTTTCCTCACTGGAAATTCTCACCCTAGATATTTAAAACATTCATTCGGAATCCCGTAACTTAAGATATAATCGCCAGTCAAGTTATGGATAGTCCTGGGAAGCTGAATGGGTGGCCATCAACCCTTTGTATGTATAGACTTAATACCCTCTTGGTTTTGGTAATTTGGAAGAAGGGTCAGAGGCCTGGAGAACTTGCCAGTTTGCTGTGATAAAAATAAGAGGCTTATTTAGAATAAAAATTAAAATGACAGTTGGGCGTATTTAGAACAGTGCCTCACTATTTCAACACACACTGATTGACCTACATTGTGCCAGGCCCGGAGGGTATAGCAGAGACCAAAGCAGACATAGCCTCTGCCCTCTTGGGATTTACATTTAGGGCCAGGCATTAGCATTAAACAAATAATCACAGAAATGACTCTGAATGTGGAAGTGTTAGCAAGGCAAAGTAGATGGTGCTAGAAGGTCATATGGCAGAAGCTAGTTTAAATTGAGAAGGGATCATCATGGAAGAGGTAAGTGTTTACCAGGAGTTGCAAAGGTCAATGGTTTGTGATGTAAGGAAGGTGTGGGACACGGGAGACTCTTACTGGAAGAGTGACTCAGAAGCAAGTCCCAAAGCCACGCAGGAAATTCTACACTTGCAAAGGTAGGGATTCAACAAGGTCTCCCAAGCATACCCTCGCGAAAAAAGGCATGTGTCTACCATATATAACCAAGTATGCACTGCGATATCAAGAACAGTCACCTGGCTTTGTGAGAAACGAATAAAGGACTGCAATTTCGCTCTTTGAAGCACCTTAGGACCTGCAATGAAGGAGCCAAATACATTTCGAAACAAATGAAGACCGGACGCTTGAATTCAGCAGAATACCGCCCTCCAATAGCTTCAGAATTAAGACGTCCATATTCCTTCAAAACCTCCCCCAAATGTCCCCCTTCCGATTATCATGGGAAAAAATAGCAAAACGATTTGGGGTTGACAAGTACGCTTTCTTAGAACCGTCTGGCGTGCTCTCCTGTCCTGCTCCTTCCACCTGTCCAGGTAATTACTCCTATTGACGTGTGTGGATCCTTTCAGAATTCCTAGGTGTATGCAAGAAAATACGGAGATATTCCCGCTCACGTGTACCCACAAGAGATCCTGTTATACAAACGGTCCTGCACGTTGCTTTTTTGGCTCTTATCAGTCTGTTTTGGAGATCGATTTCATTCTTTACCTATTTGCACTCTTCTCCACAGCCTCAAACCAGTCCATTTTATGAATCTGTCTAATGTATTTTATCAGTACTCTCTTGATGGGCGTTCATATTGTTTCAGTTCTTTGGCTATTACAACCATGGCACATGAATTACCTTAAAACTATCCATTAGTCTGCATGAGTGTATCTAGAGCATAAACCCTGTGAGGCTTAGGCACTGTCTCCTTTTTCTAGATATTGCCAAATATCTCTGTGGTTCCGTTTGTTTGCCCGCAATTTTCCAACCAAGTGTTCCTTTAAACTTTTGGAATTTTGTTACCGTGATGGGTGGAAAAAAAAAAAAAATGGTATCCCGTATAGGTTTGCTTCGTTTTTATTTTATCTTTAGTGAATTCAGGCAACCATTCGCATGTTTAAGAACCTTTTTTATTTTTATTTTACTTTATTTTTTTTGGCCAGGTCATAGAATATTCCATGTTGAATGAAATCACTGGTCTTTTTTATAAAATCAAGGTTTTGTTTTGTAACATCTGCAAAATTAAGCAGCCTCTATGTTGTTGTTCTTATCCTTCCATAACTCTAAGCAACTGGGCTAACTTGCCTAAGCAAACTGCTTAAAATAACTCAAACTAAAAACAAGACCATTATGGAAATGAAGATAAACAATTCTCCAACTTGACATAAAATTCTTTTCGAGTTTTTAAATCAATTTGAACCGTGCCTCCTCTTTTGTGGTCACGGGCTTTTTAGAGCACAGCTTGAAGAGAGAAAAACGTATTTAACGCATTTAAAGATTTTTTTTTTTAAACCGGAAAACTAGAAAAAGAAAGAGAGGCACTTTTGTACTCAATCTCTATTGTATAACTTGGATAACAATTGATCGTCTGAGTGTAATCAACACGTCATTTCCATCCCAGTTATGCTCAATGAAGGATTTGTTAAATGAATATGAAGTTCACACAGGATTAAATGAGTGACTGATCTTTACGGGGGTGATTATGTTGTGTAAGTATCTGGACATTTGCCTATTTATTCTCTTGACTTTAATCTAGCCAGGGGTACGGATTCTTAAAGTAAATGCACTATAAAAACCAGTTAGTCCTCATTTAATATGTGATAAAAGTACAGACTTGTTCTCCTTCTTTACAGGCATGACTACTTTTTGTCTGTGATACATAAGACTTTGTTAGCAAAGTCAAGATTCTCCAGCTATTGAAAGGCTGATTTCAGCACCCCCTGGAAAGCATTCTTATTATCTCCTAACAGATTCCTCCTTTGGCCACTTTGACTTTCCCAGACATCCAATGCAAGTGCTCACAGTCCAACTTGGAAGCCCCAACTAATGGATAGATGTGTCTGTGGGGAAGCTTGGTTAACTCCCATCCATTGCCATCGACCTTGCCCGGCACAGCCCCCTGTATACACTCGAAGCACAATGGCTTTGCTTATCAGATTAATCAACAGATACTCTATCTTCAATCTTGATGCTTACAACTTTTCAGTTGTTTTATAGAATAGGTTTTCAGACTGTGGAGATTTTAGAGACAGCTATTGTAAAAATTGCTGCTACATCTGCCCTTTACCTCTCTTTAGGCTTTTCACCAGCCATCCATGAATTCTCAGAGATAATGAACTGTGGTTCTGTGCATTCAATTCCTTAAGTGCCCCATGACGTATCGTCAAGCCTCATAGAGGTGATGGCTACGTCCAATTTACTTACAGAATCTTCCTATTTTATGGTGGCTTTTGATTCTCCAATCACAAGTGCCTCTTATTTTATATCATATGTGACCCTCTTTATTTAAAAAAAAAAGTCTATTAAAAAAAGCCTCCTAAATTATTGAGAATAGTCTGTCTTCTCAATGTTGTTGATTTAGAGACATTTAAAATGGGTAAACCACACAGTCATAAATACCCTCTGATTTGTTATACAAAGATAATAGAGGACGTTAAAAAGTTCAGTTGAACCCAAGCAGCTCATTACCATGTGTTGATGATAATGTCTATGTCTATGAAGAGATCTTGGGTTTTGAAAGCACAATGACCACCAGGAAAAAGCAATCTGCCCCCTCCCCGTTCCCTATACTCCCTTCTTTTCTTTTTATCTATTTTACACCCTATACCCAGAGAGCCCACTGCTGTTTCATTTACAGGGCCACTATAATTTTTCTTGACATGGCAATTACTTTTTAATCTGGTTAGCATAGACTGTAATGGAACCAAGTTGTAAAACATCCTTTCTTGTTATTCTTTTGTTTTGCTTTTAATTTATTGCCTTGATTTCAATCCCTTTTATAAACCCATTAAAACTCAATTACTCACTTTGAAGTCAATCACTAATCAATTCCATTTATTTTGGTATTAAAGGGAGTAGGGAGAGTAGTTACCCAGTATGTCTCAATTTCAATAAATTTTGTGATAAAAATCAGATTATTTTAGGGTTTGCTATCGAGGCAGAGGGAGAATTCTACGCAAATAAAGAGAGAAGAGGCAAAATCCATAACCTGGTTGATGTTGTAGGAGGTAGAAAAAATGAGGTATGTGCAGTATCTGAAACGGACCTGACTTCATGAATTTAAATTGATTAGTGAAGATAAATGAGGAACTGTCACTCTCTTACTGGCTGGGGTCTCCTTTATGAAACTGAATCTAGGAGCTCAAAGCTAGGAAGAAGAACATATTTTAATAACAGTTCACAATTTTAAAAATGCTTATGCACACATGAATTTCTTCATTTTTTCTTCAGTGTGACTTGTGAGATACGTAAGGGAAGGCATTAGTTTTTCCACTGTGTAGGTGATGGTATGAAGGCCCAGAAGAGATTCAAGCAATTTGCTTAACGTCTCATAGCTTGCAAATGGAAAACTGAGGAAAGTCCTAGATTTTGGTGCTTTGGTATATTTTACACCATGCCATTCTGAACAGTGAAGTTTCCAGGGCTTGGAGCTATGTGCTTTACTTACAAACGGTGGCTCTCAAGATTGCTAAATGTATTTTTCCTATTAGATCGGATTCTATGAAGGCACATGGGAATTCTATGACTATTCGGTTGTTGACAGTGGTGTACTAGTAAATCATTCTCAAAAAACAAAACAAAAAAAGACAAAAAACAAAACAAAACCCAAACCCTGACTTGTAATATTTGCTGAGGGCACCTGCGTTGGCTCAGTTGGTTAAATACCCAACTCTAGATTTCAGCTCGGGTCATCGCAGGGTTGTGGGATCGAGCCTTATGTCAGGGTTTGAACTGAGTGTGGAGCCTGCTTGAGATCTCCCCCCACCCTCCCTCACTCTGCCCCTCTACCCTGCTCATGCGCATGTGTGTGCATGCTCTCTTGCTCTCTCTCTCTCATAAATAAATAAGTGTAATATTTGCTAGTCTCTGTGGTGTGAATACTATCACTGTGATTGGTTTCAAGCTTACCCAAAAGATGTCACTGAACTCAAAGTTGGGGAACACACCCACACCCACGTGGTTTTTCTAAACCCATATAAGCTAGCTCAACACGACACCTTGCCATTTCACCGTTACAAACGAGGCTACTCTGTCCCATAACGGCAGGTTCTACTGCTCTCAGGACAAGATGCATTATTTCACGAAATGTGGCACATATACGCAAAGGGTCAAATTTGGTCATTTGGCAAATATTTAAAGAGTATCTATGACGTACAAGCTTCTACGTTGAGCACTGTGGTTGGAAAAAGGAGTAAGTAGGAACTGGTCTGCTTCCAAGAGTTGCACAGTCTAGTGAAGGTAAGAGGGATGTACACAATCAGGAGACATTCAGGAAAAAGTCTACCACACGGGATGACGGAGTGCATCACAATAGTGCGTCAGTGCCTTCTTTGGAGGAGAGTTGGTGAAGAGAGAATCTATGGAAAAGTTAGTAGTTGCACTGAGAATTTAAAAATAAGCAGTTTGGCAACAAAGTTGAGAGAGTAAAGAGAATTTCCTGGCTTGAAGGGCGCGTAAAAGCAAAGGACAAGTTCTAAACATGTTCAGTTCGTACAAACGGTGGTTTAGACAAAACCGTGAACAAGGAAATTAGCCTCAAGGGACCGTCTTAGGATGGTGTTTCTCAGATTGTGGTCTGAGCCAACTAGCATGTGAATCACCTAGCAAATTTGTTAAACGTGTATATATCTCAGGAACACATCCCAGGTCACATTCAGAACCTCTCTGGTTCACTCTACATAGAAAAGTTTGAGGACCAGTGTATCCAGAATAAAAAAAAAAAAAAAAAAAACAATCAAAAGAATTTGAGTAAGAAAATGTTGTTTTAGAGAAAACAGATTCTGTGAGTGTATGGAATCTAGGTAGATGAAAGAACATACTGGAATCCGGAGGACAGGCTGGATTAGGCAAGAGGTAAAGAGGGTTGAAACTAGCATGGAGGCCAGAGAAATAAAAAGAATCATTTAGATTGGAAAACTATTGCGGAGTTGGGTTCTCAACTTGAGTCCCTAGACACCTAGAGAGTACCCATATGGGACTTGTGGGGTCCGTTTATCCTAAAAATGTCCTATGAAATTTTGTACACTTGGGTGCATTATCCTATGGAGAGGGTTCATGCTTTCACAAATTCCCAAAAGGGTCTATAAATGACAGAAAGGTGGAAATCATTGTTTTAAAGGAAAAAAAAAACAGGCAGTGAAAGAGGTTTGATTAACTGGGTTGGAGGATAGGGAGGCTAAAGGATTGGGGGAAAAAAACAATAAAAAGTCCAATATGTCTCATTTTTCAGTTGGGAGATTTCAGCTGAGAGATTGATGATGTTATTAATCAAAATAAGGGCAATGAGAAGAGTGAGCTTTGTTGAAAAATAAAGCAAGTTCTCTTTTATACAGAACAAACTTGGATATTTGCACTTCATCGATATAAAGATGCCCTTCAGGCTCGTAGAGATATCATAGGACACAGTGACAAATAATAATATTTTATTCAGTGCTAAATATTTATTGGGTGCTAAATATTTTATCAGGTGCTTGCTAAGCCCTTTATATACATTCTTATTTAATTCTTACAACAACCAATTAGTTATTATTATTCTAATTTTATAGAAGAATCACGGTTCAGAATATTAAGTGAATTTGCTAAGGTCATAAATCTGATAAAAACCTTGATGGTCTCTTACCAACTGGCTCCAGAGATGACATTCTGAGCTTTTCTCCTATGGCTGCCACCTGGGTATTCAGTAGGTGAAAATCAGGTCTATTTGAGCAAAGGGATAGTACGTTTGTATGGGGATGAAGCTTAGCTACACTGTCTAGAGACTGGATTGTGTCCACACATTTAAGAACAGTTTTCTCTATGACTAAATAAGAAAGAGACCATTGCTATGGCAAGAGATGCTGGTGAGAATATCATTAATCTACATGGGAATTATCCTAATTCTCCCAATTCTCTTGGAATCAATCTCTGCACCAAACCCAATACTCTTTCTCTACACTATTCACTTCTGCTCATATTTTTGTTACTGTTAGGAAAGTCATTAATTTGATTTGAAAGTCCATAAATTAAAACTCAACTGCAGTCAACGTATTCCTTTAAAAGGTTCTATATGAGATTGTTTGAGCCATGTGATAGACATGCGATTTGAGCATAACATTCAAAATAAGAAATTAGTAGAAGCATGTAAATATGTAAATGACCTGTGATATGTGTAAGGCAATATTTAATGCCAAAGTAATTTTTCACTGCTTTCTATGGCGTTAGAGGTCAGAGAAGGGTGGTTCCAAGCATTTTATTCCCACTTCTTTAGTTAGATGGATTCCTTGGCTTAGAGTGAAAAGAATCAAGATAAAGCACAGTAGGACTCTGATTGTATGTTAACTTACTTTCTGGTTACCTAGCTCTGTCCTGTTGGGGTTGAGGGCAGAGAAAAGTTCTTGGTAGGAAAGGGGAGAGCTGAGAGCAGTCATTGGAAAGGAAGAGGAAGCCTGTCTGAGTTGCAGGGCACAATGCAAAAGAGTATTTCATATTAGTGGTTAGGAATGAGAAATATGTAGAAGGTGGAAGAAGGCTGTGTCAGGACAGAGCAAGGGAGAGGTCTGGGGTCCCTATACCATCAACAGTGTTATAAGAACACAGAGCAACAGGCACGGAGTTCTACATTTTCCTCTTTATTGATTTTATTTCTCAAAAAATATATACACTGACATTGCTGTGATAAAACAAAAAAATGCAATAAATCAGGCCCTTCGTCAAATCAATAACTTTTCATATTTGAAAGGACTTGTTCAGAAATACCATTTAGTCTCCTACCCAGCTTGGACAGAGTGACAGCTAGTTTTTGTTTTTGATGTTGTTTTTTCTAGTCCAGATTCTCTTTAGGGAAAACCTACAGGGAGTCTCTTCTGGGGAAAAAGACAGGAGGTCCTTCCTAAATCTTTGGAAGACTTCCTTCTATGGGTTATAACTGTCCCACTTCCGGCCTTGGAATCACCTTCAACAATGCCTGCTCCCCAAATCCTCAGTCACCACACCTTTTAAAGGGCTCCCCAATTTGGCTTTGTCTTCCTCCCTCCTCTTCAATGACGATGAATGCAAGTCCCTGTTGCTGAGTACCTATTTCTCTAACTTTCCCCCAAACCGTGCCCTGCTTAATCAGTTTTGCACACCGAGGCTGCTTTCGTCGTGAACTCCCCTCCCAAGACCCTACAAGAAACTCTATGGCTTGCGGCTGCAAGCCCAAATTCTTCTGTTGAGTTGTCAAGGTCCTTCATTCTGTTCGCATGACACTTCACCCGTCTTATTTTTGACTCCCCTCTACTAACAACCTATGTTTTGTCAGAGAGACCTTCTGCCCATTCTGCCACATTCCTATCCTAATCCTACTGAGTCATGCCAACTGTTTATTTATTTGTGCTGCTCCCCACATGTAAAATTTCATCTCCTCATCGTGACATATTCAAATGCTGACGCTCAAAGTACAGTTCAACTGTTATCTCCTCAAGGAAGTATTCTCTGAGCGTGCCAACCTTCATTTTTCTCCTCTGAATTCTGAGAGCGCGCTTAACATCCACACCCCAGGACTCCTCTGGCTTGATCAGATGCTATTGGTTTGTCTCTCTGTCGTTGCTTTGAGTAAGTTAGCGCTGCTGTCCAAACGCCCCCTTAAGCTCTTCAATTACAGTAAAACTGCACACCACACTTCAGTATAATTTTCACAGGAAAGGACACTTAACAGGAACTCAGAAAGTTCTTAATGCTTGACATACAATCCACAGATCCATAATTTAGACCTAATAAAATTGATTCTCCTCAGTATGCAAAATCTGTCCTCATAGGAGACTTTCTGAAATTTTGTATTAGAACAGAAAGAACGTTTTTCTGGAGAGAAGCCCTCATGGACAGGAATTCGGCTGTCTAGTGTTCTGGAACATTCTTCTGATATGTGCACAAAAGCATACCTTACCTAGGGAATTTTCTCCCCACCGCGGCAATATTGAAGAACAAGTATAGGAGAGTTGAGATCTTCTGTAACTCAATGGTGATGATATTCATTGATGAATATCATCTCTTTTGCCTGTGATTATTTCCAATTCTACCCTAAGTACTACAGAGCCAGAGCAGTGATACATGGGGTCAATACTTGCTCAATTATTAATAGATTTGGGGGAAAAAATCCTCACGAAGCCACTAACTACGCTGTGCTATGAAAACGGCCAAAGGCCTGGAAGGTCAGAGTGGCTCTGCCCCGCATTCAAGTTTTCTGGCCACTTTGCTGGAGATTCTCCCTTTGATGAGATTTTTACAGAATATCTGTGTACAGCTCTTAAAATAGCGATCCCAGGGGCAAAAGGAATATTTGGTTGGAAATGAGAGGCTAAACCTCTTGGTAGCTTTTCTGCTTTCTTTTGGAAACTTTTTCATTTAAATAAACAAATTAGACATTCCGAAATTCAAAGGCCCATACAATGAAAGCAGTCTCTGTTCATGATGGATGAGTCTGATGTTTAAAAAGAAGGCAAAAAAATGCAAAACAAGCTGCCACCCCTAGTTACAGAAGAAATAGATCACAGGTGACACTGGCTTCCCTTCCATCTGTGGGAGTTAAGGAATGCATTCAGAAAAGAATACATTTCACTCCAGGTATAACTGGTGGGAGGCTTCTGGGCTATGTTTTGTATTATTCTTTTGAGGACGTGTATACACCCCCTGAAATTCTAGCTCTTTAGAATATTTTTCAGCCCCAAACTCAAAACCAAGCTCGGATTTATTTATTACCACTAACTACCACATTTGTAATGTGTTTTCTAAATCCCCAGGCCCTCAAAGACAATGGTGGGTCACTTTGTTGGTAAAGACTCAAGTGTTTTAAGGGGAAAGAAGTCTTGCCACGTTGCTTTTGAGTTCTGGAAATGGGTTAATTGTTTATTCGCCGCATGTGAGGAATGGGAAGGGGCACCTGGGTGGCTCAGTCAGTTAAGTGTCTGACTCTGGATTTCTGCTCGGGTCATGAGCTCACGGTTCGTGAGTTGGAGCCCTGTGTTGGGCTCTGCGCTGGCCGTGCAGAGCCTACTAGTGATTCTCTCTCCCTCTCTCCCTCTCTTTCTGCTCCTCCCCTGCTCCTCTCTCTCAAAATAAATAAATTAAAAAGAAAAGAATATGTAGGTCTGTAGGCTGCATATGTCTAGGTTACTGATCTGAGATAGCGGTAAGTATTTGTGGCTAGTTCAGGGTGGGGTAGCACAGACACAGAATGTGTACAAAGACCCCCCTAAGGTAGTTGTTTACCCTCCCAAATACTCTGACATTATCTCAGGTGGACCGTGGCAGCTTCTAGCAAATTCTGAGTTGATGTCTTCACTTCCGGTCATCCACCCCTAGTGGTTGCAAGTAGGGCCTGGAGAACTGCCGCCATCCTTTAAATAATCTTCACTTCTCCAGCCACCCCATCTACTGCCAGATCGAACCTTCTAAAGGCGATTTCTAACCAGCTGCTGCAAGATCAACCCCCAGCCCTCTACTTCTATTAAATCCATATTGCCTACAAAAGCATTCGGGAGCCTCAACCATCTGACCCTGAGCCAATTTCACTTTGACTAGCTTCAGGGGAAATTACATTAGCATCACCTTACCACTGGCTGGCTTTCTAGATGCCCTGGGTTTTTATGTTCTCCTGTCTCTACTCACTCTTTTTTTTTTTTTTTCCCCTGGCTATTGTGCTGGAAGTTTTAGATTCAAATTCTGCTGCCAACCTCTTAGGTACGTGAAAAACAGCATATTTGAAGGGAGACACGTGGATTTATTCGGGGATGGGAGTTTGTTCTGTTAGCAAGGGATTTCAACCTCAGCACTAATGATATTTCAGGCTGGATACTTCTTTGTGATGGAAAATTACCCTGGGCATAGTAGGGCATTTAGCAGTATCCTTGGCCTCTGCCGACTAAATGCTAGAAGCTACCCCTTCCCACAGTGTTGACAACTAAAAATGTTTCCAGACACGGCCCAGTGCTACCCCTGTTTTATTTCCAAGGCAGGGAAAAAAAATCAACCTACTAAGAATCACTATTAGAAATTTCAGAGATACATTATGTCCGCATAACTGTCCTAATACCTTGAACACAATTTTCTAAAAGGACATAGTTCCTGCCTCAAGGGCCTTATGAACTAGGGGGCAGACAGATATGTAAGGAACACCCTGTAAAACATGTCCAAAACAAATGAATGTTGTGAAAGAAACATAATCTCAAGGTTTGAGCCGTTAGAGGCACAGAAAGAAGGAGCCATCCAGATTTGGAGAGTGGAGGTTGTAATACATGGAAAGGACAAAGAGACATTGGCCTCAGCCATCTGTCTGGAGATCAGAAAGGCAGCCTTTGGCTCCTGGCTAGCTCACCATTGAAAGTCAATTTCAATACATTTGTCGCTAAGGGAAGATTTTCCGGAGACTGAACAGGTGAAAGTTTTTGCAGAGGAATTGAACTCTAAAAGAAGCAAGGGCAGAGAGGAAGAATGGAAATGGAAGGGTCCAGGAGAAATGTCAGACTTTGTAGAATCGTCATATTTTAAATTCCTTAACTCTTGCATGAAAGCAATCATCCCTGCCCATTCTGGTAGTCCCTTTGGCTTTGCTTTCCTTTTCACTATTCCTCCTTCCTACAAAATGGTTTTTATATGCTCACAGTTCAGGTTCCTGAAGCCATTGATACAATCACGCCTTCCCCCAACACGCGCGTGCACACACACACACACACACCCCTTGATGGTATCAGAGTGAATCTAAATTACTGAAACCTTCAGGTGAGCCATAGCGGTGGCCTTCCCTATTTTGTCACAGGCAAGGAGACAATCAACACTGAGTGTGCAGAGTGAGGACAGTTGGAAACTCAGTTTTAATGTGACTCCTCTATCCTTATCTATAAGAAATTAGAGAGGTAGTCAGTTTAACAATGGGGGCTAAAATACACTTGCAAGTGCGTAGCAATATATCTGGTTGTCACGGTGGGGATTAAAGAACAGGAAGCCGGAGAATGTGCCATAATTGACAGGGTCCAGCCCAGGGTTTTTGAGGTCATGGCTACATGATACCAGCCTTTTATCCCACCCTGCTCAGAGAATGCAGAAAAAGCCAGGAAGGATGGGGCTAGCGTGATGCAAAACACAATCACTGTAAATATCTCAGCATGCGTCTTGCTGACAGTGGGAAGTCCAGCTCTGGAAGAAACACTGTCAGCAGTCGTATCTATTTATGTGAAGGATTAAGCTAGAAAATGCTTATTCTTGTTGATATTTTTAGTAGTTCTCTGAGAAATTTGAAACTGTTTTCTATATGCTTTTTTGCTTGTTTGGACTTTCATACTCATAACTGATTCTATCGAATGCATCCATAAGGTTTAGATTGACCAACAGACTTTTAATATCTAAATTAAATAGCAGTTGGGTGGTTAGAAATATTGGGGGGGCGGAATCCTGCATCAAATGTTAGGAAACCTGAGTTTGAAACTCAGATATATCAACTATTAGGTACTTGACCTTGACAAAGTCATGAGTCTTATTTGTAATACTCAAGTATCATTCTTGTGGTCGTACTTCTTAGGATTTCTATGAAGATAAGATAAATCGATATATGTGAAAACATTTGGGAACTTTATGGCTAGAAAGGAAGGAGCCCACACGGTTCAGTGTTCTATTTTAAAGGCTTGACCAACTCAAAACACTCTTTTTTTTCAGCTTTATTGAAGTATAATCAACAAATAAAGCTACAATATATTTGAAGTGTACAATGTGATGATGCGATATATCCATTGTGAAAAGGTCCTCCCCATCAAGTTAATTAACACATTGACCCATCCATCACCTACCTCACATATTTACTTTTTTTTTTCTTGGTGGGAAATTTAAATTCCACTTTCTTAGCAGAATTCAATTATAAAATACGGTATTGTCGACCATAGCCACCATGTTATACATTGGATCCTCAGACTTTATTCATATAATAACTGGAAGTCTGTGCCCTTTTACCAGCCTCTCCCCATTTCCCCCACCCCCCACCTGCCAAACACTTTTTCGTCTTTGTATCTGTGAATTCAATTTTTTAAAAACAGTCCACATTTAAGTCATAGCATGCAGTATTTATCTTTCTCTATCTGGCTTATTTCACTTAGCATAATGTTCTCCAGGTTCATCCACATTGCCATAAATGACAGGAGTTTCTTCTTTTTTTAAGGCTAAATAATATTCCATTACACATATATCACATCCCCTTGACCCCGTTCATTTACTGGTGGACACTTACATTGTTTCCATACCCTGGCTATTGTGAATAATACAGCAATGAACAGAAGAGTACAGATACCTCTTTCAGATAATGTCCACATCAAACTAAAAATCTCCTCAGCAAAGGAAACCATTAACAAAATGAACAGACAACCTATGGATTGGGAGAAAATATTTGTAGACCCAATATCCCAATATCTGATAAGGGGTTAATCTCCAAAATATATAAGGAACTCATAGCAATTGAAAGCAAAAGCAAAACAAAACAGAATACAGTTAATAAATGGGTAAACAACTTGAATAAACATTTTTCCAAAGAAGACATACAGATGGCCAACAAGTACATAAAAAGGTGCTCAACAGCATTAATCGTCATCAAAACCACTATGAGATACCACCTCACACCTCTTGAGATGGCGATTATCAAAAAGGCAAGCGATAACAAGTGTTCATGACGATGTGGATTAAAGGGATCCTTGTGCAGGTGGGATTGCAAATGGGTGCAGCCAATGTGGAAATCAATATGGAGGACCCTCAAGAAATTAAAAAGAGAGCTATCGTGTGAATCAGCAGTACCACTGCTGGGTATGCATCCAAAAGAATCAAAACTCTATAGTGAGATGAGAAGTATTTCTGACAGAGAAACTCTATCCGGGTCAATGGCCATCCCGTTACACACTGTGCGAGTATTTTTAGGTTGTGGTTTTTATTCACCTTACTCTATTGTCTTCACCATATTTCTTGGAGAGAAGAGGGGGTAAGCAACTCCCTTTTCATGTGCAAAAAGCCTGCTTAATAGCAAAAGTGTCACCTCCAACGTAGATCTACAACTTGGCTGATGGATCTTCACTGGTGGGTGAAGCCAGTCTACCTAAGTGAGACCCTTTGGGGAGACTTATTGTTAGTAGATGCTCATGTTTCATGTGTTTCCTTTAAAGGGTAAACAGTAGCTACAGAGCTAGGGTAGTAACCTCATTTAATATGACTGAAAGGGTCAGTTCTGACACAGTTTTGTTAAACTGTTTGCGCCCCAACTGTTTTTGAGAGTAATCTCTTAGAAAGAGCATTTAAATTTTGAATAAGCAAACTTAAAAATTACATATTAGGGGCGCCTGGGTGGCGCAGTCGGTTAAGCGTCCGACTTCAGCCAGGTCACGATCTCGCGGTCCGTGAGTTCGAGCCCCACGTCAGGCTCTGGGCTGATGGCTCAGAGCCTGGAGCCTGTTTCCGATGATGTGTCTCCCTCTCTCTCTGCCCCTCCCCCGTTCATGCTCTGTCTCTCTCTGTCCCAAAAATAAATAAACGTTGAAAAAATTTAAAAATAAAATAAAAAAAATTTTAAAAAATTATATATTATTTACTCATAATAATAGGGGAAGGAGGCACAGAGTGACAAAACTGGTTTGTAACACCTTAACAACGCATGGGGTTTTTTTTGTTTCTTTGCCTGATTGATTAAGTGTTGTAGTTGTTTGTATTTTCTTATGATAAGTGACTGAGGACATTTTTTTTTTACATTTTACTTTCCCATCAAAGGAGATTCCTACCATCAACCAACCAGATCCAGATGTAATTTCACTGATGAGCAAGACATCTCTGCCAACTGAATTCCTATTGATTAGCATCTGATTTTGTTTGTCAGCAAAAAGAAAACCTTATTCTTTAATGGCATGTTTCAGTACATAACCAGCGGGTGTACGTCAGGGGGAGGGTGCAGACGGAGGGGTGTCTTTCAAAAGCTGATGAAAATATATTAGTGTGTATAATCATTTTTGCTCGCAACCATATAAATAACGTCCATAATCTTAAAGCAGCCAACATCTTGCCCTGAAAATGAAAAGAATAGTTGGCTTGATGTTCTTTGGAATTGGAAACTATCATGGGTTGGGATGGAGGAGACACTTTGCTGGCTCTGGGATCAGTGTCACTGTCCACACACCTCATGGGTTCCGCCTCTCTGGAGGGCTCAGAGGGGTCACACACAAGCCAGTCATTCTCTCCAGATGGGAAGAATGACAACTTGTAATGACCGAGTGTATAGCTGTTTTGGGAGATAGGTTTCTCACCAGAATAATCTGAATGGGTTTTTTTTTTTTTTTTTTTTTTTTTTGCAAACGGAGTAGACCTAAAGTATTATAATCACACACCAAGACAGATTACAGTTACAGAATACTTCAGCATTTACCAAGAAGATTTTCACATGTTATTTCATTTGATCATGACTACAATCCCATGAGGTAATTATTATTATCTGTACTTGAAAACTGGAGAAAGAAATCAAGACCTGGAGTGACTCAATGACTCATCCAATATTCTACAACTTGTAAATACAACTTGTTATAGACTTAAGGTTTGAGTCCATGCTTATGGCCCTAAGTTCAGTGTTCTGTCCAATACAACAGGCTTTCTATCTGGTTTTACTAAGGGAATATATATATATATATATTTTTTTTTTTTTTTCTTTTGGAGAGAGAGCACGCAAGCTGGGGAGAGGGGCAGAGAAAGAGAGAGAGAGAGAGAGAGAGAGAGAGATCTTTAGGCAGGCTCTGCACTCAGCACAGAGCCCAACAAGGGGTTGGATCCCATGACCCTGGGATCATGACCTGAGCTGAAATCAAAAGTTGGCTACTCAACTGACTGAGCCACTCAGGCACCCCAAGGGAATATATTTTCTACACTTTTCAGGAAAAACCTTAATTTCCCATGGGTAAGATTTTTTTTTTCTCTTAATGAGGACGTTTTATCACTCATCATATAAAATTTCAATAATTTATGAATGCAAATAATATATTACTTAAGCATCATAAGGAAAAAGCATAAGGAGTCATTGTTAATATTACAACTAACCCATATACAGCTGTTACTTAAACAGCTTGATTTCTTTGTCAAATGGATATGCTTCTCTCATATTAACCTGTGTGTCCTTACATGAGAGCGAAGCAAAAAGGTGCACAAAATACTTAAGTAATCGAAAAAAAATTCCAGGAATGACTTCAACGAAATAGATGTTCTTTTTTTTTTTTTTTTTTTAACGTTTATTTTTGAGACAGAGAGACAGAGCATGAATGGGGGAGGGTCAGAGAGAGGGAGACACAGAATCCAAAGCAGGCTCCAGGCTCTGAGCTGTCAGCACAGAGCCTGACGCCGGACTCGAACTCACGGACCGAGAGATCATGACCTGAGCAGAAGTCAGGCCACTTAACCGACTGAGCCACCCAGGCGCCCCCATGAAATAGATGTTCTTAAGTGATTGACCAAAGACCTATCAAGAGTTCTTTTCAACTCCCCATGCAGTTGAGAGTATTTCCAGTCAATTGTAGCCCTCAAGGAATGAAGAGGCCAGAATGCCCACACAGGGCTAAAATAAAATACAGAGTAACAAGAGGAAAATAGAGAAATTGGCATCAAAATGTGGAACCATCCAGGCTTGTACAAGTGCAAGGTTTCTGACAGGCCCCACCTGCTCTCAAGTGGTAGTAAGAATTTAGTTAGCTGAATATCAGCAAGCTATCTCCTTCAAGCCAATGAAACCCTATTTCATATAGCCTATCAGGAAGCACAGTTCAATAGGGAAAAGATTTTTGTCACAGAATTTTTATAAACGGAATTTTAACTCTGAGAGCATGCAGGAGACTCTCATCTTGGCTCTTCAACCCGACTCCTACTCAGATAATCTTTCCCAATAATCCGGTCACTTACTGTCCATTAAGACGATATCCTCTTAACGAATTCAGACATCTCCAAGCCACACCCGTTCTCTGTAGATCCTGCTGGAATTTCAGTGCCCTGCCCATGATCTCGAATGATCCTCCTTTCTTGGCCTGTTCCCTCAGAGACCCTATTTCACTAGACACCCTTCTCCTGCTGCCCACCCCACTAGTCACGTGCCTAGTTTATACTTTTTCATTTTTTGACTCCTTCTTTTCATATCATTGCGTCTGCATCTAATGTTTTCTCCCTCTACTTTGCCCCTGAAGTTGATGTCTTGCTGGCTTGAAGGCAGCAAAAACATGGTGGCAAAGCACCTGTGGCAGTTTCAAAGAGGTGGCTAATTAAAATTTTCAAATGTCTTCTCTTGATTTAAAGAATCAGCTAAGGTTCTAGGTGTAATATTGATAGCACGGAAGTTCTTCCTAATTAGAAAACCAAGAAGTTATATATATGTATATGTTACTATATGTATGTATTTGTATAAATATAAAAATAAAAATAAATATGAAACAAAAAAATATATATACTTCTCTGTATAATTATAATGTATACATATAATAAAGTTAGAGTGGGATACAGAGAAGGGAAAAGGGAGAGATAGAGAGAGCTACATTAGGTACTTAGGAAGGTATTAAAAAACAGAGTATAAAAAAGATCTTTCCCTAAAAGATCACTCAGTCTTACTGACTTGCACTTCAGTATTATGTTTTGAACTGTTTTCCATATAAATTTCATGTTTGTATTTCCGTGAAGCCCTCATTGAAAATGTTATTATACACCTCAAATGTGTCTCCTACTAATACAATATGAAAAATATTATTGGCATGGAGTCTTGGGAATAAAAACAAAATAAAATACAAATTTTCTTTTTTTTTCTTTTTTTAAAAATTTTTAATGTTTATTTATTTTTTTCGGGGGGGGGGAGGGGTAGAGAGAGAAGGAGACACAGAATCCGAAGCAGGCTCCGGGCTCTGAGCTGTCAGCACAGAGCCCGACGTGGGGCTCGAACTCACAAACTGTGAGATCATGACCTGAGCTGAAGTTGGATGCTCAACTGGCTGAGCCACCCAGGCGTCTCTAAAATAAAAATTTTCTAAAGACAACCGCCAATTTATGTAACCTGTCACGTCTCCGTTTTCAACTTGGCTGTTAGGATGCATAGACCCAAATATTGTGATTAATTACAACACACATTTACACTATGGTTAGCATATGTGTGTCCTCTTTTTCACAACTGTGTTTTCCTCTTTTTTTATTTATTTGTTTATTTTGAGAGAGAGAGAGCACGTGCACGCGCACAGCATGAGTGTGGGAGGGCAGAGAGAGGGGGGGAGAAAGAGAATTCCAAGCAGGCTCCCTGCTGTCAGCATACAGAACCCCGACTCTACTCGGGGCTCAATCTCACAAATCACGAGATCATGACTTTAGCCGAAATCAAGAACTCAGATGCTTAACCATCAGTGCTACCCAGGCGCTCCTGTCTTTTTCTTTATTTCAAGCAGCTTAAAATCACTTTCAGAGGAATCGAAGTATAACTAAATTGAATAAATGGATTGAAAGTGTGCTTTCAAGGAGAAGAAAAATATCAATTAAGGGAAAGCATTTATTACGGGATGAGTATGTACATATTGAGAAAATGTAGATATAGTACATTATAAAAATGGGAGGAGAACAGAGAGAAGCAAAGCTTTTAATTGTTAACAATAATTATATTGGTGGTGATAGTATGAACATTATTACTTAGAGACCATGTATGTGACGTGGAATAAAGGTAATGAATAATTACGGAATGTTCTCTTTCTATAACCTTCAGTGTCCAAGGGAACCAGGTCGTTTGGTGTGGAAGAAGAAAAACATATATGAAGAGGTTAAGTGAAAAATCTCTGTAGTTTTCCATTTGAACTGGAATTGAATTCAATAGAATTCCAATCCAAAATCCCAGCACAATTTTTTTTTTTGAGGAAATTGATAAGCTAATTTTCAAATGCATATGGTAATACAAAGGAACGAAAATAGAACAGTTTTGAAAAAGAGTCAAGTTGGACAACTTACATTACTTGATTTCAAGACTTACTCTGAGCTATAGTAATCAAGCCAGTGCAGTAATAGCAAAAGGAGAAAGGTGTTTTTATTTTTTAAATTTTTTTTTTTCAACGTTTATTTATTTTTGGGACAGAGAGAGACAGAGCATGAACGGGGGAGGGGCAGAGAGAGAGGGAGACACAGAATCGGAAGCAGGCTCCAGGCTCCGGGCCATCATCAGCCCAGAGCCCGACATGGGGCTCGAATTCACGGACCGCGAGATCGTGACCCGAGCTGAAGTCGGACGCTTAACCGACTGCGCCACCCAGGCGCCCCTTTTTTTTTTTTTTTTTAATTTTTTTTTTTTTTTGAGAAAGGTGTTATATCAGAGGAGTGGAATAGAATCCAGAAATAGGCACACATATATATGGCTTAATTGATCCTTTTCAAAGTTGAAAAGGTAGTTCAGTGCAGAAAGGATAGTTTTTTTCAGCAGACGCGGTCAGAACAATTGGATAGCCATGTACAAATACGAACCGTGATCCGTATCTTACTCCATATATAAAAAATTTACTCATGGGCACTTCGGCAGCACATACACCAAAATCGGAACGATACAGAGAAGATTAGCATGGCCCCTGTGCAAGGATGACATGCAGATTTGTGAAGCTTCCATATTTTTACAAATAATCCAGCGAAGAAATGGGCAGAAGACATGAATAGACACTTCTCCAAAGAAGACATCCAGATGGCCAACAGGCACATGAGAAGATGCTCAACATCGCTCTTCATCGGGGAAATACGAGTCAAAACCACACTCAGATATCACCTCACGCCGGTCAGAGTGGCTAAAATGAACAAATCAGGAGACTATAGATGCTGGCGAGGATGTGGAGAAACGGGAACCCCCTTGCACTGTTGGTGGGAAAGCAAGCTGGTGCAGCTGCTCTGGAAAACAGTGCGGAGGTTCCTCAAAAAATTAAAAATAGATCTATCCTATGACCCAGCAATAGCACTGCTAGGAATTGACCCAAGGGATACAGGAGTGCTGATGCGTAGGGGCACTTGTACCCCAAAGTTCATAGCAGCACTTTCAACAACAGCCAAATTATGGAAAGAGCTTAAATGTCCATCAACCTGATGAATGGATAAAGAAACTGTGGTTTATATACACAAAGGAATACTACTTGGCAATGAGAAAGAATGAAATATGGCCTTTTGAAGCAACGTGGATGGGACTGGAGAGTGTTATGCTAAGTGAAATAAGTCATACAGAGAAAGACAGATACCATATGTTTTCACTCTTACGTGGATCCTGAGAAACTTAACAGAAGACCATGGGGGAAGGGAAGGGGGAAAAAAGTTACAGAGAGGGAAGGAGGCAAACCATAAGAGACTCTTAAAAACTGAGAAAGAAACTGAGGGTTGATGAGGGGTGGGGGAGAGGGGAAAGTGGGTGACGGGCATTGAGGAGGACACCTGTTGGGATGAGCCCTGGGTGTTGTATGGAAACCAATTTGACAATACATTTCATATTAAAAAAATTTACTCAAAACAGATCATAGACTCCATGTGAAATCTAAAACTGTAAAAGTTCTAGAAGGAAGCAAAGGAGAAAAATCTTGGTTCTGCGGTGTCTCTATGTCCCCTCCAGAAATGAGGGAGATTTTAGTCTATTTGTATCGTCTCCTGAAATTTGCTGGATGTCGGATCCACAGGTAGAAGGAAATGGTGTTTCTGGGGGGACCTTGTGACTGTGGGGACCCTGTGGTCTAAAATAGTTCCAGAGTGCTTCAGCTTTTATGACCCAGCTGCGGCAGGTGTAATATAGCCATTGATTTGGCACAGTGGAGAACATCATATATTCTCTAGCTTTTCCCATTTGTGCAAATGGCCCTACTGGGCCTAAACGGCCATTTGGATGGAGCCAGCCTACTTTTTGTCCTGTGAGTGAGAGGGAAGAGCTCCTCTTGCCCAATGATGGAAGAAACGTGTGGCGTTCCTCACTCCCTTTCTCGCCGATGATTTGTTTTGCAGCCTCTCCCCTGGTAGCGCCCTGCAGCATCTGTTCCTTTTCTTTGCTGTGTATATGTCTCCTTTTTATCTTGGCAGACAAGGCAATTTCTTTGAAATAAAGGCCCCTTCTCTGTAGCAAGTGACCTTGAGACATTCGGCGCTATCATTTCCCAGCTGTATTAGTGACTCCAAATTCAATTTCAAGGTTCTTGAAAGCTTTCCCTTGTCCACCTTGTGCTCACTTGCCTTCGTTTAAGTGTCCTCCAAGGCAATTGCTTTGGGATCCTTGTATCCATTTTAGCATGTGTCTAACTTAGCCAAAGAGAATGGCAGCAAGCGTGGCTTCAATGCCTGGGGCCTGGCAGCGATCAGGGCATCACAGTTGGGGCCTCTGTCATGTCTTTGGATGCTGTGAATAGCCAGTAATGAGAAAAGAGGGAAATGTCAGGCTAGGACCTCAGGGTCCAGATCATGCAAATCACTTAACAATATATAGTTGAGACTCAATTACTCACAGTATATGGGACTATGAGTGCTTTTCCAACAGTCAACTTGAATAATAAGCAATTATAAGCATATTTTAAAATGCAGATGCTTGCTTCTGATTGATGGGTGGGATGGTGTACATGGTGAGGCCATTGAAACATGCTATTTATGGTTGTCATCAATTATGTTGGTGTTCGTCAAGGAACAGCCTCCTGAAACCTAGCTTCCTCATTTGTAAAATTTATGTCTAAGGCATTTTTCAAATCAGGCCTGCTAGGCCACCTGCTTAGTGAGTGTTCAGAAATCTATTTGATTCAGTTGTCCATGATTTCTCATCTTTTGTCCCATAAATCCTATCCAAAAACAAAAAAACCAAAAAACCAGAGAAATGTGTTTCATCTCTAGTGCTCACGATCATTGAGTGGTTTTGGCTGCCTGAGTTGTGAAGGATTCTGAAACTGCACTTGGGATCACCTAGGCACAGGATGGAGGTGATCCCAATTATATTCTCACTTCCCATGTCTGGTCCATTTTACTCCTCTCCTCCATTTTTCTCCCTCTTGGTAGAATTCAGATTTCCTGAATGAAAGCTATCCCCCCACCTCCCCTCTGGTAACCAGCAGTCTGCTCTCCAAAGTTAAGAGTCTGTTTCTTGGCTTTCCACTCTCTCTCTTCTTTTTCCTCTTTGCTCCTTTGTTTTGTTTCTTAAATTCCACATATGAGTGACATCATATGGTATTTGTCTTTCTCTGACTGACCTAAGCAGAATACTCTCTATCTTAGCAGAATACTATCTCCATCCATGTCTTTGCAAATGGAAGGATTTTATTTTTTAGGGCTGAATAATATCCCATTGTGTGTGTGTGTGTGTGTGTGTGTGTGTATGCATACATACATACATACATACATACATACACCACATCTTCTTTATCCATTCACCAATCAACGGACACTTGGTCTGTTTCCATGATTTGGCTATTGTAAATAATGTTGCTATAAACATCGAGATGCATATATCCCTTTAAGTTACTGATTTTTTATTCTTTGGGGAAAGGTCTAGTAGTGCAATTGCTGGATTGTAGGGTGGGTCTGTTTTTAACTTTTTGAGGAAACTCCATACCATTTTCCACCGTGGCTGCACCAGTTTGCATTCCCATCAACCGTGCAGGAGGGTTCCTCTTTCACCACATCCTCACCAACACCTGTTGCTTCTCGTGTTTTTGACTTTAGCCACTCTGACAGGTGTGAAGGGATACCTTATTGTGGTCTTGATTTGCATTTCCCTGACGATGAGTGATACTGAGCATCTTTTCATGTGTCTATCGGCCATCTCTGTCTTCTTTGGAAAAAGTCTGTTCATTTCGTCTGTTAGAGGGGAGGGTTTCGGTATTCCCTAGACAAATACACAGAGTGAGTGTTGGGAGGATGAAGGTGAAATGGAGCAGTGAGTCCTAAGGCATCCCAGACTGGTATAGGCTTGGCCCTACACTTCTCCGTCCCTTTGCCTTCCAGGGTTTATTCTATCCCATTCTAGTAGCTCGGCTAGAAAGGGTGGGGAAGAGACCTATTTCCATATGTCAAGATTCCTCAGGGTTCTGGGTAAGTTCCTAAACTTTCCTTTAAATATGGAGATGATTAAAAAAATAAGGCAGACCCCATTATGAGGTTCTTCAAAGAGTCTTGTGAAACATTGATATGTGTCATGAGAAAGTATCTATATGTATTTTCACGCCTAAATAAGCAATCCCCTTTAGCTGTGGCTCCAGTCCTGAAATTAAGCAAAGTGCAGAGCAGACGGTCAATAAATGCCACTGAATGGATGCAATTATTCAATATTGGTGATATTTTTAAATGTTATTTTCTTAGAGTCATAGAATTTCAGAAATTCAAGAGGGCTTAGGGTTTATCCCGCCCAGAGCCTTTATTTTTAAGTAAAAAAACTCAGAGAGCGAATCTTGTTTGTAGGTCTTGATAGCATAACACGAATTTACTGTTGACTCCGAACAACACGAGGGTTTAGGGGTGCCAATACCGTGTGCGGTCAAAAATCCATAAAAATGACTGCTTGAAGGGATATCCTAAGTATAACAATCCTATCACTTCAATATATTTGGTATATAAAAGTCAGAAGCACTGGAATGAAGGCATTAGTGAGTTATTTTTGTTTAAACTCTCTGCATTTTCCCTAGAGATTCTGCCTTCTGTCAAGATTAAGTTGCCCAGGCCTTAATATTTGTTGTGAAATAAATGGCTTTGATCTCACAGATGCCATGGAGACAGAGGGTGGAAGAGCCCCATTACTCAGGAAGAAAACAAATTTCATGGGCTGTAGGCATACATTCTGCATGTCAAGCCAGATACAGTAGTCATTCTCAAAACAGAAATGAAGGACCTGCAGAGAAATGGCTTCCCTAAGAGGCAGTTCATCACAGAAAGCATGACAGATCGACCTCCACATGGTCAAACTGGGCTTTACTGATTCGAGGCCAATCTGTCCGGGGAACAGTTAGACGTTCATGTGTACCACCAACTTTCTTCTTAGACACATTTCTGTGCGTCAACGAGACACAGCTATCTAAGGCCAGAACCAGATTTTTCCTTTCCCCCCAGCCTGGGATATAGTGAGTACTCAACAGAAGAGTTCAGAATGAACCGATTTCTAACAAATAGAACCAGAGTCTCGGCCGGTGGTTCTCAACCAAGGCCAATTTGACAAGGCCTGGAGATATTTTTTAGTTGTTGCAACTCAGAGCAAGGAGGTTATGGGCTATTAGTGTCCAGTGAGAGGGGCCCGAGGATGCCACTAATATCCCACAATGTGCAGGACAGGGCCACAGCAAAAACGTATCTGGTCCACATTGCCAATAGGGCTGAGGTTGGGAAACTCTGGCGGGGGCCATTAGAAGGACCAAGTTGTTTCTCACCTTCTTAGCTTTTCTCTCCACTGAAGGTAGCTCCACGTGCTTAACACCCGTGGCCTCGCTCCAATTCCGCACAGAGGCGAGTGGGTGATTTCTCAGGCTGGTGAGACCCGGCTGAGGACGTGGGAATGAGAAGACCAGCCCTTCCTTGCCCCTTTTGAGGATGATCAGCCCATAGGCTCCTGCTCTGTTTCTCCACACCACAAGCTTCCTAGTTCAGACCCCAAGAAAGCCTGCCCAGCCTGGGCCTGAGGGAACGAGTCTAACTTGGCATTTCAGTATTAGGGGGCCCATTGTCCTTCCCGACTTAACACACATCATAAACCTCGCACTTGATTCAGAATTCAGACGGGAAAAAAAACCAGTGCTATTTATGGCCATCCCAGTTTCCCCACTAAGTCGTGTTTGCTACTCATTAAGACGTGTGAGTTGTTTCATTAGGAATATCCCGTGCTATGCCATCCTGGAAAATTGTGGGTATTTTCTCAGCGGACACTCCCTTCCAGGTACAGGCCCTGCTCAGACAGGTGCAGTGAAACACTCTCGCTGCCAGGAAAAGGCCCTTAAATTATTAGGAAGCACAGGGCTTAAAGGTATGTTTGAAGTCATTGCCCAGCCAGCCCTGCTGTGACAGTGTCCTCACAGACGTAAGCCACAGGGAAGTGAAGTTTTCTGCTTAATGACTGGATGGCTTGGGCGAAGTAGAGAGTATGGCCCTCAGGGATAAGGTGGTGATATTCTCTCAGGCTACACAGATACAGAGGCAGAGAACCAACCTTTTCTAGGACGTGGCCGCGCACGTCCTCGCTGTACTGACAGCAGAGGGTGTAACTTTTTGGGACACGATCTAGGCCTGAGAGATTTTGTTCACGTTATCACTCTTCTATAATAATGAGACTTACCAAAAAAAAAAAAAAGCATCTGAAAATGCTCTCACCAAAAAGGGCAGAGAAAAACGACTCTAGTGATTTTGAATTCTCACAGCTCGGTTCCCCAAAGACACATTTGTTTTTATTTTTAGTGCTTTCCCTATAGCATCATTGATTATATCTGATTCATAATTAACTTAGAAAATATGAGGAAGGCTTGCGATTTCCATTTAACACTTAGATTTAGGAAAGAGAATACCGATGATTTTGTTCGCTTATGTGAGTATATCTCAGTGAACTTGGAGCAGACATCAGTTTTACGTTACCCTTTCTACCACATGGAATGAAAACAGACGTTTGACGTGGAGCAAAACCAATTTATTCTGTAGGAAGTCTTCCCCCAGTCATTACTGTTAATTTGTTTTGCAGCTTCCGTTCTTTCTTTCAGTTGGTAAGACTAAACTAGGATTGGGGCGCCTGGGTGGCTTAGTCGGTTAAGTGTCTGACTTCGGCTCCGGTGATGATCTCGCGGCCCATGGGTTCGAGCCCCGCATCGGGCTCTGTGCTGATGGCTCAGAGCCTGGAGCCTGTTTCGGATTCTGTGTCTCCCTCTTTCTCTGACTCTCCCCTGTTCATGCTCTCTCTCTCTCTCTGTCTCAAAAATAAATAAATGTTAAAAAAAATTTAAAAAAAAGATGAAGCTAGCATCATCAACGTCCCCAGCGTCATCAGGACCACGGTCACAGCTCTTATTACTTGAGTACCTACTTTGTATCCCACATTGTGTTGGGTTCTTTACGCAGCATCTTTCGAAACCTTGCAATAATCCCATGCAATGGGCATTATATTCTAGATGTTACAGATAAGGAAATGGAATCTCAGAGACGTTACGTTACGTAGTTTGCTCAAGGTCACATTACTATGAGGGACGGAGTCAGATTCAACTGAGGTTTGTCTGACGCTCCTATCGGGAATCCAGGCACAGGATCATCTCAGTCAGACACAGAGGGATTCAACCAGTATCAGTTTTTGAATGCCCTGTGCCAGCCACAGCGAGGAATAATCAGATGGCAACTGCAAAGTAGCCTGGCCTCAAGGAATGCCATGAACAAGGAGGTGGAGGATAGCAGGTATGGCCGTCACTAGCAGTGTTTCTCGAAGTTTTTACCAATGGGGCAGAAAAGATGACTGAAGTACTGTGTTAAGTTCAACAACATGTATCGTACTCTTCTCCGCAGTATATCCATGCTGTATTAACATAAAAATACATTTAAGAACTGCTTACCATTGACTAGGGGTGCCTTGGTGGCTCGGTCGGTTAAGCGTCTGACTTCCGCCTAGGTCATGATCCCGCGAGTTCAACCCCCACTGCGGACTGTGTGCTGACAGCTCAGAGCCTGGAGCGTGTTTCAGATTCTGTGTCTCCCTCCTTCCCTCTCTCTCTCTCTCTCTCTCTGCCCCTCCCCCACTTGCACCCTGTCTCTCTCTCTCAAATATAAATAAGCAAAAAAAAAAAAAAAAAAAAAAAGGTTTTTAAATACTTACCATTGACTAGAAAGGGTGGTCCCAGGAGACACAGAATTTTCTCCTTGTGATTTCAGGTACCCTTGGCACATCGCACTGCGATGAAGTTCTATAGGGTGAGTCATCAAAATGGACACCCAGGAGAACAGATCATTTTGAAGACAGGCAGGCTTGCGACTGATATTTCAGTTCAAAGGCAGTCAGGCAGGAGTTTTCTCTCAGCATTTTTATTCTATCCCAGGTCAACTGATTAGACGAGGCCCACCCACGTTAGAGAGAGCAATCTACTTTACTCAAATTTATCTTTTTTAAAGTTTTTTTTTTAGCGTTTATTTATTTTTGAGAGAAAGAGACAGAGCATGAGTGGGAGAGGGGCAGAGAAAGAGGGAGACACAGAAGTGGAAGCAGGCACCAGGCTTTGAGCTGTCAGCACAGAGTCCAACGCGGGGCTCGAACTCACGAGCAGTGAGATCATGACCTGAGCTGAAGTCTGACATTCAACTGACTTGAGCCACCCAGGCGCCCCTGCTTTCCTCAAAATTAAATGTTAACCTCATCCAGAAACACCCTCAAGGATAAAACACCCAGAATAATATTTGATCAAATATCTGTCCACCTCATGGTCTAATCAAGTTGACACATAAAATTAACAATCACAAAGCAAAACAAAAAAAAAAGCAAATTGACAATCACAAAGCAAAACAAAAAAAATGAAAATAAAAAATGAAAAATATCAAAATATCTTAATAAAAGCTTTCATTTTTTTAAAAGTGAAAAAAAAATATCTGTAGATTAAGAGAAAGTAAATCTGGACCTGATATAGATTATAAGATCCTGGACTCGGAGCTTGATGCTATGATTGGATAAGAGTTTGGAGGTCTTGGGATGGGGGTGGGTGTATTTTTCAAGGAGAAGGGACGTGAATAATCGTGACCATGAGTGTGGACATGTTACTTGCTCTCCAAGAGCTTATAGTCATGAATCTGTCGTTCTTTGTGTGAAAGAGAAAAAGAATTCTTCCACGTTGGAAATAATCGCCGTCCACTATCTACTGCTTTTAAAATTCAACTCAGGTCTTGAAAGTATTCATGGTCATAACGATTCGGGAAAAGGCTACGGTTCCAGAAACTAGACAATGTGCAGAGTTTTGGCGTTTTGGTTTTGTTTTCGTTTTCTGCAAATCAGAGCAGTATAATCGGGAAATACGTTGGCTGAATGTGATAAATAGCACGGTGGGTTTCTGAGCGTATAAACCTGAGTGTGTGTGTGTGTGTGTGTGTGTGCGCATATGCATATAGAGAATCTCAATAAGTGGCATCATCTACTAATTTATTCAACTGGAAAACCTGTGTTACCTCTGACTCGTCTTTTCCCCCAATGTTCCTAAATGTTCCTGGAATATGTGAATGTCTCTCTCGTAGTGTCATCCTAACCAAGTCATTACCATCTGCTCCTGGATTATGAGACAATAGCGTATTACCAGGTCTCTCTGTCTTTGCTCAGTCTGCTGTCCTTGTTCATTCTGCACCGGAGAGATTTATTAAAACTGTGAAACCGGCCTTTTGCTCCCTTGCATTGATGCCTTTTGAGGTTTTCCTATTCCTGGAGAACGAGGTCCAAGTTTTCTAAGACACAAAACAAGACCTTTCCTTATCTCACCTTTGCTACCTCACCTCCTACTACTCTCCCCTTCAGACCCATCCACCAGGAAATAGACACATCGTTAGGATGGGAATTGGTTGGTGCTGCCTCTTGGCATCCTGTGAGGACACGTCCGCAAATGCTGTGCCTTAGGAATCTCAGGTGCCTCACTTCCTCGAGGGATCTCCACCTTGCCCTGCATGCTGTGTGACGTGTTCCACTCCTTGGCTCCTACTATTTCCTTTGCCAGCATATCATTCTCACCTTCCTTTTCCCATCAACACGCATTCGTATATTTTAGACTTGCCTTCACCTGGCATTTTGGGGGAAGCATTCCTTGACCCCCAGGTAGTGGGAGTTTACTCATAGCCTCTATGCTCCCATAGGGGGTTTACTTCTATTTTAGCTCTTAGCTTTATTAGGTCACAACTGGTTATTTACCCCGCCCCTTGACTCGAAAATCTCTTAAGATGGAATATTTTGTCCCTCATCTTTGTAGCATACAATGCTAGGCCAGTCATTCTTCAAACTCTCCCTCTCCCTAGTCTCCCATACGTAACCCATCACTAAATTATGTGGCCGTTGCCCCCAAACATTTTTCAAGTCCGGCTACGTTTGTTCATCTCCATCCAAACCACAAAGCTAATATCATGTCTTACCTGCACCGTTATAGTAGCTTCTTACTGGCCTTCCTGTGTGCCGTAGCACACCCTTACCCCCACCGCACCCCCCTCATTCATTTTTTCATCGTAGCCAAGGTAATCATCTTTGCAAAATGCAAACGCGATCTTATGCCTCCAAACTTTAAAGGCTTCTTATTATTCTTAGGACAAGACTCATACCCTCAGATTGCCCTAAAGCCCCCCCTGCATGGTCTGGCCATGTTTGACCTCGACAGCTAATTGCACGGAACTTGTGCCATTGTTTTTTATAGTCCAGCTTTCTTTAGGTTCTAAAACATTCCGTGCAGTCCTCTAACGAATGGTCTGGACACAGGTAGGTCTCACTGCTTGGTATGTTTTACCTGCCCCATTATTTCACCAAATTAGCAGTTCCTCTTCCTCAGGTGAGTCCAGGAGTCACTAATCCAAGCCTTCTTGGTGACTCGATCTAGGTCAAGCTCTCTGCTATTCATTTTCCTAGTTCTATGTTCCATTCCTTCAAAATACTCCTCTCAGTTCATATGTTTCATGTTTCCAGGCAATTGTTTTTGTTTAACGGCATCTAATTTTCTTGGTGCTCAGAAAGAGAAAAAAACACATTTTATTATGGAAATTTTCAAGCACGCGCAAAGTAGAGAAAATATAATGCACCACATTTCCTCCTCCTGCTTTAACAATTAACAACCTATGCATCTTTTATCTCTTCTGTCTTTTATACTGCCCTACTTCCTCCCCAAATATCATATCTTACCCTTAAATCCCTTAGTCTATATCTCTGGACAATAAAAAACCATTTTTTAAAAAATCCACAAAACACTTTCACACTCTCACACTGCCAAAAATTAACGAGTGTCCTACAATCATCAGCTAGCCTGTCAGTGTTCAAATACTGTATAAGATTTTGATTTAAGTTTTGACTTCCCATCATATCGGAGACAGAAACAATCAGTCTGCCACACTGCTTGCCACATAGCAGACAGTCAAAATATAGCTGAGCAAGTGACTGACTGAATGAATTATTACTTAATGAACTGGACACCGGAGTTCAAGGAGACCTGGGGAGCAAGACCGGAAAATGGCCAGTTAAATACGATTCTACCACTTTCCTTATGGGCCACACCTCCTCTTCAGGTGGCATTCTTGGGTCTTGGGGCAAGATGGTACACTGTCACGAGGGATTTTCCTTTTTTCCTTCCCCTTGTTCCCTTTCCCAATCCCAAAGAGCACTGGACATCTACAAGTGCCCACTAGTCAACCGGGCTGAACTGGGCATTGCAGGGGTCGGTGTTTGATCAGGAGGCTCCGTGTTTCTGCGCAGACACTTGATCACTGGCTGAGTGTGCTATTAAGGACCCCAAGGTTTATGTGATCTCACCACTGGGGAAGAGAGCTGTTATAGTCAGATTTGATCAAAGGGAAAGCAAACCTTTGATGCTTGTTACTTCTATTTTCTTTTCTTTTTCTTTTTCAAATACGCAGTTGATATGATATTTTTATACAAATAGTACTTAACCCTAGTTGCAATTTTTCACTCTTTTGTGAGAAGTTTTCTATGTTATTATAAACCCTTTGCATTATCTTTTACTCCATAATATTCCATGGAGTGGCATTTCCAAACTTTATTCAGCGAATATTTCAGTTGCTTCCAATTCTGAACTATTACAAATAATGCTTTGATAAACAACTTTGTACGCAAAGCTTTTTCTGCATCAAATTTTCTTAGGGTAGATTCCCAGAAGTAGAATGACTAGGTCAAAGAATACGAACAATTTAAAAGTTTATGTATGCACATTACCAAATTGCTTAGAAAGCATGTTGTTTGCTTATAACATTAGTTTGCCTTTAAATTTAATTTAATTTTGAAGTAACTTTTATTATTTTTCTATTGCCTGGATGGTGCATATTCATCATAGAAAAACTAGACAACACAGATATGTAGCAAGAAGGAAGCAAAGAGCATGAACTACTCCAGTACTCAGAGTTAACCGCAGTGTCTTACTGCATAGACTTCCAGAGCTTTCTTTATGCATAGAAACAATGAGATTATGTTTTGCATATATATCATTCGGCTCTATAAAGTCTCAAGGAAGAAACATTATAGATGACTATTGATAACAAGGATATGTTTCAGGGGTAACACAGGGTCCTGGATGGTGAGGGAAGTCAAATCGAGAAGCAGACCAGGGCTTTCTCTTTGTACATCTAATCCCAGTTCAGTAAATGCTTTTAGCATTTTTACTTCCTGAAAAAGAGATTCAATTGGGCTTTTTGGTGTCCTCCAGATAGAACACTCGTTTTTCTTTCCCCAAAACTTTATTATTATTTTTTAAATAGACCACCCAGAGCTCACCCCAACAAGTATCCTCCTTAATGCCGTTCACTCATTTGGCCCATCCCCCCACCCACCTCTCCTCCAGCAACCCTCAGTTTGTTCTCTGTATTTGAGAGTCTCTTATGGATTGTTTCCATCTCTGTTTTTATCTTACTTTATTTTCCCTTCCCTCCTCCTATCTTCATCTGTTCTGTTTCTTAAATCCCACATATGAGTGAAATCATATGATACTTGTCTTTCTCTGACTGATTTATTTCACTTAGCATAATACGCTCTAGTTCCATCCACGTTGTTGCAAATGGCAAGATTTCATTTTTTGGATCACTGAGTAATATTCCATTGTATATCTACACCACATCTCTTTCTCCACTCATCAGTTGATGGACATTTGGGCTCTTTCCATACTTTGGCTATTGTCAATAGTGCTGCTATAAACATTAGGGTACCTGTGCCCTTTCGAACCAGCATTTTTGTCTCCTTTGGATAGATACCTAGTAGTGCAACTGCTGGGTCATAGGGTAGTTCTATTTTAACTTTTTGAGGAACCTCCATACTCTTTTCCGGAGTGGCTTCACCAGTTTGCATTCCCACCAACAGTGCAAAAGGGTTCCTCTTTCCAGATGGAACACTTCTGCCTCACTGTTGGGGAGTGCTCACCTCAAGCCATCTCTAAGCAGCTGTGTTCTCTCATACCCATATCCATTTATCTTGTGCTCTTGTATGGAGCCTTCCATCAACTGTGGAGAGAGTAGCATGACTGGTTCTTCTCCCATCAGGCAATTTATGATGCAAATAACTAAGTCAAGCCACTTTTCTGGAAGTGCAGGATCTCCGGAGGATGTCCATTTTTGAACTGTCGTTCATATTGGTGTCAGTATAATATAACACTAAACGTCAACCCTGACTTCTAGCCTTCTATGGGAGGAATGTGCCAGATGTGAATTATCCAGTCCCTTGCAACTAGATACGAGGCTGCTTCCAAATTGGGGCCATAGATTTTTAATAACAGAGAATCTTTGTAAACAAATTCTTTTTGGTTTCTTTCTATCCTATAAATGTTTGTCCATCTCTTTGATTTTAACCCTTATAAGTCATTTCTTTTCTTCTGCTTTTTTTTTTAAATTTACTTACAGAGAGAGAGAGAGAGAGAGAGAGAGACAGAGAAGAGAGTGGGGAGGGGCAAAGGGAGAGGAAGAGAGAGAATCCCATGCAGGCTCCTTGCTGCCCATGAAGAGCTCAATGTGGGGCTCAATGTCACGAACCATGAGATCATGACCCGAGCCCAAATCAAGAGTTCATAAATAGCAAAGTCAGCCACCCAGGCACCCTTGCTGTCATTTTTAAAAAATTGAAGTATGGTTGTACGTCATGTTATTTTAGGTGTACATCTTAAACTAATGTAAAGTTTTTGTTTTTAAATTAGAAAGTTTGGCCTATTCACATGGATTTGAATAAGCAAACATATATTATCTGTTTTCTTTTTAAAATGAATCTTTTTAGATACAGCAATTTATATAAACAAAAAAAAAATAAATTCACCCATTTCTCTCACCCTTACTTTCTATCTATGTGGTTTGTTGTTTCCTTGTGCATCCTTGATTATGTTTTTCCTTTTAATCTTATTTATTACGTCACCTGAGTTTTACTTGGAAATAATACAGTCTCTGATTTGGAAGAATACATTTCATTTTTCTGCTAGCTATCTTTAAAAAAAAATCTATGCTTCCCTAAAAAATGAGAAGTAGAATCTTCTAATGTTTCTCCTAGAGGCTCATACATTTAGAAAAAATGGAATTCTTCTGCCTCTTGAACTTACCAACCAGATTTTTATAGGAATAAACTGATCATGATGTGTAAATAAGCACATTTTATTCCTCCTTACTCAAGAATTTCAAGAAAATGTAAAATCCCAAGAATTTTAATGTCTTCACTAAGATTTATAGTGGATCATTACTTCTACATAAGTTATGATGTATTGACTTTATTTATCATCATCATTTTATATACCTTCCTTATTCTTTAGTGCATTATTTTTATTAACTTATTAGTCAGCTCTAGTGTTTCTTCACTTAATTTGATGAGTAAAGCTACGCGGCTACTATATTTTCTCAAGGCTTGCTCGTCTCAGAATATGAAGATTTCTTGGTTTGATTTTATAGTATCTGAACTGTTTTTCTGTACTAGTCAGTCAGCTACCTGTGGCCCCACTTCCTTCTAGAATTAAACTTTCATGGAAACCCAGTCTTCTCTGGCCGTACTTCGCCCCCTTTTCATGACTCAGTGTTCGAAGGAATTATATTGATCCTATTATGTATTCGATCATTTCGAGAGATCGGTTTCTCTTTCTTATTAGTGGGTTCCACAGAGGCATGTAATCTCGTTCCTCAGGTTGGTCCTTCAGAGTCTTTTAACACCTGTGATTTTTTTTCTGCATTACTAATTTATGAATCTGAGTGTGGGTGCATGAGTATATATCAGCGTGGGGTGGAGGTTGTCTTTATAGATCCAGTTCTAGGAGCTTAGATGGTTTCCCTCATAGAGTCTGTAAGACTCAGTTAAGGGGAAAAGGAGCATTTGCGTGTGTAGTATGTGTTTCTGTTCGTTATTGCGCCATTTTGTTTGTGTATGTGTGCAGTTATCTCTTTGAATCGGTGTTTAAGTTATGTGTACAGATGAAATGATCCTACAGTTAGAGGCAGACCTGTCAGGACCTATTATTAAGATGTAGGGTTTTTTTTCCCTCTTTTTTTTTTTTTTTTTTTTTTACGAGAGAGAGAGAGAGAGAGAGAGAGAGGAGCAGAGGGAGCGAAAGAATCCCCAAGGAAGCTCCACGCTCAGTGCAGAGCCCGGACGCAGGCCTTGATCCCACGACCGTGAGATTATGACCTGAGCTGAAATCAAGAGTCAGACGTTCAACCGACTGAGCCACTCAGGAGCCCCTCCTCCATGCTTTTGTGGCATTCTGAGCTCTTCTGGAGGCACTCTTCTGAATATTTTCTCTCATTCTGTCTTCTAGCTAAGCTGTTTCCACATCAACTTTATGTTGTTACAGACTTAAACCTATTTTTTTTCCAATTTTTTAATGTTTATTCATTTTTAAGAGAGACAGAGAAACAGAGTGTGAGCAGGGGAGGGACAGACAGAGAGAGGGAGACACAGAATCTGAAGCAGGCTCCGGGCTCCGAGCTGTCAAGAGGTCAGCACAGAGCCTGTCGCAGGGCTCGAACCCATGAGAAGCGAGATCATGGCCTGAGCCAAAGTTGGACGCTTAACCGACTGAGCCACCCAGGCGCCCATAGATTTAAACCTATTAATCTTCTAATAAAAACATAACTAACTTTGTTATCTTGCTTAGGAAGGTCCCCTTCACTTCAACGTTTAACAAATATTTGCCTATATTTTTCTCTGATATTTAAAAAAAAATTTTTTTTAAATGTTTATTTTTGACAGAAAGAGTGACAGAGCATGAGCGGGGAAGGGCAGACAGAGAGGGAGACACAGAATCTGAAACAGGCTCCAGGCTCTGAGCTGTCAGCACGGAACCCGACGCGGGGCTCAAACTCACAGACCGCGAGATCATGACCCGAGCCGAAGTCGGAAGCTCAACCGACTGAGCCACCCAGGCGCCCCCGCCTCTGATATTTTAAATTTACACAGATATTCAAGCCTTCTCTGAGTTATTTTTGTGTATCTTATGAGATGGAAGTCCTTCATTAGTTTCTCGCAGACAGCTGGCCAGTTGTTTCCGTGCTGTATTGAATAATCCTTCATTTTTCCATTGGCCTGTAGTGTTACCTCAATCATATACATCTCCATATGAACATGCCTTTATTTCTGTGCTTGAGATTTCAGTGATATCTAATAATATCTAGATTTCAATGAAATATTTTGCTGATGATATGCCCGTATCAAACTCTTTTGATTATACTTGCTTTTAATGCAGAGAATTATTAAGTTTTCTTGTAAAGTAAAGCTAGTCTTTTGGGACACCTAGGTGGCTCAGTTGTTAAGCATCCGACTCTTGATTTTGGTTCAGGTGGTGATCCCAGGGTCGTGGGATCAAGCCCTGCCCTGGGCTCCAAGCTGAGCATGGAACCTGCTTGAGATTCTCTCTCTTGGGGCCCCTGGGTGGGTCAGTCAGTTAAGTGACTTTAAGCGACTTTGGCTCGGGTCATGATCTCATGGTTTGTGAGTTCAAACCCCGAGTTGGGCTCTGTATTGACAGCTCAGAGCCTGGAGCCTGCTTCAGATTCTGTGTCTCCCTCTCCCTCTGCCCCTCCCCTGCTCGCACTCTGTCTCTCTCTCTCTCTCTCTCTCTCTCTCTCTCTGTCTCAAAATAAATAACCATTAAAATAAATAAAAAAAAAAAAAGAGATTCTCTCCCTCTCCCTCCACCCTTGCCGCTCTCCCCACTTGTGTCACTCTCTCTCTCTAAAATTAAAAAAAGAAAAAACTTCTCTCCCTATTTTAAAAAAATAAAAAATAAAGTAAAGCTAGGTTTTTTTTTTTTTACAAAAATTCATTTTTAATATGGGATTTATTATCATTATTCAGCCAAATTTTACTCTACATATTGCATCATTTTTTCATATGTTGTCTTTCCCCATCTTAAGTTCTTGATCTGACTCATTTTTCATTAAGCGGAAGTAATTCCTTGGTCTTTAGCAAGAATTCTTTGATGATATACTTTCTGAAGTTCCACCTATCTGAAAATAGTCTCCCTTCCTCCACAGGCGAAGGCCATCCTCATTGGTTACAGAAATCTTGGGATTCACAAGTTTATGCTTCCAGCTTCCAGGTTTACAAATACCTGATACGTTTACAAATCTGGCATGTCTCTGATTTTTTTTATGTAACCTTGTTTTCTTTCTTTCTCTCTTTCTCTTCCTTCCTCTTTCTTTCTTTCTTTCTTTCTTTCTTTCTTCCTCTTTCTGCTTACAAAGAGGGTCACATCTGGCCAGCTGCTTCTTTCTGTAAATAAAGTTTTATTGGGACCCAGCTACAGCCATCCATTTCCGCGTTGTCTAACTACCGCACAGGCAACAAGGCACAATTGAATGGTCGCAACAGGGACCATATGGTCCACGAAACCTAAACTATTTACAATCTGGCCCTCTACAGGAAAAATTTGCTGACTCCTTTCTTAACCTAACTCACGGAACACACCTCGCAGAACAGATCTCCAGTGATGGCATTTCAGACCCGACCCAACAGCGATGTGGTAGACTTTTTGGAGCTTGGCGATCTTAGGGCGGTGCTTCTCACCCCACGCCTTGACTGTGGCCTCCTACAAATATGGGAGACCAAGCTTGTAAACCCTCCTCTGAAAGGGTGAACAAGCCAGACATCTGATACCCAGATGGGTCTGTACCAAGTGTAATTCCAAGCGGCCTGCAGGTGCCAATTTCACTCTCTGGGAGTGAGGTGGGCGCCAGGCAGAGAGAAGAGGATGACCTTTTTGAATGGCTTTATAAATTCCGTGGCAGATTCAGCTGTCACGTTATCGAAGCTGCTTATTGCCTGAGAGCAACACTTCCTTCAGGGCAGTGCAATCTTGCTAGTGGAAGACGTTTAATTTATAAGCAGTCTAATTTAATTTTCTCTGTTTGGACAATCTGTAATTTGGTGCTAGAAAGAAACCCTTCGAAGAGCTTTGTTGTCTTAGCTGACAATTACATGGCTTTAAGTTGCCCCAGCTCAGAGGCCCGGTACTCACACTTACGTGGCAGATTTATGTTCTTTTTTTCCTTCAGGTGCTATTTCAAATCAGCACTTGGGTGATAGCAATTTAGGCAGACAAGGTAGCTCGTCTAATTCTACTTATGCCAAATTATGTTCGGTACAAGGGAGCAGAACATTTTAAATCATAGAATCCAAAATCTACAGATTCTTTTAGAGCTCCTAATTGGGGGAGGTAACGTATTCAGGAACACCCTGGGACTCTGGCAGAGCTAATTCGTCTCACCAGAAGGAGCAATTATTATCAAAGACCAGTGTGCCTGGCTCACTCCACATAGGACCAGGCTCACAGAAAGGAATCAGGCTTTTTTAGAATACTGCATTATTCTAAATTTGCTTTCTGTTCCCTCTACGAGAATTTAACTTTCATAAACCACTGAGCAAGCAACGCAAGTTTCAAGACCATTCTAGAGTTCACTGTGTTCATATGTGTCTAGAAATAGTCCAACAGTCTTAGCAGAGGGAAAAATCAAACCCATCTGTTTTGGAGACTCAAAAAAGCTCCCCTTTTCCATCACTGAGTGTTTTGAATTGAGCTCTGGAAAAGCAAGTTCATATGGGTCAAGTCAGGCACTGCAAGCTCCTTATTTCTGTTCTGTCTAGCAAACACTGGCGTAGCACTTGCTGGACTGACAGGCACTGTGGTAAGTACTTGAAAAGTTAAACTTTTAATCTTCACAATAGCCCTATTAGAACAGGTAGTATTATTAAAATCCACTTTGATGAGAACACAGAGACATGAAGCGGTTAAATAATTTGTCCGGAATCATGGAAATAGGAAAAGCCAGGATCAGGATTTATACTCAACAAGCCTGGATCGCAAAGCCCAAGCTTTCATCCACTCAACCCACGCTGCCATCGTGCCCTCTCCACCGGCATCGCCAGCCACAAGAGAGAGCTACTCAAGTCTCATGGCTTCCGGGAAGCATCCTTGACTCACCCTGAGCCACCAACGGCAAGCTCTCCCACCACAGAACTCCTACAGCATTTATCTGCTTCTCCAAACCTCCACTGAGGATACTTGTCTTGGAAATAACATTTCAGAGGTATGCTATAAATCTTACATTCTAAATTTCTTGGGGAGAGTGTGAGCTCAGCACCGTGCTCACTGAATACTTAGTACTGACTTCTGCATTGATCCCTATTGTTCTTAGAATAACTGAGACCCTGTGGATATTTTATTTACTAAAAATGGAGGTGTCCTTTTGAGGTGAGTTGTATGGGAGGCAGATTGCTGGCTAGCATTACAGCTATCTCCCAGCGAGATGAAGAGATCTCACTCAGTCCATGGTGATCTGAGGGCTGTGGCCCCCACTATTTTTGAGTGGACATTTGTAGTTCTTATTCTCTGTTGATAAACCAAACTCCACAGTTTATAATAATCTTTCCCCTCCCTAGCATGAACTAAAATTGCACGTGTTCAAGGTTGGTGTATGAAAAGAAAGTCACTTAGCTATAGACAGACTTGCTCATCCACCAGTTTTCCTTTCAATGCAGCATGGTGGTCTCTCTTTTTTTCAAAATATGACTGCATTTAACTCCCACAGCCTGTGATGTAATCAGTATTGGGACCACTTTGCAGAAGAGAAAACTGAGAACACTAATTGTGTGGTGGTTATTCGCAAACACTACTTTGAGACTCGTGAAAATCTCGGGATCCAATTCTGGAGACTACCAAGATTTTCTTGTAGTTAGCAACTTATAGACTGATTCTGTCTTGAAAAGACCACACCTTTTCAAACACATTGATGGCAGTGGAACTTTCTGTAAAACGAAATGTACACAGAACCAAAACATAAAGCAAAAAAAAAAAAAAAAAAAAGGCAGAGCTCCTCAACTTGGCCTCTAGGACTTTATAGGTCTGAAAAGTACTGCTATAGGTCAAGGATAGCTAAGGGTTTTCTGTGTTATTGGTTAGAAAGGATACAGGCAGGAGCAGGGAGTGGGCAGACTGCATTTTTGATAGCTTTGTGAGTATGTACCTTTTGATTTTCATTGAATACTTTCACATGCAAAGATGCCAAGAGCAGAATTTGTTGAAGTTGCTTAGAATTCCATTTAGATTGTTACTTAAACATCGATTTAGTTCCACTCAAAGCAGATTTTTTACAAAGCAGAGACATGAATTCAAACTCTCTTATTTCACTGGGAGGACATTCTCAGATGAATTAATGGTAGTCTGAAGGACCTCTATCTACCAAGATGGCTCCATACGTTCATAGTTTGAAATACCTTTTCATCTCCTTGGCTCCAAACATTTCACTAAGACTGATGGAAAGCAGAAAGGGGGCAGAAGGGTAACAATGAATAGAGTTGAAATCCCTGTCCTGATGGGTTCCATTGCTGGAAGTTAACAGTAGTAGCTGAGAGTGCAACTTAGGAAGGGTAGTAGGGACTAAAATAACAAGATGGAGAATTAGAAGTCAGTGCCCAAAGATAAGAGCTGGGTTTTAACAAGGCTTGCAGACTTGTTAAAATAGACCAAGGAGGGGAGGGGGGGGGGTTGAAATGCTGCCCAACTGAGTTCTGGGCTTAGGGCTTTAAAAGAAGCTGTGTAGTAGTTATTTGCAAATACTACTTTGAGACTCATAAAGATCTCAGGATCCAATTCTGGAGACTATCAAGATTTTCTTGTAGTTAGCAACTTATAGATTGATTCTGTCATAGACCACACATTTTCGAACACATTGATGGCAGTGGAACTTGGGCGCCTAGGTGGCTCTCTCCGTTGAATGATTCGACTTTGGCTTAGGTCATGATCTCGTGGTTCATGAGTTCGAGCCCCACACCAGGCTCTGTGCTGATAGCTCAGAGCCTGGAGCCTGCTTCAGATTCTGTGTCTCCCTCTTTCTCTGCTCCTCCTCTGCTGTCTCTCTCTCTCTCTCTCAAAAATAAATAAACATTAAAAAAAAGTTTAAAGGAAGCTGTGTCCTGACATTTGTACAAACAACCAGCAATGAGGCAGCTCATGGCACTGAATCTGTGACGTCTCGATGCCCCTGCAGAACAGGTACTCCTAATTGCATAGTAAGGCATGTTTTGAAATCGGAGACAAAGTGCCTCAGGGCAGAAAAGTCAAAATTATGAAAGTGATAAAGGCATAGAAATAGAAAACAAAAATAAAACAGAAATCAACATTTCCCTGAAAATGAACCTGCAAAGCCGACTTTCATGCTTAAGAAGAAAACTAATGCTATGAAAGACTAATATTGACAGAGGTTTTCTATTCTGTTCCATGAGTTTCTCAGTCCCTCTCTTTGTCAATATCAAATGCTCTTGATTATATGTTTTACCATATGTATACATTTTACTATATAGGACAAGTTCCCAATCTCTTACTATTTTTCTTCAAAATTGTGTTGGTTTTGACCCTTAGCTATTCCGTCGTACTTACTAGATAAGCTTGCCACATTCCATTCAAATCATGTTGGGATACTTATTGGAATTGAATGGAATTTAGAAAGCATTTATATTTTTACAAAGATATAAATGAGATTTGCTTACATATGAAGCTGGACTATTTATGAGGCTATCCAAGTCTTTCTGTAAATGCTTTGTAATTTTCTTCAAAAAGGTCTTGGACATCTAGTTTTTTTTGCTATTGTGGATTCGACTTTAAACATAACATTGTAGATTAGTTGCTACTGTTGTGTACTTTACCTTACATGAATGACCACTGAGTTGACAAAGAATTCTTGGGAGCTGGAGACCAGGAGACGATGAACTAATATCGTCATAGTGTCAAGGAGAAAAAAAATGACCAACTTAGAATTTTATGTTCTGCTAGACTGACATTCAAAAGAGAAAAATAAAAGAGATGCTCTTCAGAGTACAAAGGCTATGAGAATTTACCACCTACAGATCCCTGCCAAAATACAGATTAAAAAATTATGATTTATCTTAGCAGAAAAAAAATAACCCAGTGAAAAAGTGGAGGAAGCAAAACCATAGGAGATTGGTAGATTGTTTTTTTTTCCTTATTGTTCTTCAGCTTCATTATCATGTTTCTAGGTGTGGACTTATCTACATTTATCCTGCTGAATATGCAAAATATACTTTGTTCTGAGGTCCTTTCTTTTCTTAATTCTGGAAAATTCTCAGTTATTATCCTTCCACATTTTCTCTTTTTTTTTTTCCTTTGAAACTTTTATGAGAGTACCCTAGAAAATGCAAAAATGCTATATTTTTGGTGGATGTCATTCCTTTGCTTCTCCTTTTAAACGTCTTTGACATGGTCACTTTAAAATTCTTTATCAGACAGTTTCTCAAAATTGGTTTAATTTGGAGTGAATCAATAAAATAGAGACAAATGACCAGATAGTGAAACGGGCAAAGGTTATATCCAATAAATAAATAAATAAATAATCACAGGATAAGAAATCTAAATGGCCAAATAAACATACAAATGTTTGCTCTCATTGTAAAAATAACAAAAACACTCACACAGCATTTACTGATGCCAAGCACCATTCTAAACCCTTTATCTTAACTCATTAAAACATCAAAAACTCCTATTTTTTGATGAAAAGGGAACATAGAAATGGAAAGACTAAGTAACCTGCTTAAAGATAAACATGGGGTGGTGACCTGGGATAAACCCAGGCAGAATGGTTGGCTGTGAACTGTGCTATCCAGTATGATAGCCATGAGCTACGTGTGGTTATCTAATTCAAATTAAAATTAGTCAACATTAAATAAAATCAAACATTCAGGTCCTCCATTGCACTGGCTACATTTCAAGTGCTCAGTAGCCACATGTGGCTACATGCTTTACCATATTGGATGGAGCAGGTATAGACGATTTCCATGATGTAGCATCACTGAGAAGGGAAACTGAACCTCAGTTTTTCTTCCTGCCAAGTAAGACTGCTTATGGGCTTTACTTTCTTAAATTTTTACAATGTGCAATATACATTTATATTCTTCTCTGAGCCTTCTACTCCTTTCTATTCCTCCCCATGTGGACTAATGAAATTAACTAGGCAGCCTCTGCCAGATTTGATGACAGAGTCCGTTTCTCTACAGTAGACATGAGCCCAGGGATTCAGGGGAGCTGTGTGATGCCTAAGCTCCCCTTCTGGCATCTCAGGATAAAGTCTCATCATCTGGTACCTGAGGTGTCTCTTACTTTCAACCTGAAAGAGCCTACTAGACTTAGAATACTTGGTCTTCCATTTCAAGCTGGTGCTCACACATTCATTACTCATTATTTTTAAAAATGTTAAATATATATATTTATATTAAAAGAAAATATTAAAAAACATAAACCATTGTCAATTCTGGTTATTCAGAACCTAGATGTTTGTTATGTTTCGTACTGCTCTGTAATTTGTAAATTTTCCCTTCAGAAAATAAGTATTATGAGAAAAATGATGTAATACCCATTTTACAGATATGACTCACGAGCCCCCAGAGAAATCAAATAACCCACGCAAAGTCATAAAGCAAATAAGTGATTTGAGAAATGGGGTCTCACCTGGGCGCCTGGGTGGCTCAGTCGGTTGGGCATCTGGCTTCAGCTCAGGTCACGATCTCACAGTCCGTGAGTTTGAGCCCTGCACTGGGCTCTGTGCTGACAACTCAGAGCCTGAAGCCTGCTTTGGGTTCTGTGTCTCCCTCTCCCTCTGCCTCTCTCTCTCTCGCCCTCTCTCAAAATAAATAAACGTTAAAAAATAAAGGGTTCTTATCTTTCTCAGAGCCAAATTAGCTAGCTACCCCACAACTAAAAGCTCCTAGAGTCAGTAATTTATCTCTTCTTTGCTGCCACATAGAAATAGCCTGGTTTTTACTCTGCCTTTGGAGAGCCTGGAAAAAAGGAAATGCATGATTTTCTCTGGGACTGAAAGGTGATGGGTCTCTCAGAGGACAAGTGCCTCATGATGGGCTGGTGCATGGTAGTCACACTGTAAAGATTTGTTGGGTTGAACTAAACCGAACTAAATTCAATTGAACTGAGCTCAAAGAAGAGGGGTGGGGATTCCCCTTCCCGAACATCTTGGGTGAAACAGCAATCACTTCTCCAGGGCTGGTAGAATCCAGGCATCCACAAGCACAATGTAGCTACAGTGTTTATAGCTGAGGTGAGTTACGCCTGTTGAGTAAAGCAGTCATCTTTCTAATTTCATAAACAGCGACGGAACTCAGGAAAAAGAAAGAAAAGACAAAAGGACTCAGGACGATTTGTCACTGAAAATTTATTTTCCTGGTTTTGCTTCTGTTTTTGTTTTACTAATAACTTCTTTACATCTGGGAACAAATGTGTCAAAGCATTTATTAGAATGGATTCTTTCATTTTGTTCAAAACAACTTGAGGAAATATTTTTTAGATGTCTAGAAAAGACATCGTAGGTAACTTTGGAATTAGCATCAGAAAATCCTTTCTTTTATTACAATCTTCCAGTATTTGCTGGTTTGTCCTTCACTCTCTATGTATATGTTGCCTTTAACATGTCACTTTTCCAGGTGACAACTGCCCTAAAGAGGCCAGGTTCCCACAGCAATATGTCAGAAACGATAAGCTTTTTTTTTTTTTTCGTTGCACACAGCTAAACTAGGACTTTTAAACACGAAGCTTTCCAGTCTATTACATGCTTACGAACCTTTGTTTTGCTGTCACTCGGAGGGAAAAAGTGTACAAATCAATTGGGCCAGGGTTGGTTTTTTTCTTTGAATTAACTAGTGAAACCTTTTTCTTCTCTATTCCTTTTTACTTACACGACTTGTAGTGTCTTAATTCCTACTAATGGTTCCAGCCAACTGTACTGCGTGGTCCTCCAAGTTGCAGGAGGCACAATGCTTTGGGATCAAATCAATCATAGCTCTACAAACGAGAACAAACTACGGAACTCATGCTAAAATAGCAAAGCCAATTGTCCCTACTTTTAATAATGCAGCTTTGCACACGGAGCACATAATGACCTTTAAATTAAGAAATTAGTTACATTTCCTTGATAGCTCACATTCTTATTAGCATGATTGGCATGCTTCCTTGGCCTCCGTCTAATTATTCATAAAATGTCATCTTATACGAGAGGTCTCATTTTCCATTTAATTTTTCAGTTTTTAAAAAAATATTATTATTACTATTACTAGCATTATTATTATCAGCAGCAATATTAAATGGCATATGCCCAGTTTTTGTGTAAAAGGAAGAAAAAGAAATGAAAAGATCTTTTCTGTGAGATGGAAACTGGTAATTACGCTCCGCTAAGCACATCACGGACGCCCAGCTGGCGCAATTAAAGAAATAGCTGATCAGTTCCAGTTATTGATTCTGCTAACATGTTTGTTCACGGTTGCTTCTTGTCTAATTAGTTTTTTCTGCTTTCTTAGTCTAAAAGCATACCTTTCCAGACAGGGCTATTTTCAAACATTAGCGAGCAAGACTTCCTTCGGCGGCCTTCTAGGGTTTGTTTGTTTGTTTGTTTCTTTGACACACACAGTTTGTGTATTCATTTGTTCATTTGGCAATGAAAACTAGACTTTTCTCTGAATTCCTTACTGAATTTCAAACCTGGATTTTACATGCTTCTCCTTTTAAATGGATATCCCCGTCGCGTTGCTACAGCCACGTTTGACGCTGTTGTCATCGCCCATGACGTGCGACTAGGGCCGCTGCGCAAACACTGGACAAACTGAAAATACCTCCAAGATGTCGCGGGTCCTATTTGGCGAGGCTTGGGGGAAACGATTATTCTGTCTTCTGCCAAAAGGAAATCTCTAACTCACTGTGATTTCCATTTCCTTAACGTAGACTCGACCGGAACAGCGAAAATGTTTTCGCTGTTAACAAACCGCAGGCAACCTGCGTCAATTTCCAGGAACAAAAGCTCACGGTCTGGGTCCTGGAAAACTGACCGAAGGAACGCAGCGCTGCGGCAGGAGCCAGGGCGTGCGGTAGAGACGCGCTGCCTTTGTCAAAGTTGCGGAAGTAGAGCCTGAAAACACGACACCAGATGCTGGTGTGAAATGGGGGCAGAGCGTCCCTGGCCCAGCAGAGTTGTTTACCAATAAATCCCGCCCTGGCTCTGTGGTCCTGCTCTGTAGAAATGGCAGCTGTCACGAAGCCCAAGGACGCTGGTGTGCCGTCAACGTTTTAATCACTTCATGGGCAGGAAAAAAAAAAAAATGTTGCTCTTTTTTTAAGACTATTTTTTTTTTTTTCCCCAATGCAAAATTTAGGAGCAAAGGCGTTTGTTTACCTAAGCATTAATAATGAGACAGAAAAGAAGTTGAGTCTTTCGGTAAGAATTCCTACTCTCTGGGTAAAATAGGATGGGACCCATCCATTTTCATCTGGTGTTTTTACTGGTAATTGCTGATTTAGTTGGTCCTGTTGCTATAAACCTTTCAAACCATGGAGGATGAGCCAGTTTTCCTTCTTCAACAAAAGAGCATCTTGCAGATTATAATATTCCATTAACTTTACAGTTTTACTTTTAGCATCACATCGAGGCCTTGGGACACTTTGATTCAAACGATAGAAAATTAATTTTCACTTTTTTATTACATTTGCCATGGAACACTACTGATGACATCGCTGCTGTGGCATAAAAATGACACAAGAAATTATGAATTTTATTTCCTTCAGGGAAAAGAAAGCGGACAATTAAAAGCTTTACCGTTCCCTGTACCCATCCTCAAAGTTCACAGAAGACTGACGTTTGGGGGTGGGGGGAAAGAAAAGGAAAATGCAAGACAAGAAAAAAGAAAGAAGGAAAATACGAAAAAGGTTAAGCTTTTAAAAGTTCTGTTCAAATCATTAGATTTGGGTGTAACACATGATATCAAGTAAGAATAAGAACGAATTATAGCAACTCAAATAGAAAAAAAATCCGACAACAGAGGCAGACTTCAAACATGGTAATGAAACCCAACTATGGCTCTTGGGGCAAACCCTGCCCACTACCTGCTTTCCTAAATAAAGTTTTATTGAAACGCAGTCGCATTCAACCTCCATTTACATACTGTCTAGGTTGCTTTTGCATTAAAATAGCAGTCCTTAGTAGCCCGGACAGAGAATATGGCCCTCAAAGCCTAAAATAGTTACTATTTGCTTTGTACAGAAAATGTTTGCCAACTTTGGGCATTTTATCCTTTAAAAAGAAAACAGAAATAATGTAGGAACTCCCTTGTTTGTTAGTTCTTTTTTTCTGGCACAAAAATAATCAGTTTAGTTGTTGTTGCAATGATTTATAATTCCAGGTCCTTTCCGAAAGGGAATCCCAAAGGAAATCCAGTGAGAATCAAAGCCTAAAGGAAAACTGGAACTTTGGAGCACTCTTCAAGAAATAAATGTGCTGCTACAGTTCATTTACTCAGATATTTAGAAGGCACTGAGCCAAATAGGAGATCCTGTCTGCACACGTTTTATTCAGTGTATTACAAATCGGTAATTTGTGGAGCCCGCTTGGGATTCTCTCTTTCCCTCTCTCTCTCTCTCTCTCTCTCTGCCCCTCCCTCGCTTGCTCACTCTCTCAAAATAAATAAATAAACTTAAAAAAAAATCAAACAAAACAAAACCCAAAAAGAGAAATTGGTAATGCTTTAGCTTCCGTAATGTTGCTCAAAGTCGCTCGTTTCCCTACTAATTTCTTCCATAGCTTCTGTCGCTATCTGGCTTACCTCCTTTACATCTGTTTAACTCCATTGCCTCCACTGAGCCACAGAGTTCATGTCCCACTATTCTGTCCCTCAGGATCAGTTTACCTTTTTCGTCACCAGCCCCTATAAATCTCTGCCTCCCCGTTTCCCACCCTCATTTCTACCTCAAGCATTTAGTCGTTGGAGACTCTCTTTTTCCCATTCAAAACTCATTCAAAAGGGAGGATCCACACTGAGGTCACTAGGGTATGGGAACCGATCAGATGAAGACCACTCTCATCAGCACCACTCTCATCAGGGTGGTCAGATGAAGACCACCCTGGGGGATATCGTTTCTAGAGGGCAGTCTGTGAAGGTTGGGGTGAGGCGTGGCCTCTGAACATGAGGCTTGGATCATTGTCTTTACGCTGCTGAAGGTATGTGACCAAGCTTCTGCCCACATCTAAGACTTTTGGCCAACCATGTGCTTTCTCCACTACGCTTGCTCTGAACCCACCATGTCCCTTCATTAGGTGGTATCAGGGACCAAATTCTCCAATAAATTGCGAATTCCCTGAGGGCAACGGCGGTTTCACACTCACCACTGTATCTCCAGCACGTGGCACAACATTGGGTCTGAAACCCAGGCTCACTGAATATTTGAATACGTGAGCATATTCTGCTGCACAAAATGCCCCCATAACTGTCCTCTTGACTCAGAGTAAAAGCCAAAGTCCTCACCAGGGTCCCCAGGACCCACATGGTCTGGTTTCATTTTCTTTCATTTTCTTTCTGACTCACCCTTTGCTCTGTCCTCTAGTGACTCAGTTTTTCTTGCTGCCACCTCAGGGCCTTTGTACGTCTTGTTTCTTCTGTCCAGTTATACCCATGGCTTACCACCTTCCTTTCTTTCAAGTTTCCCCTCAAATGGCATTCTTTCCCATAATCGTCCGTCCTCTTAAGCCTGCTTTATTTTTTTTCCCCACACACTTGTCACCTTCTAAGATGATACATAATATGCCTTCTTATTTTTCTTGCTTTGTACCTCTCTCCATTAAAACATGAACTCCACAAAAGCAGGGGATTTATCTGTTTTCCTTGTGATTGTCTTCCCGGGATGTAGGACAGTGCCTAGGACACAGCGGGCACTCGGTAAGTCTTTTTTGAATGAATTTTTTTAAAGCATGTGAGCAAGAAGCATTCTTCCCTCCATCTTCCCACCCTGACTCTGTGTTGTAAATACGCACAATGGCTAACTTATAAAAACGTGCTTCTTTCCCTGCTCCCCACCGCCCCCCTCCCACACACTGTGTTTTCTATTCCGTGAGCTTCATTTCACCTTCCGCTGAAATCTTCTCAAATTAAAACAAACAACACAACACCTTATTCCACAACAACAACAACAAACACCTTATTCCTCCCATCCCCAACTCCATATGCATTAAGACCCTTGTTACAATGGACTCCTTCAAACCCACGCGGTATCTCTGCCCTGCTGCTTGAAAAACCACAGGATCTACACCCCAAGTGGTCGTCTTGGCCCATCCCACCGGGTCCCAGATGGCACAGATTTTCCAGACAGCGAATCTAATATATGTGGAGTCAACAGGCCATGGTGTCCTATGCCTACAGAGGAGAGAACCTCTACAGAGTGATCATCATTATGTAGCCATATGACAGTCCTTTCCCCTGACATATGGGCTGGGAATTGGGATGGCTGTCACCCCACGTAGATCCTAAATTGCTGAAGGGCAAAAGAGCATTTCTTCGGACCAGGTAAAACCTCATCGCGGCTGGCGTGGTGCTTTTGTCTCGGTAAGCATTCAGCAGAGATGCTGATAGACAACAGAAACGAGAAAACAGAAGAGAAAGCGGGCAATGGATTAGCTATTTGTTTAGAATTATGACACCGCCATATGCAGGTAATGGCGCTAGTGGGAATGGGGCGCTGCGCACAGGGGAAGCTGTTTTGACAACATATGTGATGTGTATACGGAGAGACGCAAATGCAAAGACTATGCATACGTACAGCGAATCCAGATACGTTTATATCTGGATGACTCCGTGCTCTTTCCACGTAATATCCAGTGTGCAAAACAGATATTCACGGAAAAATTTATTCTTTTGTTTCTGCAATTTTCAATGTGTAAATATTTTTTAAAACTTTTTTAATGTTATTTATTTTTGAGAGAGAGAGAGAGAGAGAGAGACAGAGCGCAAGCAGGGGAGGGGCAGAGAGTGAGGGAGACACAGAATCCGAAGCAGGCTCCAGGCTCCGAGCTGTCAGCACAGAGCCCGACGTGGGGCTCGAACCCACAAATGGCGAGATCGTGACCTGAGCCGAAGTCAGACGTTTAACGGACTGAGCCACCCAGGAACCCCAATTTTTAAATATTTTTTAATGTTTATTTTATTTTTGAGAGACAGAGAGACAGAGCGTGAGCAGGGGAGGGGCAGAGAGAGAGAGAGAGAGAACTGGAGAGAGACAGAATCAGAAGCAGGCTCCAGGCTCTGAGCTATCAGCACAGGGCCCGAAGTGGGCTTGAACTCATGAACTGTGAGATCATGACCTGAGCCGAAGTCGGAGGCTTAACCAACTGAGCCACCCAGGCAACCCTGCAATTTTTGATTTTCAAGCAAAATTACAGTATGTGTTTTTCCATAACAAAATATAAGATGTGGCGTTCCCTGAGTGAGCTTTGAGTCTCATAGTCGATAGGTAATTTTAAATTGAATTAAGCTAATGCAGCTCTTATTTATGATATCAACTTATTTATTTCTCAGTTGGGGAAAAAATATGACCACCTTACCAGGGTGGCTGATGATTAAAAAAAAAAAAAACAAACCACAAAAGTATAAATGATTAAAAGGTGATGTGAGCTTCCTCTGGGGAGTGTGGGAACTGAAATCTGCATTAAGGTCTGGGGTGACAGCGCCCGCTGCCCTCCCACAGAATCTGTCCCTTTGTCGCACTTCTGTATCTGCTTTTGTCTCCTTCTACTGCAACCTTACTGTTGTCCTTCCTTCCCTGCCTTTATATCCCCTCCGCTGCTCCAAATACCCTTCTCATCAGCTTGTCCGTGATCGCAGGACGGGTGAGGCACAATGATGAAGGCAAAGGAGGAGGACGGTTGGCCCTAATTCCACCGTCACAGCCGTGAACCAGTGTCCCCATGCCCGCCTTCCCTGCGGTCCACCACCACAGTGCCTTCTCATCTCAGTCCTGATTCCCTCCTTTTCCCCCGTGTCTGCTCCCGGTGTCTCAGGATGCCTCACATACTACACGCCTCATTCCAGAGTTCCTACCATGGTTCTGTATTCAGAGAGTAAGGAGCTTTTAACGCAAGCCATGGATCTCCTTTGGCCATAGGAGCCCCACCCCCAACCTCAGTAGCTTCAGACCTACAACCAACACATGCACGCTGAATGGCGTGAGAAGAAACCTCTGCTCTCACTTCCAGGCCTGCGGTAAAGAATAGGAACGTTCCCCACATTCACCTTGGCCCTAGTCATGCACTTCCTCCCAGGGACATTGTCATGCCCGGTGACTGGAGCGTTCAGTACCATAGAGCAGAAGAGCCTCAGTAAGTACGTGAGAATGGGGGTAGGTGGATCGTGGCCACAAACACCCAGCCACCAAGTTCAGAAGGGAAGAGAGAAACCTCGCAACCGTTGGAAGCTTTTTCTTTAGCTTTACTGAAATATAATTGACATATAATATTGTGTTCGTTTAAGGTGTATGTGTGATAATTTGACACACGTATCTATCGTGAGATTAGTACCACCGTAGGGTTAGATATCTCCTCCATCACTCACATAAGTACTGTGTGTGTGTGTGTGTGTGTGTGTGTGTGTTGCGATAAAAAGCATTTAAGGGGCGCTTGGGTGGCGCAGTGGGTCAAGTGCCTGACTCTTGAGCTTGGCTACGGGTCATGATCTCAGGGTTTGTGAGTTCGAGCCCCGCATTGGGTTCTGCACTGATGGTGCAGAGCCTGCTTGGGATTCCGTCTCCCTTTCTCTCTGCCCCTCCCCTGCTTGTGTTTTCTCTCCAAACAAATAAATAAACATTAAAAATTTTTTTTTAAACTTTAAGGTTTACTGTCAGCAATTTTCAAGTATATAGTACAGTATTGTTAACTACAATCACAACACTGTGCGTTAGATCCCCAGAACTTACTCGTATTGTAACTGGAAGTTTAAGCCCTTTGACCAACATCTCCCTATTTCCCCATTTCCCCCACCATGCAGGCGTGGCAGCTACCATTCTACTCTCTGTTTCCGTGTTTGGATTTTTAGACTCCACATATAAGTGAGATCATATAGTATTTGTCTCTCTCTGTGGTCACAAATGGTAGGATTTCCTCCTTTTTTACGGCTGAATAATATTCTTGACGGAGGTGTTATCGCTGTTAGCTTCCTTCTTGGAACTGTTCTTGCTGTATCCTCTACGTTTTGATGGATTGTGTTTTCAATTTTGTGTGTTTCCAGATATTTTTTGGTTTCCCTTTTGATTTCTTCTTTGACTCATTCATTGTGCAAGAGTGTATTGTTTATTTCACACCTGTTGTGAATTTTCCAGTTTCCCTGCTGTTATTGATTTCTACTTTCAAACCAACGTAGTCAGAAAAGATACTTGGTATGACTTCCATCTTCTTAAATTTGCGAACACTTGTTTTGCTCGTTTTGCTAACGCTCTGTTCTAGAGACTGCTCCACATGCACTTGAGAAGAATATGTATTCTGCTGTTGGATGCACATATCTTTTTGTGCACTTTCGCTTTGAGCCTATGTGTGTGTCCTAGAAGTTAAAATGATTGGAGAGTTTAATCCGTACGTTTAGAATAATTATTGATAGGTATGGGCTTATCAGTGTGATTTTTTAAATTAATTTATTTTTGAAAGAAAGAGAGAGAGAGAGAGAGAGAGGACAGAGGAGAGAGAGAGGGAAAGGGGCAGAGAAAGGGAGAGAGAGAATCCCAAGCAGACTATGCACTGTCAGTGCAAAGCCCAACACTGGGCTCGAACTCACCAACCATGAGATTGTAACCTGAACTGAAATCAAGAGTTGGACGCTCGACCGACTGAGCCACCCAGGCACCCTTTACCAATGTGATCTTATTAATTATTTTCTGACCCGTGTTCCTTCCTTCCTATATTGATGTCTTTCTTTGAGAATTGATATTTTCCATGGTCGTATGTTTTGATTCTCTTCTTTTTATCTTTTGTGCATCCACTATATATTTTTTTGCTTTGGGGTTACTATGAGGCTTGCATAAAACATCGTAACAGATATAGCTCTCTATTTTATGTTCATAACAACTTTGATCACATACGAAAGCAAAACAAAACAAAACAAAACGAAAACCACTACCCATTTACTCCATTCTTTTATGTAGTTTATGTCAGAATTTCCTTCTTTTTGTATCACATACTCATTGAAAATTATTGTTGCTATCGTTATTTTTAATACTCTTATTCTTTAATCTTTATGCTTGAGTTAAGCAGTTAGCACATCCAACATATTACAGTATTAAAGTATCCTGAATTTGATTATATACTTACCCTTACTGCTATAACGTTTCTGCTGAGAAATCTGCTGATAGCTTTCTGGGAGTTTCTTTGTAAGTTGCAAGCTTCTTTTTCTCTTGCTTCTTTAAAGATTGCCTCTTTGTCTTTGATTGTTGACAGTTTTGTTGTACGTATCTTGGAGAAGATCTCTCTAAGTTGAGTTTTTGGTGAGCTTATGAGCCTTGTGAACTTGGACGTTGAAATCTCTCCCCAAATTTGGGAAATTCATAGCCATTTTACCTTTAAATAAGCTTTCTCCCCCTTTCTCTCTTTCTTTGTCTTCTGGGACTCCAATAATTTGCAGATTGTTTCTTTAGAAGGTTTCCTATAGACCACAGACGGTTTCTTCACTCCTTTTTCATCCTTTTCTCTTTGTTCTCTTCTTGGGTAATTTTAAAGGTCCTGTCCTCTAATTCACAGATTCTTTCTTCTGTTTGAACCACGTGGCTATTGATGCTGTCTACTGCATTTTTCTGTATTTTATTCATTGTAATCTTCAGCTCCAGAATTTCCGTTTGGTCCTTTTTCACAATTTCTTTTTGTTAAATGTCTCCTTTGGTTCATGTATTCTTTTCCTGATTTCATTTCATAGTCTTGCTCTGTTTTCTTGTAGATCATTGAGCTATTTTGAATCCTTGATGGGGTAAATCACAGATCTCCAAGTCGTTAGAGTCGGCTCCTAGAAAACTTATCGTGTCCCTCTGTATTGTTAGGTTTCCTTGACCTTTTATGGTCTTTGAAGTCTTGCCTCGCTAACTTCACTTTTGAAGTGGCACTCACCTCCTCCAGTCTTTGCTGACTGACTTCAGGAGAGACATACTTCCCATCGGCACTGCTAGGGATCCTGAGACTCTCAGACCTTCTACGGATATACCTGCTCCACATTTCTTGCTCTCTCTTATGGCAGAATTCTTATGTTTGTATGCCCTCTCTAGATCCTGCAGGGCCAAGCCATATGTCCATACCCTCAGTTTTGGTTTTCCAAGGGGATTCTCTCCCAGGCCCACAGATTCAGACTGGCTTTCTGTACATGCTTATTAGCCGCCTGCAAAATCTCACTCCTGCCGCCATCTGGAGCATGCACAGGCAATCCACCACAGAGTGAAGGCAGGTGTGTGGATGAGGCACATGGAATGCTGCGGGTGCCAGTGGACCAGGTGGGGGTATCTGTGGGCAAGACATCACCGGTGGCTCATAGACAGGCCTCCTGATTGAGTCCTGATGTGCTCAGAATGATCCTTGTCCCCTATATATGTTTTGTTCTGAGTCCCAGCTGCTGTTCCTCCAGTCTGTCATGTTGCCTAGCCATGCAGCTCATGACTCAGTGCTCTGGATGTGGCAAGAGGGAAAGGTCCTCTTTGGCAGGGTCCCGCAAGGCTAGGGAAGCCAGGAACTCACTCACATGCCATCACTTTCCCCCACAGAAGAAATCAAGGCTCTCTTGTCATCAAGCTATACTTCCCTGGGGGAGGAGGAATGCAGGAAAAGTTAAACGTTTCCTCTCACCCTCTCCAAGACATCCAATCTTATTATTTTTCTTTCCTACAATGGTATGCTAGAACTTTTTTGCTGGGTTCTGGACTTCTACAAAGCCTCTCTCCTCTGTGAGTGATTATCTCCAGGGAGTCTCAGACCATGGTTGGGAGGGGCGGGAGCCAGTCTTTGGGGCACTTTGGGTCCACAACCAAGACTGAAGTCTATATGCCTATTACCTGATGCATAGGTGGGTGAGAATTCTCCCAGGTCCCTTGATGTATGGCTGCTGACAGAACTAAAGTAACATGGGGCTGTAGTCAAGTCCTTGGAGGTACAGAACTGCTTGCTGGTCTAGTGCTGGGACAATGGTTGACAAGTCAGCTACCTAAGTGCAGACCTGTCTTCTAAAAACAGCTCTCCTCATTTGTCGACTACACCGGGTTTCCCAGTCTCCTATCTGGATCCCTCAGCTCCCGCAAAAACACTTTTGCCCATGGATCAATGCCAAATTGTTGCTGTTGAGGGCAAGGCATGAATGAGGGATATCTTATTTGGCCCATGCCACTCTCTGGAAACTTTAAAAGTTGTCAAAAATGTACAGCCCAGTTGAAAACCGTCAGCCTGAATTCCATGATAAAACTTCCTTTATCTTTGGTTAAGCTTCATCTGTGTAGATATTTACACTCCAACAGTTAACTAATCTACCTTCCATACCAGTTTGGCCTAAACTACGTCCTCCAAATTCTAATGTTGAAATCTTAATCCCAAGTACCTTAGAATGTGACTATATTTAGAGATAAGATCTCTAATGGTGTCATTAAGTTAAAATGAGGTCACTAAGGTGGGCTCTAATCAGACATGACTTGTATCCTCATAACAAGAAGAGAAGGACACAGATACACATAGAGGGGAGACCACATGAAGACACACAGAGAAGATGGCCAACTACAAGCCAAGGAGGGAGGCTTCTAGATAAAAAACAAAACAAAACAAAACCAACTCTGCTGATCCCTTGATCTCTGGAATTGGGAGAAAACAAATTCTTGTAGTTTAAGCCCCTTAGTCCATGGTAGTTATTACAGGAGCCCTAGAAAACTAATACAACACCCTCCTATACACTGTCAGTGGTTTGCAAATGACATGGCCCTAAGTGACAATTTAAATACGTCTAACTTTGTTTCCATGTGAATATTTTGTGCAAACTCTTAATCCTTTAGGGAAAAACTTTTGAAATGCTTTCTCTGTTGAGGACTGCTACCTAGAAGGGATATCAAGTACTTTTCAGATCCCACTTTTGTCATTTTAAAGACATACACTAGAGGTACCTACCTGAGAAATCTTTCTAATTTCTAAATTCAGGGATTAGAGATCTGTCAATTCTCGCAGTGGCAGAGACTGCTATCGTTCTTTCTCCCCTTCTCCCACTATAATAGAGGCTTTAGAGAGGCAAAGCCAGCACCAAAGTAAGAGTATATATCCCAGTAAGGAAGGTTTGGCCATAAAGCTAGGATCTGGCTAATGAGATGTGACTTGAAGTATACATCCTTTGAGACATATCAAGAGAGTAGAAAAAAAACATGCCCTTCTTTTCTTTCCTTTTACCCTTGAGTCCAAGTGGAGAAATGGCGATGAGTGGAAATGATGACTACCTTGGGGACAAAAGCAATGCCTGCAGGATCGCAGATATTGAGATGGAAGAAGTTTGGTCCCCAACACAGCTGAGCTACTCAACATCCCAAGCTGTTCAGACTGCTACGTGAGAAAGATATACTTTCTAACACCTTTAAGCCACTGCATTTTGGAATTATAATTATAGTAAACTAGATTGTATCTTGACTAACACAAGGGGAACTGTGAAAGAAGAAAGCAGGTAAAGATCTGGAAAAAAGTGCAAGTTCCTCACGTATATCATTTATCCCTGCATTAATAGTTAAAATCCATACTTTTCTACAAATCAATAAGGAAAAGACAGATGACCAGGTAGGAAAAAGGAGCAAGTTACTTGAAAAGGTGCTTCCCAAAGAAGCTATCCATATGGACCACAAACATGTGCAAGGGTGTTCCGTCTCATTAGTTATGAAAAACAATACTACCTCGCGACCTCTGGAATGGCTAAAATCAAAACCATTGGTGACACCAGGTGTTGGTGAAGATGTGAAGAAACTGGAATTTCCTATGTTGTTTGCTGATGGGAAGGTAAATGGAACAGTCATTCTGAAAACCATTTGGCAGGTGTTTACCACCAAGAGTTGATCGTGTCCCACCACTTATAACACCTAAAGAAATGTGTACGTGTATTTCCCAAAAGATATCTAGTAGAATGTTCATAACAGCATTGTTCATCCCGGCCCCAGATTGGAAACATGCAAATGTCTCCCAGTAATAGAGTAGATGAATAAATCGTGGCATGTGCATACAATGGAATAGCATATGGAAATTATACCAGACAAACCACTGCTACACAAAGCAATATGGGTAAATATTGCAAATGTGATGTTGAGTCACAGGAGCCTGTACACACAAGTAGAGAAACTCTCTGACCTAGGGCTTCCGGCCAATGAGAATCCTGGGTTCTAGTAAATCCTGGCCCGTTCTTCTCCGTTTGCTTCCTGATTCCTTCGTGACATCAACACACAAACACAACTTGAATGAGGATATTCAGGACTTAAACAAAGACATATTCTTCTTCCTAATCTAGGTTAGCCAATTAAAATAGAAGGAGGCTAACTGATACATGATCATAAAAGGGTAAAACTTTATAAGTAGGAATTTATAAGACGGGAACGCATGAGTTTTAGATTACAAAGCAAAGGGCATACATTTCCAGTGTCTGAGTGCATTACTTGAAGCTGATATTCATCAAGGAAGGGTTGTAATTGACTGACAAGAGAGGAGATGGGCAGAGAAAAGTGTTGGTAATAGGAATAGAGGAGAAAGCCCTCATTAAAAAGTCATCTGAGGGGCACCTGGGTGGCTCAGTCGGTTGAGCGTCCGACTTCAGCTCAGGTCATGATCGCATGGTTTGTGCGTTTGAGCCCTGCATCTGGCTCGTTGTTGTCAGCACAGAGCCCACTTCAGATCTTCTCTCCCCCCCACCCCCCGCCAATCTTTCTGCCTCTTCCCTGCTTGTTCTCTCTCTCTCTCTCTCTCTCTCAAAAATAAATCTTTTTTTAAAAAAAGAAGTAATCTGAATATGGAGGGCCTGGGTGGCTCAGTTAGCTAAGCGTCCAACTTCAACTGAGGTCATAATTTCATGGTTCCTCAGTTCAAGCCCCACATCGGGCTCTCTGCCATCAGCACAGAGCATGCTTGGGATCCTCTGTTGCCCTCTCTTACTGTCTCTCTCCTGCTGGCACATGCTCTCTCTCTCTCTCTCTCTCTCTCTCTCTGCGTCTCAAAAATAAATAAACATTAAAAAAAAAAAAGACATAATCTGAATATATGGCAGAAAGAAGCTGTATTTAGAAAACTAGGCTTTGGAGCCAGACAGCTCTAGGTTCAAATCAGAGCAATTTCCTACGTGTGTAACTTTGGGCAGATTAGCTCTCTAAGCCCCCATTTGCAAATGGGAGAATGTTTGTTTCCACCTTCCAGTGATTTGGGGAGGATTAATGACTCCACAGAGCACCTGGCATGTACACAATGCTCAGTTAATTTAAGGTCTAATTATTTCTATAATTACTGAAATTTTACTATTATTATTAACACATGCACAGTTTAGGAGGGATATCGTCATTAAACTATATGATTCTTCATAATTCTGGCTTACATGGTTTATAAAGTGCTCCTATGCTCAGTATCACTGAACCTTGGGAAGACTTCATATTTAGAAGATTTACTAACCGAGAGTCGTTGTCCTTAAAACATTTTCATAGGCCATATTCTGATTGTCCTTGTCTACACATACGTTGTGAGTGCCCTTTAGAGGTCCCCAGTCTTAATATGCAAATATAAAACTGAAAAATGCCATTTAGCCTTTGTTTATCATATCATATGGTTCTTTGAGGCTCCTTATGTCTCTGTGACTCTATGCCACACACACTAATTGAAAAGAAAAGCAAGGATAGTTATCCGCATCATTCAAAGAGCAAACATTTGCTGGAAATAATTAAAAGAAAAACTTTCTTGAATCACGTTTTCTATGATACAGCTCACCAAGGAGCTGTTCAACTTAGCAATTTCTTCTATTTGTACCCCTTTTCTATGCCTTCTAACTCTGCCTTTACTTGCTTTCATAAAATGATGTTTAGCGTTTGCATAAATGGGCCTCTAAAATATGGAAATCTGGTTTATAGACATGGCCTTGTAGAGAAATACCTGGAGATAATGCTCACAGTCAACTGTTATTAGGAACAAAGAACTCTCTGGCTTGCTACAAATTGGAATTCCTAATCTTACCCCCAAGAAAGGTGTACGTCTTTATGGCAGTCTGAATTATAGACTGTTTTGGATTCTCACATTTGTATAGTCATTTGCATAGAACAGAAAACATATTACATAACAAGTCAGTCAAGCTAAATTATAGGCAGTTCTTTCAATCAGGCCACTGCAGTTCTGCGTTGCTCAGTTTCAGCTCCTGTCTCCCACTGTTCAAATGTTGCCATGGTGAACCAATTTTTGTCATGTATATTCCCAGATCCCGTGCGGCCTCCTTATTCATAGCACTTTGCCATCGCTACAGCGACCGCTAGCTGCTGTCTTATTATCTAATCTCCCCTTAGTAATACATATCACCTTTAAACTACCTGGGTGAATTCTTGAAACCTGAGTATAAATGATATGTTACAGAAACCAGAAAATAAATTCACATTAGATAACGTTATAATGATAATAACAAATAAATAAGACTCCTTAAGCCGGCCATAAGCAGGGGCTTTGTGAATTCACTCCCTTACATTGCCTCGCTATGTCACCGTCCGTGTCACTGGAGGACCATCTGATTCTTTTACGACAATGGAGTAACAAGATGGCAGAACCGGTGAGCTGAATTTGATCAACCGTGTTGCAATTCATCTGACTGTTGAGCTTTTTGGTGTTATGACAGCTGAAAAACACAAATTATCAGCATATTGGAAGAAGAAGCCGAGAGGTGCAGAGAGAGTCTAATTTATCCACATGCCTGAAAAGACAAGGTCGTCTGGCTCAACCAAATGTCACCCCTTTTTCCTTTTTAAATATTGTAGGCTGACCGTCTTTCGAGTAAAAGCACAACCTTAAAAAGAATCACAAGAAACCAGATCAAAGACATAAATAGAACAAAATATGCACAAGAGATCTCCTCCAAGATCAAAGATGTGAACGGAATTGCCATGAATAAGCAGTGTAGAGCTCACCAGAACAGAATGTCTTCGGCATACATAGAATTCTACCAAAAAGAGAAAATAGAAGAAGGAGGAGAAGGAGAAGAAGAAGAGGAGGAGGAGGGGAAGGGAGAAAAAAAGTCTCTGGGAAATCAGGCCCTCTGCAAAGCAAGTAAGATGTCTTTATTTTTCCCTTTGCAGTAAGCAAAATTTCTATGTCGTTTCCCTGAAATGACCGAATACAGAGCAGTGTAATCTGAAGGAGGGAAGCATAGAGACCCTTTCCTTTCTGGGGGCTAAGCATCTTTCGTGTTGTTTTTTTTTTTCTTTTTTCTGTCAAAATCCACTCCCAAGACTTCAATCTTTAAATGTGTTTCACTGTAAATCAACCCGGTACAGAGAGTTTTCAAGGGTGTGAAATATTGAGGCAGTAACATTCGAGAGGGCAGCTTTGCTTGTGAAAATGAAGTAATTAATTTAATGCATATGGGAAAAAAGAAAAAAAAAAGTAAAGGGAGTTCCCTTTATTAAATATTTATCACTGGAGCCCCGGTGGATGCCACTCAGAAAAGCAATCATTAGAGATGGGACATTGATTGAAGTGAATATTAAGTAGCACTCTACACTAAATAACGGTTGCTGATTTCTTGGAAGAAAAGTTCTTGGGCTTCTTAGCTACTTCTCTTTGAGTGTCTTACAGCATGTGCTTAATTTTAGTAATTCGGTCTTTTAAAATGTGTCTCTGTCCCTGACCTTATAGAACTTTCATCTCATTCGAGTCAATGAACCCAACTCTTTTCTACCCTCTGTAGGCACAGCGTGCAGGAGAAAGAGGGACAGGGAGCTTGAAACAGTGAGGGAGAGCGGCTAGTTATCAGAATGCAAACTCATGCCTGCAGAAGGAGGAAAATAACAAATTAATTAATCCATGATTCTATTTAGCCTACTAGGGGGAGGACAAATTTATGATTCAAGGTAAACTTTGATCAGATTATGTTAGCGGCTGAAGGTAAATTTTCTGAACTTGATTCTTTAAAGCAAAAAACATTCACGAGGCAATATATTTCCTAATGATATTTAGTCTTAAATATGTACATTAACATATACCTTCTGTTTTACCCTTAGAGGATAAATATAATAATTGCAAATATATTTTTTAAGTAGGCTTTCCACTCAACATGGGGCTTGAACTCACGACCCTGAGATCAAGAGTCACATGCTTTACTGATGGAGCCAGCCCGGTGCCCCCCTTTTTAAAAAACTCATGCGATTTTGGAGCAATCTCTTTCTATGAGGCTCCTGTCCCCAACAAATGTGCCTGAATTCATGTTGAGACAATTTCTTATACTGTAGTATCATTGCAAAGAGCAGGATTTTCATGTTATTCTAGATCCTGAGTATCATCGGACTTCTATTGTGACTAAAGTCTTTACATGCTTTGTACTCCTGAAGAAGTAATTCTCTTCCTGCAGTATCTGGAATTTCTAAGAGAACTCCTTCCTCCCTCCATCTATGCACGTTAACATGACTATGGGTAGGCTGCTTTGGAGGAATTTGATTGACGCCATGGGCAGGGACGTTTTTTTAAAAAATGGTTTTTTAAAAAATGGACGTTGTCTCACAGCCAAAAAGTACAATGTTATATTGACAGTTTGGGGCCCTTTTCTTCACAAGCAACAAAGTGGTCTAGTAAAATGGAAGAACATTCCTTTGAGTGATGCTCACTTTAGAGTAGTGGTTCTTAACCAGAGGCAATCTTCCCTCCCTCACCAGGGGATACCTGGCAACGCTTGGAAGCATTTTTGATTGTCACAATAGGGTGAGGTGCTCTGGTGGCATCACGGAGGTAGAGACCAGAGACAACGCGTAACGTCCCGCAATGCAGTTCCCATGACTTATCCTTGGATTTCATGGGAACATTTTTACCAAGAGATGAAGTTTATGCTTTCCTTAAGGGCAACCAAATCACAATTTTTCTCAGGTAACCATCATGTGTTCATGATCCATTTACAGCAATGGTGCTTATGATGCTTCCAATTCATGTATTGAAATTTAAACTTTTATAGTATTCAGCTTGAGGTTTGAATTCATAATTTAGCACCCTGGCTTAAGCCTATACGTTTTGTTGGAATGAAGTGATTCTCCACCCTGTCGTTTCTCTTTTGCGTCCCTCTCGCGATTAGGGTCTGACGCCCAGAAATGGCTTGGTAGCTTTACAGACAACACTTCCACACTTTTCCATGCGTGGGAACTTTTGGGACATGATACGTGATTGCCTTGGAAATTATTTGATGTTGACGAATTAGGTCCTTTCCAAAAAAGAGAAGTGATTTTCAGCCACCTTGAGACGCCATTTTCTCCTGTTACACAAAGGTAGACTTCTGGCGATCTTCTCAGAAAGCTCAAATAGTTTTCTTGAATGAGGGACTCGCTATGGTGGGGATTCCCGAAAAAAAATAATACGCTCTTTTCTAGTCTTTTTGACTCATAGAGTCCTGCTAGTTCAAGTCAGAATTCTAGATGATTTGAAGTTGATAAAGGAGGCTTAGAGCTTATCTGTGCAGCCATCCCATTAGAATGCAGCACCTTCTTGTAGATGTTTCGTACTTCGGTGAAGGAAATGGCCTTGGACGCCATTATGGTGTCAGAAACCATCACTGATCCACACATTGTGGCCGGATCCACAGCACAGTAGGTCACCAAGTCGTTTGGTGACGTGCAACGTATTCATCACTGGTCATTGATTTCTAAGAATTCTAATTAAAAAGGATCAAGCAAGTTGGTTATTTGAAAACTTCCTTTTACCAATTGTGAGGCTGCCCTTGAGCTTTAGGCTACCTTCCTTTAGTAATGTTCTATAATCTTTGGTTTTCATACAATTAGTCAAAGATATGTGTTGAGTATCCACCGCCAAATATATATGTAAAGTCTATATTTTTGCTAAGCTTATCTCTGGTTGTCGAAGTATTCTCTTGAAAAGCAAAATGACAAAAAAAACTACACAACTTTTTACTTTTCTCAAAGTCAGTGCTTTCCAAAATGTCCTCAGCATAAAAATGATGTGGATTGCTTATTAAAAGAAAAGACACTTAGTTCCACCCAGACCTCTCTGGGAAGACCCTAAAAATCTGTATTTTTGAATAGCACCCAGGAAGCCATATGATTGGTAATTTGGGAGGACAGTGCCATAGGAGAACGCACATATTTGGAGACCACAAAAGACACCATATTAAATTATAATGGATTGAGTAGCTGCCCTTCAAAAGGTTGTGTGATGCATATGCAATACTTACGACAAGTGTCTGTATCATTTCACAAGGTGAGCCTTCCAAAGCCATTAGCCTTTTCAGCCACTTGTATTAGTATATCCTTTCATCTTTTTACTTCAGTGTTTGACCACATTCCTGTCTCTTTTTCAGTAACTCTCCTATTTTGGCTCCTTTCTTCCCTCTCCTTTTAACTGAGTGTGCCTCCTGATACTGACTTTCCCAAGAGTCCTTTAATTCTTTATCTGTGCATACAGGAGCCCTTCCTGGGAATTCTAGCATTCCGTTGATAACTATCAAGGTACGCTCCTTGATCCTACTCTCTAGACCCAATTAACCTGGAACCTGGAGCCTAAGACTGATTATTTAAAATTTATCTACAATTTCCAGGCATCCGTGTGGCTTTCACCCTCCAGAACTAATGTCACTTCAATCCGCAAATATTTAAATGCTAGTTTGGAGTGTTCCATTTGAGTGGTCTAAACCACCCACACGTTGCACCTGCCGTGGGGGATATGTTGAACCTGAGAGCACCCAGACGACATATTGATTTCTTTCTACGATTCAGAAGGAATCTCTGTGCTCATTCGCTGGCTTATCCATAACTACAGCTTGTATTATCTTTTATAGAATGCTTGGAACAATTGTAAGAAAAGAACAGGAAAGACTGTGTGCATAACCAATCTGTTCCTTTCTACATTACTCATCCTCGCAGACTCTCTTAAGTAAAAAAAAAAAAATATTTGCTGCATCAATGAGACATGCAGTCTATGTCATTGAGCTAAAGAAAGAAAGAAAGAAGAAGCTATTACTCTGGACTCTATCAACTCATGTACGTTTCACTTCTGCATCTAATATGAATACCGTTGGGCTGAATTTTGCACTTGAGAGATCACTCCACCTTTTGTCGGGAGTTCATGCGTGTATACAGATGGCTTTACGCACAAAGAGAATATGTTTTTCTCTCTAACGAAGACGCGAATTCTGAAGTGGGTGGAAAACACACTCGTGTGTATTTTGTCTACCGAGTCTCTCCGTTTAGACCTTAATGAATTCTATCCGCGGCACCTCTGGAAATTCCGAAATGGCCACAATCGCTACCAGTCCTCTGGTGTTAAAAGAGGTCAAAGTGCCCAAAGACATAATTTCAAGTCTTAATTGAATGCTAGCAACTGAACCATGAGCAGGACCCTGAAGAATGGTAAAGTCCTCTGTGGGCTTCACACAATGGGAACGTGTGGGTAGATGCCATCTGTAGCTCCGGGGTGGGGGAAACAAAAGGGGCATTTGAGGAAGAGGGGATTGCTTACAGATATGATATAATGGGAAAGATCTGAAAGTCATCCATCATGCCCGTGACACACATCACACCCAACAACAGCCAAAAGCCACGAGATGTCACACACCGCCTGCAGCGTGTCAGGCCTTCTGGCATCAGCACTTTTGTGCACCCTGCCACCTGCCCTCTCTGGCTGCGCTGCGTGGGGAGGCCCAAGAATGCTCTGCCCGCCCCCCACCCCAACGTTTGCTAACGCGGGCTTTAGCCTCATAGGCCCCCCCCCCCCCCCCAGGCGCTCGGGACACATTCATCCCGTGACAGGGAGTGGACAATCAGAGCCGAGCAGGGATGCCAACGCTACCAGATGTTTGCCGAAGCTCCTAAATTTGGTTAGCCCAACCGCGCTGCTCTGAGACGGTCAGACAATGTGGCCCAGGCGGGGACACGGGGCCGCTCGGAAGCTCCCATGCGGACAGCGGCTCAGAGGCACGGAGATTAGGCCGAAGCTTCCCTCCTCTTCTTTCCGTTTTCCGTACAGGGCTTGCTTGAAAGTACTCATCTCGGAATATCAAATGCGATTGGGTTAAGATGAGCAAGAAAAATATATAAGCTATGTTTTCGCATCACTGTGTGACAGCAACCTGTCACATCCAAGGGTTGCTCTTTAATTTTGAAGGAACACATGGCACACACACACACACACACACACACACGCACACAAACATCAGAACGAGTTTGTAATTAAATTTGTATTATGTCTCTTGGCTTTCACTTCTGTGGACGCTTTTTATCTCATCTTCCAATGAAATGGCAGGGTCTCCAAGTGCAGGTGCCGTGGGTAATGGTGCCCTTTGGCCCTCACGGGGCCTAAGCAATATTAAACACACACTAGTTGCTCGTATGACTAATCAGATCGGTTTCAAACGGGTTTGTTTGTGGTTTTTGTTTGTAATATTTCCAAAGGCTAAAGAAGAACACTGAAGACAGCACGCAGCGTGAAAAAAAAACCAAGGTGGAAATTATTAGCTGGGACCAGGTTACAAGAAATATAAAGCCAAGCATTTAAAGTTTATCACTTGAAGGAGGATATTAGTAGCCTGAAATCCTAGGCTGTTCACAATGATTTACAGGCTAATATCCTAAATATTGTGCCAACATTTCACGTTCTAGGCTTGTTTATGCCCCAGTATAAATAGCCCACTGGCGGTGCATTTAGGTGTCTCTGTACTAATTCATAGTGACCCATAAAAACTACAGTAAAGGACAGTTCTCCAGAGCAATAACTTGTTGGGGTGCAAAATAATTGGGACACTGGGACTCTTGCTGACTGAATGAGTTGTAGTGTTTGGAAACAACCCTAGGAAAATAGCAACCATACGCTGAAGCTAGCCCTTCAACTGTATCTGGGAAAATCCATATAATTTGGGCATCGCGTACTGTTTTCATCCCTATTCCAATATCTTTTGAATACGTCCAGATCTTCTAGATCTTATCTAATCGTGTTTCTTCTAACATCTTGTGATCTTTACCATACATGCAAGGAGAGTTCATTTATATTGAGGTCAGGTAATTGTATCCATTCCTTGAATATATTCTCTTGTTTCAGTTCCAGAACTTGGTACCATTTCAATGTTGTATTGCATCCAAAACAACTTATATTTTGGGCACTGATGCGATTAAAAATATTGCATATTTATCATGTGTACTCGTTGTCAAGAGGACCTGATGGCAATGACAGATTCTACTCTGTTTGATGGAAACTTTCCATTGAGCTCCAATTTATAAATTGTGGACGAAAATGTGGGGTGGGAGAAGTAACAGAACTAAATCAAGCACGTGATTGTCGGTAATTCTTACGAACAAGTTGATGTGTTGAACACACTGAAGATAGCGTGTCTGACCCAATTCTTAAACTACAGGTCAAACCAAAATATGAACCTGAGCACAGAAAGGATTTCCTTAATGTATATTTCCTATAAATAATGTTTCCTTGTTAGATTTAATCTATAATTGAAGTGACTAGATTCACTGCAAACAAGAGGTTGTGGTAAAAGGAATTAATCAGTATTTTAAATATCTGTGCCTTTCTTGCTGGGATGAGCACTGGGTGTTGTACGTGAGCCAATTTGATGATAAATTATATTTTAAAAAAATCTGCGCCTTTTTGATCAGGCACCTGGAGACTGACATTCCAGGTTTTCTGCATAGAGAAAATGAATAGATTCATATATATACGTGTGTATATATTCATATATTCATAGATATATTCATATAATATATTCATATATATCGTGTGTATCTATATATACGTATATACGTATAGATCATATTATACGTATATATATATATACACATATATATGTATATATATATATATATATACACGTGTATATATACATATATATAGATATTCATTACGCATACAACGAGAAGATATTCCATCTAGGCATGTAATCACCTTATCTGAGTGGCCTTCCCTGATATCTTATTCCTGCAGCAGCATCGGTCCCCCACTTCTGGCTGCGACTACCCCTTATCATTTATGACGTACGTGATTTGCGCATTTGCCTTGTTCTCCCCCTCCCCCCCCCCCCACTGGTTTACCTCTAGGGCGACAGAGACTTTGCTACTTTGGTCCCTACAGGATTCCTAGCACTGCACAGTGTCAGTGCCTGACCCTCAAGAAGTACGTGCAAACGTTTGAATATGTATGAAATACACGTGTTCTTTTAGAAGCAGATGAATGAAGGACACCAAGACGGCTATGCGTGTGTGTAATTAGGATCTTAGAGTGTCAGTTGTAATATAAAATATTTCATTCAAATTGAGCGCTTCACCCAGAATGGTTTAGTAGGCATCGCACAAATAATCTTTTTTCAGTAAATCATTTTCAATAAGTGCTTTTTTGGAGAGCAAATGAAAAGGGAGTGTGGAAAGAAGGTTAGAGACAAAACATAGCAAAGCTTTATGATTAACATTTCTGAGATCCTTAAGGTAGTAATCCATAACTCAAGAAATGAAGGCCCATAAAATCAGTTAAATGAAACCAAGTTCGGTATGTTGTATTCGATACTTAGATTTTCTGAGTTTTAATGTTTCTTATTTCTTGAGAGAGACACACAGCACAAGTGGGGAGGGACAGAGAGAGAAGGAGACACAGACTCCGAAGCAGGCTCCAGTCTCCCAGCTGTCAGCACAGAGCCTGGTGCGGGGCTCGAACTCACAAGCTGTGAGATCATGACCTGAGCCGAAGTCGGGCGCTCAACCGACTGAGCCACCCAGGCGCCCCGATTTTCTGAATTTTATACAATGTTTATGTTTGCCAGAAAGGATGCATTATTTATGCTTATGTTAGGTGTGCTGATGGTAAGTAACTACAGTGATGAATGGGGAGATTTTCCTAATCACAGAGAGTAGCATATAAACTGTTTTAAAAGTTTCCAAGAATGTGCATAATTTTAGAATATTTATAATAAATTAAAAACAATGTAAATCTTGTATGTGGCAAGCACTTCTAATTCTAGTTAGCTCTAAATGTGTGGATAGATGGAAATGTTAATAAAAAAGGAAGTAAGTTCCGTAATAAAAGATTTAGGCCGTTGAAAAGTTTTTCTTCTAGGAGACTTGAGATGATACTTGGGACAAACTAGACAAAAATGGGGGGGATTCCAAAACTTAAGAATTACACTTCTTACCAATTGTCTAAGATATTTCCCTTCAGCTTATTACTAACCACCAGGGTGCCTGACTTCAAACCAAATAACTCAGACATTTGGCAGGAGACCAAATTTATCAGTACCATACCCAAGGATAATGTGTTTTGAACATTGTGTACAATGTAATCTAGAATGCTCTCCTTGAGAGAAGACCGAAAAAGCATGATATTTATATTCTAGCTCTGCCTTTCTGTAAGGAAAATTATTTATTTGTTTTTTGCAAAAATTAATAGACATTTACATGAGTCAAACAGCAAAAGCCCCAAAGGTATGTTGCCACATAACCCCCTTCCCTTACAAAGTGTTTTTGGAGTTGGTTCCCCGGTTTCCACCAAGAGCAAATTTGTATTGTTCTCCGTTTTACATCTTGGTCTTGGGAGTGTTTCGAGGAACAGGTGTTTATAGATCAATGTTCATCCAGAAGTTAAGGATCAAACTAAGGCCTCTGATTTTTTCCCCCAATACGTTACCTTTCCATTGTATTCAATGGCACCTGCCTGCCAGCCTGATGGAAAACTTTTCTCTACGATTTCGTATCTGAAAAAGGGATTCTTTCATCAATCTCGCCCTTCTCCCCCACCCCAGGTACATTGGTTCTCCTGTAGTCATCAGCACCAAAGCTCTTTAAAGACTAAGCCAGATTCATCACCACTATCTCTTCTACCCACTCTTTGATTTTGTGAAATCCCATTTCTACACCATGACCATCACCCCCCCCCCCACACACCACACACACAGATTTCAGTGTAATTTCTCTTTCCAGAATCACTGTGACCCACACGACATCCTAATCAACAGTGTCTAACACGCTGGCAGCTCCCCAGGCTCTCCCTCCCTCCCCTCCCTCCCCTCCCCACCCTCCCCTCCACCCCGCCACCCCCCCCCCCCACCTCCAAGCAGCTCCTTCCTTGGGGATTCTCTTCTTGCTCAACCTGGCTTCCTTCTCCTGGCCTTAAGATACTCCTTGTTCCCTTCATTGGTATTCTTTCTTCTTTCCTTTCTTGTTTATTCCAGAGCCTCTGCCTTTTATTTTATTTTGCATGTCTGTCTGCCTGTATTATGTATGTATCGTCTCTTTGTTTTAAACCTTCTCTTCAGATATCCTGTCCACTATTGCTTCTTTGCAAGATAATACAAACATCTTCCCTTTGGGCTCTTATCTCTCCCTGGAATTTCAATTAAGGCACTCCCCAGGGCTCCTGGGTATTTTACCTGATTGTCCCACCACTACCTCAAAGTCCACTAACCTCGTGTTCTGTTTCCTAAATCAGTGCAGCTTCCGAACGGAGGGTGATTTCGCTGCTGCCCCCTTTCTCCCCCAGAACACTGCAGGCAACATTTAGCAATGTCTGCAGACATTGCCACACTGAGCAGGGGTGCTGCGGGCCTCTGGTGGGTAGAGACCAAGGGTGATGCTAAACATCCTGCAGGGCACGGGACAGTGCCACAGCAAAGAATTTTCTGGCCCCAAAGATGAATAGCATCCAGGCTGAAACTCTGTCCTCATGTATCACAGAAAGGAGGACTTTTCTGTCACTTACTCGCTTTGGCAGAATGAACTGGATTTAATCCTGGGTTGTCCTTCTTTTCTGTTTTCTTCATGCTGCTCACTCCATTTACTATCCAGAGTCTCACTTGGGTTTTTCCTTGGAAATTTCTGTCCAGTGATTATTTCCTCGATTCCTACTACTGCTGTCCTTACATGCGTGCACTTGGGTAAAAATATATACGCTTCACTGGTCTCAGTAGCTCAAGTTTCTTCTCCCTCCCATCCTGACATGCTGCTGTAAATTAAATGCCTTCAGATACTGTTTTCCTCACATCAGCCATGTTCAATGGCACCTTTCTGGAGCCTCGCTCTTTTAGGATTCTTTGGCAGTTGGACCCTTACCACACCTCCCTCCTATAGGCCATATGCGAACCTTCCATTCTGGCCAAGTTGGCCTACTCATTTCATTTCTGTCCTAAATGTCATAACCAAGTCAATAATTCCACTACATTAGTAGTTCTTTTCGATAACAAAATAGTTGATTAGTTACCCTCATTAATGAAAATTGGTTTATTGTTTTGAAGTTTCCATGGCAGACATCTTGGAATATATCTAAGGGTTCTGGAACCAAGCTAACTGGGAATCAGGTCTTGTCTCTGTCACTTGTGAGGTTGGGCCAGTAACCACATCTCCTCACCCGTAAAATGGGCTAGCAAGAATGCCTGGCACATAGGGTCGCTGCATAATTTAGAATAGTCCCCAGTATCTAATAAGCACTAGATAATTATTCACTCTTATTCCAAAAGAAAAGTGTTATATTATTTCCTTCATAAACCCACATTTGAAGACTAAGCTAGACTCATCACCACTATCTCTTCACCACCATTTACCCACTCTGATTTTGTGAAATCTCATTGCTACACCACGACCATCACCCCGCACACACACACACACACACACACACACACACACTTCAGTGTAATTTCTCTTTCCATCATATTACTGATGCAGGGTGTTAATAATATTGTTGTCACTACTGGTGTGATAGCTAAAGCCACACACCCTCCAAGGCACTAAATTGTTTGATCAGTTGTGGAGAATTTTCCAGAAATACCATCCACCAGATATTTAAGTGTCTTGTTTTTCTGAGAGGCCCCGAAAGATTCTGGAAACATGAAAACGGCTACCAGATGCAAAACCTCAATATACTCACTATTCCCACATCCGAGACGTTCTCCTTGTTGCCAGGGTTATCGAGTTTCTGAAGTTCAGTATTCAACTTGTTCACTATTAATTAATATGGGGCTCTGATCTACTTGGGGAAACTGTAAAAAGCAATTAAGAGCAAACCAGACCCAAGAATAAAGCATCGGCTTTCTTTCTCCTTTTTATCTTTTCCCAGAGTTTCAATGTTTTTCGGGGTAGCTCCCCCTGGGTGGGTTGGGAGGCAGAACAATTCGTAAGAATTTATTTTGAAATCGGTGGGGCTGACGGAATCTGCGTTCCTCCCTAAACCCTGTGCCTGCCTTGTAAAGTTGCTGTTGTCAATCCCGTTCTTTCCTCTCCTTCCCCTGGGTGGTCTCTCTCCCCTGAGTGATGGTAGGAAGCGGGGAAAGCCAAACAAATGGGGCAACGTGGATGTGTAACCACAGGACATTATCGCCTGGTGTAGAGGCTCCCAATAGCCATTCTCTTTTGCAACTGGAATCCTTCCCTCTTGCGATCCCTTCCATGCAGTCCCAGGCTCTCCCCAACTCCTCTCTCAACCACCACCCCCTTAAGTGGAGCTCGTAGAACAAGTGAGGATCTGCCTGTAATTACTGCTTAATTCATTTGCATGTGGATGTTCTCATTATAATGTCATTAGCATGGGGAGGGAGTCTGGTTGCCAGAGCAACCAGGAGTGGGGCAGGTGCAGTTCAGCCTCAAATGGATTCTCGGTTCTGTTCGGTCAAACTCCACCTGTATTCCTGGCTCTTACCGCTCTGGTGGTTGCCAGAATGAAAACATTCCGCAGCTTTCCCCTCTTTATTTTGGCCGTGTCTCTGGAATTTCTTGGTAACCTGTTCTGCCTGGTTTTTACTGAGAACTCCCTTCATTTTAACTAGCCATGCTCCGGGACTTAAGCTCCTAGTCTTTGCTGCCCAGGGCGGTAGCCGTTCACTGCATATAGTTTTGAGCCCTTCAAACCGGATCAATCAGAACTGAGGCATGCTGTAGGCGTCGTATATACAAAGGTCGTCAAAGACAATACAAAAAAAAAAAAAAAAGAGTGTAAATTAGCCCCATACATTTCTTAATTTTGAGTACCTATTGAAATGGAAAGATTTCAGATACGTGGGGTTACATTAAAAATATATATAATTAAGGTTCATTTTACCTAGCTCTTTTATTTTAAAAGTTCAGCGCCAAAACATTTCAGGTAACAGAGGTGTCTCATATATATGGTCTATATTATATTTGTATGGGCAGTCCTGTCCTTGATCATAGATCCCTCTTCCAGGTCTTTGACAAATACTGCCTCCTTGATCTTTACATAATTTACAATAGCAGTCATTCCATGCAAAACTTCCAGCCCGAATTCTTTCTGGATGGCCAAGCAATTTGTTTATTTTAGCCATCATTTCTCGAATGCTCTTAGAGGTAAAGGAATTCTATTTTCTCAGCAGGGTTTTCCTCTTCAAGCCACGCTGATAAATGGTTAACCGGGTTCTGCAGGAGTCTTTCCTTGCAGGTCACTGCTTCACAGACCATCAGATAGAGAAAAACCCCAGTTGTAAGAAAGTTTCCTTTCTCACATTGACAAGAAGTCTGTTTCCTTGTAAAAGCTACCCGCTGATCTCATTTCTGCCCTTGGAACAAAATAGAGTAAAGGTTCTCCTCTTCCACATGACAGCCCTCCATTTCCTGGAAGACAGCTGTCATGGTCTGCTAAGCTAAGCTTCTCTTTGTTAAACATGACCCACTCTCCTCAACAATTTCTCACAAGTCATGGCCTCAAGGCTCAACCATCCTGCTGCCCTCCTCCGGATTTTGGTCATTTGTCAACGTCCCTGTAAAAATGTGGAGTCCAAAGAAGGACATCCAGCTCCAGATGTGGTACACGCTACGTAGAAGACAGTAGGGACTGTACCTTCCATCTCTTCATCTGGACACGGGAACTTGGTTTATTTAGCCCCAACGTTGCGTTTGTTTTATCACCTCCTCTCCTTCATGGCGGACACGTGTTGAGCTTTCCATCCACCATACCTAACAGATCTTTTCTTCACATAAACTGGTACGAAGTCATAATTTTTTTTTATCACAGACTTATAGAATTGATTTTTAAAAATCTAAACCCAAGGCTTTATGTTGATCTCAGTAAATTTCACGTTGGGGCTTTATTCCACTGTTTCAGTAGACCAAGATCATTTAAAACCTGATTCCTGCTCAGTAAATTAGCTGTTCTCACCTGTGTACCAAAGACATGGTAAGCTGGCTTCTGATTTCATCTTAATCACTGATAAATGTGTTAAATTGGACAGAGCCATCTTGTCCATTACGATATGAGAAATCCTGTGAACTATCTTTCTAAAATAAAGATACACTGTGGTGTTATCTGATCAAACTATTCCACCAGAAAAGAAGAGTCGTCAACACAATTTATTGTGTGCCTACTATGTGCCAGAAGTTAGTGAGGCACTGAGGTGTGACTTGAGTTTAGTGAAACAATTCTAGTTTTTAAAAGTTTTTAAAAGTTACTTATTTAGAGGGGGTGGAAGGGGAGAGAGGGGACCTCAGGCAGGCTCCACACTCTCAGTGCTGAGCCAGATGTGGGGATCAAACTCAATAACTGAGATCACGACCTTTGCCGAAATCAAGAGTTGGTTACAAGAGTCTGTTACAAGAGTTGGATGCTTATCCGACTGAGCCACCCAGGCACCCCTAATGAAACAATTCTAGGGGCGCTTGGGTGGCGCAGTCGGTTAAGCGTCCGACTTCAGCCAGGTCACGATCTCGCGGTCCGTGAGTTCGAGCCCCGCGTCGGGCTCTGGGCTGATGGCTCGGAGCCTGGAGCCTGTTTCCGATTCTGTGTCTCCCTCTCTCTCTGCCCCTCCCCCGTTCATGCTCTGTCTCTCTCGACCCCAAAATAAATAAACGTTGAAAAAAAAGAAACAATTCTAATGCCTAGCGATCCTCTCTTCCATCCCTATATGTTCCCAAGCTGTATTTTTAACAACTTGTTAGGACTGTTAGGACATTTTGCCAGAGATCATTGTTAATCTTACTGGTTTTTCATTTTTGTAATCTAGCCTTTTCGCTCTGCAAATAGCAGAATGCCGTATGTCGCTTGCCACTTTTTCATATCCCATTCGTTCTCAGGGTGTCTTAAAGATGATCAACCATGACTCCACAATCATACCTGTAAGTTATTTTGTTTTTCAGGGGAAGAACTGAATGGCACTTGAAGATTTCTAGTTACTTGAAGTTGCTCTCTCTTTTCTTTTCCCCGTCCTGGGGAGGCTATCTGCTTTCATTATCACTGTAGCCGAGCACTTAACACAAGGCTTAATTGTTGGCTGCTTAAATTTTCAATCTTTGTTCCTTCCTTTTCCATTGTGAAAGCCTATCTCTTCATTTCAGCGAAAAAGAAGGAAAATGAAGCTAACTAGGTCTTCTGTTTCTTTTGTTATTAAAACATCTTTCCTCAGGCGTGACCAACAAATCTGTCTCTTATTCATTTTCCGAAGGCAAAAGGTACACCTCTTCTATTTTTAATGTTTATTTATTTTTTTTTAATTTTTTTTTTCAACGTTTATTTATTTTTGAGACAGAGAGAGACAGAGCATGAACGGGGGAGGGGCAGAGAGAGAGGGAGACACAGAGTCGGAAACAGGCTCCAGGCTCCGAGCCATCAGCCCAGAGCCTGACGCGGGGCTCGAACTCACGGACTGCGAGACCGTGACCTGGCTGAAGTCGGACGCTTAACCGACTGCGCCACCCAGGCGCCCCAAATGTTTATTTATTTTTGAGAGAGAGAGAGAGAGAGAGAACGTGTGTGTGAGTGCGGGAGGGGCAGAGAGAGAGAGAGACAGAATTCCAAGCAGGCTCCTCACTGTCAGGGCAAAGCCGGACGTGGGCCTGGAACCCAGGCACCTTGAGATCATGACCTGAGATGAAGTCTGACGCTCAAGGACTGAGCCACCCAGACGCCCCACATCTTTTTTTTTTTTTTTTTTTAATGTGGAATTTTCATGAAGATAATGACACTAGATTCCAAGAGGCTCTCTTGGTTTCTATTCCTGGGTTTACTAGTGGATCGTCTAGAGGTTTTGTAAACTTCTTTTCCCCTTTTGTACTATGTTGCTAACTTACAAAGTTGTGAAAACGTAGTCAATGAAAATGAACCCTTTATCAAAATCATCATCAGATTTCTAAAGAAACAAATTTCCGATTTAGGGCTGATCCTTTATTTTTTTGTGTTTGTAGCTTCTGAAGACGCTTACAAGCTCTTGACATTAACACATTTTATTGAATGGACCGATAAAATCTAATTAAACTCATTATGCACTTAATTCCAAGCTCAATGTTTACGTCATTACCTGTATTTTGTATATCGTACATGCCGCAGCGGTTGGCAAAAGTTGTATGGCGAGAATGGTCTAATGTCATACATGGAACTCTTGTAGAGTGACACTACAGGGTCCCAGAGGAAAAGTTCTAACATAGGTGCTTTTGGAGAAGAGGATGATAACTTGTTACTATCTATGTTGCCAAAAGGTAAGTGATTATGTATAATTGGATGAATCTTGAAAGGTACTGTAACCTATGAGTTCAGTGTTCTGCATCTATAAATGTTACATCCACACTTAGATTGTATCTACTCACATAATGAGAAGGCAAAGTCTGAAAGAGTAATTTGATTAATTCAGTCAAAATTATCATATCAATCATTGGGATATTTTAGAAGAAAGTTTTAAGTGCCCGAATTATGGAAATAATTACTTTATTTCTCCATTCCCTTTTACTTTGTGCATATGAAAAGATAATCTGATAGACGACTTCTTTTTTTTTTCTTTTCTCCTTAGAAAAAGACAGCATTTAAAATTAGGAACCACCCAATATAATCTCTGAAAACCTGGCACAATTTTGCATCTGGCTTCTTTTGATAAAGATTATCTTCTCACTTTTGTAGTAATTTTTCCAAAGCAGAGAGAATCTTTTTCCACAATTATTTGTCAGTATAATGCAAATTAAAAACTGAAGCATAATATTGTAGATTCTTTCCTTCTAGCATTGCAAAAACGGCCTTGAATTGAATTGGATTATACTGGCTTACTTAACTCTGTTAAAATCAGTAAACATAAAAGAAACTAGATACTGATGTTAATTTTACTCATGTCTCAGGTTTACAATAACCTCAAATTTTTTGTTTGATTTGTTTCTCCACCAATAATTTAGTTTAATTTACACTATAAAAATGAATAGGTTATCAAAGTATTGAAATACATAGTTCTCTCAGGAAACCTGTGATCTGAGATTGTCCTGGTTTGTACTCAGCGGAAGATTGTAAACCTGCAAGAAAATTTTCTAACCAAAGATAGCAATGGATTGACTAATTAAAAATGAATCCATCTGTTGCCTTGCTTTTTGAAACATGCAGATCTAATGGGCGTTTATTTAGAAGACCCTCTAACTCTGAGAGTTATGAATTCATAAGCTTACATTCATAAACACAAAAAGGTTAACACGATAACAGAGAGTTAGCTACACGGAGCATTTCATATTTCTCTGACACGCTGAGTTTTACATGTGTCATTTTGGAAAACGGAGCTTTAATGTAAAATCCAAAATAGGTTTTAAGTATTCTCCTTACAGATTTGACAGAAATTAAAGGATTTACACACAGAAACACAAGTTTCATACAACCCACTCGATGTTTGCTTTGTTCATGAATAGTAGATAATTATTTGGAAGTGATTGGATATGAAGCTTTATTCTTCCCCAAGGAAAAAGTGTGGAAGTTGCTAGAACTGGGATCATATTATCTTAGAGTTGAAAGGAACCATCTTGATGCTCTAGATTAGAAACCGAGGCTCACAGGGAGGCAACACTTCTCCAACATCCACCAGCCCACGACTTTTGCTTTCTAATATGGCATTCCTTTTATTGTTTCACATGTGTTTGCAGCCCCTTTAGCTGAATCGTTTGATTTCCATACTCTGCTTTTTAATATCATAAACAGAATCCACATTCCACGAATTGAGAATTGGTCATCTGTGTTTGAGAAAGAGCCGTTTTGACTGATATCTATATTTCCATGTAAATTTCAGGTCTAGGAGAAAAAGTTATGGCTCACCCTTTGTGACAGTCAGGCAAAAAAGCAGTTTGTACATGTGCACACACATTCTGCAATAGAAGAAGCCTAATGTACAGATTAAATATAAAAACAGATTAATATCTACAAGAGATGGGGCATGGGAGGAAGGCAATCCATTATGGACCACCAATGAGTCCAACTCTGAATTTAAGACTAGTAACAAATCAAAATATAATCATCGGCAGAGAAATAGTTGTCAGGCTCTTTAAAAACATCTCCTAAGGGCGCCTGGGTGGCTTAATCAGTTGAATGTCCAACTTCGGCTCAGATCATGATCTTAAGGTTCATAGGTTCAAGCCCCATGTCAGGCTCTCTACTGACAGCTCCGAGCCTGGAGCCTGCTTTAGATTCTGTGTCTCCTCTCTCTCTGCTCCCCTCCCCCTGCTCATGCTCTCTCTCTCTCTACCTCTCTCTCAGAAATAATAACATTAAAAATATTTTAAAAAAATCCTCTGGACAATTACATTGTAAAAATATAGTGGAATTAAAAAAAATGGCTTACCACAATTATTAGCCCTCTCTCACTGAACACCAAATTAAGATACAATACTATTAACAAAAAACAATTATTTTGCGCCTGGTCCTCTGTTTATGGCAGTAGGTGGAGTATCTCACTTATTCCCTATAACAATCCCGAAGTAGGCGCAATTATTAACCCCATTTTACAGATTAAGAAACTGAGACTCTCACTAGGGCATGTATTTCTCTACTAGAATGTGGAAAATGTAGAGAGAATGATGTTTTGAGATGAAGAGCAGAAAACATGAGAGCTGAGATGAGGTTGAATGCCAGATGGACAGTTAGTGTCCTTTAAGTAAATGGCACCTTCTCTTGCTTTAGCTATAAAGTGCATAATTTAAATTTGAGTCTCAGTGATGTTAGAAATCACATGCCATTGTCAATCAAATGGTCAAAAACTCCCATGTCGAGTCTGTATATGGCTCTGCTACACCATACCATGAAGAAATAGATTTTTGTGCAATGCTTAATTCTGACAATATTTTCAAAAGGTCAATGAATTCTAAGTTAACTTTGACTTCTGGAAAAAAGTGAGAACAGGGGGAAATGACTTTAAAGCATCAGTTTCTCTAAATCTCATCTTAATCAGCAATTTGAATCTTCTAAACCATCTAACTTTTAAGCGTACTTGCTAACACATAGCTAAGCTATTTGCGTTTGTTTGGGGTTTTATTCCTCTCTTTGTTGAGGGCAAATAATCAGCTAGCAAAAAAGCCGATGTCAGTGGCTTTTGGGGACAATCTTCAAGCTCCTAAAATCAAAAGTTGACTGAGGAGACAATGGGGAATGTAATTAGATACTCTGTTTACAGAAGTGGGCACATTTGTCCAATATGGTACAACATAAGGCCATTCATTTTGGTGTGGCAACAAGCAAGTAATTGTGTGAAAATCTACATTTATTCCCCAAATGGCTATAATGAATGGGCCTCATAAGGAGAGTCAATGCAAATCTCACGTGGTCACACAAAAGAAGCAAACCTTCAAAAGTTCTGGGGAAGTTTTTACCATCAGCTAGCTCAATTTTATTTCATAGATTAATTATACCCTGATTTAATTATGAATACACATATAGGAAAACACCCCTCCATGCACAGTATGACTACCTACTGAAATTCATCTTTTATGGTTATTACTTCCAAATTAAATACACTGAACATAAAAGGAAAAATGTATGCTTTTCTATGGTGAAGAAAGAATTAAGGAGAAATTCAATATTAGGGACTTAAAAGAGAAAATCAATAACTTATTTTGAGGTTTAAAGAGGCAATTTTATACAGATGCCGATTTTTAAGGAGTTTATTTTTTTTCCTTAACAATCCACCGTCCTTCCCCCCTTCCCCATATAAATTGCTTTTATTTTGAGTTAGAAGGTGAGATAGGATTACCCGAAGGTCTGTTCTTTAGGGACAATGACCTTAGTGGAGTACCAAGAGTATTTCTGGGTTTGTGTGAGTTTGTGCACACACATGTACGTGTGTGTGTGTGTGTGTGTGTGTGTGTGTGTGTGATATTTGTACAGATAATCTCCTGGTATGCTTCATATTGAAATATACCAAATCAACCCAAACTGAATTCTAAAGACCAATATTATTTTGGGCACCATCTTACTGAGAAGACAATTTACTAAAAGCTTTCTTTCTACCTGCAACCAAGTGTAATTTATTGGGGGTTTCCAGAGCTTTAAAATATTAATTCCCAGTATTACTTCATTTGTTCTCACTGATTTCATCATTTTGAAACTTGATCAACCGTCAAAAAAGTTGAACTCTAAGTGATATTACATTTAAATTATGCATGTGTATTTTATCAGAACATGAAGAGCAAAACACATTACAGAATGATATACAGGTAAATTATCCTTGAAAAAGATCTATGTAAACTGAGAACAATCAATAATAGGGCTTTGATTTTAAAAGTTAAAGGCTGCTCTCTTTGCCACTCTTCCGCTGTGTGTGTATATAATTTCCCAGAATTCTTTACATTTAAACTGGTTTTATTTTTTATACTAAGTACCAGAGAGTCACTGATTTTGAAGATTAACTCTGTTCAGGCAAAAAAGGAAAAAAAGAAAAGAAAAAAGAAAAATCACAAAATTGTTTTCTTGGTAATTATTGGCTTTATACTTGATAGGTTTAAGGCACTGGTGAATCAAACATTTGCTGAACATTCCCCATGGATTTGCCAAGCATCTGTGTTAACATCCCAAATAAACTCCAGGGTTATAAAGTTATTGACTCAGGTTTATTGGTTATACTCTTGCCTCTGAACAACTGCGGCTTATCTTCTGCCTGCTAGAAGACAAACCCAAATGTTACAAGCAACAATGCTCCCAGACAGCAAAACAATTTATAGGTAGGATGGAAAATTATAATATTCAAATTTATATCATCACACTTTTTACTTTCATATCTTCTTACCTCCAATAAAACAAAAATAAGAACACATTAAAAGTAGAACTTGAATGTAGCTAGTACAAAAAGTAAATGTAATACATGACGATGTTGTACGATGTTACAGTGTATAAAATATTTTGGAAGACATACACCTTAGTGGAAACAGAGGCAACTATATTTCATTTCCCGAGACAAGGTGAAAATTAATCTGTTTACTTTTAGAGAATATCAGGGCTCCCAGTGATTTTAACATAGACCTGGAACATTTTGTTTAAAGATCCTGCAACTTCAGTGGATTGAGAAAATGATGTCAAATTTAAGAGACACTTATAATCAGAATGCCGATGGCACCAAATAAAACAGAGTAATTAAAATAAGGCCCACATCTTAATTCAGGCTCTCTTTCTAGAGATCAAAATTTGAATTTGTGCTAATGACCTATCTGGCTTTTCAGGGAAGTAATCTGCTGTACAAATAGAAATGTCTCCAAAGTGTGGCTTCGTATTATAGGACGCGACCTCCTCCCAATATTAAGACGTTAAACGGTGCAGGATGCAATCCATACGAAGCCATATGCAGAACGTTCCTCCCGCTACTCTCCAATTAGCAAAAATAAATATACCCAGGCAATTTTTATGCAGAGATGTTAGTACTTACAAGTCGGCTAAGAATCGGTCAATCCAAGACGGGGAAGCTAGACACATGTGATCAGTCACACTAGGAGAGAAACTAGGTCTATTCTTGGATTCCGACCCCTGATAAAATTCAGCAAGGGTGCTTTATTCTTTGCATCAGCAAGCCTTGGAATGCTTGCCCTCCCAGGGTGCTTTTACATCACGTTGGTGCTGGGCTACAGATGTGGGGGTTTGGTATATGTGTTTGCATTTTTGCGTGTGTTTGAGAAAGCCTTTTCTGAAGGGCTGTGGGCCAAAACTCCCCCACTGGTACTTTCCCACCCCCAGTTTTCCAAGAAGAATTGGTTATATCCCCCCCCAACCCTTTTCTATCTAAATGTGGTGCTGGGCCTCAGGAGGCCTTGGTGCACAAAGCTTCCATCGAAGACTGTCACTTGACTGACAGCAAAAAGGTTGCAGGAAGATGGACAGCTGGGTGTAGGTGGACATGGGGAAAAAAAGACAGCCGAACAGATTAAATCAGAACACAGCAAGAGGAAGGTTCTAAATCACAGACCTGTCCAGACGGAGAAGGCTTTAGGAGTTTTAAAACCAGCTAATCTTATTTTTAATCGAAGTCAGGTTTTTGAAACAGCACCCAAGTTTATAAATAAATCTGCAACACATAAATACATATTGTAAAGGGGCACAAGGAGTAAATTGCTGAAGACAGCTGGAAGTGGAGAGGCCCAAAGCATCCTAAATTGTCTTATTACTTTTGCAGCGGTTTCTGCAATGCAAATTTAGATTCGTGTGTCACTTAACCAGGGTGGCCTGCTAAGCAGTGTGGGTACAAGGAGGCATTTATCAAAGTATTTTAAATGATAACAATCCGAGGGAAAACTGTAAAAGTTTCAGATTAGAGCATAATGAGAGGAAATGGGGCCCAGCTTTACTGAGCTGCAATTGATCATTTGATGCAAGAGACTTGATTGATTTCCTGCCAATGTTCAATTACCTCTATAAGTGTCCAATGTAATATAAATAGGCTGGTTGAAATTGCAGAGATAGGACCTCACTCTTAAAGTTAAAATATGTTGGAATCTCCCTCATAACCACCTGTGCATGTTTTGATTCAAAAAAAATTCTAATGTTTATTTATTTTTGAGAGCGAGAGTGGGGGGGGGGGGTCAAGCACATGAGTGGAGGAGGGGAAGAGAGAGGGAGACACAGAATCTGGAAGCGGGCTCCAGACTCTGAGCTGTCAGCACAGAGCCCAAGGCGGGCCTTGAACTCCCAAGCCGTGAGATCATAACCTGAGCTGAAGTCGGTGCTTCACCAACTGAGCCACCCAGGGGCTCCTGAACTGACATACTTTAGATGTCACTTTGAGTCAAATGATCCACTATTAACTGAATTCTTTTTACCCCCCTGCTTCAAATAAAACTCATTTTTTGTCTGAATTTACCCCAGTCTATTTGTGCAGATAGAGTCAAGGTCTAAGAAAAGGTGGTCCTACCTATAACTTAGGGGCAGAGGGCTGCTTAGTACGTTCAAAATTGTGTGATGCAGGTTTATGCATACACTCCTGAGCTGGCATTTATTTTATAGAAATTCTTCATTGTTTTCAACATTATACATCCAGAATGCCCCCAAATAACGCTACCTGAACCAAACCCTGTTCATGAATCTCACTCTTGTATTTCTTTATATAGGGAATGTATTTGTGTTCAATTGATTTTAATAAGGTTTCATTAATTTACAGTGGAACTCCCATAGTATGTGATGCAGAAAAGAGCATATGCTATGTTTTCTCGGAGTTTTGACTGAGTTTCCTCTTAGCCCCTTTGCATAAACAGTCAAGAGGCCTAGTCTTTTGCAAAGAAAAGACTTTTCCTATTTACTGTTTGGCATAAATGATTGGGTTACAAAAATGATACATAAATATAATTTCAAAAGTAACATTTCCTCTATAAATACACTTTTAAGTTTCCATTATCTAAACAAGCATTTACAGGATTTATGTTGTACATAAGGAAATGCATTACGTGTCATTTTAGACGTTGTCAGAATATTCGGAGATCTTTGGAAATTATAAAACAAATGTTTGGGACATAAAATACTCTGTAAATGCTTTAGACTATCATGGGGAAAAGAAAAGTTAGGTTTCCAAACTTACATTCTCATTATGCAGTAAATCATAAAGTATGTTCATGGTTATGTTCTTTTTCCTACAACATTTCATTGCAATTACACATTGTTTTTCAGGGGGGGAAAAAGAGGGCTATTACAGGACTTCCATAAATTGGTTCTCTAACTAGATAATTATTTCTCTGGTAAAAATGGCTTTAAAAAATTGCACCAGTTTCTGTTATCCACGTATATATTATCATTAATATTTCATCATAAAACAACCATAATTTCAAGTTTTTTAATGATCATAAATCAATATAACTATTAAATATCGAAGTATTTAATCACTGTAACTTGAAGCCTTATGTTGGCATTTTGAGTTACACTGAGTGGACACCATTTCATAGGTGTTCTTCGAAGGTTTCCAAGTAAACAGCATTTTCTGTTTCTTTGCGAGCATGGATTTCATGCAAAATAGTTTCAGTGTTTAACAAAGCAAATAGTTTCAGTGTTTAACTCCTGTTCCCAATGTAGCCAAAACCCGATGCAAATGATCTCCTCCAAATTCTCTTGAACAAAGGTTGATTTTCTCCACAAAATGTTTAGTTCTTGGGATCGAGAGCTGTCCCAGGACTGAACTGAGTGTCTTTCTCTCTCTCTCCACCACCCTTTGAGGAGTCCTGAGGATGACAGAATGTTCCTGATGGTATCCACTCAGCCCCCACATCCCCATGTGGTAGGTATCACGCATCATCAGGGCTGACAAGAAACCTCTGTTGACAAATGTTTGTTAAAGCTGAATTAGACTTCGGGTCCAGTGCCAAAGTTTCAGAAAAGCCTTCGTCCTGGAGAACTCCTTGTCTGTTTCCTTCTCAGTGACTCAGAAAGGCCTCTTTCTGTGTCCCGCCCTCACTCTTCTGACTGGTCAGGACCTGAGCTCTGGGGCCATTTTTCTCACTCAGGTGTTAAGGGCTCACAAGAGTCCTGCCTTCTTATTTGCATCAGAGTTAACATCAAAGTCTCGGTATCAAAGGATGAAATCTCCAAAAGGGTTTTCTGGGAGCTTTACGAGGCCCACCAAATGTTGTTTTAGGATACCATATTTCAGGCGGTAGCTTGTGGTCAGGAGTGCCCTCTTGGCTGTGTCATCAGACAGAGCATCGGTTACTCATGATCGCAGATATTTTGATTTGGTGGTGGGCGTTGGGTTCCCCACACCTGTTTCACTTAATTGTTTTTGAAACTATTAAATTTGGAGATAAGTGTAATCCTCAGGCTCAAATCCAACTGTACCATCTAGGAACGTGGGTTGAATGTGAGCTGTAACAAATCAACAACGAAAGAAAGGAAGAATTGAGAAGTTATTTCCCTCCCGACTCCAGGAGGTGCTGAAATACAACACTCCCCTCTCAGGGAGCCTACTGTGTAAATCACAGTGGCAACTTTCCTCATGGAAGGGAAGCTTCAAGCTGAATAAATGCTTGCCCACTTAATAACATTAAATTATTAATATTAAATTGATGATATAACATGATTAATATTAAGTTATTAACTATGAAAAAGTTATTAGTAAAATATTATTTGAGAGTAATAATAACTGTCGACCGCACGTCAGAGACCATACCAGGTACTCTACAAAATTCACTCCATTTTTAGAAGAATCACATAACCTAGATGCAATTCACACATGAGAAAACCATATCTCAGAGAGGCTAAATGCCTTACCCGAAGACACACAGCTACTAACAGATCAGCTAGAGGTCTGTCTTGAAAACCCTGCTTCTGGCAATGACAGGGAGTCATTGCAGTACTGGTGGGGGGTCCCTTGATAAAAAGACTGATGGCCAGGGGCGACTGGGTGGCTCACTCAGTTAAGCATCAACTCCTGATTTCAGCTCGGATCATGATCTCAGGGATCATGAGCTAAGCCCCGTGTCAGGCTCTACGCTGACAACTCAGAGCCTGCTTGGGATTTTCTCTCTCCCTCTCTCTTTGCCCCTATCCTGCTTGTGCGCTTCCTCTCTCTTTCTCTCTCTCTCTCTCCCCCCGCCTCTCAAAAATAAACATTAAAAAAAAGTGATATCCAAGGAGGTCCAACAAAACTAGCTTTAAAGAAATCTGGCAGTGTTCAGTAAAAGGCCGAGTGGATTCGTCTTCTTGGTGTTATCCTCTCTCTAGCGTTTATGTATTTTTGTCATTGCTTACTTGTCCAGAGGTCAAAGGTCCTTTTGTTACCACTTTGTTGAAATCGGCCCCTCCACTCAGAGGTGGAAACTCTGGGATACTTGGCACTTTTTTAAAAGGTCTTTGCAAATTAAAAAGTAGCTCAAGTCTTTGTGGTATAGGCACTGTACAGGAGGGAAAAAAATGTATCCAAATTTTTGAAATACTGGATTACTATATTCATTACGCTTATAACCACATACCTTTTGACATGTCTTGTAATGGGTTCAAAATACTCTCGAATTCTTTTTTATTTTTTAGATTTTTTTTTAATTTTAGAGACAGCATGAGTGGGGAAGAGGGGCAGAGGGGAGAGAGAGAGAGAGAGAGAGAGAGAGAGAGAGAGAGAGAGAGAGAATCTTAAACAGGTTCCATACTCAGCACTGAGCCCCATGCAAGGCTTAATCCCCCCCACCCTGGGATCACGACCTGGGCTAAAATCAAGAGTCAGATGCCGAATTGACTGAGCCACCCAGACACCCCAATACTCTTGAATTCTTACAGCATTTAGGAGGCTTGTTTTATTCTAAAGCCTAGCGAATTTATTTTAAAAGATGGTGGTTTTAGGTACTTTTTGAGATTATGGTATTCTATTGTATGCTCCTGACCCCAGTGGATTATTGATTTCTTGAAAATTCTTGTGTCTTCCAGTAAAGTGGTTCCAGGCTGACGACAGACTGGACCATCATCTTTTATTCCACTTTTGCCCGATTTGGGGGCAGGAATCATGCCTCTTAGGTTAGAGACCTTTTCCTCTAAGTAGAGGAAACAGTTCAGTTTTCCAAGACAGCATTTCCCGCCTCTTGGTCTTCCAGGTTACTGGGTCGCTTTGGGTTCTGAAAAAGGAAAATGAGAAGAAAAAAAGGGGGAGTCACTGAATGTACCCCAGCAAACGGAGCCTCGCTTTCAGGCAGTCGGGGCTGGAAAGACCATGTTCAAAATTCAGTGCACGTATCCCAGGAGGCGAAAAACGGTGCGTGTTCTAGAAATGTTACTGTTTTTTAGGAAGGCAGGCAGTCCATTTTCCATTCCAACCACAGGTGCACGCCAAACGAAAACTAACTAAAACTTAAACTCTTGCGGAGAGGCAACAGGCAACTATTGTTTCAAAACGTTAATCGCTCTTTCCTCTTTCCAGGGGCTGTGCCAAATGGCCAGGACCAAATTCACCTTTCTTTTTCTATAAAACCCAGGGAAACACAACAAAGCATCTAGAAGTGAATCCCTTAAAGGGACTCCGTGTAGTTGTTTAAATAATTGATACATACACATAAGGGTACATCCTCCCGTCTGCATTACCCACCCCCCCTTCTTACTTGCGTGAAAACAGTAGCTACAATAACTGACATCCACGTCCTCAGACTGTGACGTTGCGGGTCTTTCACCGAGAAGCCAAAATACCTGGGGCCCGCGCAAGCTGTCCCTCTAGGCCACCCACCCGCACAGCTGCGGCCCACGTCCTCGCCCCGCGAGCTCAAATAAAACTTGCCCATCTCATCAGCCCGCTGCGGAGTTTGCAAGGGTGCAGATCTCCAGCCACGGAGGAGACACGATGCGCTGCGGTGGCCGACGACCCGAAACCGCAGCCGGGACCCCCTCTTTCCTCCACACCGCCCTACCCCCACCTCTTGTTTGATCTAGGATTCCGTTTTATGTTTTTCAGGGACAGAAGCGACTCCAGCAACCTTGGGGGTGTTGGTTATGAGTTTCTCCTTGAAACGCGTTCTGATTCCATTTTCCGTAACCCAGCTGGCGAGAAGCACGGCCCCTGGGTCCTCGGCACCCCGGCCGGCCACCACACCGCAGGAGCGGTCGGGGTGCGCGGGACGTGGGCGGGTGGTTGAAAAGACACCCCGCGGACACAGGCGCGGGTTGCAGGTTGCGGGTCTTTGTCCGCTCGCCTTTCCGCGGGGGCCGCGCACTCCCGCGCCCGGCGGTGGCGCGGTTGCCTCATGATGAGCCGCTGCCTGCGCGGGGAAAGGCGCTGCCACCTCCCCGCGGTCGCCCTCCCGCTGGGACCCAGGCTCCGGAGAAAATCCCGGTCCTACCCTGGAGGTTGACAGAGGAGGCGCGGCCTGGGGGAGGGAAGAAGGAGGCTTCAACGGGAACCGGGGTCCCTTTAAAGGTCCGGAGGAACGCACCGAGTCGCTTCGGGGGGCCCGTCCCGGGGCCGCCCGCTGCGTTACAGTCGCCGGGCGGCGCTCGGATGGTTGCGCCCGCAGCCGGGACATCTGGGAACAGACCGAGGCCCAAGTGGGGCCTGCGTTCCCCCAAAGGTCGACAGTGACACTCGCGGGCCGGGGCAGGGGCAGCTGCGAGGATTTGCGCCGCCTCTGCAGCCCTCCACCGGCCCCCGGGCGCGGAGAGCGGTGCGGAGCAGCGGCCGGCAGCCGTCGGAGCGCAGAGCTGCAGCGGCCGCGCCAGGCAGCCTCCGCGTCCCCACCTGCGTGGTCTGGGCAGCAGCAGGCACCCCCGCTCCCGCTTGAAGCCCTTCGCTTGTGCCCCGGCGCTCCGGACTGACCAGGCCTGGTCCCAGGGACGACCCCCCGGGTAGCACGCAGTCTGTTCCCTGCAGCTCAGGCCAGGCCCTCTCCGGGCGTCCTGCGGCGATGGGAAGTCCTGTCCCGGCCAGGGCGAGACCCGCTGCGTGAACGCCAGGTGCAACCAGAGGGCTCTTCTCCGTTGCTCAGAAGTCACTGGTTCCGTCTCCGGAGACGGTGACTGAGCCTTGCCTCCCGCCGGGAGCTGCCCTGGACGTTGGGGACCGATCGGGTCTCTGCTGTCCAGGCAGCTGGGGAACCAGGGAAGAGAGAGATAATCAAATCACAGAACTCCCCCAAAGAGCATTCATCTGGAGACGCGCCGTAAAGACACAAACGGGGCAGGGTAGCAGAGGGTGCCAGGGGCGGTGCGCCAGCCCGGGCGCTCGAGACGCGAACGCTCCGACCCTCAGAAAAAAGCGACAGCAAAGCGGCAGGGTCAACTTTATACTTATTTTATTGCAGTAAAAGAACCTTTTCCTCCATCTCAAACCGCCCGTGGCGGGGGGGAGAGGGGGTTGCCAATCTTCATCGGATCCCCCCCACCGCGCCCCCCACCCCCAGTCGATTCAGTCTTCGAAGCTCCTTCCACTGCTCAGGGGCTGGACCCCTGAGGCGACGTCCAGGGACCAGGCCGTCTCCCTCCGGCGGGGGCGCGAACCTGGCAGAGCTGGGGCCCCGAGGCCCCGGGAGACAGCGCGCCCCGCGGAGCCCGGAGGGGGCGGGGCCTCGGGGCGGGCTCTGCTCAGTGGGGCGGGGCCGGGCCGCCCCGTCTGCGCCACTATTGGCCGCGGGCCCCGGACTGGCGGGTGAACGTCACGGGCTGGGCCCACCCCCTTGGCAATGTCTTCAGCCTGCTGCACTCCTAACTTAAGCATTTATTCCACTGGGATAGAAGCGGCAGGAGCAGCGTTGGCACCGGCGAACCATGGCTGGGATTTTCTATTTCGTCCTCTTTTCCTTTCTCTTTGGGATTTGCGACGCTGTCACCGGTTCCAGGGTGTACCCCGCGAATGAAGGTAAGAGCGAGGCGGTCCTTCTGCGGTCCCGGGCAGAGAGGTGGATCTGCGGGCGAATGATCCCCGGGCGCGAGGCCGGGGTGTGAGGGGATCCTGGCGTGAGTGGCGCACCCCCACTTCGGAGAAGGGGACCAGGACGAGGGGATCCGCGAGGAGGAGGGGGGAAGCTGCCGGGCAGCCTGCCCCGGGAGGTGACCGTGCATTCGGCGGAGCTACCCAAGTTTGTAGCGAAAGGACAAAGTTTATCAGCATCCGCCAGCGAGGCGAGCTCCAGGCGCCCCAGGGGATACACGGGAGCTAACGCCAGGATTAAAAAAAAAAAAAAAAAATGGACCTACCACCGTTCCCAACCCAGCCCCGGTCAAGGGGGGACGCAAGCCTGGAACCAAGTGAGTGCTTGGTGCTCCAGGGTTCTTGCGAAAGCCTTGGAGCTCAGGTTTCTGCAAAGTTTCCCGAGCCTTGGGCTTCCCAGGACCCGGCTGCGGGGCCTCAGCTGCACAGCGGTCGTGGCGCCGCTAGCAGGTCGCCAGTGACCTGATTTCTGTAGCGCCCGGCGTCAGACACCTTTCTCCCCGCTGGGCCGCGCGCTCCGGGTGCGCGATCGCTGGCCTAAGGGCGCCCATGCTCTTCAGATAACCCCGCAGACCCCGGGAGCCCGCTGGCAAGTTGAACGTACTAGTTTTCGGGTTTTGCCCCCAGAACTATACACTGGGTTAGTTTGGATGGAATGTGCGAGACCGACCGGACCCGTCTGGGTGTATTTTCCGCGCGTCTCTTCGGACGTGCTGGAAAGATTGTATCCGTGTAGGAGGTTGATCATTTAGTTTCTGATGATCTCAGAGAAAGGCGAATTGAATGCGTGTGTGTGTGTGTGTGTGTGTGTGTGTGTATGCGCGCGCGCACAAATGCGTGTGTGTGGGTGCGCGGGTGCCCGCGTGGACGCGGACGATTGTGTGTGCCTATGCGTGAGTGTCCTGATTGTGTGCGCCTGTGTTCGGTGCTGCTTGTGTTCAAGTAAGCGTGCATCTAGCCTTGCACCCGTCTCGTCGACTCTTGCACACACACCCCCGCCCCGCGCTGCCTCCCCCAGCCATCTATCCATCCATCCATCCATCCATCCATCCATCTATTCATCCGTCCATCTCTCCAGAATCCGTCCACGCGTCCCTGCGCAATCTATCATTTTTCCTGTTCCGAAGGAGGGAGCCAAAAACCAACTTAGCCTTGGCTGGGCATCCGGTACCCAGGAGCTCGCCAGACAGAGGCGAGATTCGGAGAGATTCGCACACCTGCCGGCAGACACTGTTTGGAGGAAAGGGGCGCCCTCCCACCCTCTCGATCTCCTCCCTTCTTCCTTACTGGCTTCTGGTGCCATCGTGGTCGCTGAGGCCCCTCGATCCCCAGGGTCATTCCTTTCAGGGGAAGCATGGATCTCGCTTTCTCTTGACTACTTCGCACACTTGTTAGGACGTCCCTCAAGACCTCTCTGGCACCAGACGTAACAGAGATTTTTTTTTCTTTTTTCTTTCCTCTTTTTTTTCTTTTTCTTTACCCTTTTCTTGTTTTTTCTTTTGGAGGCAAAACTTGGGAGCGCTAGACAAAAACGGTGTTGATGGAGCTGTAGACTGATGTAGAACGAAGGGGGGGTGGTATCTCCCCTCCCCCCTCCGGCCGCTCCTCCCCCTTAAAAATTAATTCATTTTGTTGCTTTTTATTCCCATCACGTTTCCTTTTCTCCCTTTTACCCTCCCTTTCTACTCCCTCCCTTTTTTTGTAAATTGGGTCTTATTGTTCCCTTTGTGTCCCTAATCCACCTTACATAAATCCAAATGGATGTAGCGGGCTTTTCTCTAGGGACCCAGAAGAGGGAATGAGGGGGGGGGGGGGGGCGCAACTCCGGGCGGGAGCGACCCAGGGTAGGGCTCTACATTTTAAAATAATTAAGAGACCCTAGGAATTCTGGCTCCTCGGGAAAACCGGGAGAAAGCGCTGATTTGAAGCCCTTGACTTGGGGATGAAACGAGGGAAGGTGGGCAGAATTCAGGGGCCTGGCGGTGAGATGGTGAATCTGAGTGCCCAGGAGCAAGGTTGAGGGCTCCCTATTCCCACCCCTCCCCCAGCCTAAAGAGCCAGCCTCACTGATCAAAATTAATAACCCGGGGGTTCCTTTGAGATGGGCCTTTCGACCCCCAGGCCTGCAGATCTCGGTGGGAAAGGGAATGTGGAGAGGTTAAGAATCCATTGTGTCCTTTTCAGTGTCCTCGGTGCCTAGGACAGTTCCAGCCTGGGTGGGGTGTAGCAGCTCTGTGGCCTTCCCACCCCCGCATCCCCCACCCTCTTAGGTGCAGCACAAGGACACTAAACCTGTTAGACAGCACTCCCTCACCTAAAATTCAAACCGGTGATGTCCTTCTAGGCTGAGGAGAAGTCTCTGGTTGTCCTCCAAAAGACCTGGGGAAGAGAATATTCCAGTGTGTTTGCATTTAATTCTACAACGGTTCTGCCATTACCCCTCTCTGAAACTTTCATATTTTAAAAAAAAGGAGCGGATACCACATCCGGGGCCTCTTTCTTTGGTGGGGGAGGGAGAAAGAAATGATAGAGAGAGCCTTTTCATGACCCTTTGGAGTACTCTCTGTTAGAATTCACATTGATGATGAGTTATGTGGTCATCGAAACTTGCAAAAACAAATAACTCTAGTAGATACCACACAGAGAATGAATGCAGGTTTTGCTCTGGAGTGGAACTGCACTACATAGATATATTTATTTTTTGAATTGTAACTTGAGATTCTCTATTCATCCTTTTTTCGAAAATGAATCAACTCAGTCCTGGGATGGAATTTTAATGCCAGCAAGTTAATAAATAAGAACGTGCAGATTTCAAGAGGGGAGAAGATCAAGTAAGTATGATTATTTACATAAGTGAGACCAGTTTAGGTTTTGATCAGGAGTTGGATATGCACACCCTCAGCACATATGGAAACGCTCAGGCAATGGTTTTTGTAGTATTAGGGTTTTTTTGCCATTGGGAAATTACATCCATTTTTTTTTTCTTTGTTTCATTGCAGTACCTTATTGGATTCCAGGTCTGTTCAGGGAAAACTTGGGTGGATAGCGACCCTCTGGAAGGAGGGTTAAGTTTCCGAGTTGCTCTCTGATCCAAAGGGTAAAAAAGGGAGTGATTAGCAACTTTCTGCGAGTCCTAATGGCTTTATTCTTGTTGATTGTGGTAGTGGGTCAGATTTCCACCATGGCCTATGAGTGAATTACGCTTTGTTGGAGAATCCTATACTCCCTTGGATGGCTCTGTCATAGAAGAAGTAGAAACCAAAAGGGCAGAAAGGGGTTTCAAAATTAGGAGATTGGTGGAGGCATAGACTTAGATGCCTATTTAAAACTAAAATACCCTCAAGAAACACAATCCAGGGACCAAATTAGAATTCGTGCCTATTAATATGATGGCCGTGAAGTCCTGACAGGGTTCATTTTAGAGCAATTGTTCTGTTTCCAGATGAGGAAAATGCATAAGTAAAGAGACCAGGGAGAAAACATTTTCTGATTGCAGCAGGTACAGGTTTAGTTCTAGGTGTAAGCAACAGGGCGGGGGGGGGGTGGGGGGTGATGGGGATGGTCCTTACCTTGCTATCTGCAGCTCTCTTGCACACAAAGAGAAAGACCTATGAACTTGTGCCAGAGGCACAATATATGCAGAAACAAACAAACAAATGAACGAACCAAAACACAACAACAAACAACGCTTTTGAATTGTTGGTGCTGAATGTGGCAACAACACAACAACAACAACAGCTTTTGAATTGTTGGTGCTGAATGTGGAAAAGTTTACATATTGGAATCTTGAATCTTTGGGAAAGGGGAAGCTAGAAGAATAAAGTATTGAGAGAGTTCATCACTGTTCATTTCTTCTCAAATGTGCCACCCCTGCCTCCTGAAGATTTACAGACCACGGTTAGGTCAATGGCCCACATCTTCCCCCTCACGCCCTTCAGAACACGGTCAGAATGCATCAGCTTTGGAAAGAAATCCATTTAGCCTTTAACTCGGCTTCTGCCAATTTAAGTATTCTCAATCCTTTAAAAATTAAGTAGATCAGTCTACTTTTATATGCTTGATAATCTATGACAGAGTCAGTTGTTAAACACATGAGGTGAACAGAGAGGGAGTGTTTAGCAGGCGAAAGCCCTAAGGGCCGCTCCCGTATGGTGCCCTCACACCACCTGTCCATTGAATCACAATAAAGGATGAAAAAGTAAAGATTCACAGAAACTTGTAAAAAGGCGGGCTGCAAAAAATAAGGCAAGAAAGTAGTAAGGCAATGGAGACTCTTAGGGGGCCTTTTTTCCAAAAGAGGTCGTGTAATCCACATGAAATAAACCGGAGGTCGCCTTGCCTTCCTGTTTATCCGCCTGAACTTGACTGCACTTGGTTGGCTCTCTGCTGAAAAAATTCTAGTCGGGGCCTCAAAACCATTTTTTAAAGGGAGGGGAGTGATTGGCAGCCTCTGGCATTGTAGACGGCTGTATTCACTGCTGTTGCAGGCAATTGCCCTCATCCTTTGAATGCGAAGAAAGGTAAAAGCTTATCTTGTGAGAGTCAGCCTCTTGTTAATCCTATACCCTGGAAAGGTCACTGATTCAGGGAGGCTTTCCCATGCTGTACCAGGAGGATAGCTCTGTAGGTTGACTGTATTAGAACTGCTAGCAAAATTGAGGATGGAACGCATCAGTACTTTGAAAATTTAATGAGCCTTATTTTCTTACTGGCCACTCTCAAGTTTGAAGGGAGAAGGCATCGAATATGATTTTGGACCTGCCTTGCTACACTAAATATACATGTGATCTGTTTAAAAGCAAGGAATGACACATTTCTGAGTACAGCCTATGGTCTATCTAGTTTCTGGAAAGCTTTTACCGCAACTTAATATGCTGTAGACATCCCACATCCTGCACCCACCCCCCAACTGCTGAAAGGACACCTGCTCACTTTTTCTAAACACAAAACTTCTTTCGGTCGTCTTGAAGTCTCTTAAAATAATACTGTGCGTATATAGCTGATTGTGTACAACCCAGAACTTTTTATGGACCTAATGTGGACTTCTGAATGCAGAATGTAGTTGTTTTTTTTTTCCCCCTCTCCTTAAGTATTAGGGGTGCAACATTTTAGATATTATTGCAAGGGGCTGGAAATGACATTTTGTTTATGTATAATAGAATTAGTCATTCCAAAATATATAGTAGCCATTGAGAAATTATGTGCCGAATTATAAAGTCTCATTAATCTGTAGATCTTGTAATTTAAGAAGACTTTTTCAGGCTTAGAATGAAGGTATGAATTGGATTATCTACCAAGTATGGATGGACTGGCTTTAAAAAGTTCTTTCTAGCTAAACGTAAAAGCACATTTGTATCTTTTGGTTATTCTGAAATTTCTACCTGCAGGGAGAACGGCTTATATCTTTCTTGGCTGGAAACTTGGGATCACGGTTTGGTCAATAAGTGTTGTCCTTTATTTGTTGTTATTGTTATTTTTAAAGAGGAAGGGAAAACTTAACAATACCACAGAGTCAGATATGAAATATAGTCAGAGACAACTCCCTGTTCTCTTTTTTTCTGTAAGAACAACTAAGCAGAACATAGAATAATTGAAAGGAATGGCTCCTGATGGCAACATTGTAGCAAAAACCTAATTTCTTGGCAGTGGTCCTTTAAAGGAGTCTATTGAGTTTCTGATACTGATTGTAAAATACAAAACTAAGGCCGAGATTTGTCATTGTTCTGGTGAATTGATCGATGTGTTTAGACAATTAAGGTCAGGCTGGAAAATTCACATTGGACCCAAACTATCCTGTATGAACTCTATGGAGATATCCCTGTGTGCTTTCATTTACATTGATAAATGTGTTTTTCCATATTCCCTTTGTTCTGAGATGAGAAGCATGCTGAGTAGGGTTTTTTTGAAGGTGGAGATCTATTTTTGGATTTACATGAATTTCCCCAAATAAGTAAATTACTGGTGATTTATTGCTTAGCGGATAAAAAGAAATTTTAATCACCACAGGGCACTTATCCCTCCCAGTTCCAACTTTCATAATGGTCGCAGATGAAAGGGATACAGAATTTTATGCAGTGTGGCCCTTCACAGAGTAACATTTCCATCCATTAATAGTTTTCCAATGCACAGATGGAAAACCCGTTAAAAGATACATTATGGTTGTACGTACTTCATTGGATTGAATGGAGCTTTAAGTGGAGCTATTATGGAATATGAATTTTTTTTACACTATCTTTTTTTTTCTTCTAATTATATTCATGTGTTAGATACTTAAGCTGATTTATACCAGATCTATATAAATGCATCACTGTAGATATTAGGGAAGAATTGGAGGCTTCCTGCTAGCCCTCTAGGAGCCCCCAAACAATCTTGCTGCTCTTAGGATTATTTTTAAAAGCTGTGGCAAGAGTGAAATTACTACTCTAGTCACAGTGAGTTCAGACTGTCCCACCAGTAGAATCTTTATGTGAGGAAGTCGATTGCAAAGAAAACCCTAAAAGCCTTCTTTAATTTTCTTGGGCTTTCAATCATACATACCACCTACTATTGTATTTTCAATGTCCACAGAATATTTGGAAGAGGCATATGTGCGTTCTTGTTTCCTTACGGGTATGTGTTTTAAAAATAGGAATACGTATATGAAAATCAGAATATACATAATTCATTGAATCCATTGCTCTGCAAAGGTGTCTCATTGTTATGAATGACAGTGGATTTGAGAAATCCAACCATAAAGTTTGCTCTCTGTCTTCCCAGGATTACCAAAACCAGAAGAGTGAGATTTTCTTTACCTCTTTAAAGAATAGGGACGGTGCCAAAAAAAAAAAAAAAAAAATCGACTGACATTTTTTTTTTAGGTATTAGAGAGCAAAGTTCTGACAGGAGCACCACTAATTAACTGATAATTGTCTTCCTTTGGCAAGCTTCTTTCTTCCTGCTCTTAATTTGCAGGTCTCTGCTCAGTTGTTGAAACAATACACATACTAGTTTTTCATTTACGAGTAAATTTGAACTGTTGCCACTTGAAATTGTAGCTGTTGTAATAGGCGAATTTGAGGTTGTTAGACCACCACAAGGAGCTGCTAGTGAATTCATAAGCGATACATCTACCAATGCCTCTGGATTTTAGGCAAAAGAATGAAACCACCACAAACACACACACACACACACACACACACACACACCACACAAACACACACACACCAGAAAACAAAAAATAAAAAAAATACTTCCCCAATAAAATGTTGTCTTGTCTCCCATAAGATGTTTCATTAGTGAGGGTTGATGCTCAGGAGTTTGCTTCCTCACTGGAACAAAAATCATCACTGTCCTGCGAGGGTAAAACGGAATGGACAAATCACTGTATGATGACGTTTTGTAATTGATACATTTCCTCTGGATCTTTGCAGTGGGAGGAAGTGAGCATAATGGATGAAAAAAATACACCAATCCGAACCTACCAAGTGTGCAATGTGATGGAACCCAGTCAGAATAACTGGCTACGAACTGATTGGATCACCCGAGAAGGGGCTCAGAGGGTGTACATTGAGATCAAGTTCACCTTGAGAGACTGCAACAGTCTTCCGGGTGTCATGGGGACTTGCAAGGAGACGTTTAACCTGTACTACTATGAATCGGACAATGACAAAGAGCGTTTCATCCGAGAGAGCCAGTTTGCCAAGATTGACACCATTGCGGCCGACGAGAGCTTCACCCAAGTGGACATTGGTGACAGAATCATGAAACTGAACACTGAGATCCGGGATGTAGGGCCACTGAGCAAAAAGGGGTTTTACCTGGCTTTTCAGGATGTGGGGGCCTGCATTGCCCTGGTATCGGTCCGCGTGTTCTATAAGAAGTGTCCGCTCACCGTTCGCAACCTGGCCCAATTTCCAGACACCATCACAGGGGCTGATACGTCTTCCCTGGTGGAAGTTCGAGGCTCCTGTGTCAACAACTCAGAAGAAAAGGATGTGCCAAAAATGTACTGTGGGGCAGATGGTGAGTGGCTGGTACCCATTGGCAACTGCCTATGCAATGCTGGGCATGAAGAGTGGAATGGAGAATGCCAAGGTAAGGAGAGCCATATTGTACTTTTCATTAGGGCTTAGTGCACGTAATTAAATCAGAGATGAGACTAAATGGAGTAAAGCCAGTAATTAGCAGCCCCTGTGGGATGTGGTGGGACAGAGGGGTCTAATGAGTAAGTGCTATAGCTCCAGGTGGCAAGGCTAAGACATTTCTAATACTGACAAAATAAATGATGCTGTGTAATCAGCAGAAGGCCAAACACATTTGCTAACAGGCACTTAGATCTGAACTGGCTTGATGTGCCCTCTGAAATGTAAATGAACAAGTGGAAGAAACAGACTCGATTGATCCTTACTTTAAGCAGGCAGACACGTTTTCAAACCATAGTTTTGCTGTCTACAGATCTGGGAAAATGGCAGCAATGGTTAAATATCTCTCGTCGCGTATGTATGTACAGGAACGACTTAACTGTGACATTAGGATCGCATTCTTGCAATTCCCTCCCACTGATTAAAATCGAGCTGTGTGAAGAAAGTCCAGTTTTTCCTGCCTCATGGGCCAGTGTAGACGAGTGGAGTGGAGTATAGACAACATGGAGTGACAGAGTTTCAAGTACACTCTGTTCCACCGAGCACCCATTGATAGGGTCTGCAAGTGACATTAATCTTGATGAAAGACCTCTTGATTTCCCCGAGGAGGTGATAAAGAGCTAATGAGAGTCTTATTTGATCTGTATGGTCGGAAGCCATAGTGAATTGTGATCCATTTTGGTTATTGAGTTTTTGAAGAAATCGAGACTTTTTTTCTATCACGTTAATTACTACTTATCAGATTACCAAGAAGATTTTCTTTCCTGAAGTTTAGTGTATGCAATTCTTCCTTCCCTTATTTCTCCTTCCTGGGGAGTTTTTGTAAAAGAGTTTTCTTTGCAGCGGCTTTGTTTCTGAGCAGGGGGATGAAAAAAGTTCATATTTAGATGGATTGCTCGTGTTGTGTGTGGATTAAGGCTTAAAAAACTCAGTCATGCCTAGCGTTGTTATTTTTGCTTGATGTTTTATTTTTAGTGGTTATCAATAGTCTGCTGCCACCAATCTTATGGTTACTCCTAAACAGTGTAACTCTGGTCCCGACTATGGAACGGATCCGATTAATCTGTTCTCAGGGTGACTGTTGAGCTGTAGACTGATTGCCACATGGTTCATCTGATTTGGTGATTAAAGACCCCGCAATAACTGACTGCCAAACAATTTGTCTGGCATTTCAACCATCTTAATGACAGGGTGGGATTAGCCATGGGACAATCCACTTGACTGACTGGAAATCAACAGTTATAACCTCAAGAAAGTTGCATTTGTGGTAATTTGATGTCATAGGTTATGCATTTTTCTCCTTTATACTTTATGCTGTTTTAAAGTGGCACTCCTGATTTGCTAGTTATTTCTAGGAGTAGCTAACAAGGAATGTCGTAAATCCATCATAAATAAAACAATAAACCTTTTCTGTTGACCCAGAGTGAAAAGGTAAACTTGTAAATTTGAAAACTTTTAGGTTGGTTGTTAAAGTTGTTTGTTTGTTTGTTTACAACGATTAATTTCTTGGTCACTGTGTTGGCTCTTGACTTAGCAGCTACTAGATCGGCTCTACCAAACTGAAACCCTGAAGTATATTCTGGTAGGAGTATTAGAACATATATGAGAGCATTGTTATTGGCACCTAGATGGCAATCATCATAGCAGGAACAGTGACGTGAACAGGACAATGACACCGCATCACATCTAGAGTAAATTATTCTGCCTCTTCGATTTTTGTAACACAGGACTTGCACGTCTTCCCATGTCAAGATTCTTATATATATATTTAAAAGAAAAAAGAAAAAACACCATTGTCTTCCATTTCCTGCTTTGGCATTAGGACATCTCTGTATCTAATGTCATTGATTTTCAATTGTCACAGAGCCCAGTAACTCATACATTGCTACCCTGTGAAAGTCCTTGACAGTTTTACAGCCCAAATTAGAAGAAGAAGAGAAAAAGATGGAGGGGGAAGTGAATGTAAAGGCAATTGAACATTTTAGTGGTTTGCTTTATGGAAATAATCTTGGGAATCCAGTTAATCATATGGTTCATGGAAAGGGTGGGGCTCCGTGTTTTAGGTCCAGTCTATTTCTAAGCAAACTGTTCCTAACACAAGGCCAGATATTTAATGGAAGGGGAGGTTGAGGCCTTTTTTTTTTTTTTTTTTTTTTCTTTTTGAATCTGTATTGTTCTCACTCTGGTATTTTCTTTGCTGCTCATAAAATGATTAACTCTTTCAAGAAGACATTTTTGACCAAAATCTTGCACGTTGTTTGTTTGTTTGTTTTTAATACTACCAGGGAGGACTTGCTGATGCATTTAGGGAGGAAGGAAAAACTTGAATGGCAAGATTCTTCAGATCCAAACTTGAGTGAAACTTTTTAAAGGTGACTCAAGCCCGTAAAAATCTTAACAGTAATAAAAATAGTCGTCTCCATCCTTGACGTCATTACTGGGACGCATCCAGGTAGAGCAGAGAGAGCACTGAGGCAAAGAAATGTGTCTCGGTGTGGTCACTTAACTGTGTGACCTTGAGCCCGTTTCTTAAGCCCTCTGAGCTTTGTTTCTTCATCTGTAAAATGGGTTGACGATAACTCTACTTAGCTTGTAGTCATCGACGAGGACACAGTGATGTAGGAGTAGTAAAAGTCACCTTGTAGACCATAAAGCATTAAGCCCGTGTTAATGCTAGCAAGTTTTTGATCACTTGCTCTTCCCAAAGCTGTGGACGTTTAAGGGTATTGAGTTGGAAAAGTAAAAGAGAAACTCAATCTCCCAGCCACTCGGGGACGTCAAGGCTAAAGATAGGAAGGAAGCAGGGCCCTTGCCTTAACCAACAATAATGTCTATTTTCACACTTCATCTTGAAAATGATATCTGGAGGGTGTCATTTGATCTCTCCCCTGCAGGAAAGAGAGCTGTCCTTTGAGTGAGAGGAAAGTGATTTGGGGGCGGGACAAGAAAGACCAGGGTTGCAAAGAGAGCTTTAGGAGGGATATAAAGGGGGAACTGGCAGTCTTCAGAACTCTGGCAACAGGTTCCTCCCCAATTGTCTTTCCAGTGGGCCTACTGTTGCAGGCCCACTAAAGCAGGTGAAAGGTCACCCGCTTCCTCATCCATCTTCCCTGGGGTCCAGGGGGTCAGAGTGAAGACGGATTCAGGTCTTACATGTTTGACAAAGGATCCTTGGACAAAAATGGCCGGGGGGGGTGGGGGGCTTGCCCGGGGGGTGCTGTTGTTTGAATCTAAGCCTCGTCATCTGCCGGAGTCCTCAAGGGACTTTGGGGACAGAACGACACTTCCTCTTGGCGTTCTTACCCCCAAGCAGTCCATGCTCATGGAGTCCTCCAGGGACGCTGGGGACAGTTGGGGACAGAACGACACTTCCTCCTCCGGGAGAACCTACCCCTGGCTGGCTTAGGCAGTGGTGTGAACTTGCCTCGTGATTGGCTGCAGAGGACAAGTAAGTTCTAGTTTGTCTGGTGGCCGGGTCTCCTCAGGCTGTTGGAAGAAGGAAAAGAAAATATACACCTTGGACCACCCCCCACCTCCCCGCAGAGCCGCACATGTACCCCCCATTGAGGAAATGGTCCAGATGTTTTATACCTTTGTCTGCATTCCTTCAGAAACATTAAGCAGAAGAAGAGAGGAGAGGATTCTTTATTAATATAGTCTTTGCTTAATTAAAAAGCTGAAAAATGAAAGGAAAGTCACAGATTTACTCTTTGTGAAATATTAATGAGAGATATTTTAGAGAGTATATATAAAAATAATACTAATAAAAAAAGTCTTTTTTTTTTTTTTTTCTGGAGTCACTCTTAAAGTCAAAGAATCACAACTGTGACAAAGTTAAACTACATAGGAATCAAGCCTTGCTGAAATACACGGTTTTGCTGTAGATTGTTTGGGTTCATATATATCTATCTAGGACCTCTATTACCTGTTATTAAAATGTGATGCCTTCGTATCAGCAAAAGGGATCATTAAAAGCTCTTCTGAGAGAGAACAAGATAGAAACGCTTTGACGGCCATAACAGAAATATTTCAGATTTGTGCTCTGAAAAGTGGGAGAGAGTTATGTTAAAAAAAAAAAAAAAAAAAAAAGACAACGAAGAAGAAATTACTTTGTTTTCTTACTATGCTGTAGAAAGAGTTTAGGAGAAAAAAGTACCGGAAAGGAAGCATTACGAATATAGTTCAGAGAAATGTTGTTCCATATCCTTTCAACCTTTGAAATTTTTCTTCTACCTTTGAATCAGATCTTTAAGAATCAATTACTTGAATCACATGGCTGCTTTTATCTTCAGCTTTGAAGCCTGGCTGTGATCACTGAAAGACGCAATTCTTTATATAAAAGAGCAGGGTTTAATTATTGTCCTCTTTGTGTCATACTTTTTCTTAACTCTTCCCTTCTTCGTGTGACCAGGGTTCTTTTGTAAGTGTGAAATCATGGAGTGGTCTCTATTTTGGGCTCACCGGAGCATCACATAGGAAATTATCTCAGTTAGGGACTTTTGAATCTGCTATTTCAGATTTGATGACTTATTTGAGTCTCACCGAGCTTTCTCGTACCTTTCAAAAAATGAATTAAGACGTCGTTATTCTGTTAAGACTTGAGTCTTTGGAAAAAAAGACTGTGTAAATGGCTTTTCAGTTACTACTGTGTAAAGCAGAGGTGGTCCTGAGAGAAGTTTGACTTTCTTATCATTGAACTTTACCACTCGGGGTTTTGGGTTTGCTTTTTCGTTTTGTCATTTAATTGAAGAATTTAACATTACCAAAGAACTATATGCCTCAAACTCTTCAACTTTTTATGAGTGACCACTCTTTATAATTTGGCAGGCAGCCCAAATGTCATCTATCTTCATGTTTTTACAAAATTAACAGAAATAGAATCATCCCCTTGATTATCATCTTGTTTTTTACGACGCTTGACTATTTATCATGGACATTACTCCGTGTTAGAGGATATGACTTTTCTTCATCCTTCATGATGGATAATTAATATTCTGAAGCATGAACATCGACATTATATGTAATTTTTCCCTTACTGATAGATATTTGGGATTTGAGTTTTTCCTGGTAATATTTTTGTGGCATAAGCAGACAAGTGACGCCAGTAATCAATACGGAACATAGTGGGATCTCATTAAATGTTCATTGAATGAATGAGTTCCTTAGTTCCACCCAAGGAACTGTGGCCTGCTTCATATTAAATGCTTAGTTGGTGGAGTAATGTTTCATGGGGTCAGCATGCTATATCAAAATCTTTGCATGTGACTAAATGTATTAATGAGGTCCTTGTTTATAATTCCTACTTCAGTTGGGTCTTCTCTTTTCATCGTGTTTATGAAGCATCTCTATGCCTGAACATTCACAAATCTCTGCAGCTCATGGGTTAACGTAATTCTTACTATAAAATGGCTAAGACCTGGTTTTGGAGTTTGAGACTTGGGTTTAGTTTCTAATGGTGCTACTTAACCAGTTGTGTGATCACGGACACTAACTTGACCTCCAGTTCACTTTTGCAAATTGGCGGCACCGGTATGTTACTATGTACGATACGCACCCATAAGCATGTTTGGAGAAAAGGGTTTCATGCAGCGTCTAGAATCATTAAGCACTTGGTCAGGGGAAGCTGTTACTGTTAATTTTATTGTTGTTAGATACAAATAGGCTGAAGGGATGGGTTATTTGACCAGTGTCTGTCCAACACTGAAAGCAATTCATTTAGGTTCCAGAGTAGAAGTTGGTTTGTTTTTGTTTCTCTTTGGCGGGGGAGTGGGGGGGGGGAAGACGTCACATAAGCAAGGGTAGGAGGTGACATGAAATGATGCATCTTACGTGCATTGATTTAGATCCTCTGTTCCTCCCATCATTGTACCAGGGTAGTGGTTCTCAAAGTGTGTTCTAGCTGGATTCCCCAAGACCCTTTCTTGTGATCTGCAAGGTCAAAACTTTCTTAATTAATACTGAACTATCATTTGCCTTTCACCTCTTTTTCTTTCATGAGTGGAGTTTTCTAGAGGCTTTTCTATGTGTGACAGATATTGAATTGAATGCAGTGGCAAATATGAGAGTCCAGCTGTCCACGTTAAAGAAATTTGCAAAACAAACAAATAAATAAATAAATGTAAAACAGTGTCACTCTCATCACTAATTTCGTTTTGGGGAAATATAGTTACTTTTTCATTAACATGTAATTTGCGTAAACATGGTTTAAAAACCATTTTCTTTAACTTTTTTTTTTTTTTAATGCTTATTTATTCTTGAGAGAGAGGGGGCAGAGCACAAGTGAGGGAGGGGCAGAGAAGGAGGGAAACACAGAATCCTAAATAGGCTCCAGGTTCTGAGCTATCAGCACAGAGCCTGACCGGGGCTCGAACTCACCAACCGGGAGATCATGACTGGAGCCCAGAAGCCCAAATGACTGAGCCACCCAGGCGCCCCGGTTTTTAGAATGGATTAAGAAATAATTTTCAAGTCCCTCAATTTCAATTTCTATCGATAGCTTTAAGTCGTGCAAACAAGAGCATTTTGGCATCCTCAATATTTTTAGAAGTGTGAAGGGGTCGTGAGACCATCAGCCGTTTAGTTTCCCTGACGGTATGTAGAATGCACCCTTCTGCCTTGCTGCAGACACGTTGAAAATGAAAAGGAAATAGGAAAGTTCTGAAAGCTGCCAGAATCTGCGAGATGAAGGTAGCTTAGAAGAATGGCCTTTTATTTATTCAACCCTTTAGATGTTTCTATCAACTTAGACAGCAATTTGTAGCTTTTAGCCCTTTAAAGCTGCTTATCTGTGTCCAATAAGGTGGCTCAGCGCTCTTTAGTTTTATTGTCCTTGTGAGGAGGCACGATTAATGAAGGCCTCAGCTGTCCCCTGGACCCGGAGAGACTGTGGGGCATAAAACCTTTCTCACTGTGGGCCTTACAGCTGGTACCTCTGAGCTGTTTTGGGGGGAGGAGAGCAGGTGAGGTCACCCAGTTCCATGATCCGACGGGTAATTAATAGTCCCATGACTAAATGGACATTTTATGAATATTCAGGGTCTGTTTCGGCTTCTTGGGAAACAATCCTGTCGGAACCGCTTACAACTCCCTTTGGAGCCGCCGAGGGTTTTGTGGGTGAATGCGGGTCGTCAGCTGTCGGCCTGGGGGTTGCTTTTCCAGGCTGCCCAGTCTTCATTTGCATTTTCTGTATGCGCCCTCATGCAAAACAGCACACCCATTTCCCCCCTCTCACAAAGGTGGTGAGGGCTTCCTTTGGAAACTCCAGCCGAAATCTCCTTCTGTTTAGGCAGAACCCACTGATTTAGACACCATGCAAATGAATTCGGTTTTGATTTGAATGCCTCCAGAGATTGGGGGCGGGGGCAGAGAGTGCACTGTTTGCACTGGGCTCTTTCTATGCGCCAACCCCCCCCCCCCCCCCCCCCCCCCCCCCCGGGTGGCTGCTTCTCACTCCCCGGCCCCTTGCCCCTTGCAAAACAACCCGGCTCCTGCTGCTCATTTTTTTTTTTTTTCTGACCTTTGGAAAGTAACCTAGTGTTGGTGAAGCCTTTAGCTTGTCTGTGTAGTGACAGCTTCAGCTGGAATCTTGCCGTTCTTTCTGAGTGCACAATTCAGATTATGCTAGGAATGTTTAGAAGTGTCCCAACAAAGGGCTGGAAAAAAAATTGTAAAGTAAAAAGATAAAATTCTTTGAAAAGCAATTGTCAGATCTCAGGAAGTTCCAGAAATAGGCGTTAGGTCACTGATGGGCTGGAATCCATTCATTCCTTCAACAAATAGACACTGAAGGCATATAACTTGCAGACCACCGTTGGCATTTTCATCTGTTTCTACATAGATGAATGAGTCCATCAGGCTTTGTACCTAGAGTCGCAATTAAAATCCCATGTCTGATTTTATCTTCAACTTGTCCCAGATAAGTTTCCTTACAAGGTGTATTGACTGTGTTCTGTTCCGTATCTCATACGTGCACTCACGGGGGGTTGAATGTCGCCTGTCCAATTCCTGTCTTCCCATCCCACCCAGTGTCTCCAAACTGACTTAACCTTTGCTTTATTCTCCTAGAAGGGCAATGCAAGCACCCTGCGTGTATAACCCAGCGGACTTCACCCTGCTTGAAAGCAGCGCTATCTTCCGTAGGCTGTGATCATATGCATCCTATAAAGTAGAAGAAGAGGACTTTGCATGAAATGTTTTTGAAGTTCGATTAGTTGTGAGTTCGAGCTAATTTCACAGGGCAGAAAACGGGCATAGCCAGACTTCGCAGTGCAATTAAGTGGAGGCAGGGTCAGCTAAAACAACATCGAAATATGGAAGAGCTTTGGTTGAGCTCCACATGGTCTGACAAAGTTTGATGATGCTGTTCAAAGTCCATTTGGGATGGATTATTAGGATTAAAGAACAGCAGAAGGCTCTGTACTTCGTGTGTTCTCTGGTGTCATTAGTGGATGAGAAAATTCAGCTGCTTATCTGGCTCTTGTTTCTAAGGATGGATTTAAACAGACCCACACTTCTTAAAGGTGATCTTACTAACCTCTTCTTAATAAGTTACAGATCCCAAATTGCTCAAAATCCTTAAAATACCATTTGAAGTGAGTTGATTGATAATTATCATTTCCCCTACGTGTACAGATATTTTCCGCAGCAGTACAAAGCTAAAGTACAGTTTCTTAATTACCCAGATAATCCTGTTTGCTTGTATTTTTAAACTATGAAGTGCTGGGTAATTATTCAATTCTTAATAGAAGGCAAATGGCAATGTAAACAATAATTAGGATGTTAGACAGACTAATGCGCTTCAAAGCAAATTGGATTTTTTTCATACTGTTCAGCATGATGTCCCATAAAGCTAACAATTTAGAAGCAAGACAGAAAAGGTTCCATTTTGTTCATATTTTATGGCGTTATCTCTTCACGGCTTGTTTTTGTGAATAGCAGTTTGCCCCAATGAAGCCGGCTGTGCCCACGCCAAATGTTTCCGTAACAATCGCTTCCCTGCTGTTTGACATTTGGCTGTGTGCTCCCAGGGCTCCAGATTGGTCCTTTGTCTGCTTCAGATCCCAGGGGTCAGAGGTTAACAGAATACTGATTTCCTCCCATAATACCATGGCAGGTAAATATGGGCCAACCTCATGATCAGTTAAGACACAGCTCAGTGAGGAATGCTTTTCTCATGGGCTTTTGTCCTTAAGAACTTCCCTGATTTAAGACGCCAAGTTTCCCAGCTATCGTTTTCCACAGCGGATCCTTCATCAGGAGCACCGCCGCCTCTTTTATGTGGCATTTTCCATTGATAACCATTCACAACTCAACAATGTATCCCCAGAAATACCTGACCTGGAAACTATGAGCAAATCATCGCGTTCAATGAATTAATTTCACAAACTTAATATGGTAACACTTTGCGGTCGTGTCTTGTCGTCTTATCTGCACTGCATGTTTCATTGATGAAATAATAAACTGATAACAAAGACTGCAGCCAAAGATACTTTAATAATGGTGCTATTATTCCCTCCGCCTTTTTCTTGTCTGGCCCTAATGGGGTGTCACCGGTTAGAGGTGTAATTAAATGAACAATCAATTTTATTTTCCATTTTTATCATGTATGGAGACGTCCAAGCATTCACCAGTATAATGTTATTAATGTTTTACATCAGTTTAATGATAAAAGTCCTATTTCTTTTTCTCCCAAGGATTCATGCGGGCCATACGATAGACTACTTCTTAACTGGTTGTGATGCACACACAGGCTTTAGAAGTTTAAAATCTGTTTTTAAACTTCCAAACTTTTTGTTACCATCAATGAGTTTTAGACCACCTTTCCATATATGACCTATCCCATTTCTTTTTTTTTTTTTTTAATGTTTACTTATTTTTGACAGAGGGAGACAGAGCATGAGCGGGGGAGGGGCAGAGAAAGAGGGGAGACACAGAACCCGAAGCTCTGAGCTGTCAGCACAGAGCCCGACACGGGGCTCCAACTCACAGATCTCGAGATCATGACCTGAGCGGCAGTCAGACGCTCAACGGACTGAGCCACCCAGGCGCCCCTGACCTATCCCATTTCTAATTGGCCAGCCTCCTTCATGTTGCACTGTGAACTTGAGGCTTGGGCTCATTTGTTTTCAGTTCTAAATGTCTGAAAAAGACATCTCCACTTTGAGAAAACTGTTTCCTTTTGAAGGGTCCAGGTTGGCAATGACTGCAGCAGCCCTCAGGCAAATTAGCATGTTAAAAGAATGGATCAATACCTTTCTGGCTCCTCCACCCTTCTTACTCTCCTCTGAGGGGGAAGAGTTTTGAAGAACCCTGGGAGGCCCTTGACAGATATGCCGGGGGGAGATTTCAAGAGGATCCTTCATTGCTGAGTTGGGAACATTGACAGCTTGATCTAGTGCCCAGACTGATTCTTCGCCGGTCATTTGAAAACGGATGCAGGAGGAATTGACAGCTTCAGGAAAGCTGTAGCAGTTCATGTAATTATGGAGAGGATTAGAAGAGAAGCGTTGGGAGAAATGAGAGAGAAGTAAGGGCACTAGTTGACCGGACTCACCTTTGGCCAACCGTTAGAGCACTGCCTTTTGTAACATTTAGCCTGCGTGTAGAGGAGCCATTGATAATAGATTTGTTTTCTTTTTTTAAGGGTTGTGCAAATCTATGCATACAAAAAAAAAAAAAAAAAAAAGCGACTGATTTTTGAGAGTGGACTGGTAGGTAATTAACAGCATAATGCTTCCAGTACTTAAGATGCAAAGGTGGTTGGGGCGCCTGGGTGGCGCAGTCGGTTGAGCGTCCGACTTCAGCCAGGTCACGATCTCGCGCTCCGTGAGTTCGAGCCCCGCGTCAGGCTCTGGGCTGATGGCTCGGAGCCTGGAGCCTGTTTCCCATTCTGTGTCTCCCTCTCTCTCTGCCCCTCCCCCGTTCATGCTCTGTCTCTCTCTGTCCCAAAGATAAATAAACGTTAAAAAAAAAAAAATTAAAAAAAAAAAAAAAAAAAAAAAAAAAAAGATGCAAAGGTGGCTAATTAACTAATGGGAGAAATCGAGATGTCATTACTCTGTTTTCTAAGGAGGTGCCAACAGAGAGGTACAGCCTAAAGTAATACTTGAACGTTCAAGTTTCCATTTGAAAAGTTGTCTTTGGGAACTCCCGGTCTGTATCCTAGACTTTTTGTCTTTGTTTTTCATTTGTATGTTATTTTATTTGTTTATTTATTTATTTTAACATACGGTGTTTTATTAGTTTCAGGTTTACAACGCAGTAATTCAGCAGTTCTGTATCCTAGGGTTTAAAATTAATGGTGATGCAAGACTCCAGTAAACCAATATAAAAGTGTGGTTTTATGTGAAAGGAACTCATGTTGATGGGAAAATGAGAACGTTATCTTTGCATGAATGAAAAGAAGCATTAAAAAAAAAAAAAATGTTGGAAACACGCCGCCAGAGAGTCGCAAACGGTCTTACATTCTGGAAGTTCTCCACAGGGCGAAAAGGGCTACTGTACTTAGCTAAAATAAACCAAGTACATAATTTTTCCTAATCTTTATGACGGACTCTGGGACTCTCATTCACAAAACATTGTAGCTATGACTATGTCAGTAATGTGTAAATGGGTACTTGATACGGTAAGAATCTTGCACTGCGATTTCAGATTTCAGCGGTTGTTCTGGAATTGTTTTGGTTCTGTTTTTTTGGTTTTGTTTTTAAGTTCATTGTTAGATCTTTTATTTTTCTTCTCCTAGGGAGACATAAAGTCATTTCTTTTGCAACTTTAAAAAATAGGTATCCTCAAAAGGAAGCCCTCCCTGAGGAAAGGGTTGTTGACTTCTGCTACGGATAATGACTGAAAAACACAAACCTATTGAGGTTTTCCAATATTTTTCATTAGGTCTTCTTGCTGGTTATCACTGATCTACAGGAAAGCTATTGATTTTTGTATGTTTATCTTCCATCCAATCTTTTTATTGAACTGTCTTGTGAATACTAATAGGTTTTCAGTTAATTCTCTAGAGTTTTCTAGAGAACTGATAGTTTTGACTGCATGAAATTATATAGTTTTTCTTTCTTTCTAAACATAAAACCCCTTATTTCTGACTTTTATCTTACGACATCGGTCAGAATTTTCAGGCCAGTAATAAATGATAGTATCAGTTGTGGCTGTCTTTATTTTATGCCCAATTTCAGTGAGCATCATTTACGAATGCTATGGGATATTTTTTTTCTTAATATCCTATTCCCAATATCGAAACACTTCTTAAAAAGAAGGAATTTTAAATTTGGTTAAATTACTTCAAGTATCACTTTTAGTTATGTGGCTCTTTTGACTTGTTGTGTTTATAAGATTAAATATATTCAGCTTTTCTGAAAATGGTCCATAAATTCTCTTTGCATTTGTGGGGGAAAAAACCTATTAGGTGGCAGTAAATTTTGATAAAAAGCTTTTTGAATTCCATTTTTTAATTGAAAATGGTGGATAAGAGCCAAAGCTTTGGAATAAGAATTTAATTTTAATCTCAGCTTTTTTGGGGGCGCCTGGGTGGCTCAGTCGGTTGAGCGTCCAACTTTGGCTCCTGTCATGATCTCGCCGTCTCTGAGTTCAAGCCCTGCCTCAGGCTCTGTGCTGATGGCTCGGAGCCTGGAGCCTGCTTTAGATTCTGTGTCTCCCTCTCTCTCTGCCCCTCCCCTGCTCATGCTCTGTCCCTCTCTGTCTCAAAAATAAATAAACATTAAAAAAAATTAATCTCAACTTTTTCACTTACAATGTGACTATGGGCTAGTTTAGTTACTTTAGCTTCCGTTTTCTCCTCTGTTGTATGGGGATGATGATACCTACCCCATGGGTATACTTAGGATTAAATAATACGCATAACGTGTGGGACGATGTACATAAGTTTCACTTGGGAGATGGTATCTATTCGGTAGTCAATAAAATGTGGAAAGTTTTATTAGTTTATCTTGAATCTTTAGGAAATATCCCACTGCTATTAGCCTATATATTCTCTCTCCTTGTTTGTCTCTCTTTCCAACTGTATGTCATTCTTTCTGTCTCTCATCTTGTTCTTTTTCATTGTTATTTGTTTTTTAAGTTTTATTTATTTATTTTGAGAGAGAGAAAGCACAAGCAGGGGAGGGGCAGAGAGAGGGGGAGAGGGAGAATCCCAAGCGGGCTCCACATTGTTAGCGTTGAAACCAAGAGTCAGATGCTTAAACTGACTGAGCCGCCCAGGCGCCCCTCTCTCTTATTTTATTCTTAGCAGGTTTTGGTATTATAGTCGATTCATCAAGTTAATTTTGATAGTTTTCCATTTTTTATTGGCACCGCAGAAAGTTAACGTGTGTGAGAATTAGCTTTTCTCGGCGAGTTTGAAAGCTTTCACCATTAAAGCTGGCTCTCGACTGTGCTCTTATGATTTGGGCACTTTTCTGTATATTTGCTAGAATTCAATAAAAAGTGCAACAACCCCATAAAGGAAGCTGGCTCTGGGACTTTGTTCGATTGTCTTTCAAATCACATGGATGGCTTTTCAACCCTAACAGAATAGACCTCCTCTTTGACTTTGATTCAGGCCTTTCCCAGCCTCCGCTGACTTTAGGAAGAAAGCAAAGATGTCACATTGCTCTCATCCCTAATTTCATTATTGAGCTTTTGTGTTCTTGTGCGGATCTTAAATGTATAAGGTGAAGAGAACGGGATCGTTAAACCTAGAGTTAGTGCAGTGGCATGGTTGAGCCGCTCATTAATCAGGAGCCTGGCTGTTAAGGAGAATCTAGCTGAGAAAATATTTAATATCCCATTGGGGAAAGCTGCATTTCACTGCGGGTCAATGTGGATGTGGCCCCTCTGAGCTGTGGTACTTTGCTCCCCTTTTTTATTGAGAGAGAAAGACAGAACGTGAAATGACAGACCCACTGTTACAGGAACATCTGGTGTCCCTCAGAGCCACAACTTTGACATAATAACTTGTAAATATCTTATATCGGTTTTGAGGAAGGGCAAGTTTCATTTTTCATTTAACCAAGCAGACAGATTATTCTGTAGGCTGCAACAGGCAGAACGAAGGCCAGAGGACAGATGTTGCCTCGATAGAAGGAAGAACTATCTAGTATTTTGAACTAGGCAAGAGTGGAGTACGATGCCTTTGGAGGCGATGAGCTCCATATCTTCGGACGTGTTCGCACTGGCTTGATGACCCCAAGGCATCTAACAAGTTAGAGACTAGAGACCCTGTGTTTCTCAGAAGGGACACCGTTGTCCTTCTGGGCAGGACAGTTTCTTCCTTGAGTACTCCATCCAGCGTTGCAGGTCTGTCCTGTGCCCACTGGGCAAGCATGTTACACAGCATTTAGTATCCTGAGTCGTCCCCAGGCATGAAATGCCTGTGGCGTCCTCTGTCACTGTGACAGACCCAAACCTCCCCTCATATTTCCAAATACCCTGAGCATGCATACTAATCTCAATTGGAAACTTCTGGACCAGACTAGAAGATCTAAGATTCTAAGACGTTTGGACATTTGGTACCCTGCTTTAAATATTTCCTTTAGGGTAAGTAACCTGGGTCTAGGATCTCGTAGTGGAAAGATGGAAAAGCTTTTCAAAGAATACCTGCTATCAACCTCTCTACTTTAATTTTTCTTCAGTTTAACTGAACACCATAACGTCTTAAAATCACTATAACGCTTTCCCAGTAGGCACCAATTAAAAGAGATGGAGAATGTCTTTTGGAAGAAATTACTAACACTTTATAAAAGCATCCATAGCAATGACCAGCAACCAAGTGCTCTACTAGGTTTAATTTATGAAGTCCCAGAACAGCCTTAAAAGGCTATTTGTTATTGTTATTATGCCCATTTTACAGCTGGGAAATCTGAGGCACGGGAAGGTGCCTGAGGTCATGTAGACTACCCAAGCCAATTTGAAATCAGACAGACTGGCTGTAGCCCCCACACTTGCCAACTCTTCACCATACTTTCCCTACGTAAGGACTGTTAGAAAGAAGGGAAACTATCCCCAAGTTAACAGTATGGGATCACCTTCTATTCTAACAAGGTAATAAGAAGAATATTTAAAATGCCTGGGTTATAGACTTATGTAAACAGTGCCCTGTGTTGACTCCCAAGATTTGTCAAACATTCATCTGCCAATGGGTGGCCTTTGTGTTATTCGAATGGCCCTACAAAGAGCAAATTGTGACTTTGCAATTATTAAGCTGAAGACCTTGCCACAGAGTGTGTTACTGAGCAAATTATTCTTATTTTGACTCTGTATCACAGCAGAGAGGAGAGTTGTAAGTATAGACCCAAGTTTACACAAGACAGAGCATCATCTCATCCTAACAGGAGCACAGCCCATGCAAACGAGAACTTTTTGATTTCTGAAATGCGGTATAATAAATCCAGGGAGATTTACAAGGAAAATCAACCTGCAAAGGAGGGTGAACTTTTAATTATATAGATGTTGGGCATGTGCATTCAGGTAGAGTATTTACTTGGCGAATGTGTGCAGGAAAAAAATGGCAATGAAACCATGCAGGAGGCAATACCTTTCTATAAGAAAGGGGAAAGAGGAAAAAAAGATGGGGAAGCAATTGCAAATGGTGGTATAGTGGTCCCCCCCCCCCACAACATCCCTTATCTTGGACACATTCCAAGACCCCCAGTGGATGCCTGAAACAACAAATAGTACCAAACCCTATATATACTATGCTTTTTTTCCCCCCTATACATACCTACCTATGATAAAGTTTAATTTATAAATTAGACTCGGCAAGAGATTAACAACATAACTAATAATAAAACAGAACAATTATAACAATACACCGTAATGAAAGTTGGGGGAATGTGGTCGGTCTCTCAAAAATCTTAATGCACTGTACTCAGCCTTCATCGAGTGATGGTGTGAGATGATCAATGCCTACACAATGAGATGAAATGAGGCGAGTGATGTAGGCACAGTGATGCAGCGTTAGGCTGCCACTGACCTTCTTATGACAGAAGGGAAATCGTCGGCTTCTGGACTGTGGTTGACTATGGATAACTAAAACCACAGAAAGTGAACCGGGGGTAAGGGGGACTCCTGTATTTGTCAATTCCTTTAGCCCCCCCCCCCAACATCCACTGACCCCCTACTGTGCTGCTACTTTGTGCTTTCAGTGGAAATGGCTCACCTTTCAGCACCTAAAAGCAGTTACATCCTGAATTGTTACGTAACTCACAAAAAATCTTGTTTCTTTTTCCCTTTCTTTCTTTGTTTCTTTCTCTCTTTCTCTCTCTTTCTTTCTCTCTCTCTCTCTTTCTCTTTTTAGATCAAGCCATTTAGAATCAGGTGTTCTCTTGCTTGCAATGCAGTCCTAATTAATAAAGGAGGTCATTACTTTAGCATGGCGATTACTTTAACATACTGGTTTTCTCTGCACAAACATCACACGTAGAAAACATAATGTGTTTGCCCAGGCTGAGCAGTTGCTCATCCAAAAGCTTTCTTTATAGTCCTTTAAGCAACAGAAACATCTTGGATGGCTCGTGGTCCTCCCTTCTTATCCTGATGGCATGATGCACTAGGTTGGAGTCTGTTGGTGAGAGAGACAAAGGGAAACCATGTTCCATACAGTTGCTTAATGAAGTGGGACACCTGTCTTCCTAAGAGTGGAGAACGTTCGGGGCTCCTGGGTGGCTCAGTTGGTTAAGCGTCTGACTCTTGATTTCGGCTCAGGTCATGATCTTGCGGTTTGTGAGATCCAGCCCCACCTTGGGGGCAGCGCGGAGCCTGCTTGGGATTCTTTCTCTCCCTCTCTTTCTGCCCCTCACCCACCTCTCCCCCAGATAATTAAATAAACATTAAAAAAAAAAAAGGAGTGGGGAATGTTCAAGCTGTAAAGACCTTAGGAATCTCATTTTTAGATCATGCTTCTCATTTTACAGATGAAGAAACTGAGGCTCAAATTAATAAACTATATAATAGATGAATAAGGACAGGCTCCTGAAGTCTGACATTGTAGAGTCCTGCCTTTTTGTCCCGCTAAAGGGAGTATAAAACTCAAAAAAGACGTGAGCCACCAAAGCTACTCCTCCGTTTCGAGAAAAGATCAAACTTCTTCCTGGATTGCGTTCATTGGGGTTTCAGCAAACTGTTTCCCCCCATATAAAGTTGGCCTCCTTGGATATACTATTCCTCTCTCTGTCCACATCAGGACATACTGAACTCTCCATGCTTTCTACGCACTGCTTGCTTCACGAAAGAGTTCACAGTCTGAGGAAGCAGGCGGCTTTGTAAAACTGTTTATAATCTTTGATAAGTGGAAAAAGCCCGGTGAGGTCCTGGAGGAGGGAAGGCTGAATATCATTGCAGATGAGGTGTGAAGGAATGTTTTTGGAAAATTAAACAGAGTATTGAACAGCAGAGGATTTCAACTGCAAACATTTCTTAAGCATCTACTGGGACCAGGCAATGGGAGGCAAAAACGCATATGGCATGAAACCCACTCATGGATACGGCGACCAGTGGGAGCAAGGAGTTTTGTGAAAGGGAAAATTTTGAGTAACTTCTAAGTTTTAGGCTTGGTCCTTCAGTGCATGGTGATTTCATTCTGGGATAAAAAAAAAAAAACCCTAGAGGATGTGGTCATGGTTTTAAAGATTTTTTTTTAGTTCTTAATTTTGAGAAAGAGAGAACGAAGGCATAGGGGGGGAGGGGCTGATAGAGAGGAAGAGAGAGAATCCCAAGCAGGCCCTGCACTGCCGGCTCAGAGCCCAACGTGGGGCTGGAACTCACGACCGTGAGTGAGATGGTGAGATCATGCCCTGAGCCAAACTCAAGAGTCAGACGCTTAACCGACTGAGCCACCCAGGCGCCCCAAGGATGTGGTAATTTTTAAGGGAGGGTGGTTTGGTGTGGCAGGATGAAGGCTTAGTTTATACTCGCGAAGGGATGAATGGATGAAAGTGTTGGTCCAAGAAAGGACAATCACATTTTTCTTTGCTTTTCAATTCTGAATTTGACTTTGTAGAAAAACAGCTTTTCCGAGGCTTTTGTTTCATATCCTTTGGGAAATACCTTAGGCTGCTTGGGTTGCCGTGAGAGAATACCATCAACAAGGAGGCTTAAACAACAGAAATGGATTTTCTTACGGTGCTAGAGGCCAGAAGTCCAAGATGAAGGTACCGTCAGGGTTGATTGTGTTCCTGGCTGTAGACAGTCGCCTTTTCTTTGTGTCCTCACATGGCCTTTGTGTGTGTGTGTGTGTGTGTGTGTGTGTGTGTGTTGGGCAAGAGATTCTCTTAAAGGATACCAGTCCTGTGGGATTAGGGCCTCGCCCTTATGACCTCATTTAACCTTAATTATCTCCCTAAAGGACCTGTCTCCAAATATAGTCACACTAGGGGTTCGGGGTTCGGGCTTCCCCATATGAATCCTTATAGGACACTTTTCATTCCATCACAGGAGATGAAACATGTCTGTGTCCTGTTCTGTAAAACACACGTGACCATGTGGCAGTCTGTTACAATGTTTCTGTCACCTTGTCTCAGAGTTTATTTTATATATCCATCTATGCCTATGTGGATTTCTCCGGAAAACAATGCAGCTTGGTGGCCTAGAACTAGGGACCTAGTGACCAGGGTTCTATGGTTACAAATCAAGTAATCTCTCCAAGCCCTTGTATTCCTCACCCATGAAATGGAAATACTATTACTTTGAATTTTGCAGTGTAATTCATATGATCCATATATAGTATGTGTTACATTTATTATACATGTATTATGTCTTTGGTTAAAGAATATAGTAATTTTTAAAATTTTAGCTCATTGGTACTTCACCGGACTCTGACATAGCTTTCTCATGAATTGTGTGCTGGCTTTATTATGTGCATAGCTGCCAGGTATAGCATAGAAAACACCACTTACTGGGGTGTCTAAATATGGTTTTAAGCCATGTTCAAGGGAACTGATGAATCACAGGTTATCAAATTCGGGGAAAAAAATCACAAGAAATCCACAAGTTGTAAAAAAGCAGTAACATAAGCAAGTAAAAAAAAAAAAAAAAGACTGGCAACGTCGTCTATAATGTCGCCACATAATGAGAATCATACTTTTAGCATTTTAGTTCCTATGCTTTCAGACTTTTTTTTTTTTTTTGATATCTACAACATATACACACACTAAGATTTATTGATCATGTAGCATGACCATTACGTCCTTCCAGATCAATAAAGAAGCGTTTTCTCTCGCTTGGACGTAGGACAGTTTCTTCAGCCAGCCGCCTACTCGAGTTGGACATGTGTTGCTTTCTGTTTGGTGCTTTTGGATACTACCGCCCTGAATATCATCTCAGCAAAATCTCAAAATCGAGCCTGAATTATTTTCTCATAATCGTTGGTTTGAAACACTGTGCAGTTTTAAGGGTTTTGGCACCTCGTGAAAAAGGCTCAGATTTGAGATGCTGCTTACCTGAGCTTGAAACAAACAATGAGGAATGGGGCACCTCTAGGGACATTACATGTTAATTTCCAAGCAAAACTCATTATCGGAAGTGGGAGATAGCTTTACTTATTCCACTTGCCTGTGAGAAAACTTTGTTTTTCTTTTTTTTTTTTTTTTTTTGCCTACAAAGCCTTTCTTTTCATGCTAAAAATCAATTACTTCTGCTTGTTTTAAACGTGGGATTCTTTGTCTACCTGTGACAGCTGTTGGCAGTTACCGTTTAATGTAAAGGATAACCTTTCATATAAAGGATTATATAGTTTAGCTACCTGATGCAAATTATTGCCTATAAATCTACTGTAAGTTTTTTCTTCTCCTCGCTAAGGAGCATCATTGCTCTTAAAACCCAGAGAAATGCTGCCTTTCAAGAAGACATTGTTAAAGAGAGCTTGATGGGGCTGATTGTCTTTATGTAATCGCTTAGACAATGTTGCCTTGCAGTTTTGCAGAATGCCTTCAGGGTTTCACCGGCTGGAAAGGAAAATGACTTCATGGACAGTGCGTGGACTTTAAAATACACACGTAGAGGGGCGCCTGGGTGGCGCAGTTGGTTAAGCGTCCGACTTCAGCCAGGTCACGATCTCGCGGTCCGTGAGTTCGAGCCCCGCGTCAGGCTCTGGGCTGATGGCTCGGAGCCTGGAGCCTGTTTCCGATTCTGTGTCTCCCTCTCTCTCTGCCCCTCCCCCGTTCATGCTCTGTCTCTCTCTGTCCCAAAAATAAATAAAAACGTTGAAAAAAAATTAAAAAAAAATAAAATAAAATACACACGTAGAAACCAGGAGTTCAAATCCCTGTAGGACTGGCTGGTTTCCCCTTCTTTAGAAGTTAAATGCATTGACTGCTGTGTAATCAATTGTTTCTGTGACCTTAAAATTCATCTTGTTACACTTCGGAGCTTGAACACCTTTAAACTAGGTCATCCAAGAGCCTCTGCTAGCATTCCTGCAGTTATCTCTGGGGACCCGCTTTTTCACTATGAAATATTAATTATCCAGTTCAATTTTGCACCTTCCCCATTTTGAAACAAACGAAGCACCTTGCAAGTTATTTTTCCAGTTGCGTGGACGGAATATGGAAACTGTTTCATCGGTTCTTTCCCACCTTCTCCTAATCCTCTTGGCCTTCTCTTTCTCAGTGAGAGGCTCCTACACATGTTGGCCCTAATCTGGAGGAATTTGCCGTCTGGAAATAGCGCCGAGTCTCCACGGACAATGAAACCATGAGTGCGTTTCTTCGCACCTAACACATTCATTCTGCTTTCTGCAGCTAACCTCTTAGCAATATGAAATATAGAGCCATGTTCCTATTGTTTTTTCTACTGAATGAATTAGCACATCTTATTCACGAAACCATTACTGTTCATTGTAGAGCGTTTCGAAAATGCAGAGATACATTTTCACACGCCGAGTAAACTTGAAGTCCTCTTCGGGAATATGCTGGTATCTGTCCTCTCTGGCTTCACGCTGGACATGTCTAAAGACAGAATGATTTTATTCTGCTTACGTGGTGGGACTTGTCTTTTCCTCTCACCTGGCAGGGCAGACCGAGGAAGTGGTTCATTGCTGACCTCAGAATCACCTACTTGCCGGGTGGGGATTCATTTTGCTGCTGCAGACTGCATTCCTGTCTTGCTTGGGGTGAATATTGGCATCGGCATGCCTGTGGTGTTACGGCTTCCCACACACTTTATTGGCCCAGAAACTCTAACTACTCCTGTCTCTTTCCAGCTCAGCATTCCAGGCCCCTACTGGGACCGGCACCTTTGGCTGTAATCCCGAAATCCTCTATGAATGAGTCGGCCGTTCCCTTCCCCTAGGCTGCTGCCACCCTGTTTCCCAATCTCACAGAATCTTACTCTGAATCATCAGGAGCTTGAATGTGGATCGCCTACCTGACTTCCAATATGATACCTTCTTGGCTCCCGCCGCCCCCAGCTGCTTCTGTTCTCTACCCTCTCGATCAGAGTCCTGAGAGTTTGACATTGTCCCAAATCAAGACTTGGCTTCCGCAAGATTTGGGACACTAATTTGGCCCTACATCTGTTTCTATACACTTAGTGCCTCTGGATTCCAGTTACCCCCTATCTCCCTCTGCCTATGTCGGCGAGGTTTCTACAAGCCTGGGCAGCCAACCCATCAAAGATAAGCCGTAAGCCCTCTGCCCCAGAAAGTGTTTAAGCCGAAACTAGAGGGAGTCTTTAGGAAGAGGAGCTTCAGCGAGTATCCTTCGCTGCAAAGGAAGACGGGAATAATGAACTCTGGTCCCTTATAATTTTAAGGTTATTATAATTCAACAGGACTTGCCCCTCCCACTCACAGATTCAACAAAAACTCTCTCGCTATTTCCCCCGTCCTGTGCGGAGAGGACCAGTTGGTACCCAGTTGGTGGTATGCCCACCGACTAGAAGACCGAGTTTTAAAAAGGTCGGATCAACACAAAAAGAGGAAGGATAATAAGGTGACCAAACATAACCTGTTTGGTAACTTAAGTTGCGTTGGGCAAATTCAACCACGGGTCACCTTCTGTCAGAGGTGAAGACAACTGTGGAAAATGACTCGGTTCACTGACTACAGGTATCACTAGTTGGATGTGTATTTGCTTTGTCTTGCACGTAGAAACTTAAGTAATCCCAAGAGCGGCAGCTGGATGTTTTGCCGTGAACAGAGAGAATTTATGGAACTAATTAAGAAAAGTGTCTTGTAAAAATAGACAAGTGCTAATAAATGAGGTAGTTTTGGGGCGTGATGACAAATCTCTCCTCCTCTACCTGCTCCCCTCCTCCAGACCTACCCGGCCTTCATTATAGACGCTGGATATACAATTACCGTAGGAGATGGATATACCGGAATTGTAAATATTACTAAACGTGAGAGCTGATCACAGATACTCGTACTTTGAAACAACTGGTCCTCACCTATGGCCCTTTAGGGAAAGGTGGTCCGAGCTCTTTCTAAACGGTTCCTCCACTGCATTCGGCTGCTGGGATTTTCCACGGTTCAACCTGCCCCGCATCCTGCCTGTCTCAGTGGAACACATTCCTCAAGGCGCTGTCGAAGAAGCACTTTCTTCTCCCTTGGAACTGTCTTTCGGAACACCAACATACGTTGCTGGGTGTTTTGAGTACATTGCGTAACGTGACTTATTTTCTATCGACACGTTCTGACTTTTCAGGGCACAGAGTATGACTTAGTAGATGAGCTCCCTGCACCTTATTAACGGTTTGACTTCAGGCAAGTCCATTTGTTGCTCTGTGCTTAGTTCACTCGCCTGTAAAACGTAGATAGTAACGATACCTATCCTATCACGTTGTTGTGGAGACTGGACATGTAAATACTCTCAGAGCACCCGAATCATGCCTGGAACATGTAGTCACTCAAACATAATATTAGCTATTACTACTATTTATTACTACTGGGTTGTTGTGGCCCTGTGTTCGGGGAACAACTCATATAGCTACATATAGCTGTATATAGTTCAGTGCCAGAATCTTCGTTCTTCCAGGATAAATCTATATTCCATTTATCTTTGTGTCTTCTCTAGCGCCTGAAACAGTGTAGTATGGAGGGTCCTATTTTGTCCAGGCACTCTGTATGTGAGTTTTGAAATGAATGGATAAATACATGGGGAAAGGAAAAAAAAAATGTCATTGTGATTTTGTTTATTTATAAACAGTCCATTGGTTTTTGAAGCACAGTCAGAGCATGCATCATGCGTTTTCAGTAACAAAGCACTATTTGTCGCCGTCTTGTTACGATACTGGAGATGTCATAAATTTAAAGAGTGTAATTGAGGCTGAATTTTCTGTGGGTTTATTTACTAGATCAAAGAGTGACTTCAACTTTCAGCACTTACTTTATTTGCCAGCATAAACTCATGGGTTTCGTCAAGTGCCAAGAAAAGAAGTTAATCATCTGAATTATGTGGATTCTGGCAAATCACTCTTTCTTTCTTGGGGGGGGGGGGGAGCTTTGAGCCTTTATCTCCCTTCAGCAAATCCAACTGATTATAATAGTAAGAATAAAACTCTAGTAATTAATCTAATAGCTCCAGGCTGCTAATCATTCCGGAAAAGTGACATTACCCAGAATATACTGGTTACCCTTATTCCGTGTCGTTGATATATAATTCGATTGATTTTCACACTTTTTACATTCCAAAATGAAATACAGCTTTTGTCATGTCACTAGATTGGAATTCTTTGACAATGCATTAACATGCCAAAAATAATATTACACACAAGAATAATGTAGAGATAAATTACAGGTAGAGCTGTATCCCTAAGGAGATTTTCATTTGTGTCTTAGAACAGAAGACTTATAACCTTACCACACATCTATTTCATGCCAGTATGTTTTAGGCTCTGGTTCAATTCAATAAATAACAAATTTTGTGCTTGCTGTATGCCCAGTACTCAGTTTTACTGAGCAAAATGCTTACACAAGTCTGTGTGAGTCTGGAGTGCAATTTTTTTTTTTTTTTTTTAAGAGCAAATACAGAGTCTTTCATGCAAATGAATCCCTGAAAGTGGTCGCCTTGATGGTTTTCTAGAATCTTTACAGTGCCACCACGACTTTGGAACCTTTTTGGAACTGCCTTTTTCAAACTGTCTAATGCCTTCTTTTCAAATGTGCTTAGCATTGGGCAATTTTGCTTTTTAAGGTGGATTTAAGTTTTGGAACTCGTAGACAAGGTTGTCGATCAGTGAGAGGATCAAGCGTGCTGTTTAATTTTGCTTTCTTTCAAATCAAGAACAAGGCATGATTGCAAAGTAACAAACTCTTTTCGAGAGTAACTTTTAACTTGCTTTGAACGCAGCTTCAAAAGAAGTATATTTGGAAAGTTGGTGGCATCAATGGAATCAGGATGTGGTAGGTCTGTGGCATTTTTAGATTTATCTGTCAACCACAATGCAATGTGCGTGAAGGCGGGGCCTCCTTGGTTCCCACCAAATCCTCCTGGCCTAGAGCTGAGCCTGACGCGTCGTTGCTATTGAAATGAATGACCCAGTGAATGAAAGCGTGCATGAGTGTTCACAGCAGTGCACAAAGGCGTGCAAAGGTTCGTGGCGTATAGTGGTTTATCTTTTTTTACTTTCTGGCATTAATTCAAATCATTTGTTGGGCTGCCTGGGTGGCTTCATCGATTAAGCGTCCGACTTTGGCGCAGGTCATGATCTCATGGTTCGTGGGTTCAAGCCCCGCGTGGGGCTCTGTGCTGACAGCTCAGAGCCTGGAGCCTGCTTCGGATTCTGTGCCTCCCTCCCTCTCTGCCCCTGCCCCGCTCACGCTCTGTCTCTATCCATCAAAAATAACTAAACATTAAAAAAATTATAAATCGTTTGTGTGGAGGTCACTGTGCACCTACCTGGTGAGAACTGGGGTCTCTGCTAAGCATTTGACTTTTGGTATTTCCTTGTAGCACCACAACCTGGTGGAGGGGTGACTGTTACTATCTTCTCATCAATGAGGAAATTTAGGCTCAGACAAGGAGAGCAATTTGCCCAAAGTTACAGTTAGCAAATGGAAAGTCTGGATTCAACCGGAGAAGTCTGGCTACTGACTTAACATCTTAACCAAGATTCTTTGCTTCCTTTCAGTGTATCTTTGTTTTTCTGATTTGATACATGTTCTCACATTTCAGTCATCCTAAACTGGGGATATAATAACCCCCTTTCAGAGATAAGGGAATTAGCTGAAATATGGCTTATAGAGTGACTTCCTAATTTCAGAATTAGTGGAGATTTGGGGACATAACTTTCAAGAAAGTCACAGTTAGGGGCACCTGGGGGGCTCAGTTGGTTACGTCTCCGACTAGGGCTCAGGTCATGATCTCACGGTTCGTGGGTTCAAGCCCCACCTTGAGCTCTGTGCTGACAGGTCAGAGCCTGGAGCCTGCTTCAGATTCTGTCTCCCTCGCTCCCTGCCCCTCCTGCACTCATGCTCTGTCTCTCTCTCTCTCAAAAATTAATAAACATTAAAAAACAATTAGGGACGCCTGAGTGGCTCAGTCCATTGAGCGTCCAACTTTGGCTCGGGTCATAATCTCACGGTTTGTGAGTTCGAGTCCCGCGTCAGGCTCTGTGCTGACAGCTCAGAGCCTGGAGCCTCCTTCGGATTCTGTGTCTCCCTGTCTCTCTGCCCCTCCCCCACTCATGCTGTGTCTCTCTCTCAAAAATAAATAAACACTAAAAAAAATTTTTAATTAAAAAAAAAGAAAGAAAGTCAAAGCTCTACTGTAAACCTTCTTATGGAAAGTACTTTGATGGTCAGACGTCAATAAAAGCGTAAGCACTAGAACATTTATTAAAAACAATTTCTCATCTGAAGTCCAAGCTCCCAGAAAGCCTACGCTCTGCCTGAGAAAGAGTCCTTCAGTGTGAAAAGACGTTGAGTTTCTAATTTCTTCTGAAAATATCCAGTTATCTGATCGTGGATAAATTCCTTAGCTTTCTCACATCAGTTTCCCCATCAAGAAAATAATTAGCTGGGATAAGTCGTCTGCAAAATACCTTTTAGCTCTTCAGTGCCCAAACGTGTGAGAGGATAGTAAATCTTGTTTCCTTAGAGATTGGAAGGAACCATCCATGTTGACTGGAGTTATCTGGGAAGGCTTCCAAGCAAGAGAGGAACTCAATAAAATGTGGGTAAATAAAGATGACGACGGAGGAGGAATGGGCGTCCCTGAGCCGGGAACAGTGCTGTCGTCCTCAGAGGCTGAGGAGACTGGATTTGGGGAAGACTTTGAAGGGGAGCAGAGGGCTTTGTTCTCTGGCTCTGTCTCATTCCTCAAATACTCATTGATTGCCTGCTCTCTTCGGGCTATTGAGAGCCATTGATCTCGGTAGAGTCTAGATCTTTCATCCAACTGAAGGGAAGGTGCCACCGATAGCAAGATTTGTAATGTTTACCAAAATCTTTGTTCTGCCACTTTAGGTATGCAGAAGAAAGATAAGGAAAGCCTCAGAGTAAAGTTGACCTGAAGGTTATGGCGTCATTTAAGCAAAAGGGGAAAATAACAAATCAGCTGTTGGAAAAGTAAAAAAAAAAAAAAAAAAAATGCTCTCGGTTTGGTGTGATTGATGCTTTATTACCTTGTAGATGGGTAGTTCAGGGCACTAAGCAAATGATGATGTTTATTTAGATTTGGAATTTGGAACTGTCCTAGAAGGTCGGCCCATGGTTGTTACTTTGCGTAGTTGTAAGAAGGGCATAATACTCTGTGGAGGATGATGGCTTTTTGGGCCTTCCCCCTGATGATGAACCCCAAGGGTTCTCAAAACGAAACCTTGTTTTGTACGTTAGAATCATTTGGAGTGTTTGCTATAAATACACATTTTTTTTTTTTTAGTTTTTTTTTTTTTAATGTTTTTATGTATTTTTGAGACAGAGAGAGACAGAGCATGAGCAGGGGAGGGGTAGAGAGAGAGGGAGACACAGAATCCGAAGCGGGCTCCAGGCTCTGAGCTGTCAGCACAGAGCCCGACGCGGGGCTCGAACTCACGGACTGTGAGATCATGACCTGAACCGAAGTAGGATGCTTAACCCACTGAGCCACCCAGGCGCCCCTATAAATACACATTTTTAAGGACTCATCACAAGAGTTTTGAGTTTGTGACCTGAATTTTTAACAAGCCCCCAGGTGGTTCTGGTAGGTGGAAGAATAGAATTTGGACTCCACTGTGAGCTCCTGTGCTCCCCACACCGAGAAGCCTGGTTGACACGGAGGTGAAAGTGAGTTGCTGGCCCCCTTGCCACCAAGTACAAGATTGAAGGGAGGTAATCGTGTTGCTTGTTTCTGTTTAACTTGGTAGGAATAGAAAGGCCTGTGGATCCAAGAAAGTGCAGGACCAGCACCCATCTAGGCCAATCAGATCAATCCCAGACAGGTAGAATTCAGCCGGTTCCACATATGTTTCGATTGGGTGCTCTGAATAATGTTCTTTCCAGTTAATTAAAAAACAAATAAAAATAAAACTCAGGTAGATGCTTAAGGGAGAAGCAGTTCTGTCTGCTGGAGCGATACGAGTGCTTCTTTTCTAAAAATTTGTTTTAATGTTTATTTAGTTTTAAGAGACAGAGAGCAAGCCGGAGGGGGGCAGAGAGAGAGGGAGACACAGAATCCGAAGCGGGCTCCAGGCTCTGAGCTGTCAGCACAGAGTCCGAGGTGGTTCTCGAACTCACAGACCGCGAGATCAGACCCAAGTCCGACGGGGACGCTTAACTGTCTGATCCACCGAGGCGCCCCTAGGGCGTCTTTTCTATGGAAACTGTTTCTGGAGGGGAGGAGGAGTAATCTGTACAGCTCCACAGAAGTAAAAGGCTATCCACTTGGGTTATAGGCATAAAATTATTGCAAATCAACTAAACAGTTATCAACTAAATAGCAGAAAAAAGAAGACCCAGGCAAATTATCAACTACTAAGACTTTCAGAGTGAACGCGGGGACTAGGGATTCTAGGGGGAATCACAGCTCGCGGGTTGTTTTTTCTCTTCTCTCTAAAAACTAGGGAAATCCCTCCCCCCGCCACCCCCCACACACTGTTGCCAAACCAGGGAGGAAGGTCGTTTCAGGCCCTCAGGCACCTGCAAGACGTAAATGTTCCAGGAGGGAGGTCCTTCCCAGTGTTAGAATTTGGAGCTTTTGTAGATAAAAGGTATCAGAATTTTCTTGAGTTAAGCAAGCATTTGGTTAAAAAGAAACCTTGTTGGGAGCAGGGCTGGATGTAGATTATTAGCCAAGAAGACCCAATAAGTGGAAGTAGAATCCAGGCCAGCATCAGAGCTAGGAACGGAGCAATTTCCCGAATCGCTTGTGGGTGGCTGGATCACTGGTGATGTGTTTATTTCTTGGAAGTCTGTTTTGCATAAATTCATTCTGTGGTAAGCGGGATGCAGGCTCTTCTCCTTCTGGGCCATTCTCAAATCTTCCTTTTAGTTATCCTTGTAAAGAAATTAGGTGAAATGGGGTCTGCTGCTATCCTTCAAGGGAAGCATTTGGATTGACGTTTGCCGTCGAGTCTCCGCTTTCCGGATTAGACAGACTGAATAGTCAGCAGTAGAGAGCAGTGGGTGCCCCCCTTAGGACTCTTGTGAACGTACATTTTACTCACTTAGGGCGGAGACACATGTGGTGACACAGAGGTGTGGGGAAAGGCGGTCCCACCGAGGGGCTTTTGCCCTAACACCTCTGGGGTGGCTCTCACGTTGGCAGAGTCTGGAAAGTGATAGCCCTGTGGAAGGCTGTTCTGATTTTCGTAGGAGAGAGTGTCCCTCCCGACACCTACCTCAAAGGCATGTTTTTGACGTAGCTGTCACAAAATTAATTGCCAGGATGTGTTTGAAATCATACTGATTTTTTTTTTTTTTTTTTGGAAGGGACACGGCCCCAGGTGCCATCGTTATTACATATATTTTGAAACGCCATAACCTGGAACTCGTTCAGTGTGATTTCCCCTGTGTCTGGAAGCTGTGTTGACTTTAGGAGTCACAGATGGGTGTAGACCGGGGTTTCAACATTTTTCTCTCAGGGACACACCTTTGAATTTATGCTTTGAACACAGTGTCTTCCTCCCTCAACCATCAACTCCCTTCGTCATGTGCACATCTGTATTCTTCACCGATACAGATGTGGGGGCAGGGAAAGGATTACCTCCATTTCCTCCTTCCAGCGTTCTAACAAGGAGCCACAAGCAGGAAAGGAGAAACCAAGTCAAAGGCAGATGAGACCAGGCTCATGATTGGTGGTAACCCATTTCGAGCGCAAAGATGCCAGTATTTGGAGATGTAGAGGGTTGGGTCAGTAATGGGTTTATTATAATGCGTGCACATTGTTGAATGTAACTTTGTCATAGGTTCTATGCCAAGGTTGTTTGCGTGGCTCAGAGACATTTGACAACTTTGACGTGACTACTTTGAGTGTTTGCTTATCCCCCGGAAGCTCACAAAATGGCTCAAAATGGTTCCTGGAGCAGGAGCTGGAAATTAATATTCTACCCTTATAATAATGAGGGATTTAGTTCATTCATGCGCCTACTTAGCAAATTAAAGTGGCCAATAACTAGATTGTTAAATCTTTTTTTTTAAATTTTTCTTAACGTTTATTTATTTTTGAGACAGGGAGAGACAGAGCACGAACGGGGGTGGGTCAGAGAGAGAGGGAGACAGAGAATCTGAAACAGGCTCCAGGCTCCGAGCTGTCAGCACAGAGCCCGACGCGGGGCTCGAACTCACGGACCGCGAGATCATGACCTGAGCCGAAGTCGGACGCTTCACCGACTGAGCCACCCAGATTGTTAAATCTTAACTGTTCAGCTTTTCTTACCTTGCAAGAGGATAAATAAATAAATAAGATACTTCGTATATTATAATAAATAATCAAATAATTAATTTTAATTAATTTTTTTTGGAGAGAAACAGAGCACATGTTGGGGGAGGGGCGGGAGGAAGAGAGAGAGAGAGAGAGACAGAGAGAGTCCATACTAAGCGAGCCGGACTCAGGGCTCCATCCCTAGAGTTTGAGATCATAAGAGCTCGAATCAAGAGTCTGAGGATCAACCTACTAAGCCACCCAGGTGCCCCACAATAGGATAAATTTAAATATCTTTGTGACAGTTGATCCATGGTTGAAATTAACTTTGCAAAGCATCCCAGTGTATTTGCTTTGTCTCAGTCAGCCCCCTTCGAAAGAGCACCGGTCACTCCCTTGATGAAGGAAAAGGGTCAGTGATGCATTTAGAATTTCTCGCTGCTGACGCATTTTCATTGGGAAATTCGGCACGTGGTATCTCTTCATTCATTTCTCCGTTCTTTCAAGCAAACATTTGTATTTGAAGTCTCTGAAAATCCAGCCATGACCTTTACCCAAAGAAAAATTCTGGCTGGGTTTGAGTAGCTGTCATGTAAAAAATAAAATAGCCATTGGGATAAAATATTTTTGTCTGTATCTAGAAACACAGCAATTGTTTAGTCCAGATTTGGCATGATACAGATAGATGGATGTAACTTATCCTATTTATATTACCTTTGTTCTTAAAACAAAACAAAAATAGCTTTTCGTGCACATCAAAGAAGGAAAGGGATATCAGGGATTACCTGAGTTGGAAGGTAAAAGGACTTATTTGTATAGGAAGTAAATTTGCATATTTTTCCTTTCTCTCATGGTTCAGTCTTGAATTAGAATATCTTTTTGTTTTTCTACTTCCATTTGTGATCGCTGTGAAATCCTTGCCTGAGGAGTGCCAGGAATTTTGTAAAAATTATAAAATGCAAAAGTGAGTTGAAAGAGGATTTTGAGTCCCAGGCAAGCTGACTCTCAGCTCAAAAAGTACGTATGGCTTCTGCAAGCAGAAACAGGTCTAATGCTTTGAAGAATGTGAGAAATGATCAGTATTTTGGAGGCATTGAAGTGGTTAATCTATTAATCTATACTGGAGTAATAAATCTGCCCGTGTAAACATTTTCCAACTGGATTTTCGTGTTTAGTTTATTTCAGAGAGAAAGTTTAAAAGTGTTTCTAATTTTGCAGTTTCAATACTAAGCATGGTTAGAAGCCCTTCTTGGACTTTGCTGGTAATTCTTGCCTGACCTTGCTTTCTCGAGTGGTCTTAGGACATTGATTTGCTGCAATTGAAATAGTAGTATTCTTTTCTCTTTTTTTCAATGCTTCTTTTTATTGGGGTATAAGTGACAACATTACATTAGTTTCAGGTATACAAAATAGTGGTTCGATATTTGAATTTTTTTTTCTAATGTTTATTTATTACTGAGAGACAGAGAGAGACAGAGCGTGAGCAGGGGAGGGGCAGAGGGAGGAGGAGACACAGAATTGGAAGCCGGCTCCAGGCTCTGAGCTGTGAGCACAGAGCCCGACGTGGGGCTCGAACTCGTCACCTGCGAGATCATGACCTGAGTCGATGTCGGATGCTCAACCAAGTGTTGCAAAACGTGTTGCAAAATGATCACCGCAATGAGTCCAGTTAACATCCGATTCTTTTCTCAACCTGACTCTAGCTGGGTGCACTGGGATGAACGAGTGACTGTAAATTAGCCTTAGTAAATTAATTCCCAGGCCCTTGAGGTGTCAACGTGTCTTCAGCCACTTCCAGCCGGTATTTGAAGGACTTCCAGGGTACTTGGCATTGGGGGGCGGGGGGCAGCGCTTAAAGAATCAGATTTACCCACCCTACAGGGGAGTCGTGGAATCTGGGCAGAGGGGAGGATGTGCTGCCTTTTTCTCAAGTTCATTTATTTTGAGACAGAGAGCGAGCAGGTGGGGGAGGGGCAGAGAGAGAACCCCAGGCAGGCTCTGCGCTGACAGGTATGGGGCTCGAACCCACGAAACGTGGGATCATGACCTGAGCCCAAGTCAAGAGTGGACGCCTAGCCGACTGAGCCACCCAGGCGCCCCAGGACGTGCTGCTTTTTGACAACAAAAGGAACTGCCTTCCTGCAGACCGCAATGTCCTGCGGCGATTCTTCCCTTCCTGGCTCCACGGGCTGTGGACACACCCCGTGGGGCTGGAAAACAGAATTCCCTGTGTGTCCCATTCCCGCATCATACACACCAAGCCGTCAGCCCACATATTCAAGGATTCCTAGCATAGCAGCCTTTCCTGCTGGTTGCGCTGTTCCACCGAAGGATGTGCAGGGTCCTCGTGTCCCCAGGCAGCCCCGCAGGGCTCTTCTGCTGGTGGCAGAATCACTCTAGTGCCATACCGGGCACAGGTAGGTGCCCAAACCTGTGTTTGCGAGCCCACCCTGGTAACCTGCTGCTACACTGTTCCATTCTACAATTTGCTTCCCGATGGGCTCAAACGCTTCATGTTAGGATGTTAGGGAATGTTGACTGCCATCTCTTCTGTAATGGACAATGCTAACACGAAGGCGGTTGAAAGTAACAGTGTGATCACATCCTTTCTCTTCCTGTTCTGATGGGTGAGTCAGTCTCCTGGCCTTCGTGTTTACACAGATCCTCAATAACAAATAACAGCTGATGGCGACTTGCTGTGGCATGTACAATAAGGAAAGGAATTATATTACGTCTTAAAAGACGTGGCCTTGGTCCCAATTTTTTTTTTTCAAAGAGGAAGAAGAAAAGGAGGGAGGTAGCGAGGGCCTTGTGCTAACAACCAGTTTGGGCAACACTGGTCCCTCTTTCAAGCCTAATGAGGTCCCATTCCCCCAAGGATTTTGATTTATTACCTGTTCCTTCTGGCCTGTGTGCCTTTGGTGTTTATTATTTTGATATTCAGTTAGCATAACACTGGACATCATTTCACTTCCTGAATCCGTTTTTCTCCCCTTTCACGAGCTTGGTTTTGCGGTAGGTCGGATTTCCTCGTGTGAAAACAACACTCACATTAAAACACCTTTTCTGTTTCCAGGGCTCTGTCTTCACGTTGAGGAAAATATACTCGAGGGTTTGCCCAACTGAAGGAAAAAAAAAAAAAAGAAAAAAAGGGCGCTCGATTTGGGTGTCAAAGCTCCAAGTGTCGCGCCTACAAACCTTTACCGTTCATGCCACATTCAGGGACGTTACCGCAGAGCTACGAAACATTAAAATTTGCTCTAAGACTAGGCTTAAAGGTAGCGTGTGATGATCTTGGAGATGATTTTGAGTCAGAGATTTGATACCAGGGGGGATCTCCGAGCGTTAGGTCAAAAAAATTAGCTCTGCCTACAGGATAATCAACTCTTCATCCCAGATCCAGACCGTCTGCAAACTTGTCTTAGAAGATAGGCATTCTCTGGTTGGCACAAGTCAGGGTGTTCAGAGGCGGAAAGGATTGCCGGCCCTCAGGGAGGGGTGGCTGTTTCCCAGAAGTCACGGTCCCCGTGTGGAGGGAGGGAGCCTTCTGGTCAGTTTCCCCTGTGCTCTGTGGATGGTGGTGACCGCCTTCACCCCCAGCTCCCTCGGACCCGGCAAAAGTGACCCTCGGTGACCGCTGTCCCTTTCTGTCCTTCCTCAAGAGACTCCTCATTTTAGTGTTTTCTTTGCTTAGCAATTTTTTAGATGATTTTCTCCTGCCAGGGCAGCGTAATATATACTAATTACAGAAAATTTAGAAAGCATAAAGAAAGTACTGGAGTGGAGTGAACAAAATGACCCATGAGCCTATCACTCAGACAGAACCATTGTTAATATACTGTGTATATTCTTGAGGTATCTCTTTTTCCTTTCTTTTTTTTTTGGGGGGGGGGCAAATGAATAGAATTTTTTTAACTCTTTTTTGTTTTTTGCTTTTTAAAAATAATTTTTTAATGCTTATTCATTTTTTGAGAGACAGAGCGTGAGTGGGGGAGGAGCAGAGAGAGAGGGAGACACAGAATCTGAAACAGGCTCCAGGCTCTGAGCTGTCAGCAAGGAGCCCGACACGGGGCTCGAACTCACGGATCGCGAGATCACGACCTGAGTTGAAGTCAGATGGACACTTAACCGACTGAGCCACCCAGGCGCCCCTGTTTGTGTTTTTGCTTTTTTAAAGAGAAAGAGGGAGTGTGAGAGCTGGGGAGAGGGGCAGAGAGGGAGGGAGAGAGAGAATCCCAAGCAGGATCTATGTTCAGCACAGAGCCCCACTCGGGGCTCGATCTCTTGACCCTGGGATCATGACCTGAGCCGAAATCGAGAGTTGGACGCTCAGCCGACCGGGCCACCCCGGCACCCCTGTACTCTCTCTCTCTCTGCTTTTAATTTATTTGAAACTGCATGTTCTTCTTTATTATTGATTTATTGATTTATCTGTGTGTGAGAGAGAGCATGTGCATGAGTGGGGTGTGCGGAGAGGGTCAGAGGCAGAGAGAGAGAGAGAGAGAGAGAGAGAGGGAATCTTATGCAGGCTCCATGCTCGGCATGGAGCCCAACACGGGCTCGATCCCACGACTCTGGGATCATGACCTGAGCCGAAATCAAGAGCTGGACGCTCAACCGACTGAGCCACCCAGGCGTCCCCGAGACTGGACATTCTAATTTGATTCTCTGTTTATTTCGGAGGGCTGTATCTGACAGAGGCTAAGAGCATGCCTTTAGTTGCATGACTACTTAAAACTATTTTAAATGCCGGGGTCTAGCACATATGGGGATGGCACCAAAGAGCATAGGAGCAGCAAGCTAGATAGAAAAGGAAAGCCGTGAGAGGTGTGGCCGCCAGCTCGGAGGGGGTGACACAGGAGCAGCACTGGATTTCTTCTAATCAGATCAGGTTCCTGCTCTGCTGGCTGGACAACCTCGCTGAAGCTGTTTCCTAATCCAGGAAATGGGAGAACTCCTACTTTTCTGCGTTGTGTTGACGATTCAGTTTATTAAATGAGGTACTGTTTATGAAAGTGATCTGTCGATCAGCCCTGCAAAAGAAGCAGCTTAATCACATTATAATTGAAAAAGGTGTTCGGGCTTGACCTTGTGGGCTCGGGGGGAATATGGACAGAGTGAGCAAAGGTGGCTGGAAGCTGCAGATGGGCAGGCAGGTAAAAACAAAGATCGTCTGTTTGATTTTTGTGGTTGCTGTTGTTAATGCATCCGTGTAGTGGATGCGTGCCTTCTGTTAAGGTGGTCATCCAGCCTGAAATTGGGATTATTTTATTTGCTACTTCATGCTGGGCGCTCTCTCTTCTTTAGCTGTTTATTTTTAACTGGATGGGTACATTCTCCTCTAAAGCTAATATGTTTACTCTCTCACCTAAGAGACTCTTATCAGACATTTACTAGGGATTACAGGCTTCTATATCAGGAATCTTGCTGGATTTACACAGGAGTGAACAGGACAGGCATAGCTCTGTGTTTTAAACAACAGATAAGGTTTTGGAGAAGGGAGGGGAGGAGAAATGGGGAGTCCTGTTGGGTGGAGATGAGGCCTGGGCAAGATACATAAACAACTTTAATACGCGAAAGAATTTCTTTGTCTCTGCTCATGAGCCTCAGAAGCGGGAGGACTATTAAAAGGAAGGGTTGGGGCGCCTGGGTGGCTCGGTCGGTTAAGCATCCGACTTCGGTTCATGATCTCACGGTCTGTGAGTTCGAGCCCCGCGTCGGGCTCTGTGCTGACAGCTCAGAGCCTGGAGCCTGTTTCAGATTCTGTGTCTCCCTCTCTCTCTGCCCCTCCCCTGTTCATGCTCTGTCTCTCTGTCTCAAAAATAAATAAACGTTAAAAAAAAAAATTAAAAAAAAATAAATAAAAGGAAGGGTTGGCAGGGCAGCGCCAAGAACTCTGAAGTCGGACAGCCTCGGTGTAAACCCTGCCATACCCATTCCTTAGCCAGATGCCGGGCACGTCAACTTCACCTTTTTTGTGCTCCCATTTCCTCTTTGGTAAAAAGGTAATGAAAATAGTACCTGCCTCATAGGGCCGTTGTGGGGGAAATATAAGCCATTAATATGTGCGGGACTGGGGCACCGGGGTGGTGCAGTCAGGCAAGCATCCGACTCCTGATCTTAGCTCAAGAGTTCGAGCCCCCAGTCGGGCTCTGCGCTGATGGTATGGAGCCTGCTTGGGATCCTGTCTCTCCTTTTCTCTGCCCCTCCCCTGCTTGTATGTGCACGCGCGCACGCTCTCTCTCCAAATAAAAAAATAAACTTAAAAAAACCATCTGCAGGACTGATCCGTGCCTACTTTGAGCGGAATCCTAATGTAGGGTTTGTGAAGGTGGTCCTGCGAAAGAATGGGCTTCTAGATATTATGGCTCTGAGCAGACCCATGAGGATCTCTTTTCTGGGCTGGGGGCCACCACACCTGGCTGTAAATATCTCGGTGGGAATGACGGTGGAGTGATACGGCTTCACATCATGCTATGACCCCTCCATCCCATGGGGCTGAGTCATCGTTCTAAATCTGGAGATCGTGAAGGTCTGTCCAGGGCAACTTTGGAAGAATGTGTCTATTCATTTCCACTACCTCTTTCCAGGGTCATATTTTGCATTTCTCCCTTTCTCTCTCTGTTTTCCCATGAGGCACTGGGCAGGTGCACATGGACGTTAGTCAGAGATGCTTGTCATGGAGGAATAGAACATATTTATTAATATAAATCCTTTGAACCAAGAGTAGTGGGCGCTGGTGAATTTACTGGACTTCCACACATTTCTAGTTTATTCTTTTGTGTTGTTCTAAGACAGATTAGTAGACTGGACTTGAAGAGCGCTTCTCAATTTAAACACGTGTGTGTGTGTGTGTGTGTGTGTGTGTGTGTGTGAATTTTTCTTGACCGTGGACCCTAGTCCCTGAGCACCTAGAGGAAAGACAGATACTCGGGAGGCATGCTTGTGTTTTACGCCCTGGTTCTGGAATTATACTGCTTTGTCCAGACACTGATTCCAAAACCCAGTAGCCATGTGCTCTCAACCAGCTGATTGACCCTTCTTGCCTCAGTTTCCTTAGTTTAAAATAGAGGTAATGTATTTCCTCATTTGTAAGATCATCTGAAGTATTTATAAGATAATGTTAAGCGCTGAGCTATAACCACCCGATAAACATGAGCTGTAATTATTTTTGGGATGTGGTAAAGCTCACTTTGCCTCCTGCTTTGGCCATTTAACTGGTTGGCACCTTCGCTGGACCTTTGTTTTGTCGTGGTGAAAATCAAATAGGAAAAAGCAGGATCTAATTCAGAGTTGCAGATGGGATCGTAGGCAATAGCCCGCCCTACTGGGGACACAGAGCCTGAAACTACTCAATGGGATTTTTCTTCCGTGCCCACCCCGAGCCTCTTTTCTTGGCAACACCTTTTCAGGGGAATCCCCATGTCAGGAGGAACCTGTTCTATGTGGAGGGTATAGGATCCACGTTTACATTTCCCGGGGAGGACCTCAGGGCCACCTAATGGCAGTACATTTTGAGTGCTAGGCCAAGTCCTGTGTGGCCCGTTTCTCATTGGTCTTCACATAACGTCCCCATTTCCCCGAGGAGACACAACTGAGGGTTAAGTCCCCCACGTCACTGTACAGGACAGCTCCCTCGTGCCATTCCAGCCTGACGTCGGCCGCTGGCCTCACCGCCCCCGATGGAAGGCGGCTCAGGTGTCCCCAGTGAGCATCCCCATTGCTGGAACTAATGGAACTACACAGAAGACATATTCCTTCCCCCCCCCCCCCCCCCCCCCCCCGGGGTCTTGTTTCACTTGAAAGCTCATTTAGGGAGCATATGATGATTCGTTTTCCTTCACAGCTCTAATATCCAGACCACGAGTCAGAAAATTAACCTTTTAACTTAATATATACGTGGTACATTGAGGCCGGTGCCGGTTTGCATCCGCCTAAGTGGTAAGTTTCAGGGGGCTTAATGGACGTCAGGGGGAGGGGGACCGATGGCGGCAAGCTTTGCCCTGAGGCCTCGGTGAATGCCGCCTCGCTTGACCGATCGGTCTAGTTGCCATCATCAATGTTTATCACATTCTTTTATGAGATAGAAATTTCTATCATGGGCATGTAATTTGGTGACTATTGAAAATCGTCAACTCTTTCAGAAGGTTATCAAATTATATATTTATGGATGTAGGAAATTTGCCCTCTTTTTTTTTTTTTCCCCCTCTCCCTCGCATTTATCCCAGGTAAATGAGACAAGAGATAAGCACCCTTTGGGGAACTTAAAGCGTTATAAAAATAAATAAGGTTGTTATTTTAAAAACGGCATTCTCAATCTCTGACTTGAGCCAACACATACCTTAAATATGAGCGTGTTTATTTTTAATTTATTGGCAGTAGCCATAAAATGCGATCTCATCGGGGGCGCCTGGGTGGCGCAGTCGGTTAAGCGGCCGACTTCAGCCAGGTCACGATCTCACGGTCCGTGAGTTCGAGCCCCGCGTCGGGCTCTGGGCTGATGGCTCGGAGCCTGGAGCCTGTTTCCGATTCTGTGTCTCCCTCTCTCTCTGCCCCTCCCCCGTTCATGCTCTGTCTCTCTCTGTCCCAAAAATAAAATAAACGTTGAAAAAAAAAATTTAAAAAAAAAAATGCGATCTCATCAAATCTGGATTTGATGGTAGTAATCTGAATTGATACTTGAGATGTTGCAAGTATTCAGAAGTTTAAGTACAGATTTCTTTTTTTTTTAATTTTTATTTAAAAAAAAAATTTTTTTTTCAACGTTTATTTATTTTTTGGGACAGAGAGAGACAGAGCATGAACGGGGGAGGGGCAGAGAGAGAGGGAGACACAGAATCGGAAACAGGCTCCAGGCTCCGAGCCATCCACCCAGAGCCCGACGCGGGGCTCGAACTCCCGGACCGCGAGATCGTGACCTGGCTGAAGTCGGACGCTTAACCGACTGCGCCACCCAGGCGCCCCGATTTTTTTTAAATTTTTAAAGTTTATTTATTTATTTTGAGAAAGAGAGAGAGAGAGAGAGTGCAGGCAGAGAGAGAGGGAGAGGAAGAATCCCAAACAGACTCTACACCATCAGTACAACGCTGGATCAGGGGCTCCAATCCCCATGCTGTGAGATCACGATCTGAACTGAAATCAAGAGTCAGACGCTTAACCCCGTGAGCCACCCAGACACCCCACAAATTTCTTATATGTTGTGTCTTCTTGTCTTAAGTCAAGCCATTAGGATATACAGCTGGTCTTCAGCCAAATGGTTTTGAATTGCATGGGTCCACTTACATGTGGAGTTTTTTCAATAAATACAGTACAGTGCTGTGAATATGTTTTCTCTTCCTTACGATTTTCTTGATTTATTTTTAATTTTTCAAAGATTTTAAATTTAGTTTGGAGAGAGAGAATGCATATGCGAGCAGGGGACTGGTAGAGGGTGAGGGAGAGAGAATCTTAAGCAGACTTCACGCCCAGCATGGAGCCCAACGTGAGGCTCGATCCCACGACCCTGGGATTATCATGTGAGCTGAAATCAAGCCACCCAGGAGCTCCCCTTGTGATTTTCTTAATAACATTTTCTTCTCTCTAGCTTCTTTTATTGTAAGAATACATAATACATATAACATACACCATATGTGTTAATTGACCTTTATGTTATTGGTAAGGTTACCAGTCAACAGTAGGATATCAGCAGTTACATGTTTAGGGGAGGGGGAGCGGTGCCCCCCCCCCCCAACCCTCACGTTGTTCAAGGGTCAACTGTATTTAAAGTTTATGTAGATAATTGAGCCTTTGGGAAATTCTGAAAGGTCAGCATCTAGGACCGTATTTCCTTATCTTTTCTAGTTTTCCTTTCCATTTAACACAGGCAATGACAATTGTACTTCCCAGGTAATGTTCGTTCTCATATAAGACTGGTTATAAGACTAACGTGGTGGGTCATAATGACTTCTAGATATACCACGAGTCAGCATGGACTAAACGTTGCCCTACACTTTCATTCTCGATTTGGCAAAAATACCTGCAAAGATGTGGAGGAAGGATCATTTAGTTTACTACTTGCCTTATTGAGTATAGTGCATAGGTGATCATACGTTTTCTAGTTTCTCAAGGTTTGCTTTTCTTTCTTTTAGCCAGAAGCCTACTGTTGAAGTCCACTCGGGCAGAATCTGATGGGTTTCATGCTCCCCTGTGGATTGTGGAGTACGGATACTAAGGAGTGAGGGTGGTAACTCTCAAGAGGCAGAACACAGGAATGTCCAGAAGCCTCTTGCTCTAGAGTCATTCTCTTTGCCTCTGGCCTCCAGTCTACCACGTAGTAAACATTTCACTGCCCTCTACAAGCCAAGCATTGTTTGGGTGTCTCATTTTTCTCAATTGAAATACATCTTATTTTTTATTGCCCCTTCAAAACACTTCTAACCACCTACCATTGTTTACATACTTTGAGTATTTTATTTTATTTTATTTTATTTTATTGTATGTATGTCTGTGTTATTCTCTTTCCCCACCAAATTGACAAGGAATTTTATTTATTCCTAGCACATAGAACACTCACTGATACACGCTAGATGTGTAAAAGTATTTATTCAATAAGTTGGTTAATCCGTAAATTCACTGATTTAATTCACACTTCTTAGAGTTTGACCTCTCAAACTCTAAGTTAAAGTAGCAAAATTGTGTTTCCGAGCCCCAGTAACTTTGCTGCTCATATTACTCAGGCTATTAACCAGCTTCTCAAATTCTAGATGGTCCTAGACAGTTTTTTAAAAACAAATAATTGTTAGGATTTAATTTTTTTTTTTTATTTTTTTTCAACGTTTTTTATTTATTTTTGGGACAGAGAGAGACAGAGCATGAACAGGGGAGGGGCAGAGAGAGAGGGAGACACAGAATCGGAAACAGGCTCCAGGCTCCGAGCCATCAGCCCAGAGCCCGACGCGGGGCTCGTACTCCCGGACCGCGAGATCGTGACCTGGCTGAAGTCGGACGCTTAACCGACTGCGCCACCCAGGCGCCCCAAGGATTTAATTTTTATTATCACTTTTAATCTATAGCAAGGGAGGTAGTGGCTTCTAAGTAAAGATATTAAGGATGCGATTGAACTCTCAGAAGGGAAGATGCGAGGAAAATGGAACCCAAGTAAATGAAGTGGGGAAAGACCCCGTTTGAACCATGTTCTTGGGTGGGTGTTTATTGGATATTTGGGGGGGGGGGCGGGGTTAATTCCAGTAGCTTCCCTGAGCTTTCTTGTAATAGCAATCTGTCGTCTTTATATAATGTCTAGGTTAGTCATTGCCTAGGGGTTGTCAGCTAACTTTTTGATTCATTGCGGTGGATCAGCCGAACCATTCCTGCAGTAAGCTTCTACCTGCGCCACGTGTTCTCAAAGGTTACAAACACCTCTGACGTTGACAATCCCAGCCTCTTGCTAGACCTCATCCTCCTTGACAGCTTCCTTGACTGTTTGAAATTCTAATTTTGTACTTCCTTCATGTTTCCTCCATGACGAATATATATAGCCTTTGGCCATTGGCATTGGACGCTGAGATCCTCAGGTGCTTTGCATGCACGGTGGGTACAACTGACAGTGGCCGTGTCGAGAGCACACAGGGGAGGGTTAAATGAGGTCCCATGTTTAAAGGGCAAGTTGGAGGTGAAGTTGGCTGCTTGAAGTTAGGCAAGTTTCTGGTGGTGCTCGGGAAATTCTAGTGTCCTTCTGACTCTTCGGCCTCCTGTATGCCTTGCCTTTGCACTTCCTTCTTCTCCGATTGCCTTTCAAATCTGGCATTTCTAATTCTTTCCTGAACTCTTTCTGAACCTGCGGCTCTTCCACTCCTGTGAGTTTTGTGTGCTTCCCAGATGTTTGTCACATCTCTGTCTCCAGTCGCAGTGACCTCCACACCTGTCTTTCCAGTTGCTTCCTCGACATCTCAACGCAAACATCTCAGAGTCAGTGACCGCCTAACTGACTCCACGCCCCTCCTTCCAAACCTGACTCCTCTTCTCTAGGCCCTGTTTTGGTTATAAATATCTCTACTCTCTCAGGCATTTGGCCTAGAGACCTTCAAGCCAATTTCAGTCCCATTTTTTGTATATTCTGAGACATCTAATGGGAAGGGAGATACTGCTGTTGGTTTGGTGTTGGAGAGGACTTTCTTCCTTTCCCCATTCAAGGGCAAGTTGGAGGTGAAGTTGGCTGCTTGAAGTTAGGCAATAGCTGCTTGATTGACATTCACAGTAGGAGGTCACGGTCTGGGGGGATGAGAATAGGGAAGGAATTATTGCAAGATGTCCCTGGGTTAACACTGGGGACCAAGCCACACCTCACTGTGTGTGGAATAACCAGACTCTCACAATCTCTACTTTTCAACCACCTGCAGATACCATTAGGGCTCGTAAAATGCAAATAGATTTTTAAAGAGTCACTGAATACGTAGTAACCTTTTTCATTGTATAATATGTCAGATAATGCATACTGAAAGTGCAACTCTCAGAATGTTAGGATGTCATATTATGAAATGTGGATGCAAGGGTGATTGGCTTTCTTCCCTTCGTTCGGGCACCAGCACATAGGAAAAAAAAAATCAGAGCTTACAGGAACTTTCAAACGTAAGATTTGGGGGAGAGACATTGAAATTGGAAACCTTGAAGGGCGCCTGGGTGGCTCAGTCGGTTGGGCATCTGACTTCGGCTCGGGTCATGATCTCGCGGTCCGTGAGTTCGAGCCCCGCGTCAGGCCCTGGGCTGATGGCTCGGAGCCTGGAGCCTGCTTCAGATTCTGTGTCTCCCTCTCTCTCTGCCCCTCCCCCGCTCATGCTCTGTCTCTCTCTCCCTCTCAAAAATGAATAATAAACATTAAAAAATTAGAAAAAAAGAAACTGAAAACCTTGAAACACTTGAATAGTGAGTTTCGGATTCATACTTCCTGAAAACACATCTGTTATATTCAGGATAAGATACTAAGCTCTGTGTGTGTGTGTGTGTGTGTGTGTGTGTGTGTGTGATGTGACTATGTCTAGGGTAAGTCTTATCCTCTGAGTTTATCAGTTGCTTGCTGGATCATAAGGGGCATAAATGTGCAAATCAGCATAAAGGTGCTGTGTACACAAAAATAAACTTGAGTTCTGATTCCTGAAAGCAGCAATGCTTGATAGAAGAGGCCATGGTTGGTTTTAGGTTTTGAAGAGAGATTAAGATTTTCTTATTTGTAAGTGAGTGGGACTGTGTGGACCGTTCAAGTAACATCAGACGGTCCGCAGTCTGGTGTGATTGCATGTAGGATATTTGAGGGACAAATTAGGGCAGGATGTTGGGGCTCTTGGGTTTCTGTACTCTTCTGTTTGACTTTCATGGTATATACAATGGGGCGCATGAAAGATTTTAAACAGGCTTGTCACCATGAGCGTGAACATTATATTTTAGTTACTTTGTGAAAGGAGTATTGAAAAATTAGCCTTGGGTGCCTGGGTTGCTCGGTTGAGTGTCCGACTCTTGATGTCCACTTAGGTCATGATCGCGTGGGTCGTGGGTTCGAGCCCCACTGTCGGTCTGCATGCTGACAGTGCAGAACCTGCTTAGGATTCTCTCTCTCCCTCTCTCTCTCTGCCCCTTCCCCATGTGCTCTCTCCCTCTCTCTCTCTCTCTCTTTCTCTCTTTCAAAATAAATAAACTTAAAAAAATCTATAAAAATTAAGTCAAATTAATGGCGAGTAAAGGCAAGGGGAGACGAAACAAAAGAGGTGAGGATAGAGAGAAAAACTGAGAAACTACAGAGGAAGAAACATAATCCTCCAAGAAATGGAAAAGGCATGGCTGGGACTCTAGATTGTGCTGGAGGTAACCTGCTTTTGTTTATTCGGACTGTGAGTTTAAAACGTTCCCTTTGCCTTACATTTGAGAGGTTGATTTGGTGGTTCCCCCACTACGCACAGGTCTTTCAATGTTCTGTTAGCCATAAAACTTGACAAGGCTCCCTTCCTAAGGGACAGTTGTAGGACTAGCTTTGAGTGCCAGCAGGGGTAATACCTTCAGAGACCAGAGTCTCCTGGGGAGGATGCGTTTATAGCCGAACAGAAGAGAGAAGTTCTTTCGGATTAGCCTGAAGAACTGCAGAAAAGGGAATGAATTTTCTCCATGTCAATTGTCCCTTCCTCTTCTCCTCTTCTCTCTTTCCCTCAGTCTTGCTTTCAGCCACCAGCTGTTTTCCACCTTATAGTGCCCTGGGATTAACATCAGCTCTGCTGCCCGTGACTCAAGGTCCAAACACCCCTTTCCAAAAACAATGCCTTATTTACAGTTACAGTGAGGAAATTTGTGTTACCTTTGTGGCCACAGGACCCGGATAATCTTAGTATTTACTAGTCTCAAAGCACAGATCTTGTTTTGTTATTTTCTACCCCTTTGATGCTTTCACAAATTTATGTAAAACTACACTTACAGGCGCCCTAGCTGTTATACTGCACTATGATTTGTTGAAAACATGTGGCTGCTTTGTTAGTAAAGGAACCTTTGCCAAGAGCATTGTGTGTGGGAGAGTGTGACTAACTAGGCAAAGGGACTTATCTCTTATCCTATCTGTCTCAGCTCTCCGGGCTGCCTTTGATATGACTTATTTCTTCCCCCACCAGCCCCAACCCCTCCAGCCTTTCCTGCTATCATTCCTCCCCAAGTTATTCATATCTAAATATTTTCGCTTTTCAGAACTAATCTGTTCTCTGGATTCATTTTCTGTTGGGTGATCTGAACCACGCTTTTGAGTGACGGGTACTCACAAACAGAGAGCATTAAAATCCTGCCTCCCCTGCTCCTCTGCCCTCTAAATGTTAGCAGCAGCCCTTCTTGCCTTCTCGTGTTAGGATCGTCTTGTTCCCCTTTTGACAACTTTTCAACGGAGCCTGTGATGCTGCGAGGCTGTTTGAGGGGAAACCTCAGTCCCAATGGCCAAGAAACACAGAAACAGGAAAGCGAACCCGAAAGGAGCTCTGTAAAGTCACGGCCAAGAGTTGGACTGGGCTGCCTTCTGGGTCCAAACTTCTAGAGGTGGTCATCAAAGTTCAGATGCTAACGAAGCCATTTATTCATCCATCTCTTCACTCTATAAACATATACCGAGCGGCTAGCATTACAAGCTACTGTCCTCAGTATTAGAGCTCTCATAGTTAACAGGATGGGCATATTGGCTGCCGTTGAGCTCCAGGGGAAGATGTGTTCTATGGGGGAAATGGACAGTAAACCTCTAAATACACAGTTCATTACTTAATTACAGTTGTGACGAAGGAGGGGGTATAAAGAGGGTCTGTAAGAGAGAGAAATTCTCATGGGAAGTTTCCTCATTTTTTTTTTAACTTTTTTAATTTTATTTTTGAGACAGAGAGAGACAGAGCATGAACGGGGGAGGGGCAGAGAGAGGGAGACACAGAATCTGAAACAGGCTCCAGGCTCCGAGCGGTCAGCACAGAGCCTGACGCGGAGCTCGAACTCACGGACCGCGAGATCGTGACCTGAGCCGAAGTCGGCTGCTTAACCGACTGAGAGACACAGGCGCCCCATCCTCATTTCTTACAAGCTGGAGATACGGACCATTTTACACTGAAGAATAAGGACTGAGTTCCATGACCGTAGGGGCAATCAAGGGAAATGGGCATGAATGGTACTGGATCTGAACAAATCTACTTTGATTTTTCAGCCTTCCTGGTAACCAGCCAGCTAGTCTCCCAATTAGGTCACCAGCAGTTCTGTGCGGAAACAGGAAGGCGAGGTCCTCACTTGCAAAACACCAGCTCACGGCCCACACCAAGAGCTACCGAATGTCAGCTGGGAACCTCATAAACTTCATCTACTTCTGCTGCTGTTGACAGGGTCTTGTCAGCTGCACTCTTGCTTCCGGTTTGAATCACGCTCAGGAATCTGGCCCCTAGGCCAGTGGCTGTCAGTGGGTGCGGTCCTGTGGCCGCCATCCGGGTGTGGCCTGCCGTAAGCGGCCTGAACCCCGGGCCCGGCGACCAGCTCCTAAAGGCTGTTGTGTTAGCAAATGCACGAGGTGCTTGGTAATGAACGGTGGAAGTGATGGCCCGGTCTGCTCAGGTGCATCTAGACATGACTCATATGGAAGGACGGAGCCAAGGGGAAACTCCAAAGTTCCTTCTTAGGTCATTTGTTTGGTGTCTTAAGTCCACTGCAAGGAACACCTTGTGACCGTGGGGAGAGCGAACTGAGCACCTCCGTGGCTTACTCGGAACCCAGCTATTAAGCCCAGTTCCACTGTCTCCCCCTCCCCTAGGTGACCATCACGTCTCTCTGGCCCCCGTAGCCTCCCTCTGGTCCCTGTTCCACCAGCAGTCAAACGATCTTTTGAACTTTTGCAGCAAACCGCGTTGCCGTGTCGAGAACAACCTTGAAACTGTGCGCCGAGTTTACGTCTTATAGTGCGGACCCCCCTGGACTCGGGACTTGGTCTCAGCGCTCTTGAAGCGTTGCCCAGAGACAGTGCTAGTCTTTCCATCCCTCTAATACCCACTCAGCACAGGGCCACCGCAACGTTTTCTTTTTCCTTGAATGCTTCTCCATGTAAAGTTTCACATGTGTTGACGCCCGTTTAGCTCAGCGCCCAACTCACTGGTCCCCTATGAAGGGCGGTTCCTCAGCACCTGTTCTCAGCCCCTCCCCACCTCACGCTTCCGCATCACACGTGTCGTTCTCCTGTTAAGTGACACCCTGCCGCTCGAATGTCCGCAACTGGAAGCACAGACCTTCTCGGTCCTCCTCCTGAGCCAGGCGCGTGTAAGTGATCGACAATATATGGAGACTGAGTGAACCCTGACACCAGAAAGAAAAGACATTTCTTTCCTCCATTCTCTTTTCTTTGACTTGAATAAGTGGCGAAAAGAACACAAGAGACACTCAGAAATCTCTGCCAAGACAGGTAAAGAGAAAGTTCGCCAAAGAGTTGAGAGTTAGGGGGCGCCCGGGTGGCTCAGTCGATCGAGCATGCGATTCTTGACTTTGGCTCAGGTCGTGATCTCCAGGGGCGTGAGATCGAGCCCCGTGTTGGGCTCCACGCTGAGCTTCGAGCCTGCTTGGGATTCTCTCTCTCTCTCTCTCTCTCTCTCTCTCTCTCTCCCTGTGCCGATCTCCTCTGTGCTCTCTCTCTCTCTAAAACAAAACAAAACAAAACAAAAAATTAATGGAAAAAAAAAGTTCAATGTTATGAATTTATTGGAGGAAAAAAAAAGGTTGTTTCTGTGAGGCAGTAAATCAGACCCTTGCTCCTGGTTCCACAGCTGGTAAGTGGCAGAGCTTAGATCCTGAGTTCTATGGATGAGCCTGCACCAGTCCCAGAAGGGAGAAGTCTGGTGTCCTTACAAGAAACCAAGGCCCGGGGGCGCCTGGGTGGCGCAGTCGGTTGAGCGTCCGACTTCGGCTCAGGTCACGATCTCGCGGTCCGTGAGTTCGAGCCCCGCGTCGGGTCCTGGGCTGACCGCTCAGAGCCTGGAGCCCGTTTCGGATGCTGTGTCTCCCTCTCTCTCTGCCCCTCCCCCACTCATGCTCTGTCTCTCTCGCTCCCAAAAATGAATAAGTGTTAAAAATAAATAAATTTTAAGAAACCGAGGCCTGGAGATCTTAAGCTGGTAAATGTTGAGACCGGGATCCAGGTCCGCTGTCTCCAGAGCCTGGCCTCCTGGCAGGCGTGCTGTCTGAATTCACTTCCTGCACTTCCACGTAAGCGTGGAGTGGATTCTTGGTTGTGTTTTTGACATACCATGTGTAACCTTGACATAGCCTTGAGGAAAAAGAGCTTCATTTTGTTCATGCAAATGATCATTCACCTGCCAATTTTTTTTAATGCCTTCCTCCCTCCCCCCCCCCCTCCCCTGCCAGGCTGGGGAAGTATTTATGACTTCATCATTCTTTCTTTCTTTTTCTGTTTCTTTTTCTTTTTTTTTTTTTTTTTCACCTCCCTTCGAATCCAAGCCTCCTTCAGAATGACTCAGCCTCAGGGCTAGGAAAAAAAATGTTTCATATCCTAATACGCAAAATGCAGGTCCTCTCTTGGTCACAGCTTTCTAGACACAAAAGTGATCTACTTTTGACGGCTGCTTGGAAGGACTTGCTAATGATTTTCCGTTGCTTTGTGCTATATAGGAAGGAAGAGTTATTAGCAAAGAGATTAAACCGTTTTCGTATACCTAGATGGAGGTCTTGTAAATCGAATCCTAGAAAAAGTTTTCAATTTCCTATGCTGTACGTAATCATGTTTGAAGGTTGGTCTAGAAGTTTGTTTTGGATGAGTAAAGGTTTTTGTGCATCTGAGATGAGTTTAGTTTATGTTAGTGACAGACATGCGGTTCGTTCGTGTTTGATAATCAGCGTGATTTGTCCTCCGTATTTCTTCAGATGGATCACCATTCATTTTCCTCCCATCTATATTTTACAAAGGAGGGGGAGTTCTACTTCGTCTTCCTTCATGACCCAACCCTGTGGGAACATGTCAGCATCATGGGTCTCATTTTTGTTTGTATTAATTGTATTAATATCAATTTTCATCACGGTTGCTCATGTTTGATATCTGGGAGGAGACACAGACGCACGAGCAGATTATGACTCGGTATTTCCCCTGACATCCCTCTTTGTGATTTATAATTTATAACTGGGAAAGATTTACCGACCAAACTGATAATCCTTCCCAGCAAAAGATAAACACACTTGTTAAATCATCAGTGTAAGTCAGATGCACTTGAAAGGGACGAAGAATTCACCTGCAAGCACTTTTGGCATCTTGCTCTTTCCCACGGATCCAGACTGATGACAGAGAAAGCTGAGGCTGCCAAAGCACTTTCCCCGGGAGCACCTCCCAGAGCCCCTGGGGGGTGGGACGAGCCCGACCTGCCCTGCCATCCTGAGGATCTAGACATCAGCCCTTTGTGCTTTACCACAGGAGATCAAGTGAAGGCACGGATGTGTGTGTTCTAGTGCTGTGGACCTGTGGAGTCCAGATCCGTGAATGCACAGGTCCCCTGACCCCATCTTGTTCCTGTGGTTCTTTAGGAAGCTCACCTGTAAGCCCCCAACAAGGTACCAGGCCATCCTTGTCCAGGCAGGTGCATGCGGGCTCTCCAAGTCCCCCTGCACATTCCTGCTAGCAATTGAAACTGATTTCTCAGGACGCGGGTCTGTCGACCGGATGTCTTCAGAAGGCATTGAATAAATGATCAAATGCTCCCCGCCTGCATGAGTGTAACTGAGTCAGTGGGAGAGAATGCGTGGGTTGTACGCTATTTTGTATAGTAGCAAACGCATCACTGTTATCTCGCGTCTGGTTCTCTGGTTCTTGCTCTCATCTCTTAGATTGCTACTCTACTGCACCAAAAACAGACGGTGCAGATTCCCCATAAATTTCACTTGGTCTAGACTAGCACTCTTCTGGGAGCTCCTTGGGAATTTTTATTTTGTTCTCCTCAGACATCAGCAGTGTCGGAATGGTCAGACACATAGAATATTAAATGTTGGCCGATAGTTCTGAGAAATCATTAATCCACTACCTGCAGTGCCAAAAGCAGACGTTTAACCTGATCGCATCCGTTACACATGAATCACTCTCTTTTTATTAGGAGTACTCAGAATTTGAAAATTCTCTTTAAAACATTCCCAATCGTGTTCAAAAGGCAAACAGCACAGGAACTCACGATCAAAACCCTCAGCAGAGCATCGTGAGTGCGTTGCTAATAACTGACATGGGGGAAGTCAGTCTTTTAAAGCTATTTTTTTTTTTGTTGCTGTTTTTGAGATCCTCAGGCCCCATCAACATAACAAAAAGGAAGAAGGGGCACCAAGCAGTTATTACTGTGCTGTTATTCCCGCGGCGTAAATCATGATTTGTGACAACCCGGGCTGTAAAGTCGTTGCGGTGACAATGACGAGCAACGCTGCTGGAGTTAATCAAATAATTATTTAACACATGTTTCTCTTGATCTGGCCCTGCCTTCAGACCATATTTCATTCTTTCCCAGTCTTCTTTACCACCTTGACTTTTAAATGGAGCAAATGAGCACGTATAGGATGTACGTGGAGTTAATGAGGAAACCACTTCTGTCTCCAGTCGGGCTGTGAGCTCCCTAAAAAGACAGTCCTTGTCGCAGTCAGCTTACTGGATGCCGGGAGCACCCGCTGCGGTTGGCAGTCGCTGTCCTTTTTGAACTTCCGGGGTAGCTTCCTGGCTTAAACTCTTTCGGAGTATTCCACACAGGGGTCGCTTACTCTTTCAGATGCCATTTTTCTACTCCATTCCTTCCACAAGCAGATGGCCCGGGTTAGGTGCATAGGGAAGGACCCCATAGTAGTCTGCGGGCACTTCTGCCAGAGAACATTCCTTAAGATGTGAGGGTAAGCAGGGGCGCCTGGGCGGCTCAGTCGGTTGAGCGAACGACTTTGGCTCAGGTCGTGATCTCACGGTCGGTGGGTTCGAGCCCCGCGTCGGGCTCTGTGCTAGCAGCTCAGAGCCTGGAGCCTGTTTCCGGTTCTGTGTCTCCCCGTCTCTCTGCCCCTTCCCCATGCACACTCTGTCTCTCTCTGTCTCTTGAAAATAAATAAATGTTAAAAAAAAAAAAAAAAAAGAGATGTGAGGGTGAGCAGTGGTCTGTTCTGTTCCTGAAGGCAACAGCTTCACATTTCTCTCAACTTTTATTTTTTATTTTTTATGAAATACATCTTATTTTCTTTTATTTGTGCTTTAGTATTTTTTTTTTTTTACTGTTTCTTTATTTTTGAGAGAGAGAGAGAAAAAAAAAACAGCACGAGTGGGGGAGAGGCAGAGAAAGAGGGAGGCACAGAATCTGAAGCAGGCTCCAGGCTCTGAGAGCCCGACGCGGGGCTCGAACTCACAGACCGCGAGATCATGACCTGAGCTGAAGTCAGACGCTTAACTGACGGAGCCACCCAGGTGCCCCTTCTGTCACCTTTTAGAGCCTAGTACGTGTTCCATAAATATTCACTATCGTTATTACAGTTACTGTCACTGTGTAAAGGTTTAATAAATGTTTGCTAAAACATGAGTGGCCAAGTGAACAAATAAATGCACATGCCTCCTAGTGGGGTAGCTTTCTACATGCCGATGCTAATCACACAGACTCAGTATTAAATTCAGATGCGGTAGCGTTAGGTGTGGAAGATAAGACAGCTGCTTCCTTTATTCAGTGCCTTGACCTGGTATTTGTAATCAGTGGATATGTAATGAGCCACCACCAGTCTTTATGGACCCAAATACCAAAGGGTGAAAGAGACAATAGCAACTCATCAAAAAACCTGGCCCTCTCTGAAATGTCACGGGTAATCAAGTTCCATGTTAATGGCTTTAGATACGGATAGTACATCACTCTGAGTGATGTACTATCCACGGTGAGGATTGATAGTTTATATGGCAGGACTTAATCGAAATCTTTCCGAAGTATTCCCTTCAATTTTCAGTAATTTATGTTCAAATTCAAGGCAGAGATTAGGTGTTTTTAAAAACATGATTAAACGCTTTCTGCCTTTAGCTCATCTTAAAGTATTGTTTGTTCTTGATCGTCTTTCTTTATAGGGTGGTCATTTGCGTTTTTAGTAACCATCTGTTTCCTTTCTTCATACAGATTTTAACATATTAGAAAAGCCGATAAGCTTACATTTTGTCATAATCTTAAAATATTGTTTAAGTCATTCAATTAAGTTCTGCTCCATATACGTGAACATTATGTCTTCAAATAGAATAGATAAATCGAAAACAAATATCAAATTAACATTTCTTCAATCTCGAAGTTTACTTACGAAAGTCATGGTCATGGATATGTGAAATTTAGGTATGAGATAAAGGGAAAAAATACAAAATTTGGAGAGTTTAGGGATTAGATTGTTTCCCTGAGTTAATTGTTTTTCAAGTCAATGTTAAAATCCCTTACTTTTTTTTTCACATAGAAAATTTTCAGTGCCCTATGCGGAAGAAGAAGAACAAGGCTTAGAGTAAGTGTAGGGAATCTTTTATCTAACAAACTACACATTAAAAAAGAAATTATTCGGGGTGCCTGGGTAGCTCAGTTGGTTAAGCATCTGACTTCAGCTCAGGTCATGATCTCGTGGTTGGTGGGTTCGAGCCCCCCGTTGGGCTTTGTGCTGAGCCTGGAGCCTGGAACCTGCTTCGGATTCTGTGCGTGTCTCTCTCTCTGCCCCTCCCCCACTCATGCTCTGTGTCTGTCTCAAAAATAAATAAACATAAAAAAAAGAAATTATTGCAATTCCAGTAATAATCACAAATAGTAATTTGCTGTGCTGCCTTCTACTTTGAAATTGTCATCCCTTATCAAGCCGATGTAATTTGTTTCTAACAGTGCTCTATCGTGATCCATTACAAATTCATAGTAACTCTATCTTAGAATTGTCCTGATTCAATAAATAAAAGTTTCTAACGACACTGTAATCAAACCTGGTAGCAACCTCGGGGTTTTTAGAACAAACGGAATAGATTATGTCTTTTTCAAAAGTCCCAAAGCCGCCCTTCACTTTATCTATCAGTCAAGTAACTTACACCTGTATTTGGAAGCCTGATTGCCTTTGTTGGAGCCCTTAAAAATTCCCCCACGAGGGAGAGCCCCAGGCGTACCAGCCAAAAGTTGCAGGTACAGAGATGACAGCCAGAAATCTTCATTCCCATCACTAACTTTACACAATAAGGAGGAGGGCTGTGTAGAGTTTCTGACAATGCAATGAGGTCTTGTCAACGTGCGGAGTCTGCTAATTAATTCCATGTTTAATTGAACTTTGTCTACTTCGGACCTTCTGTTGTTCAAGTTGACTCCCTCCAAATTCACCAAAAGAGAAATAGCTCCTTCCATAATTAGATTGTCTGTTTCCCAGGCAAGCAGGGGAAATAATAAGTTATTTCTCCACTGCATTCTTCTTGTTTGTGTTCAATAATTTTTTATGGAGTTAATTTAAATTGAGCAAGCTTTATGTGAACTTCCTTCCAGAGGATTTACTGCATCTTACGTGAAAACCGTCTACATCTGACATTTTAGAATTACCCACCTATTTATGAGATTATACTGCATTCTCTTCTTGAAAGAGCAACTCAATTTTCAGCATAGATTTTTCGTTCATTGTTTTTTCCCTCCATCTGTTTTTATGAAAGCTAGCTCCCAAGTCAGAGTGGAAACAATAGAAGGAGATGGAATGGAGAGAATGGGACAGGATTGTAGCTAGCTAGAAGAGAAGGTCTGGATCATAAACTATCAGTGGAAAGAAGAAACCTTGAATCCCCTCCCCCACCCTCCACCCCCCACCAGTAATCTCTTTCATTCTACAAATGTGTTTACATATTTTTAATAAAAAAGAAATTTTTACCTGATACTTGCGGTCACGAAATAAGCTGCAGATGCTATGAACTGGAACTCACTCTAAAGTTTTCTATATCACGTTAGCAGGGGAAATGAAACAATTACGAGTAAGTTATCTTGCGATGATTTAGAAATTGTGTCCAGTACTATGTAAAATACGTGGGTTATCCACACTCTCCTCAGTTGCAGGCCACCCACATGACACTGCAGCCCTAACAAATCACCCTTTTAATGAGTAGCTAATACAGGCCAGACACCAAACTTCACCCCTATCCGCTGTCTCATTTCATCATGACATCAGCCCCGCACAGGAGAAAGTCGAAGTCCGAGGACTTAGTTTGTTCTAGTTCACATATCAAATAGGTGGCGGGACTAAGAAGCAAATACGGGTCTAGAGGACTCTAGACCGAAGTGCTGGCCTTTCTCATTCTGTCCCCTGCTGCCCCTGCTGTAGACTCTTTTGGGGTCTAAAAAGAAGTCAGACAATGAGTAGAAATGTTAGAGAAAAAAGTAACCAGTGATTTATTTCTGCACTACTTTTTCCTTTGGTCATTTTTTACTTTTACTTACAATCTTTTTGTTGATGATTATGAAGCATCTCTGCCCTAAATATCTTAAGTTCCTGAAACGGATGTCCAGTCTATTCCTTTATAAACTTGATTGAGATAACCAAAATGAAATATTTTCCTTTTATCCGAAACCTTCTGTTTTCACCACCTCCCCTAAAGCCATCTCAAAATAATACCCTGGGGGTAGTGAGGACCCAAAGTCACTAAAATCAGGTCAGAGCCTTTACGATTCGTACAGCTTTTATGTATTATTCAGGTGTTCGGTACAGGCTTGTACCTCGGCACGGATGGGACAGACTTGATTCCCATCTGGCCTTTCAGAACGAGAACCACTGTCTTTCAGAAAGTATTTTTCTCCAGTGTATATTAAAAAAATCTCTATGTAATTGTTCCATTATTTAATCACTTAAAAAACAAAACACAGCACTGGGTTTTGCCATCCTGAATGTAGTATCCAGATAACAGAAGAGTGTTCTGAAATCAAATAAACAGGAATTAAACATGCCATTTAATAGTCTTGAAGCACAATGTCAAAAGAAAGAGGGGCAATTCATAGTACCGGTATTAGGGGACAATTACTTATTGGAGACAGTGCTAGTTTAGTAAGTGTCCTTTAGATTTTTGGATTAATCCACTTTTTTTTTAAAGATTTAAAAAAAAATTTAAGTCATCGCTACACCCAGCGTGGGGCTGGCACTCACCACCCTGAGATCAAGAGTCCCATGCTCTACTGACTGAGCCATCCAGGCGTGTCGGATTAATCCATTTTTTATGAAAACATTCTACAACAGGATCTGTTCTATAATGTTGGGGTTTATTACAAAGTGCAATTATACTGGTTTGAAGAATAATTTCGATTTCCTATGGAAGTCTTTCATTCTCTCAGTTTCAAAAAATGTCACATTTCTGGCACGTTCTCTCCCACCCCCCAAACCCAATTACTCTCCCCCTGATAATAATGAGGCCCAGTTGTCATTCCCTGTAGCGTTTGGGTCCTAGAAAAAGGATGAGATGGTTTTACCTAATTTGAGATGAACTGTCCTTTGACATTGTTACTGAGAGATGGGTCTGTTTGTTTACTGTTGGGCAGTGGTTTTCTTTTTTTTCTTTTTTAATTTTTTTTAATGTTTATTTATTTTTGAGACAGAGAGAGAGACAGCATGAGCAGGGAAGGGGCAGAGAGAGAGGGAGACACAGAACGTGAAGCAGGCTCCAGGCTCTGAGCTGTCAGCACAGAGCCCGATGCGGGGCTCGAACTCACGAACTGTGAGATCGTGACCTGAGCCGAAGTCGGACGCTTAACCGACTGAGCCACCCAGGCGCCCCTGGGCAGTGGTTTTCAAACTGTGGTGCCCGGACCACATTGTCATCAACCTGGAAATTTGTAGGAAATGCAAATTCTCGGGCCCCATCAAACAATCCAAAACTTGGACTGGAGTTCAGCAATTAATCTTTATACGAGACCTGCAAATCATTCTGGTGGATGTTAAAGTCTGAGAGTGACCGCTCCTGGGAATAGAAGCTAGGCATCCTTGCCAAATTTGGCCTATTTTAGTTTTATTTGTTCTATGATTTTAGCGGCACGAAGAGCAAAGGCGAGTGTCATTCTTTTATTGTGTAGAGGAAAACAATTATTGTGTCATTATTGTGTAGAGGAAAACAATTTGAGCTCAGGATTCCCAGGAAATAAAACCTTAACACAATAGAAAGTGAAAGTCAATCAGAATGTCTAATTGCCAAAATGTATAGCATCTAAGAGATACTGTCCCCCAAATCAGGTTAAACGTCATTTAACCAAGAGAATCATTTTAAAAGTGGATTTAGTTAATACTAGTACTGAGTCAGGTCAGTCTTCCAGTAAGGTGGTTGATGGAAAGTTTATTCTTCTTCTGCAGCAATAGTAACAAAGGGTTTTTTATTAAGCTTCACCATTCAGAACTAACGGAGGCCCTGTAGGGTAACAGAGACCACAGAACCTTGGATTCCAGACCTAGTCCTGGAATGCTCTAGAAGGAACTACCATCGAAGATGAGTATGTTGGACTAGATCAAGTGTCAGCAAAGCAGTGCCCTCAGGCCTACCACCTGTTTTTGTATGGTCCGAGAGCCAAAAATGTTTTTTACAGATGACATTTGCAATCAATTCCATAATAGGGGACACTGTCTTTGATACCTAAGTAAGTGAAATGTTATCTTTCCAGATAAGAATTTCATTCTTGAGACGCCTGGGTGGCTCAGGCCGTTAAGCATCCCACTTTGGCTCAGGTCACGATCTTAGAGTTCGTGAGTTTGAGCCCCGCATCGGGTTCTATACTGACAGCTCAGAGCCTGGAGCCTGCTTCTGATTCTCTGTCTTCTTCTCTCTCTGCCTCTACCCTGCTCACCCTCTGTCGCTCTCTCAAAAAGAAACCTTAAAAAAAAAAGAATTTCATCCTTACCAATACTAAATCTGTATTTTTTAAAAAATGACTTAATTATTACTATTTTACTTTGAATCCCATTAATAAAAAAATAAAGAAAATGTGTTAGAATTTTATCTTGCAATAGAAATACCTTCTTTTTTTTTTTAATTTTTTTTTCCAACGTTTATTTATTTTTGGGACAGAGAGAGACAGAGCGTGAACGGGGGAGGGGCAGAGAGAGAGGGAGACACAGAGTCGGAAACAGGCTCCAGGCTCCGAGCCATCAGCCCAGAGCCCGACGCGGGGCTCGAACTCACGGACCGTGAGATCGTGACCTGGCTGAAGTCGGACGCTTAACTGACTGTGCCACCCAGGCGCCCCAATAGTTGCTATTTTTTTTTTTATTTTTTTAAAGTTTTTTTTTTTTTTTCAACGTTTATTTATTTATTTTTGGGACAGAGAGAGACAGAGCATGAACGGGGGAGGGGCAGAGAGAGAGGGAGACACAGAGTCGGAAACAGGCTCCAGGCTCCGAGCCATCAGCCCAGAGCCCGACGCGGGGCTCGAACTCACGGACCGCGAGATCGTGACTCGGCTGAAGTCGGACGCTTAACCGACTGCGCCACCCAGGCGCCCCAGAAATACCTTCTTAATATTCTTAATCTTCCCCTTGGCCTGCAAAACCTAAATTATGTGCTGTTTGGCTCTTTACAGAAATGTTTGCCAATCCCTGGACTAGTTGATTTTTAAGGTTCCTTCAAAAAACTCAAATGTTCAGTTACTCTCAGTGCGTATCAGTAAAACCAGTGTTGAGCCGTGTTTTCCTCTTCGGGAGTGAAATCTGATCAGATGGGCCCCCAAACAGAGCCCCATTTCTCTCGCCGTCCTCCCCCATGAGTGCAGTAATTCAGTCCACACCGCCTAGGTTAGAAAATCAACCCTGCTTGGGACAAATCCTTAACTTTGTTTGCCTCAGTTTTCCCATCTATGCAGTGGGAAAACAGTTCATGCTCAGGGCTTCCCCGAAGATGGCTGGGGCTTGCGTTGTTATAAACACCGCAAAGCGGAAACCTTATTTGACAGATTGTTTTCCTTTCCCATCAGTTTTTCTTACATCATTCGTATAATAGTCTAGCAAGTAAACAGTTAATCAGAGAACTGAGTTGGATAACGGCCTTTAAAAGTGACTCTGATATTTCTCAAGTAGATTTCCTAAACCTACCAGACCTACTGTGGAGCCAGTCAGTACGCCGAGGGCAGTGTCCCCATAGAACCTATTTGGAAGTGTGTGCGGAATAGCATGCCTACACGAAGAGGCTGGAGGGACCCATGGGCTCTCCCCAGCGCCATCTGTTCCCTGGAGACGAGTTTGCATATAAGGTTCAAATTTCCTGGGCGCCTTGGTGGCTCAGTGGGTTGGCTCGGGTCCTGATCTCGCTGTTAGTTAAGTTCCAGCCCTTGGTGAGTTCGCCTCTGCCTTGGGCTCTCCGCTCTCAGTGCAGAACCCACTGGGGATCCCCTTTCTCCCTCTCTCTCTCTCCCTCTCACTCTCCCTCTCTCTCTGTCTCTCTCTCTCTCCCAAAAATGAATAAACTTAAAACAAAACAAGACAAAACAAAACAAAAAACCAAGGTTCAAATTTCCCCCAGAGAGCCACTGCTAAAATTTCAGCCTTGACCTTCAGGACACTCTGTATTAAAATGCAAATTTGTTACCTAGGAAGGTAATTTTTAACCCTTTTGTGCCTATTTATGAGTACTTGGGCCAAAATTCGGTTTTTCAAATTAGCTAGGTGCCTGAGAGCAGCGCTTAAATAGAAACTGACCCGATTCTCTGATTCTCTGAGGTGGGCTTAGGCCAAACCTTATAAAGGTGCTGGGGTGACTGTGACGCGTGTCCCAGCACTTTCTGCGCTCCGCCTTTACAAGAGTCCCTGTGCGCATGCGTGCAGCCACGGGCGCCTTACTATGAGGGACTTTGAGAATAGCTCTGTCCAACAGACACAGATTGCAAGCCTCTCAGATAAGTTCAAGTTTAGTAGCCACATGAAAAAAAAAAAAAAGGTGAGATCTACCATGCGGAATTAATTTTAATGGTACATTTTTCTGACTTGCTATACCGCCCTGCATTATTGCTTCAATATGTAATCAATATAAAAACTATTAATAAGAGACTTTGCTTTTGCGGCCCTAAGCCTTTGGAATCCAGTGTGTATTTCACGCTTATAGCCCGCTTTGGACCAGATCAGTAGCTGCCTATGGCCTAAAGCCGTCGTACCGGCCAGTGCAGCTCTGAGAGCCTTTAGAAACTGCTTCGCAGGTTGCAGAGAGCATGGCACTGGTTGTGAAAACAACCCCAGGATGGTCTGGGGGCACAAGTGGAAGCTGGGACCAACCTCAGTTCTTTTGTACTCTGTTCCATCTGTGTCGGATTTTTGCTGACGGTCAGTGTTCACCCTGTGTAACTGCATAAAAACTTTCATCAGCACATGAGCCGGGGTTAGATACTGACTTCCACTTAATTGTGTGACCTCAGGCAAGTTACTTACAACCCTCAGTTTCTTCACTTGCAAAACGCGAATAGTGATAAAGTCTCAAGCTCAAGGGATTCTTGTGAAGATGAAATGAAACGATGCCTATGAACACCTTAAGTGCTTGATCTATCATCACAGGTGCTGTTATTGTTAGATATTCTTACAACCAGAATGGTTTAAAAATGAACTGTAAAGACAGTCTTTATTTCTCTAAGAAGGGGGAAAACGACCACACCATCTATATACAGTGTTTTTAAAGAGTGGGTTTAACTAGCTCCTTGAATTTGGCATTGCACCTCGTGTCAATCATCTGTGCACCGAGAAATCCTGAAGGTACTACATCATCTTAAGAACATTTTGGTTTTGTGTTTCACCGGAAATTATGATGTGTAAGTATTCCACAGGGAAACTTCTGTAGAAGACTATCCTTAAAATGCAACCCGTTATGGCACTGGGTGAGCCAATGAAAGAAAAGTGTTTTGCTTTCTCTTCTTGTCCTCACTTGTCTTCTCCTTTTGTTTAGAGTCAGCAGAAAGAGCTCATTACCGCAAAACTAAAGGAAGTGAATTCAGAGTTTTCACTGCACACGTGAACTCATCCTCCCACAATGACGTATCTGAAAGGCCAAATAAGGCTCTCCTTCCCACCGTACTCCAGCGAGGGGGCAGAAGGAATTACACACGCTCTTGGGTGTAGAGTGTACAATTTGACTCACTCCTAACTTGCTTCCCAAGCCCTGGCCATAAAAAAAATACAATGGAATAGTTCTCACCTCTGGGAGAATGAAGGAAAATCACAACACATGTCAATGCTTGTTAGACCACATACACCTTTCGTGGGGATTTTGTTTGGAATGAAAGATGTAGTGACATTTTTAAAATGCAAATAGGTGGTGAATAAATATGGGATCTACTTCCACATTCATGCACCAAATGCTAGACGACTGTGAACCACAAGAGCAAAGAAACGTACCTAACCATCAATTTACTAGGTCATTTTGAGCGTAGGCAGCACAATGGCCGCGTGCATGAAAAACCACTCCTGTATTTTGAGAGAGCCTTTCTAAGAATGCTGAAATATTAATAACATGGTCTTAATGTAGTTGAAGACAAAGGAATGTGTTAAGGGCGGCAAGGGTGGCCGAGAATAGCACAATGACAATGTGGTATTTTTCCTTGCGCTTGTAAAAGCAAGAGGAAAAGAGAGTAAAAATAGTGCGTTTAAAAAACAACAGCCTTCGATTTTCCAAATGGGTATAAAACTCCGTATTCCACAAATGAATTCACATACACCTAACTCTTGCTAACACATTCCCAGCAGCTTCAAGGAAACGTAGACAAACTATAAACTTGCGATCTCATTTTTCCCTGAAATTAACATAAATATACAACTAATTTTTGAACTTTAGGAAATTCAAGACATCCTCTCATTTGACTTCTGTGAACTCTGAATTTAATTTTTTAACTGGAAGTAGTCTGATCAGAATAGAAGTTGACGAAATAGCAATAGTCTGTTTTTCTCTTCCTTACACCTTTCTCGACGTGCTCTGTTTTCGTGTTGCGGCGAATAAATCATAGGCCAATTTTTCTTGTCACTCTTCCACTTCCATTGTGAGTTTTTAGGTTTTGCTGCCTGGTGAAATGGAGGTGCGTAAGGATCATCAAGAACATGGAGAATGAAAAAAAAATTTTTTTTAATGTTTATTTAGTTTTGGGAGAGAGAGAGGGAGAAAGAGAGAGAGAGACAGAGACAGAGACAGAGAGAAAACAACCAGGGGAGGGGCAGAGAGAGTGGGAGACAGAGAATCAGAAACAGGCTCCAGGCTCTGAGGCTGTCAGCACAGAACCTGATGCAGGGCCCGAACTCACGAAACCACGAGATCATGACCCGAGCCCAAGTCCCACCCTTAACTGACTGAGCCACCCAGGTGCGCCAGGAACATAGAGATTTCAATCCACTATCCAGATGCGGAAAAATAAAGCAATTTATGCCTTCTCCTCAGTCCTAGCTCTACCAAACCTGCAGCACGTTTCCACAACTTGCCTTTGTTGGCTGTGACTCAGTAACCCCCCAGGACCCAGTGGATTTGTTTCTGAGTTCAGGGACTCGCTGTGTTTGATGTGGGAAGGACAAGCTTGACCCTCAGTGCATCTTTCTCCCCAAGCTGGTGTTTCTGATTTTAGTCGAAACCCTAGGGCCATCTTAAGCATGACCAAAAAGCACCTTGCATATTGAACCATCCCTAATTATGTGATGGGTATAAACTTGAGACACATAAATCTCAGTCATTGGAGCAACCTGTTTTTCTAAGAGTCTCCGGTCCAGTGAAAGACGAAAGCAAATAAGGGAGAGATTGATCTCCTAGCACTTTTATTGTCGGTGCTCCACACATCATAAAGTTTTGGCTCGTTAAAGGAAATTCCATAAACAACTTTAGTTAATAATAGTGAAATAACCGTGTGCCTTTCTGGAGCTTCTGCTAAACTCCCTTTCCGCTTGCCATTACCAGAGCATGATTAAGAAAATACCAACAGGCTGTTCAAAGGGGAGGAATAGACTCCAACTGGGAGCCGTACAGATGCTTGAGGGATGAGTAATGAGACAAGGGAACGTGGCCATATCTCCTCAGAGAATCACGCAGTTTTGCGGATCTCTTTTTTTGTCTCCTCATTCGAGTGAAACCCGCTGGGTTTCTGGCATGGTCGGTCTCCTTTCGTGGTCAGGCTGATGGCAAATGCCTAACGGGTTCTTCTCCCAGCTGGTATCTTTGATAGTTTAGGAACATCTTAAGGACGAGATAAATGGACAACATTGAAAGTGAATCGTACTGGAAAGGTGGTGGGTATCTGTCACCTTTTTTTTTTAAACCTCTGGTTGCCCGAAACAACTTTATTTTTCATGACCTTGTCGCTGTGGGTTTACTACTGATGGTGTTGGTCAATTTTTATTCCAAGTGGAGACAGATTTGGGAGGTGATGGTGAAGGGCAGAGGGGAGAAACGGGGGGGGGGGAGCAAGGCCCTATTAATTATTTTTTATTGTGAGGTTTCCCAGAATTATTGAGATTTTCCACATTAGGAAAAGCTGCCATTGGTGTCAGCGTGATGTTTGCAAAGATGAAGTCATGGAAAGCATGTCAGGTGCATAAAGAACTATATGGCCCATGTTCTCTGCAGCAGCCACGTAGGGTGTGTGAGCATAGGGAGGCGGGGGGTGTTGAAAAAATAGAGAGAGGGGAAAACAAGAGGGTTTTATTAATCTGAAAATGAACATAAAATATCGGCTGATCTTAAAAAAAAAAAAAAAAATCTTAGTATGTTATAGTCCAGAATCTACGGTCGGTACTTTATATTACTTTCCCTTGAAACCGTGACCCATGTCTTACCAACTCTTTTCTTTTATGCCTCGTTGCCTTTGTTGGCCTTTTGCTTTGATTCCCTCTGTACCGGTAATTAGGAAATAATCACCGATAATTTTTCTGTGAGCGTTTGGATACGCTTCCGACTGTTGGTTCAAGACCACGCTCTCGGATTCCGTAGCATGTAGCCAAGAGCGTAGGTTTGGGGGAGAGAACACTTGCGTCCAAGCTGGTCCCTGACCTTTACCTGTCGCGTGGTCTGCCACCAAGAATGGACTTTTCAAAGCCAGCATCCCAAATTTCCAGGGGAGGGCTGATAACAGTACGTGTGCGTAAGCTGTTCGTCGGGATTGGACACCATCCTGCACGTAAGCAGCGTACCTACACGCAAGAAGCCCTCGGGAAACATAGCTGCAATTTGACCGATACCGCTGGTTTTAAGAAAATGTCTCCCGTCGGGCTCCTTGCCCCCTGACCGGGAATGTAATGACCTTTGAAGAATGACTGTACCCGATTAATGTTTTTCGCTGCTTTACCTGCGTCTCAAGCCAGGTGATCACTAGCGATTCACAGAAACGTCCCCCTTCTGCTGGGTCAAGGAGGTGACGTTTTGCTCTGCTCTGTTAGTGGTGGCTTATGTTGGTGTGTGTTTCCTTCTTTCCCGTAGCCTGCAAAATTGGCTATTACAAGGCCCTCTCCACGGATGCCACCTGTGCCAAGTGCCCGCCCCACAGCTACTCTGTCTGGGAAGGAGCCACATCGTGCACCTGTGACCGAGGCTTTTTCAGAGCCGACAACGACGCGGCCTCTATGCCCTGCACCCGTAAGTTGTGTGCTTCTGTCTCGTTTCTTCGATGCCAACAGCTGCCGTTCCCGCCTGGCTGGGTCTTCTCCCAAGATGACCGGGCAGGGGGCAAGTTAGATCGACTGTGAAATCTTTTGTTACTCAAAGCAGGAGGAATGCTTATGAAAAGGAAGGATCCGTCTCGCTGTCCGGGTCGCCTTCAAAACGCACAGCTGACCACAGGCCACTTTCTGGAGCAGTGATGGAGCTCTCAGGGGTTGTCCGGCAGTGCGATTAGAGCTGAGATTGGAATTTATACATGGCTCTACCGTCTCCTTCGGGAGTCTTGGGGAAGCCTGACAGCTGCGGGGGAGACAGGTCCCGGGCAGGGTTCCGGGGACGGGATCACGTGTGGGCTGTGGTTTCAGTTTGGGCACTGAGGTCATGGCTTGCGTTGTCATTACCCTTCTTCCCTCTTTCCTCATAGTTTTGTGTTCATAACATTTAGGCCCGGGTCCTAATAAACGCCTGTTTAATGATAGGCACTCAATACATGCCGGGCTAATGAATGGATGGGGTTGGCCCCTTGGTATGCAGAGGAGCAGGGAAGTCTGTTCTCCCACTTTCTGTGGACCGAGCTGCTAGTGTTGCCATTGCTTCCACCAGCACTGTGGGCTTCGCAGACCCTGCCGTGGCTGTGACCTTGACCAGAATAGGCAGCGGGGAGTGGGGGGGGGGGGGGGCCAGGCGTTCCACTCATGGTGCTTCCACCGCGTGAGTCAGTGTGTCGAGGGACAGAGCCAGGCACGCAGGGTTCGCACATGTTCTGTCTTTGTTTCCAACATCCCTCCCTCCCCACAGTTAAGAGCAGGTTGGCAGTTTAGTCTCCTAAGTTTCGTCTCCGGTTCCTCATCTGTAGAATGGAGTTAAAAATAGTACCTCCGTCATCGTTGTTGGTATTTAGCACCGTCCTGTGGGCCCTGTTAGCATAGAAGTGCAAAAAGTGACGCTACTCAGTGTATTTTAGCTTTTACTGTGTTTATGGCTGTTACTGTTTTGTTCCCTATTATAAATTCCATCTTGGCTGGCCCGGAGCCAACATCCCTCCAGATAGAAGTATTTTCTGGCTGTGAGGCCATTGTCTGGTTAAGGCAAGTATCAGCCTTAAAAGGAGTGGGAAGAGATTCCAGATCCATCCTAAATTTGGACTGAGATTACCGGACCCTCCAGAGTTTCTTTTATAAATGACGACAGCAGTAAGAACCATTTCACAGAGGCGCCTGAGTGGCTCAGTCAGTTGAACGTCTGACTTGCTTTCGGCTTAGGTCATGATCCAGTGTCAGGCTCTGGGCTGAACGTGGAGCCTGCTTGAGATTCTGTCTCTCCTTCTCCCTCTGCCCCTCCCCTGCTCACACACGTGAGCTTCCTCTCTCTATCTCTCTCTCAAAAAAAAAATAATAATAATAACAAGAAGAACGGGGTGCCTGGGTGGTTCAGTCGGTTAAGCATCTGACTCTGGATTTCAGCTCTGGTTATGATCTTCTGGTTCTGTGAGTTCAAGCCCTGCACTGAGCTCTGCGCTGGCAGTGTGGAGCCTCCTTGGGGTTCTGTCTCTCTTTCCCTCTCTCTCTGCCCCTCCCCAGCTTGCCCTCTCTTCTCTCTCTCAAAGTAAATAAATAAACTTAAAAAAAAAAAAAACAAAGAAAACAAAAAACAAGAAGAACCATTTTATGATACCCAGGTAATGTATCAGACACTTTCAATACACCTCATCACAGGGCTCATAGTAAACCAAATCTATAAAATAGGCATTATTTTCCGTTTATACACGACGTAATTGCCAGCTCAGAGATGTTAAGCAGGAGCCCAGGACCCCACCCCAGCTTGGGGATAGAGCTGCACAACCAGAAGACTGACATTTTTCTTATCACAGGCAGGCTCTCTTGCCCACTCCCCCCCGGGTCGAACTCAAACTCCCTCCTGAGGGAAGGAGAATACGAGGGCCAGCCTTGGGTGTAAGCGTAAATGGGCAAAGACTTCCTCGTTTTCTTTTTGTGTTCCTTCCCTAGACTAAGTACTTTCTCTAGATGGCCATGATGTTTGATAAGCTCAAGTCCCAGGCTTTTTCTTTTCCAACCTGAGTATCCTCATCCCGTGTTCCACTCTGTGGGATCAGGTAAACTCTCCTCCTCTGACCACACCGGCTGCCAACAGTTCCCTGGGTGTGGGATTTTAGGGCACCAGAACACTCAAAGGGCAGTATTGGGGCCAGACCGTGTGATGGCTGCCTTCACCTTGCATCATGCAGTCTGTCTTTCCATACAGATAGAACCTTCCCCAGACTGCAGCCCGACTGTGTTAAGAACCTCATAAAATTCATCTTTGATGGCAAGATGGTCTGGCTCTTGCCTCCAGGCATTTTCAGTCTCATGATTCCGATCTGTCACCAGCACTCTAGGACCATGGGCCCATCATGTAACTACTGCACCTTGCTACGTGGGAGCAGTTTAGGGAGACCCCAGAGGTCACCACCTGCCTGAGTTACCGGAATGCTTTGCCGCGTGTGTCAGTGTGGTAGCCGAGCCCTTGGAATTTTATGTTTGCGTAGGCATAAATTGTTGGCTGTATCTTGAGGATCCAAATGAGAAAAAGAAAATATGGGTTTTAGCAATTGGGGGGCATCAAAAAGTTTCAGAGCTAAAGTAACTTTTGCATTTGTCGGCGATTGCTTTCAATAACGTGAAGAAAGGAAAACTGGCAGCTTTTTGTGTCACTGATAAAAGACCCATGAAAATACCGACGCAATATGTGATCTTTTTCCCTCCGGTCCATCCTCTTAGTACTCCGCCTACACTTGACTGACTCAAGCTCTTTGTGTTATTCTAAGTTTATTGCGTCCCTCTGACTCGAGCTAGGAGGAAGCACGGTGCTGTTAACACCACAAAGTTCTGAGGCTGTTCAACCCCTCGACGCCGCTTACCCATCGGTCAGCTGGGATTCTCATGATCTGCCTGTCGGGTTGTTTTGAGAATTAAACAAGAACATATTTGTAAAGGTCTGGCACATGGTAGGGATCTGACAAATGTTTGGTCCCTTCTCGGGTCCTCAGCTGGTCACTTCCTCCCCCAAACCACGTCCACACCACACTGCCAGCGCGTCTGACTGCCTCTCTATGGTGCTTTTCTCACTTGACCGTGCAATTGAATTGCCCAGTGGCTGCACTAGACTCCAGAATCTCTGGGGATAAGATTCAGGCATCAGCATTTTCAAAAGCTGCCCCCGTAATTGCATTGTAAACACAAAGTTGAGCCCACTTCTCTACAGAGTTTATTTTTAAGTGTTTTTTTTTTTTAATTTAATAAACATTAACGACATAAGACTCTTAAGACCTCCTTGGAGACAAGGATAATTGGGGGGGGGTGACCATATTTTGCTAATAGGTTTACTAGTAAATTAAGCAGCAGAATTATAGTCTCTTCTACTTTACAGCTCACTTTAGGTTTTTCCCTTCCTGCACTGTCCCATACTGTAGCCACTAGGCGCATATGACTCTTTAAATTTAAAAGTCAGTTTCCAATTTATGCTGTGCCATATTTCAAGGGCTCCCTAGCCGCATGGGGCCAGTGGTGACCATACTGGACAGCTCCTCTGTGGAGTATTTTTGCCATCGCAGAAAGTCCTGGATGGCACTTAGTAGGCATTTCAATAGAGAAGACAGTGGGAGTTTCTCCAAGAACCTCCTGTTCAAATAACCCACAGAATGAAGCCCTTCCCCCTTGCCTCCCCCCCCCCACCCCGCCCCAGCTTTATCGGATTCTTTTGACAAGATGTGGGGGAGAGAAAGGAACATAAACATCAGGGATCCTTTCAAACCAACTCCAGCCTTTAATCAGTTCTTACCAGTTGGTTAAGCCAGGTGACAAAGCCAATTCCCTTGTGCTGACAGCCATGATAATCAGGCACCTTCTTTGTTCATTATGCTATCTTTAACTCCAGCATTCTCATGCAGCCCTGCATTTAGTGATCGCTCACTGTGACGGCACGCTAATGAAGAAATAAAACACACTATCTGAGCCTCATTCTTCTAGCCAAAGAGAGACTCTGCTCCACTGGTTTGTAAAATCAGGTTTTTGTTCACTCGGAGAACGATTAGACCAGGTGAACACAAGCAGCATCGGCTAATTTAGAAGGAAACACCTAAGAAGGTCTTCATACCATGCACGCTGCTTGAGAACTTCAAAGGATTAAATGGCCAATAAACACTATCTTTAGGAGGGCCTCTCTTGGCGCTTCTGGTTAAGGTTAGCATAAATGGCCGCCTGTGGAATAGGCTGTATTTCCGTGGAAGCATCACGAATATTTTCGAGAAAATAATCCGCACCCCGGTTAGAATAGAGAGTTAGAAGAAATGCTTCTTAAATATCAATGCGCGTAGGAAGCACCCGGAAGTCACCTAGGGGTTAGCAGGAGAAGTCGGGCCTGATAGGCTGCATTTGTGACAAATTCCCAGCTATTGCTGATTCTGCTGGTCTGTGGACCATCTTCGGGTGGTGAGGATTTAGATCCTTCCTGATGGATGGCAGGAGACAGGAGGCCCTCTTTTCTGTGGCTGCAACTGTCAGGCCTATTCTCCAGCTCAGTGGTGACTCTAGGAAGATATTTCAAGGGTGGGGGACATTCTCCCTTGATGGAAATTGAATCCTTCCTTTGTCTCCCAGAAGAAAACCCAACCTGGTTTGGAGTTACATCATCAAATACACTCACCATGGAGCTTTGTTTGTTTGTTTGTTTGTATTTTCTTCCACAGTCCCCACCAGGTTACTGCCTCAGAGTGGAAATGTCATTGTTCACCTCAGACACGGGTATCAGTCAAGAAAGGTGACAGGGTTTTCGTGACTGCCAGCAACACAGACTCCCATACCTGTCTACACACAAGGATGCCGTTCAAGCTGATGAAGAAATTTTGATCTCGTGAATCATTTCTTAGAGGGAATTTGAATGTGATTTTTATTAAAGAGATTCATGTCATTTAACTCTACTGATAACCAGCCCCTCCCCTCCAGATCTCTTTCACCTCCCTCTTACCTTTCTCTGTAGTCAGGAATGTGGTCTGACAGCCAGCAGTGGTGGGAGAAGCCAACTACATGCCTGTGTAGGAAGACTTTTGATTACCTTAGTTATTTAGTTGCTTGTTCAGTGACGATAGTGAGAAAGGTCTTTCCCTCCCCGGGAGACCGAACCTATATCATATTTAAGGTGACTTGCCAACCCCTTACTGTGTTGCAAAATGTACTAGACAAAAATGCCTTCTAGAAGAAGTAAATTGGCTTCGGATATCTGGGAAGGAAAAGCTAATTTGTTATTTTGCCACCTTGACTTCTGAACACCATTACCAGAATGGTTTTCTGTACGTTTCAGTTGGAAATCTATCCTTGTGCTTTGGGGTGCTCTTTGTTTCACTTGTTGGATGAAACTTATTAGAGCCTCCTGATTGGAGCACTCTGTGAAATAAGAGATTATGATTTTGGATTGCCAACTTGAGGGGTCTTCACAAATCTGTCCCCAAGTCAACGGCCTTGAATGATTCAGTCAGCTGTGCCAAACAAACAAAGAGTGATTGATTGATCCTCAGACGTGGCCTAAAATACTCCAAATTTGCAGCTTTTAAGACAATTTATACTGGAGGAGCTTAGAGCTAATGAGGGCAAATTTCCCAAGGTCTATGACGAAACGTCCTGATTTGAAAACGCTGGTCTGCAGGCTTAGGTTATTGAGAAACTGAAATAGCTTAGCTCCAAACAGCGAACATCACTTACTTTGTTTTTACATTTGCCTTTTCTAATTGAATGTAGTGCACCACTGTTATTTCCTCCAGAAAGTGTATTGTTTTAAAATTACCATTTCAGGTCTATTACTCAAAGCCCTCACTTCTAATGCCTTCTGACAGTTATCAACATAATGAACCATAATGAAATGATGAGCAATTTTCAGTGGAAACCCAATGTGGATCCCAGTGGTGCTGTGTGACTGTGTTGTTAAAACTTGAATGCAAATTAAAATAACATCGTCCTTACTTGTTTCCAAGGTCAGGAGAAGAGAGACCCCTTTTTTTTTTTTTTTTTTTAAGCGCTTTAATTTTGGAAATCTCACATCCATTTTCAAACAAGCCCTTGAAGGTGCCACTGATGTTCGGTTCAGTTCTCTGCCCCAAAGATTTACATGCTTAACAGTCTGGCTAAGGGATTTGGGGAGGGATGTCTAGCATGAGTCTTTGATGTATAAACCATAGCATAAAAGGCAGCCTTCGGTTTTAAGTAAGCTACATTTTTTCCCCCACCCAAAAGCATATATCTTTTTGCTCTAGGGCTTCCAATAACTAACAGTATAATGGTGGAAGGCAGGAAATTCTATGAAATTGATCAATGAGAGTGTAGTCAGCGGTCGTGAACGACCCGTTGGTGTAGGAGTGAAAACAAAAGCCAAAGATTCCTACAGTTTCGTTGATAAGTGTTGCAGGAGATCCGTTCGTTGATCTCTGACCATATCCCAGTTTATCGGCCATGTAATCAATCATTTTTGTGAACCTATTTTTACGGAAATTCTTGGATCTGAAATTTACAGGGGAATTTGTTGCTTCATGTCATTTATCGAATTTGTGAAATGAGAGTACAACTTCATGCTACATTCCGTTTGTCGCGGGATAAAAACTCAGATTGAGACACCAACTGTCCCGCTGTCAGATTCTGTGACAGGGATTTTAGTTCGCAACATATGGTCATGCCGCCCAGTAATCAGTTGTTAAGCCGATTAATATGCCTGTCCTCGGACCATACCCGACAGATAAGAACAATCAAAGAGATTTTGATGATTCGGATGCAGTCTTCAACAGGTAAATGAACCTGTTGGCTTATTTGGGTAGATCTCAGTGGTTCAGAGTCTGGTATCGGTAATGAGTAACCCACATCCTTGCCTCTCCCTTTCTGATTGCCTTTTGGCATTTTGACTACCAATAGAGAAAAAACCACCTCTGGAGAGGCCAAGAGTGTGATTCTTGTCCAAAGACGATTAGGGCTACAGGGGGAAAGATCACCAAGTAGTGCTTATTGGAAGAGGATGGATGCATCCTAGTCTGACCACTTGCCATTGGGCTGTTTATAAAATTTGAAAAAGCTTCAGGGTATTTAATAAGGATCAAGTGTCCTCTCCTCGAACTGTGTGTTTTAAAACAATGCTGTTTTAGCCTTCTCTTTCCCCTCCAGCCTACTTCTCATTTTATACAGATCAACAGTCCAATGTGGACATTGTATAGGGATTACTAGTACAACGTGGATTCGACTGGAACGTGCATAGGTTTGAGGAACACTGATGTGATATATGCCCAAGTGAAAGACTTGAATAATCTCTGCCAACGCCATTTAGCCAGCTTATTGCAATTTTTCCACCACCATGAATGAGTAAGAGTGGCTTGTTATCAGTCGAGCCCTGTCATTTCTGGATCGCATTTTTGACACTAGTCATGGAAGTCATACAGTGGTTGTGCCCAGCATGCTTCTATGAAACAGGGTCAATTATACCTTGTGCTGAGGTCCCCTGGGGTGAGAACTGGATACCTTCTTTGCTCTCAGTATTTTGATTTTCCTCCCATAGTTGACTCTTATTCTACACGTGATCTACAGCTCAACAGAAGATGAACTCAGAGAAGAGTTTCTTTGCATCGATATGATTGCCCCCCGCCCCTCGTGTGACCTTCTCCCTGCGCCCCCGCCCCCCTCACCCCAGGGGAAAAGCCTTTAACAGAAACTCCTAATTGCCCTCTTGAGTGGAAGTTAGGACCAGGGAGAGAGGTTAACTCAACTAAGACAAGAGCACCATCTAGGAAGTCATGGCAGCACATTTCAACCTTAAGGACAGGCAACTAGAAGAAATGTGATTCTGGGAGGAAGTGAGAAAGTGAGGAATGGTCCACAAAAAGCTCAGAGTTGTGCTTTCTTTTTTCTTTTCTTTTTCTCTCCCCCCCCCCTTTGGATTGCTTGTATCTTTGTGACAGGGGCCAATTATAGCCCCAGAATCAGACTTTCTGATCACAGTACCTTTGCGCATTTGGATCGTATTCATTTGGGCGACTTGCGAAACTTTTCTTATCTTCGGTTTGGTCATCAGATTGCCGAGGCTGATCGATGCCCTTTGTCAGATTTTACTATGAGGATGAAATAAGATAAAGTATGAAAAACCAGCTTGCAAGAAATGTAAATTAATTCACAGCCTGGCTACTTTTAAAGCGAACTGCTCAAAATTTCGAAGAAACGGAACAAAGCGCCTTGCTCTGCCTTTCCCCCTGTGGCCTCCTCATGACTCATGGGGAGTTTCCTTTTAAAGCACTTGAGCCATAAACTAGTCGTCCTCAAATAAATAAACCGAAACCTCCGTGAGCCCAGTAAAGACGAAGGTGTCTGGAGAGGACGATGTGAGAATAGTTACGCCAGAAAAAGAGGCAGGGGCAGAATTGCAACCAAGAATGTTTCACGGAGCAACAAGTGGTTGGTGCATCCAAATGGTTCTATTTGTTAATGACGGGCAGTTACGCTTTGGCTCTACTCATCGTTGAAACACAGAAACTGCACTGTTCATCTATCTCAGAAGAGGTGTCCCCGAACAGCAGTCTTTGTGTAAACTGACCCACAGCCGCAGGGACTGAGAGAAAGCGATTAACAGTGGCAACATACACAACTGTCGGGGGGAGGAAGCCTGGGCTTCGTTTCAGGCAAAACTTACACACCCCAACTGTTGACTCTGTGTTCTAGCCTGTCTTTCAGCCGGAGAGAGATTAACACAGGCTTATCTGAAGGGGTGGAAGGTTTTACGGCTAAGGCACTGAAGTATCATTGACAGTCCAAAAGTTGGACGTGATTAATGAAGCCTTATGAAGTGGAACTCGAGACCCACGGCCCCTCTTCCTCAGAAGAGACGTCTTGTACTTGTTGCCTTGGCATTTTTGTAGGGTGACAGTCGCAGCATTTGAAGACATTGATCATTTAAGAGTCAGGCTTCTGCCCATGCTCCCGGGGGATGTTTCTTTCCACGTCCAGAATTAATTTCGTGGCTCGGGCGTGGAATGTTAAAATGGTGATTAAAAATCCGTTAAGTATTAGATGTCTGTGAGGGTTCTGGAAACCACTCTTGACGTGAGCCCAGCTACTTTGTTCTCCTATCAGCTATCTCATTGCTTTGGTTGCAGGCTTGCATTTTTTCAACCTTCTAGCCTGTGATTGCCTTTTTTTTTTTTTTTTTGGAATAGCCTATTTTATTTTATTTATTTTAAGCAATGTGGCATTTTATTTATTTTCTTAATTTTTTTTTTATAGAGAAAGTGAGAGCAGAGGAGGAGGGCAGAGGGAGAGAGAGAATCTTAAATAGACTTCACGCTCAGTGCAGAGGGTGATGTGGGCTCGATCCCCTGACTCTAGGATCGTGAGCTGAGCCTAAATCAAGAGTCAGACACTCAACTGACTGAGCCAACCAGGTGCCCCTATTTTTTTTTTTTTTATTTTAGAGGGGAAGGGTGAGAAGTGCAGAGGGAGAAAGAGAATTTTAAGCAGGCTCCACACTCCGTGCAGAGCCCAATGTGGGGCTCGATCCCACACCGTGGGATCCTGACCTGAACGAAAATCAAGAGTCGACGCTCAACCAACGGAGCCATCCATACACCCCTGGAATATGCTTTTGCAACATACACCAGTGCTGTAGTGGTGACACCTTTGATGAGTGAGCTGGACTGGGTTCAGGAATCGTCATTAATTCGTTTATTTATTCAGTAGATACTTAATGAATATCTATTAATAAATTTGGCACCTTCCTAAGGGCCGGGGATACTCTCATGAACCAGAAAAAAATATTTCTGTTCTAATTGGAATATGAATAATAAATAGGATGATCAAAAATTCTCACAAGAAGGAAAAAGATGATGTGATAGAGTGCAATGGAGGAAACGAAGCGTTTCATTTTGCGTGGAGGGAGAAGGGAGGAGGGAGGACCTGAGCTGGGACCCCCTGAGGGGTAAGGAGGCAGCTATTGGAAAAGCCAGGGGAGAGAATTGCAGGTGGAACTACCAAGTCTAAAACATATGAGCTGCGTGTCTCGAGTTGTGCTAATAATGGGAATTTTCAACTTGACTTTTTGCCCCTAGCCTTACAATCTGTTAGCATTTTAACAATTGTTATAAGACATTGCGAATTTTGGGTTTATATAGCATATTATACCTTGCATCCATATAGATTTATAAACCTTCGGCAGAACCCACTTCTAGCTGCAGTGATCACAGTATCCGTCTTTTTGGTTTCCAACTTCTTCTGAAGTACCAATTGCTACCTTAACATTGAAAAAAAAAAAAGCATTTTATCTGGCTTGTGGGTTGGGGGTGGGGTACGTAGAGAGCCCTTAGCTTGACATTGACTTTCCTTGGAATGGTTTACACCAAGCTCCTCCTTCGCATCAGAGGCATTTATGACTTTAGGTTCAGTGTTGGCTGATCCCTTTTCAATGACTTATTAATAAGTAAGGCTCATACAGATTTCATGTGGATATGTTAACACTGGGTTCTCCTACATGGGGCTACTTTAAATCCTGACGTAAACCAGTGCGTTCTCTAAACTACTCGGGAATTATGCTTTTGCCTAATGCACAGGAGAGAAGAACTAAGATTTGTAGAGTTACTAGAATGTTCTTTTATACTTGGAATGTTGCCCTTCTTAAATGTCACATTCAGTCAACTTCTCTAGGTAGAGTATGCTTTATTTCTGGAAGGTTGTCTTTTCCCAGAAGAGAGTACATGATGGGTTAAGGGAGATCAAGATTCCTTTTATGATATAATATGATATGATATTTTATTATATGATATGATAGTCCTTTGCTTTTGCTATAATTTGGCTAAGGTTTCTTTGGGACTTCATATTGTCAAACTCCTGTCAACCAAATGCAACCTGACATCCCACTAGAAAATAATAATTACCCATTGTAGCACCTTTCCCAAGTACCTGCTGTGCAATCGAGAAAGTATTTCACACCAGTGAAGCAAATGGATGTTCATTCAATTTATTCACAGTGGCAGGAAATATGGTGCCCATTGCTTTCAGAGCACCGAGAAACTCAAGAAATAGGCCATAATATTGCACATATTTTATTTCTTCCTGAGTCCGTGAGGGTAGATGTAACTTCAACCTTAGAAGCCAGGGCTGTCGGAAGATATAAATCAGGGGTTCTTGGACTGAGCTCCCGAGATAGTTTCAGGGTATGCTTGAAGTCCCTAGAATTAATGTGCCAAATTGTGAGGATTCTAACGAGCATCTTTTTGAAGGGAGGGTGCACTTCTCCCAACAATTTCTTTGTAGCCGGGGCTGGTAAACTACGGCCCGAAGGCCGAATTCAACTGCCCCGGTTTTTGAAAATGAAATTTTCTTGAGATGCAGTCACAGCCATTTGTTTAGGTGATGTCTATGGCTGCTTTCGAGGTACAGTGAAAACTTGAGTAGTAGCTACAGAGAACGAGTGGCCCATAAAACCTGAAATACTGACTAGCTATCTGGTCCTTTACAGAGAAAGTTTTGTTGAATACTATTGTAATGGATTTGTAAGTTAAAGATTATTGCATTTGACCTTTGGCCCTGGTAGCAGAGTTATTATCTATGCCACTAACTTATATTTCAAACACGAAGGACATTCTAAACATGAGACGTTTAAAAGAGTTTAACATTCTACCTCCATTCGTGGAGGGACTTATATACATGAATTCCAAAGAAGTTAAAAAAAATGTAAAGGAAGTACATTTATTTCCCCCTACCGACACTCCAGCATTTGATTGACTTGTATTTAAAAATGTCTTAATGTTGATGGTAAACATAAAATGTACAGGAAACTGTGGTTCTAGAAAGGCTACTAAGGAAAATGCCAGCCTACTTTTGAAAATGTAAAACTTAACTTTCTTCAGGTATAAAATTGCCCGCAGCTTCTGAACCAAATAAACCATCGACTGGAACCAAGATGGAGAAAGAAAGTCGTAATAACCAGTCCTAAATTAACAAAACTTTGATTGAGGGAGCTCACATATTTTTTTTTTAATTTATCTTTTTAAGATTTTGTTTTTAAGTGATCTCTACACTCAACGTGGGGTTCGAACTTCCAACCCCTGAGATCAAGAGTTGCATGATCTACGGAGCCAGCCAGGCACCCCATGGAGTCCACATTTTAAGCTCCCAGCCATGCTGGGCTGGTAATGGAGATATAAAAAATGAGAGTGAGTCCAGGGCCCGCACTATACCTCCTCCTGCTCACATCATCCATATTTAGCTTCCTTTAGTCTTTTCCTTCCCCCTGATTTCCTGCCCTTTCCTTCTTCAGGTATCCAGGAAAGCATCAAAATGAGTCTGATTTGTCTTTCCCTTTGTCTTCTAGAGCAGGCAACAAACAATAAGCATGTGAATGAGTCCACAATCCCTCCCAACGGAAGTGATCACTAAGATGTGATGTACAGCCCTACTTCCTTTTTGCAAAGTATTTTTAAAGTGTAGAACAGGGGGACTTGAATTAAGCGAGGTATATTGAGATACCCCTCTCCAGGGCTTAATGCTAATGAGTCTGTGTGTAAGAACGGACTCCCAGCTTTAGCTCAGGGAGGGCTGTATCAATTCACACACTGTAGGTAGGGGGCCTCAGGTGCATTGCAGGACTTTGTTAGTTTGCCATCCAGCCATTCATTCATTTGTCAACTCCTCAAACGTTTACTGTGCTTATTCTGAAGTGGGAATCAGGGTAGACACTGGGAAACGATGACGACATCAGCTCTCTTGGGGAGTACATAGACCGGTGACAGAAACAGATAACGCAGCGTATGTCTGAACAGCAAGACCCCGTCACATGGTCCAAAGTTAGACAGAGAAATAAACGTGACCTGTACGGTGGGACGATGCCATAAGCAGGATTGCTGACGGTACTACATAAGGGCTAGTAGTGGGTAGTTTTGGAAAGGATAAAAGGACAAGACCCTGTAACGTATAATGACCTATAAGCTACCTGAGGCTAGGTACTTAGTAGGTGCGATCTCAATAGGGAGACTAGAAAATTTAAACAAAGAGTATGATTACCGTGTTTTGTTACAGATCTCATATTTGTTTTTTTTAAAGAATTTTTTTTCAACGTTTATTTATTTTTGGGACAGAGAGAGACAGAGCATGAACGGGGGAGGGGCAGAGAGAGAGGGAGACACAGAATCGGAAACAGGCTCCAGGCTCTGAGCCATCAGCCCAGAGCCTGACGCGGGGCTCGAACTCACGGACCGCGAGATCGTGACCTGGCTGAAGTCGGACGCTTAACCGACTGCGCCACCCAGGCGCCCCACAGATCTCATATTTGTAATTGGAGACTTGCTTGCAAGTTGACCTGTTTCTGGTGAGACAGGCAAAATCCCTTGTCAGAAACTTAATGTTTCCCAAATATCCAGATACACTACTTAGTGTAAACAGAAGACAAGATGATCTGAGTTATGTTTTGTTTTTTTTTTTCCTTCTGGATGCCTTGTATTTACTGAGACAGCCCATGTTACTCAGAATGCTATTTTCTTTTCTTTATAGCCATCTCCACAGGTAAATTGTGTTAAGGTGCTGCTATTAATATTAGGTATTACTGTTGGATCTGGATGGAGTTTTGGGTTGTATTAAAGTGTATACTTTCTTGTCTTGAGAATACTTTCTTTTCTGAGGAAAAGAGGGCACCTCCTTGTAAATGGAAATATACTTACCATCTCTCAATGGACATGAGTTTAAAAACAAAGAAAGAAAGAAAACCACGATCCTGCAAACAAAATACAACCACCGTTATGATTTTAATTTATAAAGCATGCACTCTTTCCCAGGCCTTTGCAGAACACCGTGATTATCGTACTGGGTGGGCATTTTTCTATCTGCTACCCCCCACCCCTAGAAAAACCCACAAAATAAAACTCTACCATAGTCCAATTTTTAAGCCCATATAACATCACTCCCTATGGCAGCAAAACAAAACATATGCAGTACAATTCACCAAACCATTCATGGAGGCATCATTGAACTTGAACTTGCCTAGTCCTCTGTCTTCCCGTTAGCATCCACCGCAGGGTCTTCTTTAAGAATCGGTACCCAAAGAAGCCTGTTCCAGGCCACCACTTGTTTGGGGCCCGGCCCTCCATTTTGAAATCCTGCAGCATCTTTTTTGTTTTGTTTTGTTTTCCTTTCTTTCCCATGGGGCAGTGTTCTATCTCTGAGTCCTGTGACCATTTAGTTTTCTGCTCCATTTCTTCTCTGTTTAGACACTGCCATGCCCCGTCCTACATACTAATTACTGACTTTTTGCTTCTGCATTGCTTGATTCATTGTGTCACATTTTCCCATGTGAAAGTGGGTCAGGAACCTTGGCAAGGAGGTTAATGGATTTAAGAGTCACTCGTATTTAACCCTGGAAGTCATAGCAAAGTAAGAGCCAGTGGCTGACCCATTGTATAAACCGAGCTGCGGTAAGTTTTAGCTGCAGACTACTAGTGGATTTCACCGTGGTGGCAAGCATCCATGAAATTTGAACAGGATTGAAGATACACCCTCCCTTTTTACCTTTACCTCTTAAACTTTGGCCGAAACTACTGCTTTTGTTGTTACTACACCTGTATGGGGAGCCACATAACGGAGCGGAAATAACCCCGGAGTGGGAGTTAGGACTTTTGGATTTTAGTCCGACTCTGTCACTAATGAAGTCGCATGGAATTTCAGTATTATCAGGTCCACTTACTGGATCTCAATTCCCTCGTCTTTTTAAAATGAGGTTATTTGTTTGGCCAAATCAGCTTTAACTTCCTGTCTGTCTCCAGGACACTATGATTTTAAATAACTGTTCACGTATTCAAAAACCACTTATTTACCTTTATTATATTCCAGTCACTAAGCTAAGGACCATAGCTATAAATATGAAACCTCAGCAAGAAAGAAATTCGTATTTTCCTTCTGCAGACTTCTGTGGGGGTACTCCTACTTTTAAGAACAAATTTTACGACACTGGACGGGGCCTAGATCTCAAAATTAAGAGAGGCTGTTGATAATTAGTCTCGAGGGGAGATCGGGAAGCCCTGGATTAACCCCTTTTCAGCATTACCACCAAGATCCTTTAGCAGTCCAACAGCATGAGCTGAGTAATAAATATTGGGTATGACTCCTTATTAGTAGGTTGCCTCGTTCGATTTTGTCCCCGTGGTTACTTTGGAACAACGCAGTCCTTTGTGGTTGACTAGATAAAGCTTCTTCCCAGTTCACACAGGCCTCCAGTTAACTTCCTTTTCCTGAGGAACATGGTCACATTTCCCTTAAAGCAGTTCAGTGCAAATACATTAGAAGAGATAGAGTGAGCCAGAAACCTGAAATTTCCATTAAAACTCACTCTGGTTCTTTTCTTGGAAGACCAAAATGGGGAAGAGAAAGGAAGAGAGGACTTTCCACATGTCCCTTTGAGGAGGTATTTGGCATCAGAGTGGGGCAGATATCTTTCCAGCCTTTGGTACTGGCTCAGTCCAGGAATATCCCCTCCCTTCTCCCACCCAGATTCTTCTCCTTGAAGGCAGTTTGCGTTGCAACTCTTTGGCACATAAAGACTAATCTCCGGCAAGAAACAAGGGGGTTCGTCATGGCTCTCTAGTCTTATTATTATTATTATTATTATTTTTTATTGCTATCTTTAAAACCAACCACTATGTTGTTTGCGGTCAGTTGTTCTGTTTCCAAACAGCCACCACCACCGTTCATGTTTCACAAACTCTTTGATGTCAGTGGGAATGAGTAAGCTCAAAAGGGCCTGGTCCAGCCTTGGCTAGCTGAAGGGCAGGACGTGGGGCCTGAGAGCCTTTGCACGATCCCTGCCCCAAGCTGGGATCTCCCAACGACTCTACCTTTGACATCGCTGCAACCAGGTTACACGAGTTCCTACTAATTACCTAGGACGAGCTTAACTCCCAACTGCCGTGCTGGGCTGAAGAAGCGTGTCTATACGATTCGGTTAATTTTATTCCGCATTGAGGACGCGCTGTACTTAGGAATCCCGATTTATCTTCAGAAGTGGCACATAACTCTTACTCTCCCAGGGTCCCACACTAGCCCTGGGAACTTGAATCAGGCTCATATGTGCCTGTTTGCAGATGGTGAGATAAAAACCAGATAAGTTCTATCTTCTTTTTCTGCCGCTTCAAAGAGAAGCCTGGACTTGGAACGTGTTTGATGTTGATGTCGAGATGCACGCCGTCTCAGGATAGCAGTCAGTGTTACCGATGTAGCAGCCTTCTTTCACGGTGTGCTTTTTTTTAAAAGATTTTTCTTTTTTTTTTTTTTTCCTCGCTGGCTTGATTGGCTTCCTGCTTTCTTTGCCACATGGGCCCACCTTACTTCCCATCGCTGCAGAGAATAATAGAAATTCGGAGAGATTCCGAAAGGATAGTTCAAGTTCTTGGTGTGATAATGTATGTGTGTGTGTGTGTTTTTTTTCCTTCTCCAGGCCCACCATCTGCTCCCCTCAACTTGATCTCAAACGTCAATGAGACGTCCGTGAACTTGGAATGGAGCAGCCCTCAGAACACAGGTGGTCGCCAGGACATCTCCTACAATGTGGTGTGCAAGAGATGTGGGGCTGGTGATTCCAGCAAGTGCCGACCCTGTGGAAGTGGGGTCCACTATACCCCCCAGCAGAATGGCCTGAAGACCACCAAAGTTTCCATCACTGACCTCCTGGCTCACACCAATTATACATTCGAAATCTGGGCCGTGAATGGGGTGTCCAAGTATAACCCCAGCCCGGACCAGTCGGTGTCTGTCACCGTGACAACCAACCAAGCAGGTAGGAATCCGATCTACTTTATTGTATATATGATATAAATAGAGAGAGGGGGCGCTCGGCTGGCTCAGTCGGTTGAGTGTCTGACTTTGGCTCGGGTTGTGATGTCATAGTCCGTGGGTTTGAGCCCCTCATTGGGCTGTGTGCTGACACCTCAGAGCCTGGAGTCTGCTTCAGATTCTGTGTCTCCCTCTCTCTCTGCCCCCCCCCCCCCATTCTCTCTCTCTCCCTCTCTGTCAAAAATAAAAAAAAAATTTCAAAAGTTTAAAAAATAAAAAAATAAATGTACAGAGATAAAGGGCTTATGTAGGTATCCATGAATTAACTTTGACTTACTTCTGCAATTAAAGTGGAACCCCATGGATCTGATTATAATCCTGCGAGCTGCCTTGTAATACAAAAGATTCTTAGAAGAATGATCATTTGTTCACCAATACTGTTTTGGACACCCAACTGCATAGCATGCCCTATGCTAAGTGGTGACCATCACATGAGATTAAAAGACGCTGTCTGATTGAAAGGGGATGGTGAGATGGGTCACTCCATGCTGGACTTCTCTTGTCAGGGATTCATATCAGCCATTTTGATCACAAGGCCCATGGTTGGACATCAGAGCATTTAACAGATTATTTTGGCTTATAAAATTGCTTTTTACCAATGCAGAGCACCATATTGGCATGTGCTGTCTTTTCCAACAAAAGCATCAGTGGCTATGTTTTGATCTTGTTTGAATTAAAAAAAAATATATATATACCTGCCTCTACTAGAGTCATCAGGTAAATCTGTGGATGGTGAAGAGATTAATGGGCAGCTCTCTCTGTGTGGTTTGGCAGAATTTTCCTCAAGACACATAGTAGGTTTGCAGCCTCTTTGCTAGGTGAACCCATAATTGACACGTGGGGGGAGAGTGCATTTACCCCATTTTCCGCATCACTTTCCTCTTCTAATTCAGCCGACTTGAAGACATTCTCTGTTCATGAAGAGTTTCTGCGGAGTTCATTGCAGAACTGTTACAAAGTCTCGAATATCTATAAAATGTTTCAAAGAGCAAAGCCGAATCTGGGTTTGTAAATTGCAGCTCCTGACCCACTGGTTCCGCTCATCCCTTGCAAACGTTTTCACGCTTTCTCCAGCTAATTTTCCATCCTGGGTCTCTGCCACCTGCTTCACATTGCTGGCTCCCTGTTATTTATTTCTGGCGAGTTAAAGGGGAATAGGAAAAAAAAAAAAAAAAGAGCGATAGCTTATCCTTTCATGAGGCCCTTAAGAACAACAAACTTCGCCCGAAAAGGATTGTAAATTGCCAAGCAGTCCTATCACCTCTTACTGTACTTCCCTCTCAAATGAATGTTTCAGTAAGTGCACTCAATAGTTAAGTAAAATATATCTGTATTAATTGATCCTGTAGTGAAAAGTATTCCAGCGTCCCACTCCAAAGCCATTATTTTCCCCCTTGCCCTGAACTCTCTAGAATAAATACAAAGTTACGACTCGGGTGGGGGTTTTGAACTGGGGCTCGAATGGCGAATCTTACCGGAAAGTAGCTTCAAGTGTACAGATGTGACCCGTCTTGTAAAATACGTGGTGTGAACAGATCGTCTGCTTTTGCTCTGGTCTTTTATTTCTGCGCTTTCGGGTGTTGAACACGGTTAGCGGCGATCGGCTTTACTTTTCTACAAAGACTGGTGTGATTTAGGAGGTTTTGATAGCATCGCAAGTACTCTGTCTTTGCCAGCTTTTTATTGGTTCTTTTTTGGAAATACTGCCCGTGGATCCCGGGGAACATATTGGTGCTACTGCTGTCTCTGAGTGAGACGGGGCCAGCCTCTCTGCGCCCGCTGGGGAATCTGGTTTATGATTCAATCAATATTCTTATGTTCGGCAGAGGCGTGGCGTATCCTCAGACACATCGCTACTTTGTGTTCTTAACTGATTTAAAAGTAGGAAGGGACTTTTTGAGGCCTCAGCTGTACAAGGTGAAGTCATTCTCTTTGGCCGAGAATAGCCATTGGGAGACATGCTGAGGACAGGCTTGGCTCCCACAGATTTTGTGGGGGGACCCCTATGACTCTCTGTATACGTAAGAATGCGGGCCAAGGGATTATGTCAGCTCCGACCAGGCCAGAAGGCCCAAGGAGTGCAAAGAAGGCAGGCTAAAAAGCCTCCGAAAGAAGAAAACGTGCAAAAACAATACGAGAGAGGGAGGGGAAGAAAGTCTAAGTTTTATTAAAAATGTAGGTGTAATTCTTTTCGATCTAGCAGAAGGAGGGGGACGGGGGATTCCTCTGACACGGTGAGGTTTTCTCTGCCGTGGTGAGCAGACCCGCCGGGCGGTTTGCTGAACAGGACAAACTTCCAGCTCCCTCTTTTAATTTTCATGAAGGGTAATGCTGGGAAGCTGTTCAAAATTAAAAATAAATCTTTCAATAAGGAGACCTCCTATGTGGCCAGCCAGAAAGCTTTCGCTTAGCAGAGAGTTGTGTATGTGCGAAGCACTGCCTCATTACAGGATCTGGAGTTCCCTAATTCGATATCAGCGGAATAGTTTATCTTTGATTAACAAACCCTTTCTTCATAGTAGGGCAAATTAATAACGCAGGCCAAAATTCTGGGTGAATGTGGCCACCGTAAACTCTATCAAAGCTCCCTTAAGCGTATTTACGTACACACAATTATATTCTAATTGCAGTCATTCCTATCATTTCATTCAACTCAATTCCTTAGGGACCCCTGTAGGCAATGATGGCTCATTCTGTAAGGAATCCATAGAATAAATGCATATTAGCATTTACCACCTGAAAGCCCCGGTTTAGGGGCTCGCCTGTTCTGCCTTGTTTTCACAGGGTTCTTTCTCTCATCAGTCACTTATTAACGACCACAACAAACACTACGGGCCTTCCTTAGATACCTGGTTTTGTCACCAGGACCTCTGAGACGCTCAGAGCTGAACAGGTTCAGGAAGGTGGCCTGACTCACCCGAGCTAACGTCAGGGCCAGTACCTGAAACCAGCGAGCACCCTCCCTGCTCCTGAAAGGACAAAGTTGCTTTCTTTTACCATTATTGGATAATTAATAGCATCCCTGTATTCAGCCTGGCATTCTCCCCTTTTAGGCGACCAGTATCTGGGCACCAGAAAGGTAGGTCTGACCGGCCTTTGATCCTTTAGTTGTGGAATGTGGTGTGAATGGGCTGGTGTTCTCACATGGTTATTTAAATCATTCTCACCCAGGTCCTATTGTTGGGGTCTTAAGAAGTAACTAACAAGATGCTCTTCCTCCCCTCCTGAATTCAAACCCGATTGACACTGGGGACCAGACCCCGGGAGCTCAGGATGTCAGCTTTATTGCCGACCATCTGATTGAAGGTTCTGAGCTTTATTTCCGGGGCCAAAAGGGCTGGCTCTTAAAGACACTTGCCCAGTGTCACCCAGACGGTCTGGCTCAGCTGGCTGACGGCAGGCTCCCTGAAGGATCAAGCCTGTGCCCCCGAGGTTGTCCACTCTGTGCAGGTGGGAGGGTGTCAGACAGCAGATTTCCGTGACAGAATTCATCCCCACCCCCACCCCATGCCAAGAGTGGGAAGGAGAGGCCGGGAAGAGGGTGAGGGTGGGAAGCTCCCGCGGAAGTCCCCCGGTAGGAGAAGAACAGACCAGGAAAAGTCAACTCCTCCCTCCCGACACTTCCCTGCATTACAGTCCAAAAGGAACAACGTGAGAGTCCCCGGGAAAACTGAACCTGTCCCTTCCTCCATCAAACATCCTGTGGCAACTGTTGCGTGTTTTGTTTAGGAGAAGATGGTTCTGGTGTTTATGAAAAGGGAATACGGAGACGGCCGGGTGATTTGTTTTCCAAATGGCTTTCCTTTGGTTTACTTTTACTCAAGTGGACCATCTCGGGCAAATGAATACAGGATGTGTCGCCAGGAGAGAGAGAGGCTGTATAAAGGAAACAAGGGTTTTTCCTTTTCCTGGCCAAGCAACCGAGCTGTGAACCTTTTTGCAAAAAGACATGCTGAGATGGCAGCCAGCAGTAGATCTGAAGATCTCAGAGTCAGCTTGCACCGTCTCACACCCCCTCCAAGCCCCCCCCCCCCAGTGTCTTTTAGTTCTGCGGCCGAATCGTACTCAAGGTTGTTTTCGTCTGTTTTACATCGTTACGAACTGCTATGGGTAGTATTCATTCCCTCCTAACCCCCAGTTGCACCTGGCACGGCGAGCTGTGGCACATTTATTTATTTGATCGTTTCTTTGTTTCTTTAAGTAAACTCTACACCCAACACGGGGCTCAAACTCACGACGCCCCGACCGAGGTCAAGAGTCATTATGCTCTACAGACTGAGCTGGCCAGGCGCCCCAGTGATCACAACTCTGATTTTTCCTTTGCATGAGATACTCTTCTGAATCCTTGACGATGAAATGGCATCTGGTAACCTCTTGTCAGCACAGCTGCAGTGTTCCAGTGACAAACATCTTTAACGCACTGAGTTCGGAGGAGTTCAGATATTTGGTGGATTGCATAATTATTTGAACCTAGCTGATCTCTAAGATCTTTTCTAATTCCAAAAGTCTGTGATTCCGAGAATATAGCCATGAGTTATGGGCATGAAGAAGTCGGGCTTATTCCCACAGGATGTTCAGGAATGGGCTCCCAAGGCAATTCCAAGGATGGGGGAAATTCCAAAAAATGCTTCTGCAGAATCAGCAGGGTGCGCCTGAATCCTGCCTTCTCTCTACCCCTCCAAACTCACACCTACCAAGGTATTTCCTTGGAAGGGCAACACGGTAAGCTAGCTGCCTCTCGAGTATGGTTCTTCCATATGCCGCCCTGGACATTTGGCGATGCCTGGAGATCTTTCTGGCTGTCGCAGGTGGGAGCGCCATTACAGTTCGTGGGTGAAAGCCGGGGATGCTGCTAAACACCCCATCATGCGTAGGACCGCCCCCACAATGAAGAATTATCTGGTTCGAAATGCCCATGGTGCCAAGACAGAGAAACTCTAGTGATATACATTTGAAAAGGAGATTTCATGACTTCATAGAAATTCCGACTTTCCAAGGGTTCCATCGCCAGCCTGTCTCTGCTTGTTTCCACTGCTCCATGCCAGGAACATAATCCTTCCAACGCTGCTCTTAGAGGGTTATAAACAGCCCTTTGGGGGCCCTTGTGAAAGAATCCCAGTTGCCTTGCCATTGCATGAACTGGTGCTCCTCGTCATACTAGCCTTGTTCTCTAGGATGGACAATCAAGAAGACTGAAAAAGCAAAACAGAAACAAAAACAAAACCCACCACATCACCAATAAAATGACAGGACACCTCGACGCTAATGCCACCGCACAGTCCATAGCAGATACGCAAGTCCTGTTTGTCACTTAACACGTTTATTTATAGCCAAAAACAATCAATGAATTCTTTCTCAAGTAGTGATAAATTTAATAAAACCAAAATAATGAGTAGAGAAAAGAAAATAACTGAGTACAAGAGGCATACTGTCTTTTATTACTCAACTGGCAAGTTCCCATTCTTTCTTTCTCTGTCATCTTTTAATTAGACAGATTATGTTATTTGAGTAGGATAATGGAGAACAGTGGGAATTCTCATCCCCACTGGGTATAATTGCTACCTGTCTTCTACATGGTAAGGGGAAGGCTTCAAGGAGACGGTGGGAGAAACAGAAACATCTTAGAGCAATTGAGCTAGGAAATGTGCTCCAGGAATGGTGGCACCAGACTTTGTGGGGTCTGAGGCTTAGACAATTTTTGTGCGATTTCAAACATATCCTACAAAAGTGCAAATATCAAATGAAGAACGGAGCTTTGGAAAGGACCTGTGCAAACTTCTTTCGCTTCAGTGTGTATAATTCTGCCCCTGACTAGGGTGAAATGAACACAGATGTCAGGTAATGGGGCCATTGTGTGATGGCAACCAAGGGTAGGAAGGAATAGGAAGAAGGGAGAGAGATCAGGAAGGCCAGTTTGGCCCGGTGTGAAAAGGCCTTGGAGAGCAAAGTCGTTCTGGAATGGTGCTGGCCACAGTTAGGCGTGAGGGGCAGCATGGGAGTGGCCTCAAGTGTGGTTCGCAATCAAAGTAACAGGCAGAAAGCACACCCCTGGCGACTTGGAGAATGGTGATGGAATATTAAGCCAAATAGGACGTGACCAGAATTGACGCTTTTCTGTAAGTTTGAGAAGTGAGAGGAGCAAGGGGGAAGTTCTGTTGATATTTTTGAAGCACAGATGTCTGACTTTTCTGTTAGTGCCCTTGAGGTTGGCAAACTAAAAGCCAGGGGCCAAATCTCCATCGTCTCCCAGGTGGTGTATATAACCCACTAAAAATGTTTTTTCTATTTCAAAAGGGTTGAAAATAACCAAAAGAAGAAGAATATTTTGCAACACTGGGAAATTATATAAAATTCAGTTTTCTGTGTTCGTAAAGAAGTTTTGCGGGAACGAAGCCCCACTCATTCGTTGGCGGACTGCCTGAGACGGCTTTCACGGGGCAAGAGCAGAGCTGGGTAGTTTCAAGAGAGGGAGTGGCCCATACCGCGTGTATATTAACCATCTCACTCTTTGTGGGAAAAGGTTTGCCGATCCCTGCTCTGGAGTACTAGATCGAGAAAGAGGACCAGTCAGGAAGGAGGTTGGGAAGGTGTTGACATGCTGGTGTCATTTGTCAGAAACCACCCTGGTCAAGGTTGTGGTGGATTAACATTGAGATTAATCTCACATTCGAGACAATTTTCCTAATTGGCAAGACCCCTTCCATTGCAGAGGTTTGGGCTGCATAAACAAGATCTCAGGGAATCAGGTAGAATTTCAAGCATACCTTCACTCTCCTGTACCTCAGACATTTTTCCCAGTGACCCTCAGGTTTAAAGGTATAATGTAGAACCTGCTTGAGTGTTCTGATCAGGCGATGTTCAGTTTTCTCGAAAATATGCATTCCGAGCACTGTTGGGTTGCTTAGATGCTGACAGCGATTTCCTTCTTAAATAGTCATAGACGCTCTCTTATACCTTGGCCCTTCGTGGAGATGATCTCTCATTTGCCTTTGATCTCTTGTAAATCATGTTCTATTTTTCTAACTCCTAAGAAAGTTAGAGGAAAAACACGCGATGAAACTAGTTGAATGTTAAGTCGGAAATCTTTCTCAAGACCCATTTTTAAAATTCTTTAAACAAGCTGTAGAGCAATTCTGTTGAGAGATTTTGCTGGGAAGTTGTTTGCGCGTCCTCGGTGGTTGGTATGTAATCCTTAGGACTTCTGAGTGGAAGCTGGTTAGAGTCCTTTCTGTGCATGAGTAATTACAGGCCCGAACCAGGCACACAATGGGCTTCAGAGAAGCCAGGCTATGGTTTTCTCATTAACAGCCCAGATCCTCCTATGGGCTCCTGGTTTACATCACAATGCCTAGGAAATGTACATTTTATTTTTTTATTTAAAAAAAAAAATTTTAATGCTTATTTATTTTTGAGACAGAGAGGGACAGAGCATGAACAGGGGAGGGGCAGAGAGAGAGGGAGACACAGAATCTGAAACAGGCTCCAGGCTCTGAGCTGTCAGCACAGAGCCCGACGCGGGGCTCGAACTCACGGACTGTGAGATCATGACCTGAGCCGAAGTGGGATGCTTAACTGACTGAGCCACCCAGGCACCCAGGAAATGTACATTTTAAAACATGCAGCACATTTTTATTTTTTTAAGAAAGGGAACAGTCGCTTGATTCTAATGTTATACATAAAATAATTTCATGTCTATTGAATATTGTTGCCGCCTTTATAATTATTAAACATACTCACTAATTGTGATCATAACTAACAATAAAACAAACTTGGGGCGCCTGGGTGGCTCAGTCGGTTGGGCATCCGGCTTCGGCTCAGGTCATGATCTCACGGTTCGTGAGTTCGAGCCCCGTGTCGGGCTCTGGGCTGACAGCTCAGAGCCTGGAGCCTGCTTTGGATCTGTGTCTCCCTTTCTCTCTCGTACCTCTGTCTCTGTCCCTTAAAAAATGAATAAATGTTAAAAAAAAATTAAAAAAAAGAATAAAACAATCCAGGAGATGTATAGTGGTACACAGCTTCTTTTGTGTGGCACCAGGGTCCATGAATTTATGCTCAGGGTGGGTGCCACAAGTTCTGATGGGGAGAAAAAAAAATAAAAGAACCTAACTAAATTATCCAGCTTCAAGGCTGACTGAACAGCATAGACAAATAGTGTGTATTGAGCCTACTAGTAATTACTGTATATATAAAAATTGCGTTGCATTTTAAAAAAGGTGTTGGTACAGTTGACCCTCAGACACTGCAGGGGTGCAGGACATCAACCCCTATACTGTCAAATGTCCACATACAACTTTTGACTCCCAAAAGTTAACTACTAATAGCCTACTGGTGGCCAGAAGCCTTCCAATAACATAAACAAGCGATTAACACTTATTTTGTCTGTTATGTATCTGATATGCTATACTCTTACGATAAAGTAAGCTAGGGAAAAGTAAATGTTATTAAGGAATTCATAAGGAAGGGAAGATACATTTATAGGACAGTCTTGTATGGAAAACAATCCACATATAAGTGAACCTTCTCAGTTCAAACCCATGCTGTTCAACAGTCAACTGGTTTCCCTCTAAGAAAATGAAAGTTTTATTTACACCCAAGACTGAGGACACCTTTTTTCCCACTCCCATCCCTTCACTCTTACATAAATGTCCATATTCACATACGTGTGTGTGTGTGTGTGTGTGTGTGTGTGTGTGTGAAGGCAAATCCATTCTCCGGCATTCACCCTAAACACTTGACATCCTCATTCTGATTCGTTTTTCATTTCTCAGTGCTGTGCTTATTACTTCGAACACGAACACCGCCTTTGCACCCTCTGGAGAAGCCATCAAGAGATTTGAAAAATAAGTGCCTGGCTGAGATGAGAAATGAACAGCGCAGGACTAGCAAAGGTTTTAGGTGGGCTTCTACATTGATGAGGTATCACTCCAACTGGCTCAATTAATGACTACCTCCTCCGAGGAGCTAGGAGAGACCCTAGAGTCTAGTTTGCATTGAACATTAATAAAAAGATCCAGAGAAACTTTATCAAACCTCCCATTAGCCCCCTACTAATATCTTTAAAGGGTTTTTTCCTTTAAACACCAGGAAAACCAAGAGCTGTGCTGCAGGACTAATCTTGCATGGAGAGATCTTAAATCTACAGGGACTCATTAAAATGTGTGTCCAGATTACCCCCGCCGTACAGAGCCTTCCCCGCACGTCAGCGTCTGTGTGCTGTTTTCACGTGGGTGTACAGCAAGAGAGTATTCCAGATGTTGTCTTCAGGTGAAGACTTGGGAAGATTTTCTTTTTCTTTCTTTTCTTAGGTTTTACATTTTAATCAGTCAAGATAAGCAAGCCTTAACTCTATCCATCAGTGTTAAAAATAGCTTTAAAAAAAATTCATTTATTTTGAGAGAGAGACAGAGAGAGCACAAGTGGGGAAGGGGCAGAGAGAGAGAATCCCGAGCAGGCTCTACACTGCCAGCACAAAGCCCGAAGTGGGGCTCAAACCCATGAAGCTGTGAGATCGTGACCCGGGCCGAAACCGAGAGTCAGACGCTTAACTGTCTGAGCCACCCAGGCGCCCTAAAAATAGCTCTTTTTAAGAAGGTCTTCCCCCAGCATCCACCTTTTGCGCCCAACACACACAGCCGTACTCCTTCCTCCTTGGCCTGTGCCGGAAGAATGAAAAAGATTCCATGGGCTGCCCCAGAACTACAGTGACAGAAAAGAGAGGTGTGTCACACATCAGTGTGGCCACTTCCCTGGGGACCACCCTGGCTTCGTTGGAAAATGTCACTAATGATTGGATCTCACGTGTGAAGGCTGGTACCCGGAGCGCTGTGGGAATTTGGCTGATCGGTCAGCAAAATGGCCATCGATACAGGCACAGAACTGAAGAAACAGAACCTTGCATTAAATTCCTTCTTCCTCTATTCTGAGAAGTTGGCCAGCTCGTGCTAAAGGAACTCTTTGCGGCTCTCCTGAACCATCTGGGTTGTTTTTGTTTTTGTTTTTGTTTTTGTTTTTTTGTTTTTTTTGTTTTTTGTTTTTTGTTTTTTTTAATTACAAGGCACGAGGACTACCTTTCTAAAACCCAATCTACCCAAAATATCTTCTGGGTAAATGACAATGATTTGAAATATTTGTTTTATTTTGTGATCCCTCTTGGAAGGAGAGGGAGAGGGAGGGAGGAGAGGGTGGGCCACTTCTCTTTGCCTGGCATCTTCCAAATGATAAGCTCGGTGTATGAATTTCTCAGGCAGTGGGATGCTCACTGTCAAAAAAAAAAAAAAGCCTCTTTAATGAAGGCTCTGGGGTGGATGATTTTTAAAAACTTCTTATCTAGGAACCTTTTGATGGTGTGCATCCCAACGAGACAAAAATGTGACTGCGACTTCTCAGTGGGTATTAAATAGGGACTGCCACCAATGAGCTCACTTGGGTGAGATCCATCGATTAGCACAAGCACTGAATGGGGCAAGCTCACAATGGCTCCCCGGAGGGTTGCTATTTTCTAGATAACATACTGCAAGCTGTCAATCTGCCTCTTGAATCAACCCTAATTTATTTTTTTAGCATACTAAGGGTGTATTTTGAGCATAGAAAGTGTCCAGGTGGGCAGAGAGCACAGCTTCTTCCACGTTCCTGCATCAAAGCCAGAGGCACACATATAAACAGGCTAGAGATTTTGAATATGCAACTAGCTGAAAGCTTATTCAAGTGTTCCCTCCACTTTCCAAGATGATCACGACCATTTTTTTTTTTCCATCTGAAAAATTGAGATGATCTGAAGAGTTGTTGGTGTAGCCCTTATTTGCACGGAAACTCACCGAATCCTACAGGGCTCTAGCAGAGCCTGATTTGGGGAATCTTCCCAGGAGGACCCTTTAGGAGACTTGAGAATTCGCGAAACTAACATCAGCTCGTTTCTCCCCATTTTAACATCGGGGTGGTGATTATCATTACAGTATGTAATTGGGATTCTTGTTGCTTTGTTTTCCACCGAAAGCAGGGAGTACAAACATGGCAGAATAGCAGCCTGGGAAAATTAGTGTCATAGAACTTAAAAAGCATAAATTGTGTACGCAGCCCTCATCGCAGACACCAATGGCGAGTAGCCATCTAATTCAGGTGTGGCTCGAAGAGGCTGGTGACATATTTAAAGGATCTTTGTGTAATATAAGAGGGTATTGTCTGGGGAAGAATGACAGACGAGAAGCCCTTTAAATCTCACTGTAAACTCTTCAAGAGTATAACCTTCATTGTACGCGTGCTTCGGATGATGGCTTTTTCTCTTTCTCTCCATCCTCTCTCTTCCCTTCCTGTTTCAGAAGGACATGAAATAGTTTCGGGAAAGTGCCTGTAGTGTGCTGGCGCCCTGCTCCACTGTCTTTCTTGGAGACCATGCTGTGGGACTCTTTCTAGGTGATGTGTTGTTCTAATGAGGTCCTTTTGGGATTTACAGAGTGACTCCTGGGTGGGGCCAGTAATACTGAATTTCACACCTCAGCAAGTTCTGTTAAAGAGGGGTCCCGGTGAGATGCTGTGAAACCTCCTAGTTAAAAAAGAAAAAGAGAAGAAAGAAAACAAAATTCAAGCCCTAAAACAATGAGAGATTTCCTAATTCATTCTTTGTTATTCTTTAAGACTACAGAAGTTATCTTGAATTCTCAGACACAGATCCAGTTGGAGACATCTATTGGCCTTAATCACATTTTAAAATTTAATAGGTCCGCTGTTTCAGCTTCGGTCTTATAATGCCTGTAGGAGTTTAAACTATCTGGCACATACAATTTAGTTTCTGGCTGATACCCCAATATTAAAAAAAAACATTAATTCTATGGTTGCAAATTCCCAAGCTTAAAATTCCTTCTCATAAATTATGCTCCTTTCTCTAACCTCGATCATAGCTTTTATGACAATTGCCAAAAAGATAGGGTTTCAAATATGAGGGCTGTAAGAATATCATTTCGTGGCCCTAGTTTTGAGAGCATAGCATGTGGTGACCATTTGTGTATGAAGCATTTTCCAAATGTGCTGGTTGTAATTTAACCCCAAGGTCTCTGTCGCTTCTCTCCACTAACCAGTCACTTTGTGCTTGTCTCTGTAGCGACCGAGAAACTGGGCAAGAAAGATCTGGCTACAAGGAAACAAAGCTTTCCCTAAGTAGTACTAAAAACCAGCTCCTCAGCATTCATTCTATGGCTTATGGATATTGGCCCCTGAATATTTGATTTCCCTGTATTCAGACCTTTCTCAGACTTCCGTGTATGAAGCCAACTGGGAATAAAATGGAGAGTCTCAGCGTTGGATTTCTTCCCGTTTCTCTCTCCCTCCCTCCCTCTCAATCTCTGTCTCTCAGTCTCTCTCTCTGTCTCTTCCACCTGCAACACTCTACTTTATCATCCATGGCCATCATTTCTCATCATTTAGCCCTCGTTGTTTAAGCCAAGCAACATTTGGACTTGGAAAAATTCCAAGTAGCACAGTACACATAGATTCGCGACCAAAATTGTATTGAAATGTACCCTCTGCCTATCTATCTTACCCTGTCAGTGATAATCTGTAGCTTATAATTTCTTGCTCCACTTTATTCTTTGTCAAATATTTTTCATTTGTGTGTGTGTGTGTGTGTGTGTGTGTGTGTGTTTGTTCCTGCTCTGTCCATGTGTTTTGAACTGCAATTAGAGAAAAGGACATTGAGTTATTACCCAGTAGTTTTGGATTTTAAAATGACCATGGTTGGTGAGGATGCTTACTATTTAAGGAGCTAATATCCTCAATTTTAGGTCACCATAGCTTGCTTTTTTTTTTTTTTTTTTAGCAGCTCATGTGGTCTTTTTAAATGACCATTAGGAAAAATAGGTATCCTATTCCAATTGTATATGTGCTGGGGAATTGGATGGCTCAGGAGATGACTAATGGGACTCTAGACCTTTCCGTCTTTAGGTCACCTCCTTGAATCTGGACTACATCATAAGTGGTCCAAGTCCTGACCATCTGGCAGCCATTGAGTGGCTGTGGTAATGAAATTGGTCTCAGTCCAGGTCTTAGTCGACAGGTGTTCACATCGTAAGTGACACTAATTGACTTCCTACTCTTTCAATTTGGAAGATGGTGGACTGTCACTGAGCCGGTGATGGGGAAGGAGTTATTCATGATATATTCAGAGTCCAGCGAAAGCCAAGGAATTCAGGGCCTTGAGCTGGCACCAACCTGGCACCTCACAAATATTGTACTTGTCTCTTATGGGTTCCATTAGCCTCAGAAATAAAAAAAAAAAAGTAGCAATCTAATTTCAAAAGATTTACAATAACTCAGAATGGCTAATGCTGCTTTTCTGTAGGTCTAGGAACCTCGTGTGTTGAGGTTTTTCTCTTCCTCTCGTATTATGGTGATTGGATGCCTCCTATGAAGATTCTATGTAAGGAAGAAAGAAAGAAAATTGCATTCTGGGCCTCTATGATAATATCAGGCAGTCTCTTTGTTTCTATTCTTTCAACTTTTTCTTTGTTTTGGGGTTGATCACCAGGTCACCCAGTCGTAACACATGCTATGGAGAATGTGGCAAGTCTGTCTTCAATGCTCTTGTGAAATGGAGACCAAGGTGGAGAAGTAACTTTGAGACCTTTTATTAACAATAAATTTCAGTACACAGGGTTCCGAGGCTTCATCCAGCACATACTCTTTCCATTGTTCCAGGTGTCTGAGTCCAGAATAAGCTACCATTTATTCACTCTCACTCGGAGCCTTGACCTGAGGGTAATTTGGCCTGACTTGGAGGCCAGGTATTATTCGTATTATTAGGAGGACTAGCATGAGTAGTAGTGATGCTAATTAGTACTGGTAGTACTAGGAGTAGTAAAATTTTGTTCCCTGAAGTTTATCAAATAACTCTTTTTTTTTTTTTTAACTACACACATTATTTGGGTGTCCCCGTAGCAAGGGGCAAAGAAAGCCACACTCCTGAATCAGTTATCGCACTTACAAAGTCAAGATGACAACAGTCACAGTGGATCTATTTATTGAAACAGACGACTCTTTTAGCGGAATGATCAATGTCTTACCTCTTTCTGAAAGGCTTTTCAGGGGTAGGAAATCATCGGGCATCTGATATAAAGTCATGAACAAGGCCTTTTATTGGTCAGTTTCTGGAGCAGGCTTTTAAGCATGTCTGCCTGTAAATGTAGAAACCTGAGTGTGGAAAGTAAAAGGCGAGAGCAGAAGATTTACTGGGCGCATCTATCTTCCTGGCTTTTAGAGTCTTTGTGATTAATACATCTTTAATAGGGGACTGATCTAGATGCTTCGCATGTCAGAAAGCTAAATGTTACAGCATTGTCTCCTTGGTTCCAAACACAGCAGGACGATTAGCAGCTGTCTGAGTAACAAAGACAACCTGAAGCCCACAGCACAGCTTTTATTTTCCAGATTTGGAAGGCTCCAAGCTCTCCAAGAGCCGAGTTGACAGCTCGAGGAATAGAAGCCTTGATTCAGAGCAGCTAACCCTTTGCTACTCTCTATGCTGTATTTCTGCTCAGCAAAACAGAACCTTTCCTTTCCACCATCCTCCGGATTCCAGAATAAGTTTGGCAGACGTTGTTGGGCATGGAGGGGCTCACGTTGCCCAAGGCTCGTCCTCCTGTCTCATCAAGACACATGCAAACTCATTGCAACTAAGAGCTTTTCCTTGATACTTTTCAACCTCCTGAGAAGCAGTGAGAAGGTTCATCTTCCTAGCGGCATTCAGAGAAAACAAAATATCTAATTTTTTATTCTTGCTAAACTTTGCCCATTCCCTTATCTTAAAACGGTTGCCTTGCTCAGGCAAATTCTTACAAATTGCCTTCCAGTAGAAAGACTTGTTTTTCTATTTGCCTCAAACTGGCATTCGTACTTAACAGGAAATACACACTGAATCCTGCCATGTTTCTGTTGGCAAATGTTGGGCTACCCTGATTGGAACCTGCCAACAAGTTTCTTAGTAAGCAAATAGAAAGTAAAACAAGCCGCTCTCAGAGGAAACAGAATACACACTTGAACTACAGCAGAGACACTCGGTGCCCCTAAGCCATCCCGTTATTCTGGGGGATACGTGCCTCGGTTCCAAGTTGAGCTGTTACTCACTTGTGATTCTACAACTGACGGTATGGCTATACAGGTAGTAATGCTAATTTAAGACGGTAATTGTTATTTTATTTTATTTTTTTATGTTTTTAATGTTTATTTCCTTTTGAGAGGGAGAGAGACAGAGCGCGAGCAGGGGAGGGGAAGACAGAGAGGGAGACACAGAATCCGAAACAGCCTCCAGGCTCTAAGCTGCCAGCGCAGGGCCCGACCCGGGGCTCGAACTTGGGAACCATGAGATCAGGTGCCCCTAAGATACTAATTTTTAAAAAGTAAGGGGTGCCTGGGTGGCTCAGTCGGTTAGGCATCCGACTTCAGCTCAGGTCATGATCCCGTGGTTGGTGAGTTCCAGGCTCACGTCGGGCTCTGTGCTGACAGCTGATCTTCTGTCTCCCTCTCTCTCTGCCCCTCGTGCACGTGCAGGCAGGCTTTCTCTCTCTCTCTCTCTCAAAAATAAATAGACCTTAAAAAATAGTAAAACAAGCATTTAATTAATACACTTTCTTTACTACAGAGAGCAGGGATTGCTGTACGGCTCAAATATGAAACAGAACGATTAACTCGTTACAAAAGTCCTAAGCTGCAAAAACTTAGACCTTTCATGACACCTTTAGACCTTTACCCAAAAGATTAAACATTTTGGATGGGTCTAATATTAATTTTCGTATTCCATCCCTAATACCCTTAGTTAACGCTTTTCTTTGTCTTTTATAGCCTTTTGATTATGAAATATACACACATACAGAAGAGTGGATGAGACATAAACATATAGTCAATGAATTATCCCAAAGCGAACACCTGTGCCGCCATAAACCAGGGCAAAGAATAGAACGTCGCCAACCTTCCACAGGCTTGCCCCGTACTCCCTCCACCTTCCCTAGCTTCACATACTGTTGTTTTATTTTGCAATTGAATTTTTCCATTTTAGACAATTCTTCCCTTAGCCCTCTAAGTAGTTCTCTCATGAGGTGATCCATCTGTGAAAGCTTTAAGCTTTGTCTAGACACAGAGGTCATGTCTCAATTACCTCTGGATTTCTGGCAAGCAGGAATGCACATAGGTGGCCCTGTACCTGACTGACTTAGAGCAGACCTAAGATTTGCTCTGTTACTAACGCTGCTGCAGGAGAGCAAGCCATTTAACGTTCAGATCTCTCATTTCTTACCAGTGCAAGGAGGGGAGAGACCAGAGGCCTTTTGTGGCTCAGGGGTTGAAAACTGTGGGCTCCGGGACTGGACTTGTGAATTCACTGTTTATATGCTGTCACTGGGGGAAAGCTCTTCAAACCCTCTGTGCCTTCGTTTCCTGATCTGTAAAAGGAGAACAATAATAATACCTGCCTCATAGGGTTTTCGTGAGGGCGATAGGATTAATTTATTCAAGGCCTTTGAAACAGTGCTGGGCACGTAGTAGTTACTCAATAAATGCTCACTTGTTGAGCGTGTGTTTACAGGTGCGTCATACGGTAGGAGGATTGTATGCTTGTGAGGCAGGCACTCTTGGGCTTAAAAATTTCATTTTATAGCGCTGGTCCGATCACTGAACTTCTGTGTATTACCTAAGTTTGCAGATATGAATTCAAAGGGGATAATTATAAGCGCTTCAGAGGAGATGCAAGGATGAAGCGATGTTACCTGTGTGCCCAAGGGCCTCACCGAGGAGACCAGTATTTGCTCATTTGCCCATTCTTCTCTGTTTTCCTCCAATTCACGTGGCCCAGGCCACGCCAGCTGGTAACTAGGCAACGAAGAGGAACCCTTTTCTGAAAAGAAAACTCAACCGAGCCATCTGGAGAACACCACTGTCTTTTCCCGTTTAACGTTAAGACGAACTCAGCGGAATCTTTGAGCCCAGGAATGTGGGACTCTGCTGAATCCACTCACGGGTAAAAGACCCGTGGCCGATCGTGTCCCTGCAAACCTGCATCTTCTATTCCGGGCAGGGCCGACCTCAGGGCCACGCTCGCCGGAGGAGTGCGTCGATATCTGCTCACGGTGCATGGTCATAGGTGCATCCCCAAGAGGGGACCTGAAGGCCATTCAGGCAGCTTTAGACCACCGCTCAATCTTCTGTAGCCACAACACACTACACTTTAGTTAGTTATTATATGAAAACGGTATTCGAAAAATGCCCTTTTTTTCTTTTTGCCAAATGGCTACACTTGACCTGAATGAATATCTGCTGTAACCCCAAATGTCAGTGAGTAGGTTAACTGACATTTAAAATTATTTCTTAGGGGCGCCTGGGTGGCTCTGTCGGTTAAGCGTCCGACTTCGGCTCAGGTCACGATCTCGCGGTCCGTGAGTTCGAGCCCCGCGTCGGGCTCTGTGCTGACCGCTCGCAGCCTGGAGCCTGCTTTTCGATTCTGCGTCTCCCTCTCTCTCTGCCCCTCCCCCGTTCATGCTCTGTCCCTGTCTTAAAAATAAATAAACATTAAAATTATTTCTTGCCCAAGTTACAGCCAGCGGGTGGTGATGAGGGAGGGGTTGGTGGGAAAGCTTTCAAGACGGACGTGGGCATCAACATCCAGTGGGCAGACTGTAAGTTAGAGAGGATGGAAGAACCCAAAGACCGGGCCTAGAAGAGGAATAGTCACTTAAACCCACATTCCCTTGCTGAAATTCAGTCACGTGAACCATCTGACATGTAAGGGAAATGTAGTCCCTGTCTGAGCAGCTCCATCCCAGAACAGTTATTTATTCTTTCTTTAAAAGTTTTTGAAGTTTATTTATTTTGAGAGACAGGGAGAGTGAGCAGGGGAAGGAGAGAGAGAGAGAGAGAGAGGGAGGGAGGGAGACAGAATCCCAACCAGGCACTATCAGTGCAGAGCCTGATGCAGGGGTTGAACTCACGAACCGTGAGATCATGACCTGAGCTGAAACCAAGAGTCAGACGCTTGACCGACTGAGCCCCCCAGGCGCCCACAGAAACAGTTATTTAGGGGAGGGGGGGCTCTCATCTTCTGGGCAGTTAGCCACAGAGGTTAATCCCAACACCTTCACCTTTCTTCTGCAGATATTTAACACGAAAGGGAAGAATATCACATTCCGTCATTTAAAATATGGCTAATAGCTCCCTATAAAAGGTTTTTCTAAGATCACCTGCCACCCATTCCTCTGGAAAACTAAGTAAATTAAGAGTCTGAGCTTAGTGTTTTGTAAAGTCTTACTCTTGGATCACTTACTGAAAGCACCAGGAGTCTCCCAAAATGAGATTCTGAAAATCGTTGTAAGCATGGGTCTGTTGTATCTTTTGGTAAGTGTTATGGTGCCCTGCTTACTTTATTAGTATTGTTTAAAATAGACTCTTTGTACTGACCTTGGAAAGAAATCACCTTCTGGAAAAAAAAATGCATCCCTCCTATATTTTAAGTGTATGCTTAATTAATATTAATACATCCATATTTAAATATAAATGAGCTTCATTTAATCCAGAGTCTTCTAAAGGCTTCAATTGAGAATTTGGTTCTAGATCTTTTGTTGAATAGGAAAATAATTCAGTATCGATTTTGGAATCATCAACTTTCTCGGTACCTTTTTTTTTTTTTAATTTCTTTGATATTTATTTATTTCTGAGACAGAGAGAGACAGTGGGGGAGGCGCAGAGAGAGAGAGGGAGACACAGAATCCGAAGCAAGCTCCAGGCTCTGAGCTGTCAGCACAGAACCCGACGCGGGGCTCGAACTCACAAACCATGAGATCGTGACCTGAAACGAAGTCGGTCGCTCAACCGACTGAGCCACCCAGGCGCCCCTCGGTACCTTTTAAAAAAAAAAACAACAATTTTACAGATTTATTTCTTGACTATGATAGAATGTGCTTAGGTGCTTATTAATGGTACAGCAGCTAAAAGCTGTGGGGTGCAGAGTGGCGTTCTTACATTGGTGATGTATCGAGGAGGGTGGACAGGAGTGCAGTCTTAATGACTTTTACCTAAAAAATAACGGAGGGCTAACCCAGCTGGTTGAGTGTATTGCAAACGAAATCATGTGTATATGAAAACACTGCGGGCGCCTGGGTGGCTCAGGACCATTCCATTCTTGCAAGATCTCAAGTTCCTGAGTTCGAGCCCCACATAGGGCTGTGCGCCGAGGGCACTGGATTCTGAGTGTCCTCTCTGCTCCTCTCCGGCTTGTGCTCTCTCTCTCTCTCTCTCTCTGTCTCTTTCAAAGGAAATGAATAAACTTAAAAAAAATAAAATAAAATGAAACACGGCACACTGTTGAGTACTCTAAAAGACCGCGATGATAATAGTAAAAAAAAAAACAAAACAAAATTACAGTGTTGTTCAATGCCGTTGGTCGTACAAAGCTCAGAGGAGAAATCCTTCCCTCCCTTTGGTGGGATGTGAAGAAAGCAATTAATATTAGCACGAGAGTTCTTAGCATTGCTGTGACGACAAAACCCTTAATCACAAGGATATCATTAGTGTTCTGGAGCATTTAATTTTGATGCCTGACAGCGTTTTAAAATGCACAAACCTTTGATAAAGAGCAAATCAGAGCTGCGGTGTTGAAATGAGAAAGAAAGGGGGGAACAAAAACCACCTTAAGCTCAAGTAATAAATTTAAATATGCCATTTGCATTAAGCAGAGATATGTATAAACTTCGGGTTTATTTTTCCTATCCGTGAAAGACCCCTTAAGTAAACATCATCCCTTTACATTCAGATCCTGGGGAGGGGGAACCCCGCTGTGGTTAAGTCCTTTTCCCTCTAAGCACTGGGCATTGTTGTACCACTGACATCCTTGGCTTTTGGTTTCTTGACTTTCATAAAAGGCTGTTTTCACTCTTCCTTGCCTGCAGGCTGGAGACCTTTCACTGCATCTGTTTATTTCCTGCCTTCCTCCCTCCGCCCTCCTAATTTGGGCCAGTAGTGAAATGCAGTCGGTCTGTTTCAGTGCTTTCCCCCTCCCCCCCGCCCCAAGTCCTCCGAACTGTTTTTAATTCATCGCTCCTGATACTGGACCCAAGCAAACAGTTTGATGGCCCGCGGTGATTCACAGCAACTCCTTCCTGCCTTTCTTTGCTCCTTATCTTTTTTTTTTTCTCCTCTCCATCCTATTTGGGTGTCAGAAGTACCAAACTGCTGCAGTAAAATGACTTGTAGGTGTTTAATGGCAAGTCATTGAGGAAGCGAATAAAAGAAAATTGTAGCACTCGCGTCGGTGGGGAGCAAGGAGAACTGCTGAGCTTTGAACCAAAGAAAGTTAAATTTACCATTTGCTTAAAAGGAGCCTCCTCTGTTTGACATCAAAGCATCTCCTGTAATTCTTCCTTGTGAAATGTACCACCGTTAGAGAGTCATGATAGAGCCCCCGAATCTGTGCTGTTTCTGTCTATCAAAAACACACAAGGAGATAAAACCCACATGTGCTTTCTGCGTGCATGGGGCCAGGTCTCCCACCAAGCGTAACCACAGGTACATAGCAAATGGGGATTCTATTCAGAAAGCATTCTCAATTTCCCAGGGATATGTGGAATTCTGAATACAGAATTATTTGAAGGGGGGGGGGATAATTTATGTTGGCTTCTAGTAGAAAGCTCAGATCATTCAACCTTCAAGCTTTGGTGAGTTTTTTTTTTTCTTTCATCCTCAATGGTTTTTGGTCCATCTTTAAAAAAATGATATTTTACTACCATTTTACTTGTTTTCAATGAGTGTGCGGAAAGATATCTGTTCCACATGCTTAATCTTGCTGCCCTTAACCTGATTACATAGGGTTCTGTACTCTATTACCCTGACACTTCATCAGTGATGTCCTTTTGGTGGGATTTCGGGGATCCACGTGGTACCTAATGGCTTCTTCTGGCGGGGATGGACTTTGTTTACATTAGCGCATCTTTGGAGATCACTCTGGTCTTACAAAACAAGAGAGATGCTTAGGGCCCTTTCTGGATTCAGGATTATGACTTGGTGGGAGAGATCTCACCACCACGGTACCTTGTGGTTAGGAGAACTATTTACATACCCTCCGGATATAGAGGTGAAATCCAGAGAGGACTGTCAACACCTCCGTCACCAAAAGAACAAATCCCTCAAAATGCTGTCTGTAACAGGTGCAGTGGAAACTAGTTTTAATGTCAACTCACATTTGAGTGACATTTTACAACCTGTGTGCTTGAAAGAAGTTCAGAAGCATCTCATATCTCTTAGAAAACAGAGACTCCGTTTATAATTAGAATTGTCCTTTGCTTTAGTCCTAATTGTCAATAGCTTAGTTAACTTAAATAGCAGAACCAGACCCACAAAAAGGTCATCTGAAACAGGTGCAGGATAAAAAGTTGTTTTAGGGATGACTTACTTCTGGTACTTATATTTAGAAAACATGTCGGTGTCTACAAAGATTTTTTAAGCTCTATTTCACATATAGTTCACTTTTATTCGTTTGACAAATTATAGAGCACTCACTGTGTGCCAGACACGGTCTTGAATAGTTTGGGTATAGATATGAACAAGGGAAAGCCCTACTTTTGTGGAGTGTACATTCTCGTAACTCACATGCTTGTATCTGAGAGGAAGCTGGTTCAGAAATGGGAGAATGGAGTGAAGGAAGTTGAGCGACTGCCCAAGATGGCAGCTGGTAAATTTCAAACCCAGAATTTTGCCCCCCAATCCTTCTAGAAGTCATTGGTCTTCCCACCAAATTACTAAAGCAAAGAATACTTGTAAGTATATGAATCAAATATATTTTCATCGTTATCTCATTTCACATGTCCTAGATGAGCCCTCCGTGCTCACAGAGTCAGAGTGCTAAGTGTTTTCTTGAAATTTCCAGTCATACTTGGAGCAGGTACACCTCTATTCAGCCGTCTTTCCCCTTTCTGCCTCTTGTCGGTCCCTCCTAATCTTGACCGTGTTTCACCAGCTTTACTCCAAATCCTTCCAGAGTTCTTTCTGCAATTTGCGATGCCCTCCTACCTATTCTGTCTCCTCATCTTAGCCACTATCTTTATTTGGCCAGAGAGCGCTTAACTGTCTAAACATAAATGTCTCCTTAGCTCTTTGGATTTTAAGTTCTTCGAGCAGAGGCTTAAAGGGCATTTGTCGAATGACTGAACGGTTATGTCAGCGCGATTTGTAAGCGAAAAGGAAAGGAAATAGAGAATATGGTTTGGATTAAAAACTACCGAATACCCTTGAGATTAATAGGATGTGGTCTCAGATGACAGACAGCATCTCAGGACAGGAAAGTGGACATCTGTCGGTCATTGGAAATACTGCTCCTAACACGTGAAAATTAAGGACTTAATTGAATTAAGTCACAAACCTTTCTTTCAAACTACCCCAGAGTAGTTCTTGCCTTTGTGATTTTCACATCCATCAGTCATCTTTCTCAACCATGTTACTGTTGACTAGCATGACCAGCTGTCCTCGTTGTGTGTTATTCCAAAACTCTAGCCACGGAAGAATTCTTCCTTATGTCCGGGGGCACAAAACTTTCCTTAAAGCAAACATCTGTTTTATGAGGGAAGTCTGTGGGTAGGTAGGAATGCTTCCAACCTAAGACGCGTCTTTTTCTTCAACTGAGTATACTTTCATCAGCCTTCCGCTTCCTCCCGACTTTTCCTCTGACTCTTCAGCAGGTGTATTGCGTGTCTAAAACCACAGTGGGGTAAGGAAGCGCCCACCTCACCTCGTACTTCTGTCCGTCACTATGGGAGAATCTGGAAAAGAAGAGGTTACCAGGAACTGTCTCCTCTTGAGTTCTAGAAAATGGGTGTCTTCTCGGGGCGCCTGGGTTGCGCAGTCGGTTAAGCGTCCGACTTCAGCCAGGTCACGATCTCGCGGTCCGTGAGTTCGAGCCCCGCGTCAGGCTCTGGGCTGATGGCTCGGAGCCTGGAGCCTGTTTCCGATTCTGTGTCTCCCTCTCTCTCTGCCCCTCCCCCGTTCATGCTCTGTCTCTCTCTGTCCCAAAATAAATAACGTTGAAAAAAAAAATTTTTCAAAATAAAATAAAAAAAATGGGTGTCTTCTCTGTGAGACTATTATAAAAATTTCCTTTGGCTCCTGGGGTGGCTCAGTCAGCTGGGCGTCGGAATTCGGCTCAGGTCATGATCTGCGGTCCATGAGTTCGAGCCCCGCACTGGGCTCTGTGCTGACAGCTCAGAGCCTGGAGCCTGCTTCGGATTCTGGGTCTTCCTGTCTCTCTGCCCCTCCCACTCTCTCTCTCTCTCTCTCTCAAAATAAATAAACTTAAAAAACAAGCTGATGGATACGATGGGTCTTAATTTGATACCAAGGACTGGATTTGATTCCGATTTGTCTGCCCCTTCCTAGCTTTTCCTTGTTCTCTTGGTGCTCACTAAGTATGTGCTTAGTGGATGAGTTAGTCAGTACTGAGGAAAAACTATGTGTCCACGGTTTTCAGAATGTAAGCCAGAGAACTGAGAGGCAAGCAGGACCTTTTTTTTTCTTGGTGTTTATTTTATTTTTTAAGTTTTTTTTTTTTTAATTTATTTTAAGAGAGAAAGAGAAAGAATGAGGGAGGGAGGGGGAGATAAAGATAGAGAGAGAGAGAGAGAGAGAGAGAGAGAGAGAGAATCCTAATCAGGCTCTGCACTGACAGCACGGAGCCTGACGTGGAGCTCAAACGGACGAACCTTGAGATCGTGACCCGAGCTGACCCCAACAGTAGACACTCAACTGACTTGAGTCACCCAGCCACCCCCTGCTTGGTGTTTTTATGTTGACCCAAATTTCCCCTATGGTGAGGGGCCCTCTTTGGAACTAAGGCACCGATTTGTTATCTTTGAGGGAGGAGAGTGTTCAATCTGTTATTCTATCAGTAGATCGTCTTGCAAATTTGTTAGCAGAGGACAGAGCCCTGGGGTGTCTGGACCCGGGATCCGAAACCTTTCTAGTTGACAAGGACTCGACGGGATTTACCAAAATGTGGAAACATCCCAATGGTGGCGTCAGAGATCATGTTAGTGAAAGTCCACGTGGACCGTTCTGTAATACTGAGTTGCCCTGTGTGAAAGTTTGTTTCTTCCCAGTTCTCTCTCAGTGACTCCAGAATCTCAACCTGGTGCGGGGATTATCCTCAATGCGTCTCTCACCCGGGGCTTATCTCTATTTTTGGTAAGGCACGGAGAGGAGGCAAGAATGTCCAGCCAACCTTGATAGCATTGTTTATTTCCATATTCATTTTTATGGCTACCCGCTATTAACTGCCAGTGGTAACAAGATTTCATGTATATCAGGAATGGGGCTTTCTTTCTAAGTACAACTCGAGTCAATAGAGGGTGTTGGCTCATGAAAAATATCTCTGAAAGCACAGTACCCGTCGCAGAGGGATGCGGCAGCAGCTACATGGACGGCATGAGAAAACGAGCTCGGGGACCACTGGGGTAGGAGAACGATCGAGAAGTGCCATTGCCAACTGCCTCATCTGGGGAAGCGAGCTGCAGCCGGGCCCACGTGGCAGGCGATGGCTTCCAGATGTGGAGTTGGAGGCTGGATTGGAAGCAGGGTAGGAAGGGCGAGGGAAGAACCCCCTACGTGGCTTACGATGTGGCCCAGATTGCCTCTTTCCTCCAGAGTGGCAGTGCGGTGAAGCCCAGAGTTTCCAGACCGGTGTCTTTGTGCCAGCGAAGGTAAGACGCTCTCCTCCGGGGAAGGAAGGGCTGCCCTGTTAGACTGCTGTGCAGTTGGTATATTTCCTCAATCTCACTTGGCGACGGAATGCCTTTGTCCCTGTGGCCTGGTACACAGGCTTTCCTGAACACGTCCGTTCAGAAAGACTTCAGACATGACAGCCACACGGCATAATACCTTTCGGGAATTAGAAGGCCGCTGCATTTCTCTTTCTGTCTCGTTTTCTCCCGTGTTTACGACAGCCGAGCCAGAGCGCGCACGGTTGGTTTCTTTGCACATTTGTGCGCACGGATTCTCCGCCTCGAGCCGCATTAGGGATATTCTATTAGTGCACGTGATTGTGCTGTGAACTCCCTGCCTGCGATATTGTGAGCACTTCGGTTGCGTTCATCTTCCCCTTCAGTGGGCACGGAAACCCTGCCGCCCCACCTTCTAAAATGGAAATCAGGTTCAGGGCCCACGTGCAGCAGTTTAGCGGTAACCCAGCCAGAGAGAAACCCAGCTCAGTTCGTCAGGGCGCCCCAAGGGCAGCCGCGCAATTCTTTCCCGAGAATCTGCCACTTATCAGGATCTGACCCAGGCCGTTTCTGAGGAGAAAGTCCATTTTATAACTTTATGATCCCCCCCCACCCCACCCCCACCCTCACCCCCACCGCTTTCTTTCTAAGTCCTTGCCTTTTCTGTTTCACTTTCCAATCCCGAACATCGGAGTTTAAGAGCCCCTTTTTATGGAGTGTATGCTAAAGTGCTCTGTTAGGCAATGTATTTATTGCCTGGAGTGAAATAGCTTTTCACAGCCGGGCAGCTTTCTTAGCCTTCTTGCGATCTCCGTATTTCAGAAAGTCGCTGCTGGCATTTTGCTGGACAATGCTTCCGTGTCAACCGGAAGGAGAGAGAGAGGAAAAACGTGCGTGTGCGTCTGTGTGTGTTGGGGGAGGGAAGCCTAATGCCGCTAATGAGCACATTTCCGGTTTTCATTTTCTTCAGATGTTCAGTGGCTTCCATATGGCTGCGGCACACAGCTCTCTGTGCATCCAGTTGGGTATTGTTACTAACCTTGGGGTTGCCTTTGATGGAGGACATGTGTATCCACTGTATCTTTCACTTGTGTTTATGCCTGAGATTCAGTCTGGAATAGCTTCCGGGGAGAAGGAGAGGGAGAGAGAAATAGGGCAGGGTGGGTGCGTGTGCCCGCGCGTGGGGACGCGCACGCGCCCTCTTGAAGCACCCCTAAGGGGAGATGCCAGGCCGCCCAATCCAGGCCTCCCGGAGGTGCTCCCTGCTGGATTAACTTGAGCTGGAAGGTTCCCTTGTGGGATGATGGCATCTCTGGTTGCTTTCTTTTCCATCAGGATACCTGTCAGATATGGTCAAGCGTGTTTGAAGTTAGCCCCAGTTCATTTTTAGTGACAATTAATTTTCACTTGTTCTCTTGTTTCCTCTGAGTTAGGGTTTGGCTGTCGTGTGTGTGCTGGGAAAGAGCAGGACACTATGATGTTGCTCCCCAGGGGCCATTGTTTGATGTCTGTTTTCGAGTTTTCCCCCGATTTGGTAACAAACAAGAATACGCATTCAATTTAGGAAGATCCCCCTAATCTCTGGTTGTACAGACCAGCTTTGTTAGGTAAGATTACAGATTTCATGAATGCCCCTCTTCTCCCTGTAATGGCACATTTGTGTCATTGTCAGTCACAGCAGAGCTCGACAACAGCGGGCTGGAGATGTGACCGTCACAAGGAAGAAGAGGGCAGCCTGGTTTTAAAGATCTCAAAATACCCCCCCCCCGACAACACACCCGGTAGAGGACCGTTTTTGTGTCTGTTTTCGGGGAATGAAGAAAGTTTGCTCCTCAAGAGGCAAAAGCAAGATCTCAGCTTCTGTAAAAATAGCTGCCAAACGTCACACATGTGCAGAGAGAACATCGTCGCTTTATTTGGGTTCATCATAATTTGCATCATCGTGCCACACGGCAGACGTAGCTACAATGGAACAGTACTTTTATCTATGTTGGAAAGGATATAGATTCTTTGCGTGTCCTACAGTACTCCGGGAAGAGTTGCAAATTCCCCTGCTGGTATAAAATTAAAGATCTGTAAGATGACTCTGGAGGTGGGATGAGGTGCAGTGTTCCTCAGCTCAAGAGGAGCTCTTCCAGTGCCTTTCCTGGCTTGCCAAAATAAAGAAGCAGGCGGTGTTCTCTGTACCTCCAGCCTTTTGTGAGACATGGCTGCAAACTCTGTGGAGGTGACGCCACAGGCCTGTGGACCGACCAGGCTCTTACTTCAGAGGTTATCTTTCTAAGACAAACCGTATGCCACGGTATTCAAGAGAATCATACGACTGGTACGCCTCTGTCCTGGGAAGGAGTGAAATGGGGACGGGGGGGGGGGGGGACGACAAGACAATCCTTGACGCTCTTCTTAAGTAGAATGAAATTATTGACTGAGACCGCCATTTTCTTCCCCATTAAAGCAAGATGTCTTTTGTTTTCATTTGTTTGTTTGTTTGTTTGTTTTCCCAATAGCACCATCGTCCATTGCTTTGGTCCAGGCTAAAGAAGTCACAAGGTACAGTGTTGCTCTGGCTTGGCTGGAACCAGATAGACCCAATGGGGTGATCTTGGAGTATGAAGTCAAGTATTACGAGAAGGTATTACTTGGATGAGCAAGCTTCTTTCCTTCCTTCCTTCTTTCTGTTCCCTCCCTCCCTTTCTCCCTTCCCTCCTTTCTTCCTTTGCCTCTCTAGTTCTTAGCCAGTTGTAAATCCAGAGTACCAGTGAATTTCAAAACCAAATGCATTTTGTTCCCCAATCGAATCCAATTATGAATTTTATGTATTAAATCAGTTATCTTGAAAAATAGGAAAAATACATTGTGTTCTAATATAACCACTTTTTTTTTCTTTCGAGTAATGGGAATCAAGATAGTGAAGAAGTTCTTATATATAAGCCTTCTATCAGTGAGAGTGACTCATAAAAGTCGAAATAATGATCTGTTTAAGTAGATCACTGCTATTCAGAATCAAGGTGTGGGTTTTGATGACTTTTAATAGAAAATCGGGGAAGGAAAATTACATTTTTCAGCCTCTTAAAGTTATAGAAAGACATTATTTTTACAAATAACTTGTCTCTCATAAAGGACAGGATTCTGAAGAGAGCTATTTGCATTCAAGATTGTCTAGAAAATGAACAATTGACTTCTCTTTCTTTTTAAAGATAATCACTTATTGGCTTCTTTATTAAAAGCAGAAAAGGGACAGGATTTATTTTTCACTGAAACCAGATTACAACATTTTTGACATTTTCTAGACAGAAAATAGAAAAAGACAAGAGAACTTCTTACAGCTATTTCTCTTAAATTGTCAACTGTGGAGTGAGAAAAGCCACCAACCATCGTCTGATGTTCTTTTCAAAAAAGATTATAAGTAAAGGTCTGGATATGGTCAGCGTCAATGGTGATCATACCTGAACTCCACGTGTCTTTCCACATCCAACATGTAACAGTGGTACTTCCCACATCAAAGAGAATATAAGGTTTAGAGAGTTTAGCAATCTCTACTTACTTTCAACTTCTGAGTGCCCTGGCCTGGTTCCTTTAAAATTGGGCCTAGAGTAGGTGAGGGATTTATTTACCACCTTCCCCAATTTTATCATCCCCACGATGCAGGATCAGAATGAGCGAAGCTACCGGATCGTCCGGACGGCTGCCAGAAACACGGATATCAAAGGCCTGAATCCTCTGACTTCCTACGTGTTCCATGTGCGAGCCAGGACAGCAGCCGGCTATGGAGACTTCAGTGAGCCCCTAGAGGTCACGACCAACACAGGTATCAGCTGCTGAGGCCCTTTTTTACAGTCTAGGTGAAATCACATTACAGTGAAATCCAAGGGGCTGTACCTCATTTTTGGTCAGGCAAACATTCTGTTGCAATGAACACTGCGTGGAAGTAAGGTGTCTGTAACTTGGAAAATCCCATGCTATTTAGAAAAGAGCATTTTTCGTATTATCTAACCTGTCTTTTTGTATGATTGAAAATGTTTTCTTCTTCTTCTTTATTTTTTTATTTTGAGTCTTCTATAAATGATGAAAGACAGGGCTGCTAAGTGGACCGATTGAGCCTTGCATAGCTCTCTTGCATTAAGATCGGAAGTTTTCTCCCTGGGAAGAGTAAAGAAGGGGCCCCTTTCCCCCCACCCCTTTTATTTCTTTCTAGGAATCTGTTTTAACCAAGTCAGGTTGGTTTTTTTTTAAAAGCCTCTTTGGACCAATATATCAAATCTTTCAACATTGTGAGTTGGACCAACTAATTGATTGAATGGAAAATGTTAACAAAGGACATGCCCGATGAATAAGCAGTTTCCATAAGATGGCTCCCCCTGTGTAATTAACCAACCAAAGTTGAGCTTACTTGAGAAGGAGACGGTAGAGAAGAATTTTCAATGTCAGTTCTAGAAAGTAATTTTATTCACAAGTTGTGAAATAAAATATGAATATAAAAACAGAAGAGGAAGTACTCTAGAATTGAATCTGAAGGGGTTTGACATTTTGGGGGGATATTCCTGGAAGGCTTCAAAGAGGACGTGGCTTTTGAGCTGGGCAATAGTAAGCAGGGTTTTGATAGATTTGGGGTGAGGGGTGGGTAAGTATTCAAACCTGCTTGTCGTTTTTGAAATTTCCAAGTGTGCTTCTCACTAAGGAACGCACCAGATCATTAAATAAGCGTTAGGGCTGAAACTAGAAACGGAAAGAAGAAAAAACAACGGGCGGTAATGTTTACCAGGGGATTTAAAAAGAATCTTCTGGTTGAAGTTCTTCACGCAGTTATACAGAGAACGTCTTCATCCCATTAAAGCTCTCTTAGAAATCCCATTGTGTAAGCACTTACCGAAGGGCAAGAGAGGCTCTGAGCGGTCCACATGGCTTCAGCACTTTGGAACTTGTGCCCCAGGCAGACAGACGTTCTAGCTCCTGGGACCTTCCCAGAAGTGATTGTTGTGTCACTGTCTTTCCCAGTGCCCTCCCGGATCATTGGAGATGGGGCTAACTCCACAGTCCTCCTGGTCTCCGTCTCAGGCAGTGTGGTGCTGGTGGTCATTCTCATTGCGGCTTTTGTCATCAGCAGGAGGTAAGCACTTAAGCCACTCACTGCCCACCCCACCCCCCATCTCGGGTTTTTATGAGGGAGCTTTTTGTCTCCTCCCCACAAAGCCCAGGCTTTTGATTAACACCATAAACAGGGCATGTGCGGTGGCCAGCTCCTTGCTCTTGGCTTTGATCTCCCCACGTCCCTGCTGGAGCTGTTGGCTGTGACTGGTGGCAGCTGAGAGTCCTGGAAAGACCCAGCTAATTCCTGGAAACCCAGCCGAAAAGCAAGCCAATGAGAGATTTCTAGATACTCTGAGCTGTAAGGTGTTACATTTATACCTCTCTTAAGCTCGGACTTACTGCCAAAGCAAAAAAGAAGCCATATAAAACGTGGGTCCAAAATTTGAGCCCTACCATTGGTCAGCTGTATTACTTAAACTCTTTCCGTCTTTTTTCCCCTTTTATAAAGTAGGGATAGAGGATCTTAGAAGATCTGCCCGTAAGAGTTACTGACAGAATTTTGATGGGTAAAGTAGAGAAGTCAGCACACAGTAGGTGCTTCAATGTGAGTTCGGTGAATAATAATTGCAACCAAAGCAAATAATTGGGCTCCGCGCTCAATCTTCTTTCAGGAAAGGCCATCAACAAGGAGAACCGTTAAGTAGGCTGTGGGCATCGCACTGTTCTTGGAGATGAATCTAAAACAGCAGATTACTTGTTCTTCTGTGAAAGTCTACAAACTAACTTGATACTTGAAAAACAATCTAGAAAAGAGAGGGAGAAATGAAAATGACCAGGCAGCCGATGTTTTTGATTGTTGCCCTCCCCAGAGGCTCCCGAGGAAATGGGCGGGGGGGGGGGGGGAGGAGGAACGGCCACTTAGCTCCAATATGTGCCCACTTCTAGGCTTCTCCAGCCTTCACTCCCCTATGCTGTCCACTATTTCACAAGGTGGAGCTTTTGGCAAAACAAATTTAAAAAATTAAAAAAAAAAAAAAAAAGCAGAACCTGGGGATGTCAAAAACGATCATCTTAAACATAACCGCTTTCATGTAATGGAAGAGGAAAATGATCTCAGAAAGGCGCAGGACTGGTCTAGGATCATTGCGTTGCCTTAATAGGAGACCCACTGTTGGCTTACCCAGCAGCCATGCTCGGCTCCCTGGCTAGGGTCCGTTGTATCCTGTCTCTCTCTGCCTCTGCTGTTGGTGACCTAACTCGGTGATATCACGACAATGCCTCTGGCCATTGCCACTGGCCTGAGCAAGCCATGGTGCTTTTTCCTCCCTTTGTGATACTTTATAATTAGGGTGATGACTGTATATCCTAATTTGCCTGGATGGTCTCAGTTGTCACATGTATTTATTAATATCATGCCTCCTCTCCCACTGTCCCAAATGTCCGGTATTGTAGAAATCAATCACGGTCACTCTCCTACAGTATGGAACAAGAACTCATCGTGAGCAGGCACCACCTACATTTGTCATTGTGTTTGTTCTTTTCGGTGCAAAGTCCACAGCAGCATGTTTGATTAGAGCCGTGAGTTCCATCCCGAAGAACCTCGAACCGCTTATTCCTTTTGCTCTGTTACACACATGAAACATACATAGACGTGCCTGTGGTACCCATATATTGCTATATCTCAGTCTTTGGAAACTTCAATTTGGCCTAAACAGAATTTGACTTTTTTTCTTTAAGATTTTTTTAAAAAATGTTTATTTTTGAGAGAGAGAGAGAGAGAGAGAGAGAGAGAGAGAGAGCATGCAAGCAGGGGAAGGGGGATCTGAAGCAGGCTCTGCACTGGGCAGCAGCCAGTCCAACGCGGGGCTCTAACTCACAGACCGCGCGATCATGACCTGAGCCAAAGTCGGATGCTCAACCGACTGAGCCACCCGGGCGCCCCCAGAATTTGAATTCCAGACGGACTTACCTTTCCTGGCATTTGATTGTGGAAGTCAGTCAGGATGAACCTCTTGCTTGTCCATTGCCTTTGGGTCTTGCGTATGTCCACATGGCGGGCACACAAACACACAGGCAACTGTGTGCAATAATCTATATCCATTTCTGATGGTGGGATGGGGGGGTTATGAAAATCACATGGGCTCTTGCTTTCATTATCACACATTTCCGCCTCTGAAAATTTGACGGTGCATCGCAATAATTTTTAACAGAAAGGAAAGACATTTAAAAGTCTCAAACTACGAAAAAAATTCTTAATTTCCTCCACCTCAAAATAACATTTGGCTAAAATTCAGCACCATGTGATGCTCGGAACCATCTGAGAGGATACTTGTTTGCAGAAAGTGGGTCTCGTCTTGTGTCTCAACCTCCTCTTTGATGTTGATGGGAGCCTTCGTCTATGCGACCAGCGTTTCTTTAGCGTTACCTTTGTCTTTTCAAGTTACCTTAACGATACCAAAGCAACGGGAATAATTAGGAAGAAGTCACCCCATCCTAAGTTTCTTCCGGATGTTCTGCTTTGACAAAAAGAAAGGAAAAGCGCATGAAAATGTCATGCAGGAAGACAGGCTCATTAAAAGCTTGGAGCTATAGAACATAGAATCGCAAACTTGATGACTTGATTTCCATGCTGCCTTTATTGATCACTTTATTCTTTAGGACAGAATGGATAGGAGGATGCATCGGATTTCCAATTATGAATCCCCACCTTCGAGAATTGAGCCTGTCGAGTTACCCAGCGATGATTCTTGTCCCTTCTCCCCCATTAAAAAAAAAATGTCACTTCCCAAGGCTGATAAACACCGCTTGGTGATTGGTCCTCAATGGATCACTTTTTAGAAAATGAAATGTCAACCCCTTGCCCTCCTATTGATTCTTCTTTAGTGTCGGCCATAAAGCTGTCACGGGAAAGCCGCCTGGAGCCAGGTAGCTGACAGGCTTTGCACCCGCTGATGCACACTCAGCTGCTTGTCCTCCGCACGCAGGCTGTGTGTTCTGTCACGCCGCAGTACAGATGTTTCAATGCGACAAGAACAGGTGAAGAGGGAGGAGACGGGTAGTGCGGACAAAAGTCTGGTCCGTGCTTTCAGTGCGAAAGGTAGTGAGCGGCACCCCCAAATGATCTCGCCGACCAGTCTGGAAACCAACCCGTGGAATATCCTGGCTGGAAAATGATAGGGCTGCTGCTTAACGTTTTAGGGCCACAGAATGTTGATGGCGGAGTCAGTGCTAGAGACGGAGAGACCCCCTTTTAAGGTGATCCCCCTCCAACGGAGGCCCACATGATGCCATGTGAGATTTTTTTTTTTAAGAAGTAGAGGGCAGGGACCCACACAGCGAGAAAAGTTTCAGCCCTTCTGATCACCTCAAAGAAAAATCTGTCTGGTGCTAATTTGTCATTGAGGAAAGAGGAAACGGCCTCAGGCTCACAGCTGGTATCTTGCTAGAATTTTTTTTTTTTTTCCCTTGATAGCAATTGTTTCATTTACTATATTTCCTTTCTACTGAGAAGCCTGAGCTGTAGGCGAGCCAGGGTAATCTCCATTCCTTTCTCAATGAGAAGATCCCCTTTTTCCTTTCGGCCAACTTGCGTGTATAAACCATTCAGGGAGCTCAGGGAAAGCATCAAACCCCCACATTTATAAACTTTATTTACGTATTTGAAATGATACGCCGAGTACGTTGGCTTAAGACGTATTGTATGTTTTTACCACCCACGTGATCTTAAGCTAATTACCTTACATTTTTTTAGAAGCGTCTACGGTCCGTGTGTCCTCCGGCCCTTGAGTTGTAATTAGAAGACCGTGTCAGCTTTGTGGGCACACACTGTCCTTGCTGCGGGGCTGTTTACGTGCTGTTCGCCTTGTATCTATGCGATGCTGTCCCTAGAAAGTTTCTCCCAAACCACGCGTGTGCGTTCTCTCAGAAGCATGACACCGTGTCCCCATACTGCTGCAGGTATTTATTTGTGGTCTCCGCAGTGGAACCACTTTATTGCTAGCTAAAGTGATTTTTGAAAGGACTGTTAACAATGACATCATAAAATGCAGCGAGAAGGTCATCACCTCCGGGACTCGATGATCGAATGTGTTAACGTTTCTCTGATCCCTGCTCCTTTATTCGTGATTTCATCAGGTTATCCCAAATACTCTTAATCTGGGTTGCTTTAGGCCAGTGTGCCCTTCCCCCAAATAATATTTGATTATTCGAGAAAAACTTCTAAGAAGAGGCTAGAATACAAGATGAGTCTCTCCTCTCTCTTTTGGTGATCAGAGACAAGTATTGCCTGATAACCAGGCATGGAGGTTTTTATACTGACTTTCTAATGATGGCTGGTTCTACTGGGTTATTGTTATGTCCATTCATGTTGGGGTATGCTGACTGTCCCCTTTTTATTAGAATTAAAGAAAAAAACAAGTGAATTGATTCTAAGAAAATAAATGAGGTGGTTGCCGCAAGATTTCTGAAAACATATATACCCGTGGCTCTGGTGTAGGAAACTACTTAATTCTAACACTGGCATCTTCTGCATTAGGATCTCGAGGCCTGGCGAGGAGGTTAAACAATTAACTAAACCGAGGTCCCACAGCTACTTAGTCGCCTGATCAGGACAGGAATCCATCTTCCCTGGCTACCGATACTGGCATAGATTATTTTCATGTCTTCCGAACTGAAAAAAACTGACCTACGTCAAAAGCCCACGTGGACGGTCCGAGCGGACCCCGATTTCAGGAGTCTCAGGGCTGGTGGGAGCAGTCGCAGTCTGTGAATTCATGTGCACGCCTAACACACACCATAAAGTCAGACTTGGCGCGTTGATTTTGTCTTCGATTGAAGGCTACGATTTTCCACTTTGGAGCTAACTGTTCGCGTAACGCTGAGCCAGTTCCCATTCAGTCTATATCTATCTTGCCTGGTGTCCTAATTGGAATATTATGATCACATAAGAATGAATGCACTCAAACGTTAGCCTCAATTGGCTCTGATGGAGTCATGTAAATTCATACAATGAGGGGGCAGATGGTACTCTGGGAACATTTCTAAACAACTTGCGTGCAATTGTACGGTTCAATTCCAACCATTTCAAAATGTTGCTCATGAAGAACATTTAGACATCATTTGGTGCAAGAACAATGACAGCTTAAGGAAGGGGAAAAAGAAGGATGGCCTCTATGAATCTTCATGGGTGATGCCATTAAATGCTGCAAAGGGTCCTCCTGGAGCCGTGCTGGTTATTACATTGCTTTATCTTCTTTAATCTGCACTTTAGCTGAATAAATTACTTACCTTTTGCTAATTAGTTTTGGAACAGTGAACCACATCAATCAAATCCATCCACTTGATCAGGGAAGTTAGTATTTTAATAAAAGCAGGGTTTTCCTGTGCTGGGCCCCTGCCACGCTCCCCCTCCAAGGTTTTGTTTGTTTTATTGAATAGTCAAGGTGCCAAAAGGACACATGGGTTGGGAGGGCAGTGGTTGGGGCTCACGCTGTTCCTCAACAATGCCTGCTAATACGCTGATTCCGCCCCCCTTTTGACGGAGGGCTGGGGAGGGCTCAGCTCTGCCTCCCAGCTCCACCTGAAGGGGAGGCTTTCCTCTCCCTCCTGCAGATGAAAGGTCCCGGCTTCCTTCTGGAGCATTCACTAACAAGCCCCCCCCCCCCCCCCACCCCGCCCTGTTACAATCAGATTGCCCAAATCCCAGGAATTAGAAGATCTTCAGCAACAAAGGATTCCTTCTGCCATTCAGGTGATCGGCCTCGGATGTCAGTTTAGAGTTAGCACTTCTTTAGGCTGTGTGGTTTCCTCCAGCCTGGCCAACCCAACTTCAGTGGGCTTCCCTGGAACGCTAACGTACACTTTGTCCAACCCTGAGCCAAGGAAAAAGAGTCATCAGGTGACACAGATGGATCCTGACTTGGGCATTTCCGTTTCCAGTGTATCATGGAAAAGCTAATCAGGCTACCATTCGTCTTTGAACAGTAATTTCTTGTGTTTCTTTCCCAGCATTTTCTGGACTCCTGGAGGGTCCTCTCCGCCAAGGAACACTGCAAGTCAAGAAGTTTCTTTAAAACTACACCTTCCCCTCTAATTTACTTCCTCCTTCTATGTTTAGAAGTCTGAGGAGGGGGTGGGCGTGGCCACCTTATAATTAATGATCCCTGCCATTTTGCATTTCCTCTGGCTTTGCACATATTTAATGGAGGTGCTTGATGTAAAACAGATAACTGCACTCCTGGACAGCTGGAGGCCCTTGTTTCTATTGGGATATTTCAGGGTCTTTTTGACAGACTCGCTGGCCATTTAAAGTTGGTACCAAAGCTCTCCTCTGCTCTATGCATTGTTTTGCTTCTTTAAAGGAAAGACATTCAAATCAGTATCGGAAATCTTAAGTGGTTCGAGAGATATACTTGTAATTTTAGATCATGCTTTTAGGAACGCTGATAAGATACAATCGCACAGACTGGCAGGACCCTATCACACCCCCGGGACCTCGCCACGCGTTTCCCTGACATAAAATCTTGTTTTCATAGTCCCTGACCTAACACTTCTATTTCCTTTAAAAGGGGAAGGGGGTGGGGAGGGGCCGAGGGGACTACATCTCCCATCCAGACGCTTGGTTTCGGGACATTTCGATGTGTTGTGTTTCCTTGATGAAGCAATGGCTTTTCAAAGCAGTGGAATCCAACTTAAGTGGATATACTGATACAAAATACAGTATTACAATAACTCTCATCAGATATCTTGATATAACTTCATCTCTACTACGAGGGGCATGTGAAATAGTGAGCAGATCAGGGGAGACGCACTCCTGTCCTTGCTAAGAGGGTCGTGGGTGAATCAGTTGCCCCATGTGCTGTGGAACTGAGCATGTCTGTCTGGCTGCCTACTTCCCTGGGGTTGTCGTGAAGATAGGATTCAATAATAGACACGATGGCTCTTTAAAAAGTTGAAAGCAAAGTAAAAATGCAAGAATTCTACACGCTTGGCAGTTAACTCTAGTGACTGAGGTCTCTGTTGACCAAGCTGCTTCCTGCTTTGTAAACAGTTAGCGGAGGGGATGATAATGTGTGCGGAACACTCTGAAAAGTGAAATGCGGTGTACAAGCGGAAGGTGGTATTACTTGCAGGGAAATGACAACGCACAGAGAGACATCTGCAGGCCCTGAGGGCCCGATCGCAGAGCTGGATCCTGCACCGAGGACAATCAGGAGCTGATGGGGGACCGTGATGGGACTGCATCTCCGGTTGTCCAGTTCGGCCCCGTTAGGTTCTCTGCTGTTCTCTCTTTTACGCGATCGTCCCACCCTTCTCTACTTGCTCAAAGTTCAGGGGTCCAGGGGTCCAGACTCTGATAGGACCACACTGCCAAGATGCTTTATGGCCTCAGTTTCCTCATTGTGAGAAATCTGGACTTAACTTGTCTGTAAAGCTCCTAGAAACTAGGAGATGATTATAAACTCCAGTGAACTCCAGTGCACTTTACATTTGGGACAGAAACACAAACGTACACATCTTATTCACTTATTTGACCTCATCGTCCCCCAAACTTTAGAAATCCGTCGTACCAACTGAGTTGAGCTTTTGATTCATTTCAGTGATATACACACATACACATATATATACACACATGCATGCATATATAACGTATCAAAATTATTGATTTAAGATTGATACGTATTCAAGATTTCTGACTCCCAAGACTTTTGTAACACCCAAAGCTCATTTCTTTAGGACATTTAGAGCAGAATACCAAATGTGAGACCATACGCCATTTTTTTGGAAAGAGATTTCGGCTACAAATGGAAACTTCTCATTTTTACTCTTTCAAGTTTTCTACAAACTCTTAAGGAACGTGATCAAGTAGAAAGCGCAAATATTTACCTTTTAAATTTTCATTAATAATTTAGGAGTTTGCAAGCAGCAGCTGAAACCAATAACCACAAAAGTATTGTTTTAAGAATATCATATATGATAATGAGGTTTTTGTCAATAACCACAACACTATTGTTTTAAGAATATCATATAATATGATAATGAGTTTTTTTCTGGTAGTGGTTTTTGTGGTTGTAGCAACAGGACTTACTATTACTTATCACATACTGAACATTATCGCCATTTGATTTATCCATAATTCACCCATGGAAACTTATTTTACTTTGGAATATGTATGGGAAAACTAGCCAATAAACTTATAATCTATCTTCAATAAGAGAAATTGATTCTGGAGATTTGAAATTATATTATAAAATATTTGCTTTATCACCTTAGTTTCTAACATTGTGGGTAAGAGCAGAGACTCTGGGGCACCTGTTTAGTGCAGTTGGTTAAACGTCCAGCTCTTGATTTTGGTTCAGGTCATGATCTCACAGTGGTGAGATCAAGTTCTGCTGAGGGCTCCACGGCCCTCAGCTTAAGATTGTCTCTCTCCCCTCCCCCACTAATGATTTTTCTCTCTCTCTCTCAAAAAAAAAAGGCAGAGACACAATCAGTTCTGATTGTGTTTGAAACCATTATTCACCAGCAAACTTTCCATAAACCTCAGTTTACTTGCCTGTGAAATGTGCACAGTATTTTTATTTGCCTGACTTATATATAGTATGGTAGCAAAGAACTTATCTTGTGGCTTACTACTTTTGAAAATAATTGTGTGTGTGTTTTTTTAAATTTTTAATAGACGGAGTAAATACAGTAAAGCTAAACAAGAAGCAGATGAAGAGAAACATTTGAATCAAGGTACAACAATTGGATTAAGAATAAATTTCATTTTTAGACTCTGTCTCGTGTTTTCAGTTTAGAAATGCCTGCATTAAATTCATGTGGCTATCAGTATTATAGCTCTTTCATAGAATTATCTAAGTAATGTACTTATTTCCCACTGAAATAAGTGATTTGGGATTGTTTCGAGTGAGGTTAAAGATGGGGGTTGGGGAAACTTCCTTTCGATTCTTCTTATTCCTTATTTTACTGTCTACCCTGAAAAAGTATTGGTCTTGCTGGTCATTTGTGTAGCTGGGTGACAAGGCTTAACAGGTGACAATTTTTCTCATGTTTGTAAGATACAGTTTTTGGAGAGGAAAAGAACAAAGAACGAACAGTAATCGCTCTACCCCCAACAATATGTGCTGTGGCATTCAGGACTACTAATATCTCTTTAGTGGGTTCTGCTTATTCGGGGGTCAAAGAATAAATTCAAAGAACTGGCCCTAGAATGACTTTACGAGGTAGAAGATTCTTAAGATCCAATAGAACATTTTGAGATGATGGCGTTGTCCTCTACCTGCCCTGTCCAACACATTAGCCAGTAGCCACGTGCACTATTGAATACTTGAAAAGGAGCAAGTGTGAATGAGGAAGCACATTTTTAATTTCTTTGATTTTTAAGTAATTTTCATGTAAATAGCAAGGTGTGGCTAATAAGTGCCCTATTGGACAGCAGCACAGGGAGGTGGAAGGAAGAGAGAAACTAGGGGTAGGAAGAATCATCTTGAGAAAGATTTTCTTGGCTACAGCATATAAAGCAATAAAGGCTATGGAATGTCTGACAACCTTCCATTTAGTCACCTTATTTTCTTTCTAAAACCATATTTTTAAAATTTGCATATGGTATATATATTTTTAAAAACAAACATGACTTTTTTTTTTAATTTAAATGAGATGATGAGGACAAGACTGATAGTTCCGGAAAATCAAGGAGATTAGGCCAACCAGTGCCCTACACCCTTTCTGTGCCCCAAAGCCCTAGGAGCTCCGGCAGGGAAAGGAGAGTTCCCAGTAATTACTGATGCTTCTTGTCCCAGCAGCCCTGGGACATTCTGAATTTCGGCTGCGAGTTGTCTGTGGGGTTTGGCTGAATGACACTTCCTGATATTCCAACCATTCACAACTAGGCTATAACACTTTCTCCAACTGCAGCTTCTGGATGACGTTCAGTGTCTTATAACACCTTCTTTCCAAAGCAGAATAAATGTGGAAGCCCAATACAGAGTGTATATTCTCTAGTCAGCTAGCTAGCATTGTCCCTCTTATCTATTTTAACCTAGCTTTCATCTTCATTTGTTAATTATTGGTCACGTGCTTAATTGGTCCAGACATTGGGCACCGTGTAAACATGGCCGATTAAGAAAGGAAGTTCCCATTATCTTCCCTGAGCGAATATAGCTGCAGATGGTGGGTGGGACACGAGCAACCGACTTGCACAAAGGTATTCAGCTTAACACATTCCAAATTTTCTTGTAGAGACTCTCTTTTCCTCCATGGGATGGGTTGTTTTCAAAATTTCCTCCTTGAAGGGTGAAGACATTCCAGGAAGTCAGTAGAGCTGTGGCCTCTTAAGTAGCTAACAATTCTTTGTTTACCCACTAATGAAAACCAGAGCAAGAGTTTAAACATTTCTGTATGTCTATCGCTAAGTATGTTTGTCATGCTAAGCAAACTTCCTCTGCTAAATATTTTTAGACGCGGACAACTTAAGTTCGTTAGCGGTTTCTGAGAAGTAGTCTGCCAACCTGTCACGTGTTTATTACTTAGGTGTTAGAACTTACGTGGACCCCTTTACCTATGAAGATCCCAACCAAGCAGTTCGAGAATTTGCCAAAGAAATCGACGCATCCTGCATTAAGATTGAAAAAGTCATAGGAGTTGGTAGGTGTTTGAGTGTCTCTCTAACAAGCAAGCCTATTTTCTTTGTGGACATTAAATATACCTATGCGGATTATACAAATGTGTACGAACATATCGCGTGTACAGGTATATATGTAAATATCTGCGTATGTGAAATTCCCTTGATCTATGTAAAACATTAGCAGAGTGCCTGGCATGTAAGTAGCACGCAACAAATGTTAGCTCTTACTTTCATCTTGAATGTGTTTCTGGCCCATCGTTGATTCGTTTTCTCTCCCAAAGGTGAATTTGGTGAAGTATGCAGTGGGCGTCTCAAAGTGCCTGGCAAGAGAGAGATCTGTGTGGCCATCAAGACCCTGAAAGCTGGTTATACAGATAAACAGAGGAGAGACTTCCTGAGTGAGGCCAGCATCATGGGACAGTTTGACCACCCGAATATAATTCACTTGGAAGGCGTTGTCACCAAATGTACGTGGGGTGCTCCTTTTACAAAGCCACGTTAGAAGTTCCTGGCAAATTAAACACACATTTTCTTTCCAGGGAAATGACAGATGGAGCAGACCCACTGATTGCTAATGGGAGGAAATCAGTGCAGGACAAGTCATTAATCTTGCCGTCAGCTCTCAATGGGTCTATGGTTTAGGCTGATACCCTATTTCCAAGGCAGCTTGTGTGAGATTTTAGGGAAATTAATATTGCAGATTTTTGGTATGCCTCGCCATCTTTCAAACCTTTGCTAGACCCAACTGATTGTCACAGGGTAGGTGCAAGCAGATGGTAAGCAAAATAAAATTTAAGTACTTTTCGTATGAAACACAACAAAAGCTCGCCACGCCTCGTGCTCGAACCTTCAGTTCCAGATGCAGGGAGTGAATCTTGGAAGTCTGTTTACAGTAACACCTGGTTGAACCTTCCTTTTTTAGCCCATTAGCATTCGCGGAGCCTGCGAACCACGCTTCGGTTAAAATACGACACAGCTCAACAGATGCATTTTGTGAAGCAAACCCTGAATACATCTGTAAGGCTGGCTAAGACCCATTTTTAAGGCACCACATGGACAGTGAGCTGAAGCGGTTACTACTGAAGGGTGGCTCTGTTCCAGGAGCCGCAGTACCTACTATTTCACTACACGGCAAAGATCTTATAAGCCCCAGGGCCGTGTCTCCAGGAAGGCCAAGGTTCCTCTCACTTGATTCAAGGTGCCTGTGAAAAGCACCCTCAGTGAACACGTGCAGAGTGGGTAAAAGGGAGCTGTGGGGAGAGAAGAGTAGGTTAAAAGAGTAAAACTTTGGTCATTAGCTCTGGGGTAGAGCAGAAAGTAAGACCCAAGAGCACATCATCTTTTAAGAAGAGACAATAAGGAGGTTCCTAAAAAGTGAGAGAAAGTGTGCCTTCATTCAGAGGTCCTCCTCAAGCTTAAACGTCCATCAGAATTCTGGAAAACGTGTTCAAACAGTTTCCTGGAGCAGGTTTTATTCCTCAGGTGGGGTGGGGCCCATGCGTTCACATTTCTGAAGATCTGGAAGGTGAGGCAAAGGCTTCAGGGCACCGGACTTGGAGACTCCCGTGTCCACGCCACTGCTAGGAAAGCATGTGGTCGTGAGCAGTTAGTTGCTCAAGATTTCAGTTTCCTCATCTACAAAATAGAGATGAAAATAGAACTTGCCCAAGAAGGTTATTTTGGATGAAAGACTTCCCGTGTTTAGCATAATGCTTGGCGAATTTAAACAACAGAAAACTTCCCTCAGTGTTAAATGGTAACGCTATGTCTTAAGAAGTACACCTTTCCCCATCATCAGAATCCCTCAAAAACGGAACCTTGGTGCTAAGGGTATATGATTTCCCACCTAAGGCGAAGGCTATGATTAGCACAGAATGCCTCTCTTTGCTTTTTAAGATTAGTTTTGCAGACAGGATATTTTTCTGTTGCCCGTTGGCCTTCGGAGCTGCCCAGAGCCCTTCACTACTTTAATTGAAAGATAACATTCTGTTTAAATACTTCTGCAGGGGTCCGGTTTCTCAAAAGGAGGCTCTGTTCAGCTTGGGGTGTTTTTTCCTGCTGCAGACAGTGATTTTCATAGCACCTCTGCAGAAGAGAGAAGAACCAGGGGATCTCTGTATTAAAGTCCCACCGCGCCTCTAAAACCCATAGCTATTACAGCTGTAACTGTTATAAACGACTGGATGCATTTGCATAATGCAGTTGTCACTGAGTTAAAATGATTTAAAATTTCCACCAGAGGAATTGGCCCCTTCCCCCACTCCACCCCCCCCCCCCCCCCCCACCACGTCCCTGCCTGTTTCAGGGGAGGAACCACCTTCCCTCCGTGAACCCAGCTGAGCCCCATTTTATAAGCCCCTCTGTTTACGGAGACATTCGTCTTTATTTCTCTTGGAGAGCTCATAAAGATTCTGACAAATGGATACTTTTAATAAACAGAAGAAGGAATGTAGAAAAATCGTGAAGACCTGCCAACAGTCAGAGGAGGGAGGCGCGAGGGCACAAAGGTGATGTGGGAGCGTGTGAATTCATTACCAGCAGTTACTTGAAGAACTCTTTAAACTGATGGGGAGATGATACATTCCCTCCACCACCCCTCCCCCTGCAACTCTCTTCTGGGGCTTCTACTCTCTTGTCCACACCTCCAGAGGGATCTGGTGAGGTAGAAGTAGGTGTTAATGCAAGAGAGTCCATCTCACTCATTGGTTGACGAAGTATCTTTTGATTGAGTTGGGTTCATTACAGCTCACTTGGATGCATTTGGTCTGTCCGTGGCCGCAGATGTAGAGGGTAAATGAATCTAAGACAGAGAGCTTCGGAGCACCTGGGTGGCTCAGTGGGTTAAGCATCGACTCTTGATTTCGGCTCAGGTCATGACCTTAGGGTTTGTGGGATCGAGTCCCCCATCGGGCTCAAGCACCGAGCCTGCCTAGGAGTCTCTCTCTCTGCCTCTCCCCACACCCTCCGTACTTTCTCTCTCTCTGTCAGCATAAATTAATAAAATTAACTTATTACAAATGTATTTAATAATTTATAAAATAAGTAAAGCAAAGAGCTTCCTATTTATTGTATTGAGGGAGGACAGAAAAGGGTTCAGAGACGACTCCCTCCAGCTGAGGGGAAAGACCGGAAGTGGTTTTCCTCACCCTTTGATCGAAGCCACGACTTCCCCTTTTTCTGCCGGCTTTCTTTCATTCATCGCTGAAAATAAACTCTCCGTGGTATTATTTCCTCATCCAAAAGTTTTACCTCGGAAAGATTGCTTAGACATGATACCAAAAACACAATAAAAAAAAAAAAATGATTGGGGTTCCTGGATGGCTCAATTTCATCTCTGGTCATGATCTCAGCATTGGTGAGTTTGAGCCTCCCGTCAGGCTCTATCCTGTCTGTGAGGGGCCTGCTTGGGATTCTCTGTCTCCCTCTCACCCTGCCCCTCCTCCCTTCTCTCTCTTACAAGTTTAATAAGTAAATAAACGTTAAGGTAAAAACATTAAAAATAAACAAGTGATTTTAAAAAATGATAACTTGGACTGTTTTGAGATTGAAAATTTCTGTTCTTCCTAATTTTTGCCTCTGAAATAAAGACATTGCCCCCCTCCGCACATCAGAACGGAGTGTATTCTGGGTGGGAAAGGTATTAAGTTAGGATGGTTACAGGAACTTTCCAGCAGTGACCTACCCCGGTCCATTTTCCCTGACTGAATGTCTAAGTCCAAACCGTCCACAAGTATAGCAATGAAAGTGAATATTTTTGATTTATCAAACGAGCATTTTATTTTCCTCCCGGGGAATCTTTTATGTTCTCTTTGCTTTAACCTTTCCCTTAGTACAATATTGAGGATTTACGTCCCCACCCCAATTCCCTCCCACAAACACTATTTAAAAAGAAGGAGTTTCAGATCTTGAGTCCATTGCCAGCCATGAAGAAACCAAAGAATGATTCCTATTTCCTAAGTTCCTCAGAAAGAAAACTAAAGTAAAATAAAAGTATAGTTCCCCCCCCCACTTCTCCCAAACCTTAAATTCATGTTATTCTCTTTGCTAAAAACAAACACACACACACACACACACACACACAAACAGGTGAAGGGGGAGCAAGGATATCCTAGTGCTGAATTAATTTGTCTCGGTTGAAATAATTTCCTGCAGCTTTTCTCTGATTTTTGTTTTTTTTGTTGTTGTTGCTGTTGTCGCTGCTGCTGAAGTTGTCCGCTTAAAGGACCAAATAGGATAACTTTTTTTATAGATAGGAAAGGGAAAAGAAAGGAGATATCTCCCGATCTGAGTAAGGTGGCGTGGGGGGGAGGGGAGGAGAGGGGTTAATATTGTGCATGCTTGAGCTTTAAGATGTGTCTGAGTAATGAAGTATCCTGCGTAGTTACTGCTCTTAGAAAGTTGAGTTTCTCTAAATAAGTAAAAAAGTTTCTCTGTCCATTGATTCCTTTAGCATCACACAAGTGGCTCTTCTGGGGACAAAATAAATTAATTATCCTAAAGATTTTTTCGCCTTTAAACAGGCCGGCCCATTTATCTTCCTCCCCTTTTGCTTGAGAGAGCAATTATCCATTCATGTGCTCCCTGGATACCGGAGGCCACTTTAGTTAAAGACCTTGTCAACAGGCCACCCAAAGGGTTAACCTTCCAGATGGAATTTAAACCTACCCGTCCTTTTAATATTTCATTCCTAGCTCCCCACAGCTGAGGCATAAGCTTGGCTTGTTTTAATTAAATTAGATCGCACAAGACAGGTGTCTTGGCAGTAAAATTGTGCACAGCCCATTTTTATCTCATTAACTGCAGTGCTCATCAAGGGTTTGTGTTTTTCTTTCTGAAAACTCTAGGTAAACCAGTAATGATCATAACAGAGTACATGGAGAATGGCTCCTTGGATGCATTCCTCAGGGTACGTGACTACTTTATATTAAACCCAAGAATGTCGGTATTTAGAAAACTCTAACAGACTCCTTGCGTCCATTCTGTTTAGTTGTATTCGTGGAATTTTTTAATGGGGCAAGGGAAGAAGAGGAGAAATAGAGAATGATGTGATTTTTCAAGGCTATTAAATAATCCATGTTCAATGAGGGTGGTATTTGATTTATTCTTGCATTGTGGGGCTATGTGAGCCGTAGATTCATTACAGTTGGATAATTTCCATCTACCACAGGAAGCAAACCCAGTTCTTAGGATACACTCTGCTAGTGAATTAGTGACTTCGGTCAGAAAGGTCCGGAAATAGTGTGGCATTTCATTGCAGGCTTGATACAGAAATCAAAAAAGATCTAAGTAATAATAAATGCTTTGGTGAAAATTAATTTGGCCTAATGCTAATGAGATTTTTCCTTATTCCTTTCCTATGCAGAAGAATGATGGCAGATTTACTGTCATTCAGCTGGTGGGCATGCTTCGTGGCATTGGGTCCGGGATGAAGTATTTATCGGATATGAGCTATGTGCATCGAGATCTGGCTGCACGGAATATTCTGGTAAATAGCAACTTGGTCTGCAAAGTATCTGATTTTGGCATGTCCCGAGTACTTGAGGATGATCCGGAAGCAGCTTACACCACCAGGGTAAGGAGGATTTGTGACCTCTGGGTTTTGACTCTGATGAAACTGTTCCTCTTTTCTCACTTTGATGTTTAAGCCCTTTGTGATTTTGTAAGTTTCCTCATCCTTCCGAGCCTCTTCATATCCCCGCATTCATTTTCAAGCTGTGTTTCTGAGAGGGATTTTGAAACCGCCTTAAGATGTGTGACTGCTTTAAAAACGGCAAACTAGAGCTTTGAGTAATTACTGTATTTATTACACTTAATTTTTCTTCTTTTCCTTCCTTCCCTCCTTCCTTCCTTCCTTCCTTCCTTCCTTCCTGTTTTAGATTTTCCATTTGATTCTTTTCTATTATTAAAAAGTCTTCTTATTTTAAACAAGGTAGAGCAACGTTTCTAGTTGGTTGGCCACTGAGTCTGAGGATGTGTACACAGGATTTATAAATCATTTACACTGTGGAAGGAGTTTTCAACTTTAATGGCCTTCGTTTTACTCCTGGTAGATAGGCCGGATTAGGGCACAGTTAAGAGTTATCAGTATACAGTTAATGGCTATCCTCTCTTAGCTGGACAATCTGAATATAAGATACTAATGGAATAAACAGAATCCTAAAAGTGTTTGGCCATTACGGCTGGGCACTGCTGAAATCAACGGAAAGCAGACATTTTCCTCCTTTGATGCTCACTTTGCATTTACAATCCTAAGCATTGTTTTTGTTTGTTTGGTTGGTGGGTGGGTGGGTGGGTGGGTTTCTTTTCTTTCCCTGGTAGTGTTCTATGGCCGTGGCTCTAGCTTTGAATCTGACACATATATCCACTTTTGAATTCTAAGTCCATTCATGTAAGAAAGAATGCATCTTTGTGAATACTGAAGATCTTGTATTTTTACCAGTTATTTGGAGAGGAAGATTAAAGGAGGCTTTGAGAATGATCCATTTACGTAGATTAAACCTTAGCCAACTAGTTAAGGAAGGTGGAAGGCAGCGCAAGTGTCCTTCTGTATAGAACAAGTAGAAATGTAACACGCTGGGTTTTCAGTGTTTCAGTCACACTACAGTGAATCAATGTCATTTCTAGTACTGTTTAGTGTCTTGTTTAGCAGCCTCAGTAAAGCAAGCTTTCAAATGATGTTCTCTGGAAACGCTGGAGTCTCAAGTTAAGTTGTATTAATTTCCCCAGATGGAACCTGAGGAAATTTGAAACTTGATTCAAAACCCCTTTCACCTAAGTGTAATAACCAAACAATAGACATTTGGGGCAAAGAAAAAAAAATCAAGCACCAATTTTAAACTTTTTCTGGGTAATAGTCAGTTCCTTTGCCACGTTTGCAGGTGCCCTCCCTCCATTAAAGTCAGTAATGACATTAGCATCTGCTACTTGTCTTCCTCTAAGAGCCTGCGTAATGTGTTATCTTCTAACCATGTTAAGCATCTTTCTCATGCTATATAAAAGTAGGATGGCAGTGTGGAGGATAGAAAATTTCATACTTAACTTCCTTAGTTCATGACTCCAGAAGCAATACTAAATATCGCTATTGTGCTGCTGGGTGAGAGAATTCAGCAAGAAGTCAAAGTGAGCGTCCGCTACGCATCCACTGATATACCGTCATAACATATGCATGTTGTAAATCCTGCGATTTCCTTTCTCCTACAATATCGCCTGAAGCAGAACTCAAATAGGTAGGCTCTTTAAAAAATAATTAAACAGACTACTTGTTCACTTCCCTGTGACCAAAGAAAACACATGAGAAGTGTCTCAACTTAGAAGACTAGTTAAAATAAACAAGTCTCTTATTATTGTTTGGAGAGCTATCTCAGGAATGCTGTTGTCCTGCTTGGCAAACAGTAAGAACATTCAGGGACTAAAATGGCACATCAGTGATGTACTTAGGGAATAACTTATGGCTCGAATGTTCACAGGGTGGCAAGATTCCTATCCGGTGGACCGCGCCAGAAGCAATTGCCTATCGTAAATTCACATCAGCGAGTGATGTATGGAGCTATGGAATCGTTATGTGGGAAGTTATGTCATATGGAGAGAGACCCTACTGGGATATGTCCAATCAAGACGTGAGTCTTTATGTTCTGAAATATATGTCTCTGCATTGAGATTCAGGAAGGATTGCATCAGTGTATGACGGAGTAGGCTTGAGCTTGAAACTCAAGATTCTCAATACAAATGTGTGTAATAATCTCGTTAAACCTCACAGTCACGGATTTCAAGGACCAAAATTACGTCGCCTAAATGGGGGTAGTATGAGAGACCAACTCAGTAGATTTATATTTTTATCTATAAATTTATAGATTTAAGGGGGCGCCTGGGTGGCGCAGTCGGTTAAGCGTCCGACTTCAGCCAGGTCACGATCTCGCGGTCCGGGAGTTCGAGCCCCGCGTCAGGCTCTGGGCTGATGGCTCGGAGCCTGGAGCCTGTTTCCGATTCTGTGTCTCCCTCTCTCTCTGCCCCTCCCCCGTTCATGCTCTGTCTCTCTCTGTCCCAAAAATAAATAAAAAACGTTGAAAAAAAAATTAAAAAAAAAAAATTTATAGATTTATATTCGATAGATTTATCTTTTACGTGATTAATGCTCCAATCCACAGTGGCATACAATTCAACTTTGATTTCTAGGAAAATACAAGGATATATGAAAAACGCAAATTTCACATGTGAAAAAATGGACACCAAGGGTTTATCTGAAGAGAACTAGTGAATATTTTAAAGCTGGCATAGTTGTAATTAGAGCTTGCCCCTTGAGGACTCTAAAATAAAGCTTCACTAAATGACCCTTTGTAAATTATGCACATCCCTTTAAATGTACCATCTGGACTACTGCGTAAGGGAGTATCCACAATGCCTGCAATTTCAGAAAAGCATTCAATAATGACACTAATAAGATTCCAGAGTAATAGAATTTAATTACAAACATCTCCAGTGAAAAAGAAGGAAAAAACCAGAAAAACAAAAAACTTGAACCAAGGGGTCTTCCCAGAACACTTGTTAGTTGTACGTGTGAAGTAAAATATTAGCACACAGGGCTTCCAAAGGCGTGGCCTTCAATTTCTCAGTAAAAATTACAGCTTAGAAAAAAATCTCCTTTTCAAAAATTTTCTCTGATGTGGAATGCTACCTGACCATCTGCTTTGTCCTGAAACAGCAAGAGGTTGCACAGCCTTGGCTATTAGATGAAGAACTCGAGAAATTGGATGCTGGTTGCCTTATCAATAAAATAATGTTCAGAGCGATAGAGAAACTAATGCACTCCACGGCGAGGGGCGCAAAAAAGAATTCGCTAGCCAGATTAAGAGGAATGATGGTGTTGACATTGTGTTATCTGTTAAGTTATACAGAAAAGTTCATAGCGGATAGGAAGAAGGCCAGCAGCTACCATAACTAGTAGGTAATTGCAGGCTGGAAAAAAACTACAGAAGTGAGGGGTGTGTAATGCGTTGTTTGATGTGATTGTGCTACAGACACCTTCCAGTACCTACCTTGTAACAACATTTGTTTTCGGATTAGAGACTTGACGGAAGGACAAAAACAACCTAAATGAGCAAGTAATGCATACCTTGACTCCTTTAACGATGTGATACTTAAACTCTCTTTCGGTTGGCGGTCGTGACCAAATGCTCAGAAGAGCATCGACTCTCGAGATCCTGTCCGTTTCCCTGCCCTGAATATTTTCAGACCCATGGTTTTGGCAGTTTCTATATTACGTTAAAATAATTTTTATTGTTTTAAACTTTTCAGTTGTCTGGTTTTCTCCGTGAGGAGCATTTGAAGCCATTTCTCTCCCACAGATCACGTCGAGCTGTCGTTCCCGCGTGTTTGTCTCCGTTGGGTTCTGCGTAGGACAGGAATCAATAGGAAATGTAACTGGGAAATCACTTTCATGAGTAGAATTCATTTGGCATATGGTGAATGGACTCAAAATAACTGTCGCAAATATGGCAAACTTACCAAGTTTTTTGTTTGTTTTACTCTTCAGCCCCCCAAAAGCATTCAGCAGTAAACTGAGAAAATATGCTTTGTTAACCCACAAGCCATCTTCCAAGCTGGCAGTGGAGAGGGGGCTAATGAAAGAGTATTAAGCAGTCTGAGGGTTCGTAACAAATTGTGTTATCCTGGCGTTAGCCCAATATTTCTCTCATTCTCATCAATTCAATGTAAAATGTTGTCATCAAGTCTAGAGTCAACACCATGCACCTGGGAAGATAAAAGAAAGTCAGAAGATCAAACTGACTTCATGTAATTGCCAGAAATAAAGAGACTAATGTTTAGTAGGATAGCATGTAGAAGTTTACTCTACAAGGAGTAGTAAATAATACGAATACAACAGGATGTTGGCAAAAATACACGGGAGAAAAAGGATCAGGGGGCTTAATCAATCACAAGAGGACTGTCAAACTGTGTGCCAGCTGAAAAGACAATAATCATACTGATACATAGAAACTGGACCCAGCTGAACTAACTGTTTGCTGTGGAAGGCCAGTTGTTGAACAGGAAATATAAACCCCACTGCGGGGTGAATCCAATGTGGCCACTGAGATGGCTAGAGCTCTGGTTGTTTCATTAGCAGCTACCCATTTTGATAGAAACCAAACGAAACTGATTTAAAATGAATAAAACTTTTTAAAAAATCTCCAGACCAAAAAAAAAAAAAAAAAGAAAAAAAGGACTTTTAGAATTTCATCGGATTCCCATAAATGATGCTAATGTGTAGCCAAGAAATTATGAAATACTCCCCCTCCTTAAATTTGGCATGAGTCCTACGATATTACATTACTGGGATTCATACCCTAAAGATGGGGGGCTTTGCAAAAGGCCAGTAAGAAAACTACTGTAATACCTGTGAAGACAGATGCAAAAATTTTGAATTAGAAGAAAGACTGTTAGAGAGTTAACTCACGTCTTATTAAGCAGGGAGAGCTCTGGGCAATGAGACAATTACCGTCTACCATTATAACTTCTTTCCTTAGATGTGGAGAGGTCCCCTTCAGAATGTGAATGCTCGAAAAGAATTTTTTTCTTTTTTAATTTTCTTTGCTACTACTTTTTTTTTTTTAATCCACTTACTAACACCTTTTAACAGGGCCAACTGTCAGACAACTGAGACCCAAGAATGTGATGTAGCGTTGGTATATTGGTGTATTTTGGTCTTCCAAAAGAAAAAATGGTTGGCCATGTGGAGGGTTTGAGGAGAGTGCTATTTTAGAGAGAAGGAGTGTCTTCTGGATTGGGAGGTCTGGAAGGAGGGCTCCTGTACTGACCCATGAACTGTCTGTGCAAGAGGATACAGACTTAAAAGGATACAACGAGACGTTCATCTTGGACGCAACTATGAATGCTTCTGAAGGAAGATCTGTAACGCGAGGCTAGAGTGTCTTTTGTTACGAGGGCTCAGAGGATGCTGGATAGCAGGAGGAGGAGGGCGGTCACCATGTGATCTCCGAGAGCCAGCCCAACACCAGGCTGTTGATCTGATTGTGTTCTAACCACTTCGGAACACTGATGCGTTCTTCACTTTAGAATTTCAGATTGGCATTGCCTGTCATCTGAGAACAGCTCATGGCAACAGCTGGCTTCCCTGTCCCGTTGCCAGCAACACTCAGGTCCAGCTTTGGCTTCTGTGAAGAAATTGGTGCTGTTCCCATGCTCGAGCTTGCCGGCAGCTGAACGTCCAGGGGAACTTGCGGGTCAGGAGGATGGACCTCTGACAGCAGCTTCCCCTGACCGCTTAATATATAGCGTTCTGTTTTCTCTGACAGGTGATTAAAGCCATCGAGGAAGGCTACCGGCTACCTCCTCCAATGGACTGCCCCATTGCACTCCATCAACTGATGCTAGACTGCTGGCAGAAGGAGAGAAGTGATAGGCCGAAATTTGGGCAGATTGTCAACATGTTGGACAAACTCATCCGCAACCCCAACAGCTTGAAGAGGACGGGGACCGAGAGCTCCAGGTCGGCCATGCCTTCTTAATAGTGATGTATGAAATAATACATTAGAGGTGGCAGGCGAGCGGTGGCTCACTTTTAATTCCTGCCTTTTAGTCAGAGGCCACTGCACAGCTCTCTGCAGCCTGGGTGGCTTCTGTCTCAGTTAATGGAGTATTTATGGTAGTTTTGTTCACCATTTCGCAGAGCCTAACACCTGTCGGGCCTCAAAAAGTAGTACAAAAACAAACATAAAAAAAAAAATTAAAAAACCCAGCAACAAATAGCTAAAGTGCTTACTTTATTATGCTGGACCTGAACATTTAGGAAGAAAGATAAAATGTACTTTGGGAAGACATTCAGGTCACTAGATGCTATACTTGGGGAAGGGAAAGGAACACTGGATTAGTAAAAAATGAGGAGTAGAGGATAGCTCTTCATGCACTGTTTTTAAATTTTTTGTTTAACATTTATTTATTTTTGAGAGACAGAGAGAGACAGAGCATGAGCGGGGGAGGGGCAGAGAGAGAGAAGGAGACACAGAATCTGAAGCAGGCTCCAGGCTCCGAGCTGTCAGCACAGAGCCCGATATGGGGCTCGAACCCACAAACTAGGGGATCGTGACCTGAGCCGAAGTTGGATGCTCAACCGACTGAGCCACCCAGGCGCCCCTCTTCAGGCACTGTTTTAGGTTGACTTCTAAAGGGTTATAGGCTCATACAAGCTTACAAAGCACAAAATTCATTCGGTTTCAGTTCCTAACATTTCTCTTTACTGAGTCTTTCAAGAGTAGAAGGAAGCAGGACCAAAATAGAAACTGATCAAGTTGCAAAGCATATGGCTGAATGTTTGAGAAGGGTTTTAAAAATGAATATAATTGAACCATCTGTAAAATAGGTAGTTGTTTCATTGGAAAGGGCAAAAGGAAGAAGCGTGATCAGTCCAGAAAGAAGATCCCAGATACTCCCGAGTGCTCTTAATTCAATAGGAACTTTTCAACCTGGTGTAAGATTCCGGATACCTTGATACCGGTCCCACCCCAAAGAGTATAGACCGCCCCTGGTAGTTAAATGATTTAAATGAAGACTAGCATAGATAATCAGCTGCTTCGAGCCTGCAAGAAGTAAGGTATCTACTCACTTCCAAATCTGCAATTCTCCAAGGCTCCTCTTTCATCATGACGCTGAGTTAAAAATTGGAGGATGTTTTTTTTTCCCCACAATGTCCAAGACCTTCCAGTCTCGGTCAGTGCAGGGAGCTCCCCCTCCAGTCTTCTGCAGACTTAGCCTAATGGTTGCGGAAGAGAAGGTATATACGCTGATTATTTCAGTGCACGAAGAATCTGGAACAAGCAGCAGAGACACCCTCTGTTCTCTTCTGGGCTTTCAGATCCCTTGGCATTTGCCACAGCCCAAGAGCTTAATGATCAAGCTCTTCTGAAAGAACACTTGGGATGGGCTAAGTTCACATCTTACTTCTGCCACTTGATAGCCAAGTGACCTAAAAAAAAAAAAAAAAAATTTTTTTTTCCCCTAGCATCTCCAGGCTACTTTTTGTTCTTTAATTCTCCGATATCCAGTTCAATTCTGGCCTCTTCTATTCCAAGGTGAATTTCCTCCAGCTTTTAGGTCTCCAGCTCCGGATCCCATGAATTTTGTCTGAAGGTCCTAAGGCTGGTTCATTGGTATTTGGTGCTTCTCCTGCTGGTATAAACTCTTCAGCCACTGATATTGCATAATGTGTGCTTCGTACAATTATGCAGAACAAATTGAGAACAAACTGAGTTATTGGATACACTTTTTAGAATTCTAAATTCTTCTCGCTGATGGTACTTCGGTAGCTTTGATGCTGATTACTGCTTGCTGATAATGGGATGTAGTATAACATTGTATGTGATTCGGCACAAAATTAGGCAGATGTCATGGTGTTCCACAGAGAGCACAAAGACTTCCAGAGCAAGCTTGCAAATAATCCTTAGAGTTCATTGATAGTGAATGAGGTTATTTTCATCCTAAGGTCATTTTGACCTTGTCGGGTACCTAGAGCCTACATGTTGCCTTATTCATGCTCTTGGCTTAAAGTTAGAAATGCAAACTATTGGTCTTGTCTAATGATGAATATTATTGATAAACATGAACACTAGTGTCTAAAATTCTACATGATGTTACTTGTTATTGGGGGAAGAGTTAAATCTTGATTATTCTTGTCATAAAAATTCACACAATTTTACTCAGAAAATTGGACTTAATTGAAATAACGGACATAAAAATTCACAGTGGCAAGCTACGATTTGGACACAAAACTGATTGATAAAACAAGTCTTGTTTGAAATAGTTACATAAGAAAGAATTTGTGCAAACCAAAATAACAGGTAAAAATTATAAAATAAACAATGGAATTAGATTAATTTTGCCATGCAGAGAATTAATCAAGGCATTATACCGACTTAATTTTGTTTTCACAAGAGAATATATTCTTTTTGGCTAAAAATTCAGTAATGATGATATTCCTATTTAAACATTTCTATTTAAGCAGCGCAGCCTCAGGAGGAAAACTAGGTCAGAATGTGAAGATCAACCCCATTCTATAATTTCTAGGGAAACGGGAGCTCCAGGAAATATAATAAACAAGTAGCCGTGTTGCTCTACAGGTGATTAAAGTAAAGGTGGCATAAAATACCTGGTGAAGGTCTACCCAATAATTATTAAGTAGTTTGATGATAAAGAGGACTACGTTTCTCTTGATAATAATTGTTGTATTATCAGTATCACGAGGAATGGCAAAATTCCCGCCTTGAAGTGTAGTCGCTCTTGACAATGACCTAACGTAAGACACCTGGCCTGAGAAATGCGTAAACTAAGAAATAAGTTCATAAAAAGTGCCTAGAGTTCATTGAAATGATTATTTAAGAGCCCCAGCAAGGGAAGACGAGAAGCGCATTCCGTAATCCATGCGGTGATCAAAGTGGCCATTCTTCCTTCCCGTCTTGGCACACGTGCTGGTCAGGCATGGGCTGATTAAAGAGGGCATTAACTCCCTGCTGTCCCCAAGTTTGTTTGAATACACTGAGCCTGCCTTGCAGACCTGGCTGGGAGCACGCTGGACTTGAACTCTTGCTGTTTTCTCTGCTCCATCGAGTCTGGCGAGTTGCAAGCTCACAGTGTTTTGTTTTTTTGTTTTTTTTGTTTTACTCCTACTTCACTAGGGTTTCCATAGCTGCTGTCCTGAGGTATGTAATAGTGCTGGCAGGAATTTCCCTCTTCCTGCAAAGACTCAACGGGTATCAGCCACAAGGTCTCCCCCAATCTTTCCCCCCAGGCTGAGATGTGAAAAGACTGGGATGATCCTTAGTATACCAAGAGGTCCCCATGAAACAAATGTGGGAAGTGGAATCAAGGGCAGAGAAGGCGATTGATACATGTTTTAGCGACTTTGTGCGATGAGGGGTAAAAAAAAAAAAAAAACCCCAAAAAAACATCACACGATGACATTTGACAACAGGCAGTCCTCTAAAAAGCCCGTCCTTGGCATTTCAACGCCTATCTTAGGCAATCTGACTTCTGAGTCTTGCTGTCTCACTGATGGTTCTCGTCTGTCCACACTTTCTCGTTCCACCGCCAGACCTAACACCGCCTTGTTGGATCCGAGCTCTCCCGAGTTCTCCGCCGTGGTATCCGTTGGCGACTGGCTCCAGGCCATTAAAATGGACCGGTATAAGGATAACTTCACGGCTGCCGGCTATACCACACTAGAGGCTATAGTACACATGAACCAGGAGTAAGTACTCAGCGATGTAACACCAAAGGGTAAATCTAGATTTAATAGTATTTGCCGTTCTTGCTTTGAGCTGCATTATCATCCTACTCATTAAAAAAAAAAAAAGAAAGAAAGAAAGAAAAAAACTGGAATGCCTTTCATTTTGATCGCGTGTAATTTTTGCACAGCCTCTCGAGCACCTACATTGTTGCATTAAATTGCTTAATTAGACATTAGAACATACCTGCCTTGTTGTGCCGTATGAGCTGTGGCTGATTCAAATGTGTGTCTGCATGAAGCCCCGAAACGAGATTCTCGGCCCTCATGCCTTTTTCTCTCCCTCTCACTTCTCCCCCTACATCCAGTGACCTGGCAAGAATCGGCATCACAGCCGTCACACATCAGAATAAGATTCTGAGCAGCGTCCAGGCGATGAGAACCCAAATGCAGCAGATACACGGCCGAATGGTTCCTGTCTGAGCCAGTGCTGTTGAATAAACTCAGAACTCTTGAAATTAGTTTACCTCATCCATGCACTTTAATTGAAGAACTGCACTTTTTTTAACTCCGTCTTCGCCCTCTGAAATGAAAGAAAGAGTAAAATAACCTGCAGCGTCGCCCGGTGTACAGATTTTGCTGAGATCGCGGGGCTTACGGAAATGACAGACCGTCGCTCGAATCGAGACCTGGAACCCATTGTGTCTCAGAAGTACTCCGTCCGTCACCAGTTTGTAAAATACACGTACCTGTATAAATAGAACACCACCTCCGGGTTTTGATGAGTATTTGCTGACAGACACTGAGCTTCTCTGAGACATCCTTGATCCTCTCTCCATTTGGAATTACAACTACAGTATTTTGTTTGTGGTGTAAATGACCGTCCTCTTGCTCTCACCGGAATGAATACCATGCCCAGGAACATTTGGGAAGGACTCAGTCGTAGCTTCTAAGGCTTGGTTCTTACCACGGAAAACAACCTAGGTGAAAACCGCGTAGCTCATCGGGCCACCTGGTGGCTTATGGTGACCTGAAAGTCATCATAAGGGGCTGGAAAGAAAAGGAAAGTGGATTTTAAAAAATAAAAATAATAAGAATGATAATAATAAAACCCAAACACCTCCCCCTCACTGGACAAACAAGGTCTGTTTCTTTGGGCCTGAGGCTGTGCCATATAAAGTCGTATTTTGGGACTCTACAAACTTCTTGTAACTACCTTATGGATAGTGGACCGTGACAATCTTGAATAGGGAACTTTCACGCTTCCCTCCTTTAAAGAAGCAAACCCAGACCTACAAGGTAAGGCAAAAGAATCCACAATGGATCTTTCTCCAGTGAAAACTCTTTTTCTGGTTTTCTTTTTAACTCGATCCAACTTGAAACACCAACCAATAAATATTCTTTCATGACTGTCAGGCAGTTAGGGGTTCCTTCGGGATGTTAGTCCTCTCTTGACTGTGGGAGTAGAGACCGGTATGGAAGCCAGTAGGTTCTTCCCTGTTGTTCCTTCGGGGAGAAGTGAAATAGGAACTATACGAAGTCAGGTTTGGGAACATGGCACCTAGACCCCCACTGGCTCTCTCTCTCGCTGAGTTCCTTTTACCCTTTGGTGCCCGTCACTCAGGCCACAAATACTTCCTATCTTTGGGGTACCAAGTAATCACCTCTAATCTGGGATCATGCCTCATTCTTTGGAGACTTTGCTGCAGTTGAGAAATCCTGGAAGGTCCATCCATTATTCTTATTTTCTGCCCTGCTCCTGTCGCCCCGGCACCAGACAGGGTCAGCCAGGGAGGATTTACCTCGAAGTCAGGAGTGAGACTTGGAACTTACCTTGATGTCCTCGCTATTAGAATGTGACCTACCGGAAAACATGGCTTCTCATCCGTAAAGGCCGCGAGCCTTAGATCCTTCTATTTTAATCCCAGAATTTTCCTCGTGCAACGTGAATTAAATATGGCTTTGTGTATTGTCAGAAACAAACGACCTAACTCTTTTTGCCTGGACAGATTTTAACTTCTTAAACGCTTCCATTTGCGCTTTTAAACAAAAACTTGGTTGATTTTAATGACCTTCCTCCCCCCGCCCCCCCACCCTTGGTTTTATGCTGAAAGCTATTTCTTATAGAGCAAAAGGCATGTTCAATCTGATGCTGTCAAATCATGACAGTTTAGTAAAAACCTTTTTGCCACGCTGGTTGTAAAAGCTTTTCTCTTCAGAAGGAATGTGAAATTTCTTTCTTTCTTTTTTTTTTTTTTTTAAAACTACTCCAACAATTTCTGTTTCACCACCACTTTTGCTGAACCCTAAGAGTTCCGGATATTCATGTTCAAAGTTGACAATGTAGGTGGGGTTTTTTGCTTGCTGTAAAAAAAAATAAAAAATGTATATGTTTATTTTTTTCCTTCAGGGAATCTGTGGAGTATTTTGTTTTCAATCTCCACGGTGCAATTCAAATAAGGTGGCATTATGACATTATCTTGTAAGTCAAAAGAGTGTTTCCTTGCATACACCGAATAATTAGAAGTCTTGCTTTCTTCGAGGCAGCAGCTTAAGACTTGAGCTATTTTTCTAAACGCTGAACATACTCAAAGCAGAACGTTTCTAAAAAGAGAACGTGTCAGCTCTAAGATACCCTAACGAGTTAATGCTGGACACTGTGCGGCCGTCATTGTGTTGTTTTCTCAGCACGTATCTGTGTACGTGAGCTCATCAGGCAAGGATTGCAAGGTGGGACGTGAAATCTTACGACGTTCAAAGGTTGCCTCCCGAATCTTCATTTTAACACAGCGTAGGAGGTAGAGTCCAGGCCAGTGGAAAGGCCAACAGAGGGCCTTCCGAGTGCCCACAATAATATCCAGTAGCTGTGAAAGTGAAACCTCACTGCTTCTGCGAAGTTACACATTCTAGAAGAGAAACAGGAGGACAGTGGGAAGGTTGCATTGTTTCCCAGGGCACGGAGCCAGGCTCTGGCGTCCAGACAGCTATGGATTCGAAAGCCAGCTGAGATGTTGACACTGGGAAATTCACTCCGTGTTTCTTTATAACTCAGATCCTCCACCTGTAAATCAGAGAGATGGTGATAACTTCAATAATAACACCTTTCCTAACACACGGCGTTGTCGTAAGCGTACGTGACACGCTCTTATGTAGAATGCGCTGGACTTCATGGAGGGAAGGTGCGCTCTTCCTCCTCCAAGGTTTTCTAAGTGCTACTCATCCCTCTTTCACTCGCGAACCCAAATGTTGCATTGCGACATGCTGGAGTGAGGTGAAATGAAGTTCAGTGGTAGGAGCCGTGCCCGCGAAGCCGCTTCACCTTAAATGGATTCGTGAGGATGTGATTTAAACGTGTGTCTGTACAAAAGGTACACCTACCTTTGTAGACCTACCAAATACTCCTTTGTCACTTAGCCTTGAAATTCGTGACATTGTTTTATAATTGAAAAAAAAAAAAATGAAATGCACAAGTCAGATCCCATTGTAACGAGTGGAACTGGATGGTAAAGACACTTTGATGCCTTCATAACGGATTCAGAGGAACAATGCTTTGTTTATTTAGATGCAGTGAAAGTCACATCTTTCCCTCATGATGCCACATAGACCACATGCTTTGGTCTTTGTCCAAACACTTCCCCATGATAAAGAGGTTGTCTCCATTCAAAGGAGCTAACGTTTATTTTTCTCCACCCTAGAATATTCTGGCATCAGCTAGATACAATCCTTCATATTTCCTACCCTTGTCACTTCAAACATCCAACCCTTTTCACATACACAGTGAGTCCCCAAATAGCCCACTTCCTATTACAAACTATTTTCATAACATGTATTTATATCCAGGCATTTAGTGAAGAAGAGGGTTGGGGAACTGAAAGGGGGCAAAAGTGTTTTGGGACTCCTTTTTCTCCTCTAAGAGTGGGATTTCTAGCAGTACAACAAAATCACCTTCCAAAAGTGTGCCTATCCATATGGCGTTGGTTGTGTTCCAACAGTCTTAAGGTCATACTCCTGTTCTCCTTGTCCTGCATGTAAATACATGCTTGCCTGATTAAGTCTCTGCACAGTCAGGTTTCAGGAACTACATTTGACAGACATACTAATTTCCAGAGAAGACACGGTTGGAAAAGTAGATCCAAATCCTTCTCTTTCTTTTCTTCCCCCCCCATAATTGTCAAAATGAATGATGTTGACAAGAGGCTTCTTGAAGGGAGGGCTTGCTAGTTATAACCGTACCCACATGTATAATTTTAAGTTGCTTAAGAAGTAATCTCTGAGTATTTTATAAGAAAACTTTATTTCTCTCTCTCCAAATAGACTAAAGTGTTCTCTACAAGACCAAATCATGGTTATTGACCTCAAAGAAACTAACCTGGATTTATATCTCACACACGACAAACACACATAGGTACAAAACCAGCATGTAAACGATTGGTTTAATAAAACGAGCTAAACTGTCTTTGAAGATACGTTCCGGCCTTAATCCTTGCTCTCTCGATACCTGAGGTCATTCGCTGCCAAACACGGCCGTTGTGGTGGAAGACACAGTCCCCAAAGCTACCTTGATTGTCAGTTGTCACAAGAGAAAGAAGAGAAACTGCTTATTCGGGTTTGCGTTGATAATTGTGAGGACAGTGGAGAGCCACGATGATTCCATTGCATCGCGCTGATCTGCCCAGTGCTAGACTGATGGGGCAGTCGTGACTGATTAGTTGTTGGTGGGCTTGAGCCCCCAAAACCTTTCTCACTGGCACACCAAATGTTTCCCCGTGCCACGGCCCAAAGGGTCCCTCTCGGCGCCTGGTCCATGCAACTCGTATGACTCCTTTACCAGATACTCTCCTTCATTAGAAGTTCCTTTGTAAGAAAAACGTTCAGTGATTTTTATTTCTTCGTTTGCATTTTTGCCAATCATGTCGTTGAATAACGGCGGATCGTGGCGTTTCCAGATCTGTTCCCACGACACACAATTTCCCTTTTTGGAAATACCGGGAGCTAGTATCCGGGGCTTTACCTGTAACACAGTTTGCCTTTCACATCATTTTACCTTTCTCCTCTGACACAGATGAATCATCCCAAGTCAGAATTTTCATCCCACAGAGGCTGCTTGCACAATGGATCAGGCATGGCTATAGACTCAGACTGTGTGGGTTCGAATCCCCGCTTTGCTCCTTCGCCATGTGTGACATGACCGTGAGCAGATGGCTCGGCTCTGCTGAGATTCAACGGCCTCATCCGTGTGATAGGAGGAAGACGAGTCCCTTCCCCAAGTTGTTATAATTAAGCTACTAATAAACACTTCTGTTGTTGCTGTTGTTGTTACTATAGTGGTCCTGTTTCAGAGGAGGAAAGCAGGAATTCATGCTCTCCCTCCTGAGCTGCTGCTTATTGAGCCACACCGACCCTTACGTGCTTTGTTCTTGCCCGTAACGTTGGCTGACAACTGGCTGGCCGTATTGGCTGATGTTTTGTCTAAAATCTTGCTCCTTTCTCTACAGGGAGTAGATTCTGCTATCTTGGCCTCACAGCCCTTCCTGTCGATCACAAAGCCCACAGAAGAAAACAGAACACACCCTCCTCCGTCCCTTCGAGATGTGTTTCTTCTGTTTCCCCTCTGCCAGTTCTGGAGCAAAGACCCTGATGAAACAACACCCGTACCTGAAAAGAACAAACGGCTGACGTTCCAATCTCCTTTCCCAGTGAAAGAAACAGCAAACGTGCGAGGCTCAGCACCTGTTCTCCCGTTGCACTGAGGAACGGACTGCCTCGCGGCACCAACTCCGCAGAGCCCTTGTTCCTAAACTCCTTGTGGTTTTATTTATATGTATTTCCGTATCTCATTCCTGTGCGTCACTGCTGCATTGGTGCGACAGCAAGTGACCCAAGGCTACAGGTCTTACGACGGACACCAGGTCAGGTGCCACTACGCAAAACAAAGCCAGTTCCCTTGAGCTGCCTATGATATGCATTGCTGAAGTCACATTTTACCCAGGGTGTGCCATTGCAGTGATATAAATATATTTTTTTCCTAGACTAAATATGAGCTGACTATCTCTTTTGATGTGTGTACATACGTGTGAGTGTGCGAGTGCGCGGGGGTGTGTGCGCGCGTGAGCGTCTAACCTCATGCTTAGACCTGCCTGCGAATGTTGTGGAATGCTACACCCGGAGAGTGCTGGTTTTTCCACCGGTCCTGAGATTACGAGCCGCGTGCGACAGTGGGCCTGGAGACCGCACCCGTCCCCTTAGAAAGACAGCCCGGAAGTGTTCAATGCCCTGTATCTAGAAGTGTGTTTCGTAACTGCCACACTAACCTTAGTAAGTAAGTCGACAGCTTTGGATGGAGGCATTTTCACCTTAGCAGGGGGGTAATTTTAGAATATAAATCCATGCGGGTGACGACCCATCGTCGAGATCATTAATGCGGACTGAACTTCCCATCTGAATCACCAATTTCTTGATGGAGAGAGAGAGAAGGGGATGGAATTTGTCTGGTGACCCCAAGTGGAATAGAAGTAGCCTTTGTTTTCCTGCATAAATGGACTCGTTGAATGCGAACAAATATATGCAACCCATGCGCTTTCGGAGATGAACGTAGACGCGTGTGTCAGCTTTGAGATGATGTGTCCCGGATTAATACTTTGTCTCTCAATGTCACAGAAAAATACATGCCAGTGACTCTTGAGGTTGGCATAGTTGGGATTAAATGTCCTCAAGTGATTTCAGGTTCCCAGTTTAGAGGATGAGTTCTACAATTAATTCGTATGCAGCTAACTCCTATGGCCCTTAGCCTTCTAGAATCTGAGGTCCAGTGTGTGAAGATTCAGTTCTGATAGGACACGTGTACCAAACTCCAGCCAACATACTGCCATTTTTTCATAATCTGAGTGGCTGCCTTGCGTATTCTCAGCTACGGTTGCAGAAACTGTGGCCATTTACATAAGCTATAACATCAAATCAGGGAAAAATGGGAAAAAAAAAAAAAAGATTCCGAACCCTATGCTATTGAAGAAGTAGAGAAAATCATCAATAAATATTTATTACATTCTGACAGGGTGTGTGGCATTGTATTCTCATAGCTATGCCAGAGTGACAAAGTGAATTCACCCCTTTTTGGGGACTTTACTATATTTTTAAAGGGATGTGCCTATGCATTGATGCCTGAAAAATATGTATAAAGAAATGAGGTTGAATCTCTGAGCTGGTCATCTTTCCCCAGAGGTCAGGGCAGGAGGCCAACTTCAGGGACTGGATTAGCCCCATAAGCGAGTGCTGGCCTAGTGAGTTCAGATGCTGAATCTTGCTCAGATCTTCCATTAGGGCAGTATTAAGCTGTTCCCCTGCACCAAATCGAGTAGCTTCACCATGTGTCTGCCGGCCCCAAATTATTTTTAACAGTCATGGATGAAACGTTCTGGTGTGTTCAAAGAGTTATTTTGGAGACAGGTTGTGTTCACGACACTACTGGTGTGTATGTTTTGAGAACTCTTGTATCCGATCTGTGAAGGATATGTGTATTAATCCATACACGCTCATAGCCTCAATGTTGGTCCGAAGACACGCAAATTCTGACCAGTCAAGGAAAGTTCTAGAAGCAATATTTTCACTTAACATTCTCCAAACATCAAGCGTTGATACACACTGAAGAGTGCATTTATTTTTTGTATCACTCCAAGTATGTTGGAATATGCAAGGACTGTGGTTAAAATTAGAATGTACAAGGCCTATTATAATTTAGTTCATGCCATAAAGGAAATTAACAGAACACTGCTTGGTTCGTACATGTTCCAAAATTTGAGCGCTCTCTTGAGTTAGACATAGATTTTTCTATTTTGTTTTATTTTGTCAAGGTATTTTTCTTCCCTTCATGAACTTTAGGTACACATAACTTATGTCATTTATTTATGGTCTTTTATACCTAGTTTGTAAAATTGTAAAATAGCAAACTAAATGCAAAGAGTTTGCATTTGAAAATAATAAAGTAGTTGCCGTATACAGACCTGGAATCTAGTTGTCTCTTTTCAATAATTTGTCAACATGCATGCTGTTTCTAAACCCATGAATTCTTGGTTGTCCTTTGGTTAGCCCACAAGATCTTAAATTCCAATCGAGTGTGCTTAGTTAGAGGATAAAAAACGTTGACTTCCAAATGGCCCTGGCCCTTGAGAACCATGCATTAGCAAATCGGACTTAGGTTCTATGAGTTTTGCCCCTATCCCAATGTAATTAAGACAATGAACTTTGGTTGGAATTTAGTGTCCCCTCCTACCATGCAACCTAGGGTGAATTTCTTAACTTCCTGGGCCCATTTTCTGGTTGGTGGAGTGGCAATTATAATACCACAAACTTTTATAAAGACTAAATATATTAGAACGTTAGCACAGTGTCTAACCAGATGATCTAGCCAGAACTCAGCAAATGGTAATTACAGTAGTCCTCCTTTCATCTGTGGTCTCAGTGACCAACGGTCCACCATGGCCTGGGCGCAGGTGACCCAACTTCTGGTGTAGCATCAGGAGGTCAATAGTAACTTAATATTATGTCAGTGCCTGTGTCATTCAGCTCACTTCGTCACCTAGGTATTTTATAATCTCAACATCATCACAAGAAGAAGGGTGAGTGTACTACAATAAGATACTTCGAGAGAGGGCGCCTGGGTGGCTCAGCTGGTTGAGTGGCTGACTTTGGCTCAGGTCACGATCTCACAGTTCGTGGGTTCGAGCGTCGGGCTCTGTGCTGACAGCTCGGAGCCTGGAGCCTGCTTCGGATTCTGTGTCTCCCTCGCTCTCTGCCCCTCCCCCGCTCATGTTCTGTCTCTCTCTCCCCAAAATAAATAAACACTAAAAGAAAAATTTTTATTAGCAAACAAGATATTTTGAGAGAATGAGAGACCATATCCATATAACTCTTGTTACTGTATATATAATGTCATTCTATTTTATTATTAGTGTTAATATCTTACTGTGCCTTATTTATAAATTAAACTTTTAGGGACACCTGGGCGGCTCAGTCAGTTGAGCGTCCAACTTTTGATGTCAGCTGAGGTCACGATCTCACGGTTCGTGAGACTGAGCGTCGTGTTAGGCTCTGCACTGACAGCATGAAGCCCGCTAGGGATTCGCTCGCTCTCTCTCTCACTCTCTCCCTCCCTCTCCCTCCGTCCCTGCCCCGCTTGTTTGTGTTCTCTCTCTCTCTCAAAATAAATAAATAAACACGTGAAAAACTTTTGCGTAGGCCTGTATGCATCGGAAAGAAAAACATCATAGATACGGAGTTTGACGTTATCTGTGGTTTCAGATGTCCACTGGGGGTTCTCAGAATGTGTCTCCCGTGGATACGAGGGGACTACAGTAGTCTCAAGAGCATCTTTACTGATATAACCTGTCTTCCGTACCCTCTCTAACATCTTTGCTACTGATCCAAGTGACCAGCTACCCATCCTTACCACAAGCTTTTATTCCTGGATCTTTGAGAGTGCGTTGGGGTCCAAGAGTATCCCTAAAAGATGGTCCCAATGTTAATAGTGACAGGTCTATGTGTGTTTTCATGGGGAGAAAGCCCATCAATTTCATCAACTTCTACATGAATGTGGCATACAAAAATAATAGGGGCCATGGTTTTTAAGGGTGAATACTCTCCTCATTATAGCATTTCATTAAACAAACTATCAATTGGCTGAGCCCCTGTTAATTGAAAATCAGTCCCAAGACTTACTACAATGTATTAATGAAAGCCCTTAAGAGCAGCTGGCTTCAGAGAACGAGAGCATGCTGTTTAGTGTCATCAGAGACATTTTAAAACAGATCTTGAAATAAGAAGAATCTGGGGTATGTAAAACAGGTTATTTTGTGTTTCTTTCTCAGTTAAGTATCTCTCGAGATTCAGCTATATTAACATGTAGTCAATAAGATATTTGTGAGACTGACTGGGCTTGGTATTTTCTGTCCCACTTGTTTAACAAGACAGAAAGTCAACTGTATTAGAAATATATCTAAATCTATAAATATATGGCGAGAGTCGTTTTACGGGGACTCGGCTCATGGATTTATGAAAGCTGAGAAGTTCCATGATCTGCAAACTGGAGACCCAGGGAATTCAGTGGGGTAGTTCCGTTCAACTCCCAACAGCCTAAGCACCAGCCACACCAAAGGCGTAAATCCCAATCTGCGGGCAGGAAAAGATGCGATGTTCTATCTCAGAGAGTTAAGGCAGAAAACAAGAGGGGAATGCTGCCTTTCTCTGCCTATCATTCTATCCAGGCCCTCAACATATTGGATGATGCCCACCCACACCGGAGAGGGCATTCTATTGAATCTACCAATTTAAGTGCTATCCTCATCCAGAAACACCCTCACAGACACACGCAGAAATAATGTTTAATTTGGACCCCCCCCCCCCCCCCGTGACCAGTCAGGTTGACGCGTAATTAGCCATCTCAGCGACCAATATTCTCCCCTAGGTTTTCTAGAATGAGCTGGCAGAATGGCATCAACATGGCCACATGTCATCTGAAAAATAATTTTGAGATCGATTTCAGTGTAGTGTCATATGAGACGTTTGTATTATTTAGGGTCATGAATGCTAGCTTCTGTAATAAATGGCCCCAGATTTTCAGGGCTTAACACACTGAAGTGTTGTTTCTAGCAAACATCATCATAGCCCGATGAGGATCCAGAGGATCTTTCTGGCAACTTTGCAAACAGTGACGTGGATCCAAGCTCCTTTCCTCCTGTGAGGCTGCTATTTCAATCTGTGGCATCTAAGGACACCACCTAAGAGAATGTAGAGGATTGTTTTATGGCCAGGCTTGGAAAGGGCTTGTATTTCTACTTCTCTTATCTTATTGGCCAAAACATCACATGGGCCTAAGCTACTGTTTGGAGAGGCCGGAAATAAGAATCTTGTGTGCACAGGAAGAGGGATTAAATCAGCTGAGCAGCTAGCCAGTCTCTACCACAAGTACAAAGGAGCACCGTGCACCAACGGGAGGTCAGGGAAGGCTTCCTGGGGAAGTCAAGTGCATCTATAAGCGTTGTTTGATTTTCTCCCGTAAATGTGTCTAATGCTCACTTCCCCAGAAATGCAGAGAAGCATGAGCAATGTTCAGACTTGCTATCACATTTGCATTCTTGTCCTCGTCTACCCAGATACTTCGGCGATAACATCTTTCTTTCTATAACACAGATCTCTATGCTTTCTCCAGTCACAGCTTTCTGTTTATATACAAAAGTTCCTGCCTTTTCAGGTTTTTAATTGCCTTAGCCACTCAGTGCTCCTAGGATGAGGCAAGGGAGTGGGGAACACAGAAAAACCCCTAATCCTGGGCAAGAGATTTGAAGCATTATTTTTCCTCTGAATAACGATACAACTAGATACGACTAGAATGTGCAAAACCCTAACACCTTAACCCCTGGACATTGATCGGATGGGCAAGACCTTAATTAAAGTCCTTCCTGAAGCATCCTGAGAACTGGCGCTAAAGCTCAGGCTTACAGGGTTCCAACCCCTTTAGTATTTTTGAACACTTACCTACATGCCAGACATGGATTACGCTCTGTTTGTTTAAATGCAACTGCCTGTGTCTGAGATGTAAGGCCTCATGCGTTCATTTCATGGTTGAAAATACTAACGTCCAGATCGGTCAATTAGTTCAAGGCCACCTTGCTGATAGGGCTGGAATTTGGGATTTAAACCCAAGTAGTTGGACTCCAGCAATTTGCTTGTACCTTCTACATCACCCTGACCCATGTATGATAAACTCAATCCGATTGAGCAGCTTTCCAGGCGGGTATGTTCCAGCTTGATACTGATGCCACAAGCCATTGTTAGCAGGTAAGCGTGCCTTCTTCTTTTAAAATATTTATTTATTTTGAGAGAGGGAGAGAGAGTGAGAGAGAGAGAATGCAAGTAGAAGAGGGGCAGAGAGAGGGGGGAAGACAATCCCGAGCAGGCTTCACGCTGTTAGCCCAGAGCCTGACCCAGAGCTCGAACTCGCAAACCATGAAATCATGACCTGAGCTGAAACCAAGCGTCCGGTGCTTAACCGACTGAGCCGCTCAGGCGCGCCCCTTGGTGCCAGTACATTCTTTCTTAAGCACTGTTTTCCCCTTCTGTTGCCAGGTGGCTTATTTTTGATCGGTTTGTCACGTTGATTTTTGTTTTTCTTTTGGTAAGCTCTAGTTGAAAGAAACTGTAACCGAAATACAGTGTTCACCTTACGCGCTGTGTTTTGTAAGAATTGATCTCCAAAGTCTACTGTTCACTTAAAAACAGAGTGTCGTCTATTATCACTAAAATACGACTATCTGATACGGAGTGGGGGAGGAAGTAGTGATTTTCTGTAATAATCACGTTTGTGTTCCAGGCATAAAAATCACGGATGGTGGCACTTCTCAAGAGCCATTCTTCACTTTGATGACAGTGTGTGACAGAGAGGCTGACCATTAACCAAACAGAAACGAAAGACGGCCCCACGCGCAAGAGAAAAATGAACAAAAGTGGAGCCTGAGCATCACGTAATCACAAAGTACGCAGATTTAACGTGAACTCTACCTTGGCTGCTCACTCCCTCTGGCGACCTTGAGCAAATCGCTTCATCTCCCCGAAACTAAGTTTACTCACCTTTGAAACGAGAGGAAGAATTCTCTACTTGGTCAGGGTCTTGCAAGAATTCAGTGTCAACAATTCCGTAAGGAGCAGGAGCCGCAAACATGGGTGTCTACGCAAACCAGTTAGGTCATGTGAATGTCGGTGCGGTCCAAATGTACCACGAGAGTATATGTTTTTTTTCTTTAATTTTTTAATGTTTGTTTATTTTTGAGCAAGAAAGAGAGACAGAGCACGAGCCGGGGAGGGGCAGAGAGAGAGGGAGACACAGAATGCGAAGCAGGCTCCAGGCTCCGAGCGGTCAGCAAAGAGCCCAACGCGGGGCTCGAACTCACGGACCGTGGGATCGTGACCTGAGCCGAAATGGGACGCTTTACCCACTGAGCCACCCAGGTGCCCTGAGAAAACGAATATTTTGATAAAACATTAGACGGGTAAGACGTTCACGAATATTATCCAGTGGATGGTACAGGTTGGGGCAAGAAGGGTTCTACAGCCAATTAAGATGGGAAAACCGTGATGCATCCCATCACCCTCTTTCGGAGATTCATAAAGCACATTGGTACATTGAGGGCTTTGAGAAGTCCTGCTGTGAAGAAACTGGTTTTGCCAATTTGACGTAGCATTTTCCAAACACATTTGAAAACGAAACCCTCTTCATGTCTCGTTGGAACGAAAGTCCTCTGTCTATCCTTTGGGATTTCAGATAAGGACTGAAGGAGAGAAAAGCAAAGGGATGCACCCCCTGAAGTACAGATTTTAGCTCAAGTTTCCTGATCCCCAACCCACCACACGCATTCTACCTTCACCACCCAAGGCATACTCCAAGTACCTATTTGCACCGGACTCTTGACCAGGGCTAAGATGTCTGACTTCTTCTAGTCCTAGTAAAGAACCAAAGAGATTTTGGCAAAGCAAAAATGCACGACACGCTTCAATCACCAACCTAAGACGTGTAGCTACACCGTGGGCTCTGGCCTCAGTTAGTTCACCCTTCCCTTTGGAGGAAGTGCCTTCAGCCATGGACGGCTCCCCGTTGAATGGGTAATAGACCCCTGACATATCTTGTTTCTGGCGATCGCCCTGAACATAATTCTTTGTTTACAGTGCTGTTGTAGAAAACTTGATGAATACTTAGGAGAAAATAGAATTAGGACCTAAGGACCCAGTTAAAATCAACTTAGTAGAACATAGTCATTGCTTTGTGTAGAGCTGGAAAAGATAGCCATGAGAGAAAGTGGCTTAAACATACACCAGAGAAACTATATATTATACACATAATATGTAAGAGGCAATTATGGCCTAGTAATCTGCAGTATGTCACTACCTAGCAATCAGATTGACGGATTCTAATGAGACCCATGTTGTTTGTAATCAGACTGGCATTGCTTATTCAGAGCTCTATTCCGTAAGATGCACTTTTAAATGGCTCAGATTGCACCAGATGCTATAAGAAATAGCGTTCCGTTTTATTCCATTACCAGCATTTTTCCCTCTTCCAATTAGCATAATTTAAAATCAGCCCGAGGCAAAATGTGCCGGGCTGAAAAGTTGCGAAGAAGTTCGAGAAATACTTGAAAAGAAAAAGGCAAAAAGACACACATGCACAACAATTTTTTTTTTTTTTAAATTTGGGCGAAAGAACATTACAATGAATAGACCTCTTATTCTTTCAATTGCTCAGAATTTATTTCTGTGACTTATTGAAATACTAGAATCTCTCAGGGGGCTAATTGCCCTGGAGGTCGCTCTTGCTTATGCATTATCTTGTGGATGACATAATAGAATCACCACCTCATTTACCATTCAGTCAAGGTTTAATTGAGTTCATTTTTTTTTCCCCCTCCTCAAAATGGCCAGGAACTTAGAGAATCAAAACAAATTTTCATTTGCAAAATGAGAAGATCCTTGTAAATTGCCTCTTTATAAGTTAGGTCCCGACTGTTTATAAAATATATGAAGTTAAAACTTAGGCTAACGTACTACACAATTTTCCCTGATGTCATCTGCCGCGATAGTAAAAGCAGAGCTAGCTTGTTAAATAAGGATAGGCATCGATGTTAAAAGACTCATTTTTCAATGATTTGCCTCCCCGGGGGCAACTTCCTCATAATGAGGTATAAACTCCCCGGGTATAAACTCCGGTAGCTCGCGTGGCATTCACTCCCCCTGGGGTCTCCCCCTGATAGCACCTAACAGATATCTGTTGAGGATCCAGGTTTTCTCTTGATGTCATTAGGGTGGGACTGACCCATCCCTAGCTATATTATCCTCGTGGGTCTGAACCAGAGTAAACCTCTGAACCAATGGCTGCTCCAGAGGGGTCCATTCAGGGTGAAACTTGAGACTTCTTACCCATAGTATGGGAAGCAATCCTTCTTGAACTCCCCCCCCCCCCCCCCGCCCCGTGAACAAAAAAGGGCAACTTTTGCTCTGGCAGCCATTTTGGAATCATGGGAGAAGTCAGCCTCCGGGTGAAGATGGCAGACACATAGATGAAGAGAATCTCAAAGAAACAGAGCCGTATCCAAGGGTGTACTGGAGCCGGTTTGTACCGACCAGCTCCCGAGAGCTGATTGTTAAAGTTGTAGGATGCGTGTGAGGCGCCTGGCCGGCTCAGTCAGTAGAGCATGTGAGCTCAAGCCTCCCGTTGGGCATAGAGCTTGCAACTGGCCACTATGGTAGTGTTTACACCATAATCATGGGCAAACACTGAAAGTGAGGGCTGCTGTTTCTTTTTCTCCTTCTCTCTTTCCTCCTCTTTCTTCCTCCTCCTCCTCCTTCCTTTCTCCCCCGGAGCTGGTTGTCAAACATTTCCCAGCTTTCCACTAGCTGTGCCTCTGACTGAACCGTGCCTGAGGGAGGCTTGGCCTGCTTCTGCGCTTTTCCTATCGGAGGCCCAGAAATCTCCTCCATTGTTTACGTCAGTTTGACCCAGAGGATTTCTGTGACTGTTAACCCAAACCATAATCCACCATTGTCTGCAACCTTCTCCGTAACAAAAGCTCACATTAATGAAGACTTTGCCAAGGACCAAGAACTCTGCTAAGTGTGAATCTGCTTCGCTCAAACAAACCATCCACTTGCACAGAGAAGATACCTTGGTGGTTTCTAACACACCCATGAAGAGACTAAACCTTAGAGTACAAGTGTCACTTATCCAAGTTTCAAAGAGACCTATTTACAATTTTCCAGATACACCAAGGCTTGCCACACTTCAGCGCCTTACCTATGCTGTTTCCTCTCCTTATATACCTTGTCGACCTAGTTAATGCCTACTCGTTTTTCAGGATCCTGAGTCAGCGCCTAATGGAGTACTTCTTTATCCTATGAGTCTGAGTCACTAAGTCACTTCTCCTATCACCCTTTGCCTACCTTGTCTAGAGTGCTTTTAGCAATGCAGAGTGCTTATTGATTTTCTTGTCGGTTCCCCTACTAGACTATACGATCAACAGAATCTTGGAAATAATAGAAAAAAATCTTTAACTTTCTTGTCTATATCTTCATGCATATAGGCATGCCTGCCACATTATAGGTTCTCAATCACTGCTGGCCGGGTTACTTGCATGGATGAATTAACAAAGCCTCATGATTTGTTTTCACTGCATTGAAATTCAAGGAAAGAAGAAATACTCTGTCATTACCCTTAGTACATATCCTCACGCTAAATATGTGAATCATCCAAAAGCTATTAAAACTCCTTGACCTCTTGGTTTTCTTCATTTTTTTCTCATCTTTAGTATTGCCATCTTTATCATCATGTATCGTTTGCCCGGGTGTCAGGCAAATGGAAGAGCGTGTTGAGGGCTATTAGAAAGATCATTGGGTTTTGTATCAAATAGACAGGATACGAATTCCAGTTCCGCTCTTTACTGCCTAAGTCTTAAGCAAATTACATGCTTTCCTCATATGTAAAATAGGAATGGTCTAACATTTAAGGTTGCCACGTGGAAGTAAATCATTGGTACATGGCCAGATGCACGGTAATAGGCACTTAAGAAATGGTAGCTCTTTACCTTCATGTCCTACAAGCTTAGCCATATTTTGCTTTATTTTTTTCCTAAGAACTATCACTTGAGATTTAGTATCTGATGTCCGTTTACTTCGTTTGGATGTTTCAAACTACTGTTTCATCCTACTAATCCAACTGTGATTAACAATAGCCACAAACACTGCTCTATACCCCCATGAGGACTGGAGGCAAAAACAGTTTTTTCAAGCTGAAACCCTATCACTTACAGGTTTCTAAGAAGTTTCTTATTTTCAGGGTCAGGCTATGATTTGTCTTTGGATCCCTTCAATTTGTTTCCCTTTTTATTAGATCCATGCACACCCACCCACCCACACACACACACACAGAGCACCGAAACTTGCTCACAGGAAATCAGAACGTGAGGCCAGACCATGACAGAAATGATATACAAATTGCCATATTTTCATGTTTTAATTTGGAAGACATACTTTGGGGAAGGAAAAAAAAAAAAAACTGGGCTAGTCTTAGCAACTGGGAATGAGTGACTCTTGTCCTACATGTGGTGTTGAAATTGAATATGCCAGACTTTGGGAAATATCCTTTTGACTCTCGTGAATGCCACGTCTGAACTATGACACCAGGTCACATGCATCGGGTGGCAACTTTGCCCTGGATGGAAGGTTGATCACTGTCAGTCCTCCTGAAAGGAGGAAGTTCCAGGGCTGGACAGAAGCTCCCCCTGGGACTAGCAGAGAGGACATTTTCTTCCCTAAGGCCTTAAGTGGTGAAATAAAGTTGAGCCATGGGAGTGTTTAGAGTATTTGAGTGGTGAGAAGGATGGGGTCGCTGCACAAAGAAACAAGCTGGAGACAGGCAGAGTGTTAACCGAATTAAGGAGATCTAATGAGAAATCTGGGAACGGGGATGGTTGCGGTTGGGAGTTATTCCCTGTCACCCTAAACTTCAATTCATTTGGGGTGAACCACATCTTCCCTAATCCTTTCCCAACTGTGATATGGGGAATTGGGTAGGCCGTAAGTTCACTGTTAGACCAGGGAGGAGGCAGTAGGGTTTGTTGTGAAAAGTACCTGCCCAGAAGAGGTGTGGTATCATGAGTATTTCAGCAGCACAGGAAAACCAAAAGGAACCTGGAAGATCTGTTCTGGACGACACGGGAGACAAGATGCTGGGAAACACTTAGAAAACTTCGAGAAGGCTATCAGCCAGGAGTCGGCTGGGAAGAGATGAGATCCACCTGCCTCCAAAGATGATGCTGTTCCTAAAATACTATCGTGCTTCTTGAAGAACAGAGCTGGAGAGGGATGCGGTTCACTGGTTGACTTCCTACAGCATTTCCACAAAGCAGACCTGTGAAAACATTGCCTTTTCTTCGTTTCCGAGCTCTTTTGGTATAAGATGCCCATCGTTATTGTTATCTGTCTAACCGCCTTGATGGAGGAGTGGGACGTAAGGGAAATTTGTGTTTTCATGAGAACCAGTAACATTTCACACCTTAAGTAAGACTTTTAACTCTCTGATCGATGACCTGAAATTGATTTTCCCCCAGCTATTCACCGACATGATAGGAAATCTACTTAGTGTAATAGGTACTCTCTGCTTGATGTTGTTGGAAAATAATACCATGCAGTTTAGAAGCTACTAGATCTAGCCTGAAGTCTGCTACAAAGAGCTATGTGAGTGGGAATATGTCACTCCTGACTCTTTGTTCTAAAACCAGGACTTGGGCTTCCCAATCTTTACTATCTTCCAGCTCAAAAATGCAGTATATGTTTTAAATGTCTTGGTTCCTAGATATGAGTTTCTGAAGGCAAGAGTGTTTATATACAGTCACAGAAAAGAAGGGCAGCACTGATATTTAGCAGATTCCCTGGTACTGCTGTAGCAGCTGTTATGATATTTAAGTACTTTCAGGTTATCTGGTGCATGGTTCGTGTTCTACGACACACTGACTGGTCCCTGTTGCCTGAGCTGTCCCAATTATCACCCATGCAGCCCTGCAATCACTGAATGCATGTATTTCATAGAAATTTATTTTTTGAAAGGTTTAAAAATATCTTCACACATATAAAGCAATAAAAATTGTGAATAGAGACTTGGACCATAAAAAACAAAACAAAACAAACAAACAAACAAACAAATCACTGATGAGAGAGAGAGAGAGAGCAAGACAGAGAGAAAAAGAAAGATCACCACCCAACCAACCCAAAGGTTGACCAGAAAACTTAACACCGTACTAGTCGTGGACGGTCTCTTACGTCATTCTGTGTCTTTTCTTTCTTTTTTCTCCCTCCTTCCTTTTTCCTTCTTCTTTTTTTTCTTCATCGGAGAGTTCAAGGGAAGAAATTTCTATTTTTAGATTTTTCCTGAACCTGTTACCTAGGATCGTCAATAGAACAGAGCTTTGACTAGTTAGATATCTTTTATCAAGAAATTAGATTTCCAGTACTTTGAGAATGGAAACACACGGAAAGAAGAAAAACATTTCTTGTGCCATTAAGTGAACTCAAAGTGCTTCTTTTATTCTTTCCTCTATGCTAAAATGAACAAAATATTCTGTGGTATTTTGGATGGGAGAGAGAGTGGGACACTCACAATGCAAGGTCTTTTACTGACCCACAGCCTGTGCTCCTTGCAAAAGGTAATCTAATAATCCTCTATTCCATTTAAGGCCTATAGGAGCTCGTACCTTTCTAGACATTTTAAATGATTTGTCCAATGACCCTGCAAGACCTTCTGATCCAAGCACTGTTATCACTCGTGCTCGATGGAAATTTCAGTGGGCCGAAGTCGACGGAGATCTTGGATGCTAAAATATGCCCTGCTGGTGTGTGATTTTCTTTTTTATCTGCCAGCCACCTTGTCCAAAAGGGTCCCCCCAAGTCACAAGCCCATGTCTGTGAGGGTTTATTCTTCCGATTGACGCAAGTAACTTTCAGAAAGCTCTCGGAGGTTCTTTGAGGATCTATTGCTATTCTTGACAGAGTTTTGTAGTTGATTGCTTTGAAGCCCACTTATCTTAGCTGATTGAAGATGTTGCTGATGTGCTTTTTTAATTAGTTCGTGAAGTGGGTGGAGTTGGAGCAAAGTCAATTTCATCTTGCTAAAATCCAATCAATGCTAGTTGACTGAATGACTTTAGTTTATTTAGCTGATTGACCCTGGACTTCTTCAGAAGTTGTTTTCTCTTATTTTCAATTTTGATGATTAAAAAAATGATTTAATTACAGAAGTCACTTCTATGTCACTTAATATGTTGGCATGAAATTTACCCCCCCTTCCACCTTACGTATAACTCATAAGGCGTACTGTGAAGTCCTGCCGAATTCAATAATATTTGCTGTTCCCCACTATAAAAGAAACGACACGCTTTCGTCTGTGGATTTTTCATTTCTTTACTGTGCAGACAACTATTTATTGAAGGAAAAGAATGCTCAGTCCTTTGCAAAATATTTACAACGTGCTAACTTTTGTTGAGATTCACTTTAGGGTTTTTGTAAGGCCGTGTTTTGCAAATCCTTTCACTGGTTAAACTTTTCTTCTTGAAGGAATGAATAGAAAAACAGTGGTTCCCATTTATTTGGAGAAGAATTATTGTGACTGCCTGCCTGGGCATCAAGCTGAAATGCTTACAAAACCACTTCACATCCCAGACAACAACCAACCAAATTTTGTTTCTGTCAAAATAATAGAAACAAATCGTTCCAAAGCAGAGATGCTGCTAGTAAACATTTTCATCAGAATCAAGCACTGTGGCTGTTAAAATTCATCTAAATTAAATGTGTGTTTCTGAGACAAATGCCTTCTTTGTGAAAGATTTGCCAGCAAAGATACCTCTGACCCTGCAGGGTGAGGTCACGTATATGAAAATCCTATGATTCATGAGAGCCTAATTAAATAGAGAAAACTCTAGTAAACTTCTCTCTATAGGAAAGGTGCTTTTTGAAGGTGGTAGTGAAAAGTTGTTCTGAAGTTTTAATTCCAAACGTTATTTTAAAGAAATGCTACAAGCTGATTCACAAAGAACAAGGACAGCTAAGTATCAAATGTACCAAGATACCTGACTTGAGTCTCAAACTGGACTTAGGTCCTTCTTTCATTTTGATTACTTTGGTCCTGGAGTGTCTGAAGGGGACAGAGTGTGTGCCAAAACATTGGAAGGGACAGATTAGTGTCTACCCACCCCCCTGGCACCCCTGAGAGACTAACTTTCAGATCACAGAAGAAGTTATAAATTGGCTATTGCCACATAAGATCTGCATACGTGCCACTCTAAAATGCCACTCACATTTCAAGCTTCCGTGTATGTCATACACACTAACATCCTTTTAACAAAAACACGTTACATGACTGAGCTCAAGAGCCAGAGGTAGGGAAGTACCTTCCATCCACCATGAGGTCAAAGCAAGTCACATGGCGGAGACAAACATCAATGGGTGGGGGGCATATTCTCCTGTCATGAGGGAGGGGGAAGTGCGTAAATATTTCCTGAACGGTATTATCACCTACCGCAGGTGGTAAAGCCAGAAAGTAAAGGACACGTGTTCATGAAATATTTATGAGTTTCAGGGTCCAAACAGTGCCATAGATCATAGTGCAGCTTTGGTATTCCCAGCGTTTAGAGAAGCCATCAGTGGAGACCTGATGTGTGGTGAAGCAGTATTTCTCTTGGGGCTTCTTGCCTAATAGTCAGGGACCAGTTACCTCGGTACAATGCTGGAGCCGGGGAGCAGGGGAGCAGGAGAGCACTTAATGCTGAGGACACATGAGATGTTACTACCCCTGGGGAATCCGAAAAACACCTGGGTAGGGGAGAGTTTCAGGGGTGCTCAGTGCCTGAACAAGCAGGATAATTGGTACAGATTAATTTGTATTCGTTGCCTTTGAACGTTGTGTTCCATAGATCACGTGGGAGATTGGATCCATTTTCTAGGTGGTTCTAAAATAGAGCCCCAAATAAGTCATATCCATATTGTGAAGATGAAAAGAACATGTTTGGCCTGAAACTACATGTTTAGATCTAGGACAGACTAGAAAGCTTATTTTTAGACACATAATGAAACGGGTATGTGCATCCACTGGTGGTTTTAGTCAACAAACAATTGAACAATTTTAAACAATGGAAGCAGTTTGAAAGTACGCAATATAGTTTTGTCATCTTATCCTAAAAAGATACACAGCTTCTATTTGTAAAAGGAACTCATGATCCTACCTGCTCCTTCACCTGCCACCCTCTCCCTACGAACACGTAACATACGCACATTGTCGCATCACAGTATGTAAAAATATGAACATGGGATCTTAGCTATTCTCCCTTCAAAAGGTGGAGTATAATTTTCCTCCTTTTCAGCGTACAATGGAGTTAGTGACTTGTTTTCTAACAATATAGTAGAAGTAGCAGTGTGTGTCTTCTGAGACTCAGTCATAAAAGGTATTGCGGCTTCCTCTTCTTCTCACCATTGGATTCTTTCCTTTGGACAAAGTCAGTTGCCCTTGGTGAAGACAACCAGCATATGAAGAGGTCCACGTGGTGAGGAACTGAAGACTCTTGCCGGCAGCCATGTGGTTGAGCCAACTTAGAAGCAGATCCTATAGCCCCAGTCAAGCCTTCAGATGACCATGGTCTTGACTACAGTTTCACCAGAGACTGTGAGGCAGAAATACCCACCTCTCTCTGATTGTGATCCATGGAACCTGTGTGATCCACAGAATCTAACTGGGTAAAAAAGAATGTAAGCCCATTACATTAGGGGGACTGATAGGTGTGTTAAAGTCAATAGAGTGGAAGTCCCAATAAAGATCAAAGAATTGTTGGAATGGGAAGGTGTTAGAATATGTGAATTAGAAAGACAGAGCAGATGTTCAGAGAGTACAATGCTTCAAGTCAAGATAGTGGAAGTAATATAATTATGGAGATGGAGATTATGAGATCCAGGTTGTTAAGATCATGAGAGTTGATGGCTAAGGTGAAGTGAAGGAAAGATTGTTGGAAATGAGAAGCTAAAGTGATGAATGGATTATCTTGTTAGATGTTGAAGCTGCCAAGAGTGATGACAGGGGCAGGATTAATTTTGGCAAGAAAGGCAGTGAGCTGGGGTGCTAATATTTTCAATATATGTGGAGGCCTAATTGAATACTTATTACACGAGTAAAAGAAGGAGGGATAGTTGATGGTGCTACCTGATAGATGTGGCTCAAAGGAGTCTGTGTGTTTGAAGAAGAAGGGATGAGAAATTATGTGGAAATAACCAAGAGGAGCAAGTTAAATAACACCACATGTCCAGGCCCTAGGGTAGTAGGGAGCCATAGAAAAACATTGTTGTTGGTAGTGAGGTCTGTTGGAGAAGTAGTGCTGTTAGACAATGGCCAGATTCCATCAGAGAGAGAAGGAAAAAGAACCTCTGCCCTTGGAGTAAATGTTGTGATGAAAGGAATTTGGCTCATAACAGCCTCTAAGTTCCAGATGTAAGACTGGAAGGGTTTGAGAGGCAGAGAAGTGGTGGCAGACTGGGTCAGATGAGGAGATTATGAGGCTACAGAGACATAAAAGCCCAAGTAACAATGGAATCCAGAAGTCCTAACCTTCTGGAAGTGGCTGAGGTAAGCAGAAATTTAAAGCATGATTGGATGAGCTGTGGTGGCTTTTTCTATGAAGGTGATTAACAAACTCTGCTTGTAGCCTTTTCTTAGAATTGTTCTTGGTCAAGTTGGACTTAACAGATATATTCAGAACGTTTCACCCTGAAACAGCAGAATATACATTCTCTCCAGTCCACATGGAAGGTTCTCCAGAATCGATCACATACTGGGACACAAATCAGCCCTCAACGAGTACAAAAAGATCGAGATCACACTGTGCATATTTTCAGACAACAGCACTATGAAACTCGAAATCAACAACGAGAAAAGATTTGGAAAGATAACAAATACTTGGAGACTAAAGAACTCCCTACTAAAGAATGAATGGGCTAACCAAGGAGTTAAAGGGGAAATTAAAAAGTGCAGGGAAGCCAAGGAAACTCTGGGACAGAGCAAAGGCAGTCATAAGAGGGAAGTATGTAGCAATCCAGGCCTTCCTAAAGAAGGAAGGAAGGTCTCAGATACACAACCTAACCTTACACCTTGAAGAGCTAGAAAAAGAACAGCAAATAAAACCCCAAACAAGCAGAAGACAGGAAATAATAAAGATCAGAGCAGAAATCAATGCTATCGAAACAAACAAACAACAACAACAAAACCACAATAGAACAGATCAATGAAACCAGAAGCTGGTTCTTTGAAAGAATTAACAAAATTGATAAAGCACTAGCCAGTTTGATCAAAAAGAAAAAGGAAAGGACCCACATACATAAAATCAAGAATGAAAGAGGAGAGATCACAACCAACACAGCAGAAACAAAAACAATAATAAGAGAAGAGTATGAGCAATTATACACCAATAAAATGGGCAATCTGGGAGAAATGGACAAATTCCTAGAAATATATAGACTACCAAAACTGAAACAGGAAGAAATAGAAAATTTGAACAGACCCATAACCAGTAGAGAAATTGAATTAATAATTAAAAAACTCCCCCAAAACAAGAGTCCAGGGCCAGATGGCTTTCCAGGGGAATTCTACCAAACATTTAAGGAAGAATTAACACCTATCCTCTTGAAGCTGTTCCAAAAAATGGAAATGGAAGGAAAACTTGCAAACTCTTTCTATGAAGCCAGCATTACCTTGGTTCTAAAACCAGACCAAGACCCCACTGAAAAAGAGAACTATAGACCAATTTCCCTGATGATTATGGATACAAAAATCCTCAACAAGATATTAGCCAACCGGATCCAACAATACATTAAAAAAATTATTCACCATGACCAAGTGGGATTTATACCTGGGATGCAGGGGCTGGTTCAATATCCGCAGAACAATCAATGTGATTCATCACATCAATAAAAGAAAGGACAAGAACCACATGATCCTCTCAAGAGATGTAGAGAAAGCATTTGACAAAATACAGCATCCTTTCTTGATAAAATCCCTCAAGGAAGTAGGGGTACAAGGAGCATACCTCAAGATCATAAAAACCATATATGAATGACCCAACGTTAAAATCATCCTCAATGGGGAAAAACTGAGAGCTTTCCCCCCTAAGGTCAGGAACAAGACAGGGATGTCCACTCTCGCCACTGTTATTCAACATAGTATTGGAAGTCTTAACCTCAGTAATCAGACAACACAAAGAAATAAAAGGTATCCAAATTGGCCAAGAGGAGGTCAAACTTTCACTCTTCGCAGATGACATGATACTGTATATGGAAAACTCAAAAGATTCCACCAAAAAACTTCTAGAACTGATTCATGAATTCAGCAGTAGCAGGATATAAAGTCAATGCACAGAAATTGGCTGCATTCTTATACACCAATAATGAAGCAACAGAAAGAGAAATCAAGGAATTGATCCCATTTACAATTGCACCAAAAGCCATAAAATGCCTAAGAATAAATCTAACCAAAGAAGTGAAAAATCTATACACTGAAAACTATAGAAAGCTTATGAAAGAAACTGAAGAAGACACACACACACAAAAATGGAAAAAGATTCCATACTCCTGGATAGGAAGAACAAATATTGTTAAAATGTCGATACTACCCAAAGCAATCTACATATTCAATGCAATCCCTATCAAAAACCACCAGCATTCTTCACAGAACTAGAAAAAACAATCCTACAACTTGTATGGAACCAGAAAAGACCCTAAATAGCCAAAGCAATCTTGAAAAAGAAAACCAAAGCAGGAGGCATCACAATCCAGGACTTCAAGTTGTATTGCAAAGCCGTAATCATCAAGACTGTATGGTACTGGCACAAGAACAGACACTCAGATCAATGGAACAGAATAGAGAACCCAGAAATGGACCCACAAACATATGGCCAACTAATCTTTGACAAAGCAGGAAACAATATCCAATGGAATAAAGACAGTCTCTTCAGCAAGTGGTGCCGGGAAAACTGCACAGCAACATGTAGAAAAATGAACCCGGACCACTTTCTTACACCATAGACAAAAATAAACTCAAAATGGATGAAAGACCTCAATGTAAGACAGGAAGCCATCAAAATCCACGAGGAGAAAGCAGGCAAGAACCTATTTGACCTCGGCCGCAGCAACTTCTTACCAACATGTTTCCGGAGGCAAGGGAAACAAAAGCAAAAATCAACCATTGGGACCTCATCAAAATAAAAAGCTTCTGCACAGCTAAAGAAACAATCAGCAAAACTAAAAGGCAACCAACAGAATGGGAGAAGATATTTGCAACCGACATATCAGATAAAGGATTAGGATCCAAAATCTATAAAGAACTTGTCAAACTCAACACCCAAAAAACAAATAATCCAGTGAAGAAATGGGCAAAAGACATGAATAGACACTTCTCCAAAGAAGACATCCAGATGGCTAACAGACACATAACTCATCATTACATTAACAACACATTATGCTTCACATAACTCATCATCAGGCAAATACAAATCAAAACCACAATCAGATGCCACCTCACACCTGTCAGAATGGCTAACATTAACAACTCAGTCAACAACAGATGTTGGAGAGGATGCGGAGAAAGAGGATCCCTTTTGCACTGTTGGTGGCAATGCAAGCTGGTGCAGCCACTCTGGAAAATAGTATGGAGGTTCCTCAAAAAAGTAAAAATAGAACTATCCTCCAACCCCGCAATTGCACTGCTAGGCATTTACCCAAGGGATACAGGTGTGCTGTTTCGAAGGGGCACATTCACCCCAATGTTTATAGCAGCACTACCGACAATAGCCAAAGTATGGAAAGAGCCCCAATATCCATTGATGGATGAATGGATAAAGAAGATGTGACATATCTATATCCATACATATAGATATAGATATATATATGCATAATGGAATATTACTCGGCAAGCAAAAAGAATGAAATCTTGCCATTTGCAACTATGTGGATGGAACTAGAGGGTATTTTGCTAAGAAAATTAGTCAGTCAGAGAAAGACAAATATCATATGACTTCACTCATACGAGGACTTTAAGAGACAAAACAGATGAACATAAGGGAAGGGAAGCAAAAATAATATAAAAACAGGGAGGGGGGACAAACCATAAGAGACTCTGAAATATAGAGAACAAACAGAGGGTTCCTGGAGGGGTTGTAGGGGTGGGGTGGGAAGGGGGAGGGGCTAAATGGATCAGGGGCACTAAGGAATCTATTCCTGAAATTAGTGTTGCACTATTTGCTAACTAACTTGGATGTTAATTAAAGAAACAAATTAAATAGAAATTAGAAAAAAAAGTTCTTGGTCAGTTTGTAGGAGGTGGATGGTGATATGTTTGCAGGAGAGGCCATCTTACTAGGAGCACGTGGAGCTTCATGGGCCTCCCTGAGTCCTGCTTAGAGTGGTGCAAGGGGTTACAGACGACACTCTAGAGGAATGGATGATGCCACAGCCCAAATGACAGGACATCCATCCACTTTTGGAGATGTCCAGAACACTCTGGAAGTCCTGCTGAAATTCTAGCTTGCTGAGTACTAACTCCCTGCCCTGTTGATAGATCAAAATACCACCTATCCTCAGGGCTCAAAATAGCAGAGTCCATAAAATCTTGCTTCACCCCTGCTCACTGCTTGATAAGGAAAGAAAAACTGAGTCAAAGCTCAATATTTTATATACAACTCCTTCTTTTCCCTCTTAATTAGTTTCCTTTTAAATTAATTTTGGGATGCCTAGGTGGTTCAGTCAGTTGATCGTCCAACTCGGGTCATGATCCCAGGGTCATGGGATCGAGCCCCACGTCGGGCTCCGTGCGGAGCACGTAGTCTGCTTGAGATTCTTCCTGTCTCCCTCTTCCCCTCCCCTCCGCTTGCACACATGCTCTCGGAGAAAGAAATTAAAAATAAACAAAAATAAATGAGTTTCAAAAGCTAAAGTCATTTTCCTACAAGTCTTCAATTATGATGAAGCACAGTGAGTGGAGTCAATGTTTGAATGGCTTCTGGAGGCCAGGCTGCGCTTTTTCACCTGTGGTTGAAAAGGCTGGTGGAAGGGCCTTGGGGATCTGAGCACAGGAGTGGAAATCATGAGGCAGCCATCCTCACTGTCTCTGAAGTGTCCCGTAGGCCTGGCATGGCACTCGATCTTCCTCTGCATGTTTCCTAGTTTATAATCTCTCTGGAGTGCCTCGCGGAATAAATAATTAATGGTTGCAAAGCATGAAACCTAAAGTGCTATGGAAACAGAAAAGCAACAATAAAGGGACTCTCCTTGTTGGTTGCTCAACTCCAGCACTGGGCAGAGCAGTTCTTGAAACATGACCCCACGCAGGCTCCAACCTGGGCAGGCTGGAAGTGAGCTAAACTACCCCATTGCCTAGCATTAGGCTGGACCCTTCACCTAACTCCCTGACACCCACCCAGCCTCCCTTCCCTTTCCCCATCCAGCCAAGAGAAAAATAGCTCTGATTCAGTGGGATCATGTTGATGTGGTTTAATTTCATGCACTTCATTCTTTCATGTATCCATTTGACATTTATCGTACACCTGCTCTGTCTGGGCTGTATACTTACCTAAGCTGGTTACAAAGGTGGAGGGGTCCCAGTCTGAGGCTAAGCTGAATGATTGGCCTTGCGCCCACATATCCGAGCACCTGGGAGAACGAGTGGGGCAGGAGACATTGCCAAAAAAAGCCCAAGAAACCTTGGAAGTGGAGGAAGACCAGGAGAAGGACAAGCCTGACCTAGAAACAAAGGTTTTGACCTCTGTCTCCAGCTCAGACTTTGTTGCATCTGGTCTAGATTTTAGTAATATCGTACATCCAGTATGATACGTTTCAGTAATATGTGTGTTCAGTAACATGATCTCTCTGTTCTGTAATGTGGATTTCTGGTTTTCAGTAATATCTGAAAGATCATTCTTTGTAAAATATCATGGCCTGGGCAGCACAACTTTTTATGACATCCCCAACATACCTGATACCTGGAGCGCATTACTTCTTTGGTCTCCCTAGTTCAAAAAAATATTTTCTGTAATAATGAACGCGTTATTTTCTTGATTTGTTCTTTTTGTTTGAAAAGCAATTGAGAAAGAAACATCACCTTAGTGCTAATATTAAAATTCGACAAATTATTTAATGTACGAACTAAAATTTGTACCCACGAGGCAAAGCTTGCTATTTGCACTATATTTCCTTGCTTTTAGGTACCAGACACAAAAAAATCTAAGTGATCAGATAGAATGACAGAGTTGAAGCAGCTCAAATTCTATCTCTGCATCTTTCCAAGCACGATGTGGTCATTAATTTGAACCTACTGGTTAAATGCAGACATATTTAGTATTTAGGAAATCGCAGACACAAACCACACCCAACGTGAACTGGACCGATTTCAAAGGATTCTCAGCTCTTCAAATGAAATTGTACGGTTGAGTGTGTTTTTTGGAGGGCGATTTTACAGCTGGGAGTTCTCTGAATTAACTTTCATGTAGAGTACTATGTTTATTAAAATATAAGTAACAACACTTGCTAATTTTTAAGCCTATGTGATTATCGCTCTTGTGGCCGAATCTCGATTTAGGCTCCGGTCATGATCTCATGGTTGTGAGACTGAGCCCTGCCTCAGGGTTTGTGCTGATAGTATGGAGCCTGCTTGGGACTCTCTCTCCCTCTCTGTCTCTCACCCCCTCTCTCTCTTTCTCTCGCTTTTTTTCTCTCTCTAAAAATAAATAAATAATCTTAAAAAAAAAAAAAACTGCCAGGGCACAGTGATAATAAAGTACAGATCGACCTTTTAGATAGCTTTATTTTTAATTCTCCACAGGCAATTCATCCCCGTACTGCCTTTACCTAAGGTGAACCACTGCCATTTCCTACCATTCCTGCCCCACTACTATTCTGGAATATTTTAGGACATGGCAAAATGCAGACAGAGGGAGGAAGATTCCTGTTTTTGTTCACAGGCAACTCCTTAGATGCTGCTTAGATGATTCCAGCAGGTGCCTGACAGGTGGTGACTGTGGTGGACAGAGGAGATGGTACCCAGAGGGAGGGCCGGGTTGTCCACAGACATTAGTAGGGCCATGGTGCTTGCCAGAAAGAGTGACATTGGTAGTGATTCACAGAGGTGCTTTGCATGCACCAGAGGGAGTGGTTTGCAGAGGTAAGAGTCTATGTCAGCAGATTAGGGCAAGAGTCAGCACTCATAGATACACCCGCGGGTGGGTAAGAGAGAAAGATGATATGTGCCCTCAACGACCACACAGTCTCGTCTCGTAGGTCAAAAATCTAGTTCTAGTCGCACCCTATCTAGTATGATAGCATACATCATAATACAGAATAATATAGTTTTCTTTAATACGGTGTATAATCTGATAAGCTAGACAAATGAGTATGGTATGTTTGCGAAAGTTTCCCGGGAGAAAGAAAGAAACAAACATCTGAACTGATTGTTGAAGTAGGAGGAGGGGTTATTGACCTCTAAGACTAAATTTGTCCTGTCAGGACTTCAGATGTGACTCTTGGGCAGGTAAGATATTTGGGAGTGGGAGTGCTCCCAAGGGTCTCCTTAAATTGAGCAGCCTCGCGACGCTCAAGATTTGTTGAACATTCACAAACGTGCCAAGTACAATACTCACCGAGTTCTACTCATTACCTGGTTGTACCCTCAATGCAGCCCCAAGGTGTGGGTGCTGTTACCATTCCCATTCTACCAAGGGGGGTGACTGAGGCTTTTGACAGCCAAGTAACTTGCCAAAGGTCATAAACCAAGTTACAGAGATAGGATTTGAATGCAACCAGTCTGACCTCAGAGTCTAGGATTGAATTTTTCTTTTTTTTTTCTTTATTTTTAATTTTTGTTTGTTTGTTTATTACTTTTGAGAGAGAGAGAGAGAGAGAGAGGAGGGTAGGGGCAGAGAGAGGAAGACACAGAATCCCAAGCAGGCTGCAGGCTCTGAGCTGTCAGCGCAGAGCCCGGCACGGGGCTCGAACTCACAAACTGCAAGATCACGAGCTGAGCTAAAGTCGGACGCTTAACCGACTGAGCCACCCTGGCGCCCTAGGATTTAATTTCTCAGTTGCCCCCTGAAAATACATACAACGAGGCATTTGGACACCATTCACTCGAAGCCCACCGTCTCCCCTCCCCTAAGCTGCATGTAAGACTGGCATTTGCTCTGTGGTGGTGACTCCTGCGGACATTCAGCTGAGCTGCGGTCGGCAAAGACGAGGGTGATCGTCGGCGAGCACCCCTCTGGGTAAGACTCAGGCTCTGTGTGTGAATTCCATCTCTGCCGCTTCTTGATGGTACGATCTTGGCTAAGTCGTTTGTCCTTTCCGAGCCCAGCTTTCTCCTCCATAACATGGGACGGTTAAGACCTAGGTCTCAGAATTGTTCGGAAGAAGTCAGCACGTAGGTGAAACAGCAGGTGAAACATAGTAGGCATTTCACCTGCTAGCCTGATACGTGTCAACTGAGTTAAGGAAGCAGGGCACCCCACAACTTGTTGCCGAAGAAAACTTGGCATCGGATTTTCTTCTTCTACAGTGGCCTATTTTGAATCCTAAGTAAAAGACCCCAGGATCACTATTCATTTTAAACAACAAACACCTGTCATTGCCCAAATTAGAAACACTTGCAGAATCGTGCTGCAAAATATTTATAAATTCATAAGTGTGTTTTCATTGGTGCTAAGTAAAATGAATTCAGCTGTAGTTTTTCACTTTCAGGGAAAGATGTCTCCATTCTTTTCTCCCTAATTGTAACTGCTGAATATTGGATTTGTGAAAGCAAATGTACAGGATTTGTGATAAAGGGAAGTTTGGGGGTGAGAAGGCAAGGCAGGTCGAGGTGTGGGGGAGAGAGGGCTTAATGTTAGGCTTTTCACATTTCAGGTGAAACTGAGACAAAGACAATGTATCTTTATTTTCCGTTGGGACTCCTACCCGCAGTGGGACACTCACTGTCTACTTTGTGAGGTGTGTTTTCCTTTTAATTTGATCATATAAGTCTGAAGGTATTCCACGCATTTACTCATCATGCTTTTTTTTTTTTTCTTCTAGAGTCTGAGGGAAAATCACGGCATACGGCAGTTTTATCCAAAAAAATAAATAATACAGTTCTACTTCCACTAGTTCTGGCTTTTTAAAAATTGTATCCCTGACCCAATTTCCTACCAGACTTTTTATTTTTTTATGCTTATTTATTTATTTAAAAAAAATTTTTTTTTAATGTTTATTTATTTTTGAGACAGAGACAGAGCATGAACAGGGGAGGGTCAGAGAGAGAGGGAGACACAGAATCGGAAGCAGGCTCCAGGCTCTGAGCTGTCAGCACAGAGCCCGACACGGGGCTCGAACTCACAGACCGTGAGATCATGACCTGAGCCCACATCAGACGCTAAACCGACTGAGCCACCCAGGAGCCCCAGTTTCCTACCAGACTTTTAAACATTACGGCTTTGAGTGCTATTTCCATCTAATCTAGCAAAATTTCTTAGTGGGAGAGTTGTAAACCAACAACAGTCAGGCCGACTTCAATCTGTAAACGTTTTGCTCAGTGTTTAAAAACTTTCAAGAAAATATATATATATTTTTAAACTGGAATATTTCACATAACATCTGGATTTTTGTGTTTTCCTGACAAAAACGGAACACCAGGCCAACTGGTCTTGCTGTACCCGGGGCAGGGTTCTCAGTTCCAGCTTGCCACCCACCCCGTGGTGGAAATAATGTGTGGACACATACTCACTTGCCCCCGACCTCCTAGGGGACAATCTCCTAGCCAGTTCCTAGGGCCAGCCACCTTCACGAGTGGGTGACCTGTGCAGTCACATGGTCCGACTCTCAGGACAGGCTTGAGTTGGGATGAATGCTTTGCTATTCTGTCTTGAAATCGGTCATAATTTGGGGCGCCTGGGTGGCTCAGTCGGTTAAGCGTCCGACTTTGGCTCAGGTCATGATCTCGCAGTTCGTGAAGTTCGAGCCCCGCGTCGGGCTCTGTGCTGACAGCTCAGAGCCTGGAGCCTGCTTCACATTCTGTGTCTCCCTCTCTCTCTGCCCCTTCCCTGCTCATGCTGTGTCTCTCTCTGTCTCAAAAATGAATAAACATTAAAAAAAAAAAGAAATTGGTCATAATTTTACCTTTGAATTTGTGCTTTGTAAGTGAATGCAATTGGGCGTGTGGGTGAGCAGAGAGAGAAGGGCCATGTGACCTCACAGGTCACACACCCATGTGTGTGAGCAGAGGAAATACACCAGTTGGGGGCATGTATGGGCTCAGGTGGATGGGCGGGGAAGGGTAGCAGGTGACACGCACACTGAGCAGTTGGCTCGGCCACCCGGTGCACACGTGCATGCCCGGGGCAGTCCAGGGCACCATGGGTCCCCAAGGAGGCAACAGAATGCGTCAACAGCCAACTTGATTATATATAACCAGCACAGGACTACTGGAATGCATTCAGCCAACTTCGTCAGTAAATTAAGACAAGATAGAGGCACATGCGTGGACATTGCAATAAAGGATATCAAGGAGTTATTCTTAAAAGAGTTTAGAACCTGCGGGTTTGAAAAACCGCTGTGCCATTGCAAAGCAAATAGCCACAGGCTTAGAAACCGAAATTAAACTTAAAAAGAGCACTCTTTTCATATGAAGCTTTGGATTAACCAAAGAAAACAATTTCAAGATGAGTATTTCCTTGTAATTGAAGATACAGTGATATAATGCATAAATAGGCACTTGAATTACATACAAACCGTGAAGCCGCTTTTGGTTTCTCGTATGACCTTCGCACGTTATGTAAAATGACAGAGGAAACATCAGAATGCCTTTGTATGAATTCACAGCTAAATTTAAACTTACGTAAAACCTATTTGTATGAAGAGTTACATCTTTTTAGAAAAATTGTTTCTCAAGAATCATTAGCTCTAAATGTACAAAAATTTGTATTTCAAAATAACTTATCAAAAATTTCGCCCAATATTGTCACAGTGTATAAAATGATGCCCTTAATAGTTATTGGTAACACATCACCGTAAGATCCTCGTCAGGGTTAAAAATGATCAAAAATCAGTTGCTGTCTTTCATCTGGCAAGACTGATTACTTTCTTTCTTTTTTTTTTTTTTTTAATTTTTTTTTTCAACATTTATTTATTTTTGGGACAGAGAGAGACAGAGCATGAACGGGGGAGGGGCAGAGAGAGAGGGAGACACAGAATCGGAAACAGGCTCCAGGCTCCGAGCCGTCAGCCCAGAGCCCGATGCGGGGCTCGAACTCACGGACCGCGAGATCGTGACCTGGCTGAAGTTGGACGCTTAACTGACTGCGCCACCCAGGCGCCCCAATTACTTTCAATTCTATTGACTGAAAGTGAATTTACTAAAAGTATAAATTTGACTGATCTAATAAAATGAATCAATGGAGACAGCCAGAAACATTTTTAGGATCACTCCAGATATCATGTTAACATTTCATAAAGTTCTGACTTTTTTCGGATTATTATTTATTATATAATATGATACCAATGATTTTGCATTTTGCAAATTGATATTGTTATTCATGTATTAATACTATCACTCGTTATGTTTCATAGGAGTAAACTAATTTTAAAGATAAAAACGTAATTGTTTTCCTCTCTTAAACAGCATTTCCCCTCCTGCTTTACGAACAAGAGCCCCGCGTTTTCATTTTGCACAGGTGCCAGAAATAATGTAGTCGGTCTTGCCCATGACATTTGACGTACCGCCCTCAGGAGTAGAAACAAAACAAGCACAACAACAAGGAAAAACAGTCGGAAGACCCAGTTTCAGAGCCCGGCTCTGGGACATTCTGTAAGACATATTGTTTGTGTTTTTAATATACCGAAGGCAAAAATGGTGGCGAGGCTGTTACAGAATAAAGATGACTAACGCTAACACGACAAACAGAAGTAACACAGAAACACTGATTGAATCTTGGATGGGAAGAAAAGTCTAAGGAAAATTTGGGGAACGAATTTGCATATGGACTTGACAATAGGTGATGTCACTTAATTGACGTGTCATTTATTGCGATAATGGTATTGTGGCCATTCGGGGGATGTCCTGCCATTGGGGAATACATCGATTTTTAGGAGTCAGGTGTTATGACGATTCTCAAATGGTTAAGTGGATCTAGCTAAGCCACGTGCTTGTGTGTTTTGTCTTATTTCATTTTTTTTCTGAAGGTTTGAAGTTTTTCACGTAGAAAAAAAACTGGAGAAAATAAACAAATGACAGAGCACAAAAGAGCTTTCTAGGAAGTCGGGAATGTCATATATTTTGACATGGGGGATTGTTGCAAAGATGTCTTTAATTTCTTTTTTTTTTTTTTTTAATTTTTTTTTCAACGTTTTTATTTATTTTTGGGACAGAGAGAGACAGAGCATGAACGGGGGAGGGGCAGAGAGAGAGGGAGACACAGAATCGGAAACAAGCTCCAGGCTCCGAGCCATCAGCCCAGAGCCTGACGCGGGGCTCGAACTCACGGACCGCGAGATCGTGACCTGGCTGAAGTCGGACGCTTAACCGACTGCGCCACCCAGGCGCCCCAAGATGTCTGTAATTTCTAAGATTCCGCCCAGCTCTTCACTTATAATCTCTGTACCCTTTGGTATGTATGCTGTTTGTCAGTCCAAATGATTTAAAACGCTGCTTTATAATCGAGCAAGAAAACACCCAAATGTGATGCATTGGGTGTGAAACACCCAAATATACTGCTGAGTGAACATATGCCAGTGCTCAGGGTGTTTTGAGGGTGAGGGTTTTGCCAATTAATCAGATGATCAGTTGCCTTTTGTTTGTTTTGCACGTCAGTTTCCAAACTTTGCGTTCACATTTTACATCAAAAGCTCAGTAGGGAAGAGGAGCAGGAATTCTAGGAGGAAAATTAATCAGAGACAACGTCAGCAGGGTGGAGCCGGGTGTCGGGCCGCTTGACGGTGATACAATTCTGAGCGTCTTCCTTGAGGAAAAGAATGCAAAGTTAGGCCTGAAAATAGATGATTGAGGAAGGGTCTAGGAAGCGAGGGCTCAGGAATTGAACTTCTTGGTCTTCATGAGAAATCCGCTTCTGTTTTTTCCCATTATTTTAAGTTGTGACAAAGGAAAGACTCAGCCTTGTTTTGATTATTCCTGTTTCAAGGATTGCTGTATTTCCTATATTTGCGTTGCTTCTCCAGGGCACCTCCAATGACAGGTCTTATTTTTTTCGTGACTCGCGGAGTAAGTTTGCTTGATATTCTAAACAATAGCGGGGCGCCTGGGTGGCTCAGTCGGTTGGGCGACCGACTTGGGCTCAGGTCATGATCTCGCAGTCCAGGAGTTCGAGCCCCGCATCGGGCTCTGTGCTGACAGCTCAGAGCCTGGAGCCTGTTTCGGATTCTGTGTCTCCCTCTCTCCCTGACCCTCCCCTGTTCATGCTCTCTCTGTCTCAAAAATAAATAAACATAAAAAAAAAATTTAAAAAAATAAATAAACAATAGCTAGAACAGAAGCACTAATCTCTAGACTAGTATGGAAAAGAAAGGATTAGTAGAGTCTCTGACATGCTCCTCTCTGAAATGACATAAAACAATACACACTCCATTATCGTTGCCAAATTCAGAGCCTAATACATGTGCCAGATATCCTGGAGTAGCTCACAAGTAACCCAACTGAGCTTTGTTCAGTCTTCCCAATGCCTCCTGAGATGGGAGTTACTACGCCCATTTTGTAGCTAAAAACATGTTCCCTGAGTTCAACCAGACAGAAGCGCCTGAGCCAGAATTTACATTAGGGTTTTGTGGGGTGGCGCCTGGGTGGTTTAGTCATTTAAGCGTCTGACTTTGGCTCAGGTCATGATCTCACGGTGCGTGATTTCGAGCCTGGCGTCGGGCTCTATGCTGACAACTCAGAGTCTGGAGCCTGCTTGGGATTCTGCGTCTCCCTCTCTCTCTGCTCCTCCCCCGCTTGCGCTCTGTCTCTCTCTGTCTCTCAAAAATGAATACACGTTAAAAAAAAAAATCAGGATTTTGTGCTTCTGAAGCCTACGCACTAACCATCATACTGTACTGGCCAACTGGTGTAACTCATTTCACAAGAAGGGACAGACACATGATTGCTGTCTTAAGTTCAGAGGTCTGGTGTCAGGGTCTCATGCCTCTCGTAAGAGACGAAAGACAGAACAGTTGAATTTCAAAGCAGAGAACGTAGAGCAGCGAGGCAAAAAAAATCAGCTCAACCCAGCTACAGGACTGAGGTTCCTATGGGACTGAGGCTCCCACTCCTACCAAGGTCAGTCCTTCCCACTCAGCTCCTGTAACTCTCTAAAAAGCCCAAACAAGAAAATGGTATATTTCATGAATAGGAAAAATGCGTCTGGCTGATGCACGTTTGGGTTTGTTTTTTTTCTTACCTTCATTTTCATACTTGAGTCATGAAATTCATGCCATTTCTTAGTTCCTTTTCCTAATTAAATTATTTTTCTCTTACTCCAGCCAACCGGGACAGTTTAGCGACAGAAACATTTTGGCTTTTGGAAACAGCACGTTTCGCTCCGTTTTAGAGAGTCTCTGCGAAATTCATGTTGCGAAGGCAATCAGCTTCTCTCCCTTTCTTTTCAAAGAACTGACAAACATGCATAAATAAATAAAAAAAAATCTCAAGACGTCGCTTATAAATTAACATATCCAGGGTCAGATGTTTTTCTGTAAAAAAAAAAAAAAAAAATCATATGGAAAGCGTATGCACTCTTCCTGCTTTGTATAAACTCCAAATCAGCGTCAATCAGCCTGTCTTGATTTGGTATCAGTCCCCAGGATTGTGGCTGGCAAAGCTGAGACAAGTTTCAAGACCAGTTAAAAAGGGAAAATCACTGGTATATTTAAAAAAAAAAAAAAAAGTTCCTCTTTTGAAGGCAACAGCTGAGAGCATTTGGTACAATCAGGCAACCCTCCCATGGCCAAGGGCCTTGATATTCATTAGGCCTCTCTTTGTGGCATGAAAACCTTCTGCCTTCATTTAGCGACACTGTCCATGGACCGGTTTTCTGCGGTACACAAAACAGATATGTTTTTCTTACAGGTCTGGGAAAACAAGTCTTGTCTTTCATTATAAAGACAAGTTTATTGGGGGCGCCTGGGTGGCGCAGTCGGTTAAGCGTCCGACTTCAGCCAGGTCACGATCTCGCGGTCCGTGAGATCGAGCCCCGCGTCAGGCTCTGGGCTGATGGCTCAGAGCCTGGAGCCTGTTTCCGATTCTGTGTCTCCCTCTCTCTCTGCCCCTCCCCCGTTCATGCTCTGTCTCTCTCTGTCCCAAAAATAAATAAACATTGAAAAAAAAAATATAAAGACAAGTTTATTGATGTTGAGACAAATGGAGTCCACTTCCACTTGTGTTTGAATTCCGAGCTCGGGGCTGAGGCTATCTGGGCAGAAGTGTGGGTTCACTATTGGCTGCTAGTTCAGACCTGATTCTTTGGAGTTGAGACTTCTAATAACTCAAAGCATAGAGCAAATAAGAAGTCCTTCCATTTTTGGTAAACGGTTTTAAAATTCCGAGAGGAGTGGGTGGAGGGCAGCTATTCAGTCACCAACTGAAAAAAAAAATGTAGTGTTGGAAATACACGTAGTATTTATTCTCTCTCCCACTCTCTCCTTTTGGGAGGATTCCGGCTCCGTGTTTGGTGAGAGTAGAGAACAAAATCCTTTTGGATTACCACTTTGAGCCACATTATGACGGGCAGAAATGAAGTTTCTTAAGAATCATCCTTCCGTGTGCCTCTCGGAGGATACCTTAACCAACCTATTCTTGGGAACCTGGACAAGGCACTCCCCCATCCAGGATGCAGCCAAGATGCCTCATAGGCCAGGCAAGAGTTCTTCGGAGGGGGATGGGATGTGTGTCTTGTCCCAGGATAGAAATCTTTTGAGGGTCAATTTCACAGGTTTCTCTCAGGTTTATGAAGGCCCCTTGCAGATGCCAAGGTAAAAGGGCCCGGCGATTCAGTAGTCACTCGCTGCAGCTGACAGAAAAAGAACTCTGTAATACTGTGTTATCTTTCTTTACAACTATTATGCCAATGCAACGGTAGTGACTAACATAAACACAGAAAATTTACACTCCATTTGGTAGAAACCACGGCCTCAACATGAGCCTATGGTTTCTCCCTAACCAAATCCAGTCATTATTCCACAGATATTTGTTCGATGTGCCAACGTGAAGAAAACTGACTTAAAGTTTGGCTTGAAACTTTGCCCCCGTGACCAACCGGCTTCATCAGAGGTAACGATGAGCCGTGATAGATGCTAAACATTGAGTACAAGAAGCAGATGTTGGGAGCAGAGAGGACCGACGCTTACAAATAAACAGTGACTAATTAACCCTCGGTGATTTAGAGTAGGCCACCTGGCTAGTTTCAAGGTTATGAAATGGAGGCAGAGGGGGACGTAAAAGCATGAGTTCAACAACCTGAAAGAGCTAAGCACAGGATTTCATCGGGGGAGCCATCTTACGGTTGACAAACGACGCTTGGAAATGATGCAGAGACACCAGGGGCTGGCGCGTAAGCGTAAAAATGGTGCCATGAAGCTGTGCGTGTCGCTGTCTTGGCTTGTCTGCTGCGCAGGTAAACGATTACAGGTAATTAATTACCAGTCAGTAATTATTACCAATTAAAGGGTAATAATTACCAATCGGTCGACCACAGAAAGAGACCTGTCTTTGGAGTTTCAGAAGACAGCTGGCGGAAGGAGCCTTGAAGACCCCTTCGTAGAACTATCTCCCACCCACCTCCACGTTTATAGATAGAAACTGGGATTCAGGAAGTATTTGCCTAAAGTCACTCAGAATCCTTGTCTGTTTAATTCTTCTTTTAGAATCTGATAATACAGACCTACTACAACTTGGCACGAATGAAAAGGGGAAACGTCTGTGCGCAAAGCCTCCGGCATAAATCCCATAAATATTTGTGGAAGTGTACTTATCCTGGATTTTCCCAGGGTTATATTTGGTAATCTTTTTGATAGATTATATTCAGGTATACAATTATATGACATAAATGGGATAAAGAAACAGGGGAAATGCATGGGGGAGTAGTTCTTTGCAAAGCTTCTAAAATTTCCAACTCAGATTCTGACCATGGAAATGTAAGAGAAACGCTGTGATTTTCCAAAAAAGGAGCCTAAAAAAAAAAAAAAAAAAGAAAAGAAAATTGTAGTCATAACACTGAAAATGATAGAATGGGTCCTGCAGAAGTTTTTAACGATGTGGCCAATTAAAAACGCACTCCCTAGTAAGTAGGAAAACTAGATACCATTTACCAATGTGGGTTGTTCGGGGCAGTATGGTAGCGGGTTAGGTTATCTTGTAGGAATGCCGGCGTATGATATCCGCCCCAGAGAGAGAGATGAACCGCGGATCTAGTTCACTCATCTTACGTAATTTTATTACAAAAATAAAAATAAAGAAGGTATAGAAAAGCAAAGCCTCTTACCTCCAAAGCGAGATTAGGTCTGATTCCACATATTTTCTAAAGACCATGCCAACACCTTTCTTCCCGGATGTTAATACATTGATTTATGTTTTCCGGTTTTCAATCAGTTAGATGGACAGATTCATTCAGAAAAATGTAGAAGGATTAAGTCATGGATTGAAGGAATCGTTGAACGGGTGAAGGTTAGTGCTTGCAGCCAAGTAATACTTACAGAGTAGCATTAACATTAGCTGACTTTCCAGTAGTTTTATTTAATGAACTGTTGACCAAGTGTATGCAATTAAGGATGGTCTAATGAAGATAGGCTGATCCAAGATTTGTTCTTTCTGATGTATTGCCTCTAGCTACTGAGAGGTGGAAAATACGAGTGAATGAATAACTGACAGTGGCAGCCTATCAGAAGACTTTCTAATGGAAAATTTCCCTCTGAACTTTAAATCAAAGTACATTTCATTGCGTATCACCAAACTTCACACCCGGGAATTGTATACACATATCGTGAAGTGCATCATCATCTGGGTCCATGACAGTTGTGTCTCCACAAGCCGAGAGTTTTATAATAATTTTAAATTTGTGCATGTAGTTGGTTAGTATTTTTCTCTTTCAGAAACCTTTCCCTCGAATTACTCTTATCACCAGGAAGAAATAGAGCAAAGCGTTACGTCAAATAAAGTGGTGAGATCCAATTCAATTAAGTACGCATTAAGTAACGACTATGTACAAGGCCCTGGGCCAAATTTCCAAATGTACCAGGAATTTTGAGTCTGGTCGTTTTCGTGGACTTTGTTTGTACAGCTCTTGGGATCCTGATCCTGGGAGTGTCCAAGTCCAGTCCAGCTTTCTCTCTTAAAATTCATCAAGAAAAAAAGTAGCCCTGGGGCGCCTGGGTGGCTCAGTCGGTTGAGCGGCCGACTTCGGCTCAGGTCATGATCTCGCGGTTTGTGGGTTCGAGCCCCGCGTCGGGCTCTGGGCCGACGGCTCGGAGCCTGGAGCCTGCTTCGGATTCTGGGTCTCCCCCTCTCTCTGCCCTTCCACTTGTCATGCTCTGTCTCTGTCTCTCTCTCAAAAATAAATAAACATAAAAAATTTTAAAAAAGAAAGAGAGAGAGGAAAGAAAGAAAGAAAGAAAGAAAGAAAGAAAGAAAGAAAGAACACACTGAGAAAAGTGTGTAGTGTATTCCAAGGATTCTGGGGGACCTGCAGGGAATCAAGGCAGCATCAGCAACCTGCTGCCCCAGTAGACAGGAGTGGTTGAAGGGCTTGGCAGACACACGTCACACTGAACTTGAATCTCTCTTTTACTGGGAAACAACAAAGTATAAAACAAAAAGTTTACACTCAAGATCCTGAGAAAACTTTTTAAGCCACTGCCCCTTCACCATCTAAATGTAATCCATATGTATGCTGTCTACGTGAGATAATTGTTCCAAACATTCTCCAGGAGACAATAACAGACGAAATATGGAACCATTAGTAACCCAAGATTGAAGCATCATGGTGCTAGGTGAGGTGGGATTGACGTGAATATAAAAGAAGAGAATAGAGAGGAATTTGACACTGACGGGAGAGCAGAGAAAAAGCAGAGTCTCTATTAAGAGTTTGGGACCAAGGTTATTTTAAGAGTCTCCCAGCTAGTTTCCTTTCTTTCTGTTTTACGCTCTCCAAGCCATCCTAGCTGTCGAGTTGTCCCTCTCTGAAACTATTTTTTAATTGTGTGTTATTTGCAGGCTTGACAACCTCCAACGGGTGCAGTGAACACACTTTCTCTACAACACCCCACGTGTGTCCTCATCACCAAACTTCTGCAAAGCTCACCTCTTCCCCAGGGCTCTTGGTCCATTTCTAGGCTACCCCAAGCCCACTTTAAAAGACTGCATAACCAAGGAACTGGATCCAGAACCAGGTTTAGTTACTCCCTGGCTTGTCCCTCAGCCCCACCCTTCTCATAACTCTAGTCCCCTCCCCCCTCTCTACCTTGGCAGTTTTCACAACGAATCCTTGCACTGAAATCCCCAATGATACCCTCTTGCCATTTCCATTGATTATTAGCCTACAAGGGTTCAGTCCCAAAATCAGATGTTGCAAAGGCAAGTTTGACCTTCTAGTGCTTAGCTATTTTTTGTAACCCTGTCATAGGGTACATTGTCAACAAGTATGGAGATGTATTTGTTAGGAATCTCCTTCGGATGGCAAGCCCGGGTATATATGATAATTCGTAGGTGAATTACCTTACTGGGACAATCCAGTTCTGCTTCTTAAAAAAATACTATACACACACCTGAATCAACATGGCCAATCCCTGGCCAATAGGGTGTTGCTCCAAAGTAGGTGATTCATTGTCTATTAACCACTTACTTACTACTCCTTTGGAAATAGGAATTGCATCTACACTCAGCTTGGAACCACCAAGAATGGGGAAAAGGAAAGACAGATGCCGAAGGAACGGGTGTAATGTTCCTTAAGGCATAGACTCTTTAGCACTAGAACAAAACAGAGAGTCAGAAGACATAGTTTGTAGTAAGAGTAGAAAATAGAAACCCAAAAAGAGAAAACAATTTTTGTTAAAGGAGGATGACGAGACACTGTTACACACCAATTAGAATGACTAAGCACAAACAAACAAAAATACTAAAAAGAACAGATGCTGGTGAGGTTGAGGAACAACAGGAACTCTCCTATTGTGAGAAAATGCAAAATGGTACAGCCACCTTGGAAAGCGGCTTTTTAAAAAAAAAGCCACTTAAAAAAAAAAAAGTGGTAAGAAGATGGGCGGAAAGGCATATCTAACACAAACTACTCTTTGTTTAGAGCTCAAGTATAATTTTTATGAATAAAGATAACTTTATTTATCTGTGATAAAGTTAAAGATACACTTACAGTATCCATTGGCATCCCATTCTTAGGTATTTACCTAAGGGAAGTTAAAACTTAGGTTCACACAAGAACCTGCACGTGAGCAGAGCTATAGAGCTATAGAGCTCTATTCATCATCATCAAAACCTGGGAAAAACCCAAACGTCTTTCAGTGGGTGAATAAATGATCCACGGTGCATCAAAATAATGGAAAACTAGTTGGCAATAAAACAGAACGACCTACTGCTTCATGAGGCTGGATCTCGATAGCATTATGCTACGTTAAAGGAGGCGATTTCAAAAGATTACGTGAGGGGCGCCTGGGTGGCGCAGTCGGTTAAGCGTCCGACTTCAGCCAGGTCACGATCTCGCGGTCCGTGAGTTCGAGCCCCGCGTCGGGCTCTGGGCTGATGGCTCAGAGCCTGGAGCCTGTTTCCGATTCTGTGTCTCCCTCTCTCTCTGCCCCTCCCCCCCCGTTCATGCTCTGTCTCTCTCTGTCCCAAAAAATAAATAAATGTTGAAAAAAAAATTAAAAAAAAAAAAAAAAGATTACGTGATTTGGATTACGGGAAAAGTCAAAAAAACAAAACTGTCATGGCAGAAGACAGATCAGAGGTTGCCAGGGAACAGAGATGGAGAAAGAAGTGATCAGTCAGGGACAGTAGGAGGGGATTTGGGGCTTGCTGGAACTGTCCGGTGTTTACATAAATCTATAGAGGTGTTAAAATTCATAGAATTCTACATCCAAGTCAACTTTACTGTATGTTGATTAAAAATTATTTATTTTATTTTATTATTTTTTTTTAAGCTTACTTATTTTGAGAGAGAGAGAGCACAAGCTGAGGAGGGGCAGAGAGAAAGAGAGACGGAATCCCAAGCGAGCTCTGTGCGCATCAGCACAAAGCCCGATGTGGGGCTTGAACTCACAGACCATGAGATCACGACCTGAGCTGAGATCAAGAGTCAGATGCTTAACTGAGTCACCCAGGCGCCTCTAAAAATTAAAGCTTTAAAAAAGTGGTAAGAAGATGCACAGAAAAGAGTATCTAACACAATCCACTCTTTGTTTAAAACTCAAGTGTAATTTTTACAAAAGAAACCAGCGCAAAAGGGTTTTTTCGTAGCTGCACAAAGAAGCCACAGAAACTACTGAATGCCTACCAGATGAGCTAGCAGGAATTTACTGTTTTATTTGTCAAGTTTGAATAAAACCGGTTTTCTGATCTGCAGAACAGAGAATTACATGAGGAATTTATGTTTATATTATGATAGAAACCACAGAGAAGCCACATTTCCCCCCTTGCATATTTATTGCTTGAAAAAGAGGTTTTACGAAAATGTGGGCCTATAAAAAATATTTTCTGAGGAAAGTTGAAAGTTTAAATCGGCATATTATCTTTAGAAATGACATTTGCTGATGAAGAACCATTGGCTTCCTTTAATAGGTGTCTCTCCCTACCTTTTATGACATTGAGCATGGTTGTCATGGACAGACACCAGAGCAAAGTGAGGCAAATTCTTTTTATTTTGCTTCTCTCTTTGGCTTTAGCCGTTCATGCCTATCGTTCCCGAGAATTCATGGGCTTAATAAGCAATTAGGGGACAGTTTTGTTGCTTATATGATGAGATGGGATTTTCTGAACTAGGCATTTCAAATATTCATCAGTCTACATAATAAGGTAATTCCTTGATCATTTTTGTATGGCATCACCTTTTTTCTCTGTGTGTATGGATGTGCTTTTATAATTAGGCCACAGAGGTGCCTGGGTGGACTCAGTTGGAGAAACATCTGACTCTTGATTTCCGCTCTGGTCGTGATCTCACGGGATGAGATTGAGCCCCGCATTGGGCTTTGTGTTGACAGAGTGTTAAAAAGCTTGTGTCTCAAAAATAAATAAAAATAAACTTAAAAAATCATAATTAGGCTACAAATGTACCAGATCTTTATTTTAACTTAATACCAAGAGTCTGCGCTTTGTGATTTCTTTTTTTCTTAACACGGAGGAGTAATTTATTTACTAAAATAGCTTCATTTGTTGTTTATTTAGCAATCTAATGCTCTCGTACAGAGCTGGCATTTCGGTTCTAAGGCTGTGCTCTCATTTTCTGAAATCTGTTGTTGCTTCTGTATTCATGCGTCACTTCTAAAAACAGGTACCATTGTTATGAACACGATGGATGTTAACAAAACAAAGATATCTGTGGAAGCATGTAAAGACCTAGAATGGGAGGCAACCAACTAGGGCCCGTGGGCTGGCTGCCTGTTTGTGTCAATAAAGTTTTATTGGAACAGAGCCACACCTATTTGTTTATATATTATCATTGTATAATTCATGGTACAATGGCAGAGTTGAGTGGAGACCATATGGCACACAAAGCCAAAAATATTTACCAATCTGTTTTTTTGTTGTTTTTTTTTTTTTACAGAAAAATGTGTGTGGTGCCCCAGACAGAACATTTATCTCAGCCAGTGCTTCATTGATGTTATGACAAATTTGATCTAAAACACTGAACAATCTCAAGTTATATTTAAATGAAACCCCGGCTTATCGTTTTTGAAAACACCTTGGGAGGGCATTAAATGGAATTTGAAATGAAGCGATGGACAAATCCACTGAGATAGTGCTTATCAACGCCCGAATGTGGAAAAGGCAGGGCTGAGTCCCCACGATGAAATCCACAGGTAGTACTCACAAAACTGTTAAACATCGACGCTCCCTGCTATGCCCAGCCTTGCTGAAGTGATGGGAAAAGCATAACTAGAAGAATGAGCATTGAGTACTGAGGGTCCTAGGTACCACCTAATCCGGAAGATACATAGATTTTTTAAATCTTAAATCCTAGTTTATCTTTAAAAGCAAAACACAACCTTCTATCTCGGAGGCGTGAATTGGAGACTATTAACGAAAGGGATTTCGGGCCTTTAAAATAGCCACTCAGAGTTAAGTCTTCAGGATTTCCTTTGTTGAGTGGATTTGTCTAATAGGCAACAGGAAAAAAAAAAAACAACAAAAAAACAAACAAAAACAAAAACAAAACAATACAAATGGAACCAGTTTACTCACCCTTCTCTATCTGGGATTATGAATGCCTTACATTGACTTTAATATCCAGTTTTCATTGGTTATAAAACCTCACCTGATTGATGTTGAGAGATATAGCATATTTAAGCGTCTCGTTCCCTTAACATTTCTGAGGTTTCCTAAGTTTGCCCGTAAAGTCTGTACATCAACCCTGGGCATTGTTGCCCCAGCAAGCTGCAATATTCAGCCCCAGTTCCCTGCACCCCAACATGGACGATGCTATGAATTTGTCTCACTGAGGCAAGACTTACCTCTCTCTCATCCCATTGTTCTATGGGACGTTTGGGAGACCCATCTCTGCTATTTGTGGGTGGGTACCAGCCAGAGAATCTTCCTCCAGCCCCCATCCCGGGTAGCTGCCTGGGTGACTGAGCCAGGCCGGGCTCTCAGACCACCTGCACACTGTATCGAGAACATTTCTTTGTTTTCTTCCCATGATCCTCAGGCCTTCGTGTTGTATCCGGCAGATGTATCCCCTCCTGCCCTTGCATTGAGGTTACTCCTGGGGCCTCTCTTTTCTTTCCTATAATCTGGTCCCGGTCAGGGTTATTCTATGAACTCAGAGATGCCTGTTTGAATCTGTCATGAGAACAGATGTAGCCTTACAGAACACAGACATAGGAAAAAACTTCCGATATTTGGAGTGCTTGGTGTTCACCATCTGAGATGTTGGAAAAATTAATGTAAAATTTTCTTCCCCTTCCCTCAGTTTTCACTGGGCTATTGTCCCGATAGAGCACTGGTCACTCGTGTATTGAAAAATGTAAATTTATATTCATAAATATATATCAGAAATCTTTAAATGTATAAGACTTATCCCATGAATCAATTGCCTGTCAAAGGACAACTATAAGGTTGATTGTCTATCTGCTATATTCTGTTATACTATTTCATCCTTAATTGGTTTTTTTCTCATTCTTAATTGTTTTTTGATGGCTTTTCTTCCCATCACTGACACACATCGCCCTCTTTCTCTTTTTCTTCCTTTTCTCTGGCTCTTTCCATCTGCCTCTCCTTCCTTTTCCTCACTTGTCTCTCCTGCATAGCTTTGTGCCTGAAACTAGGTCATGCGACTGTCAAGATGTCAGCTGCAAATTTAGTTCTCAATTCCCTGTCTTTAAACCGCTTTATACTTTGGGGATGATTTGCTCTTCTTTGTGGTGAGATGGAACAATTTGAATACCCTTTGCACATGAGTCTTTCTTTGTCTCTACCTGCTTACATGGCTTCTTATCAGTCGTTAAGAACTGCTTACGTTGGTATTACACCGGCTTGCGTTGGTATTCACACATAACAAGATCTGGGTTGGCTTGAAAACCTCCAGGTTTTGATATATATATTTTTTAAAGACGGAGAGAAAAGCACCTTACGAAAGGAACATGAAGTTAATTTTTGTCACCGCATTTATGAAATCGTTCCACTAACCAAATAGAGCCTACTTCTTACAAATGCAATTATGGTTATGCCTCATTGAGGGAAAAGATTTTTAAATATTAAAAATAAAATGAGCCACAGAAAACTCAAACGTCCTCCCCTAGGAACAAATAGTAAAATCTGGTGTTCATTAAAATACTTGAATGTTAATGGAAGAGAAAAATGTAAGCCCCGTGTCTCTATTTCTTTGGACCAAGACAGTGTGGTTTCTCAGTTTTCTCAAGGCCTGGCCAATTTAGGATATGGTGAGACTCTTTGGAGACAGGAAATGTGAGGTTGGATGAAGAGTAAAAATGGGTGAAATGGCTTGGGGTTTTCTTGCAAGGTACATCTCCTTGACCTTCCCCATGAGAGGTACTATCAGGCACAAGGAGCCAAAAACTCTTGCTTGTTTCCCCTCTGTGGCTGGAGATCTCACTGCCACCGAAGCGAGAGAAAAGGTCTACAAAAACAAGCAAACAAAAAGACAAAACAAGACAAGACCAAATGCGGAGACTTTAGAGGATCCATGGTTCTCAAAAGGTAGACAAGGAAGACATTATAAAAGTCAAGAGCATCATAAAGAAAGTGACCCTTCTTCTCTCCACCCCCCGACATCTTTCCCAGTTCTGTTGTGTTCTCGCTCTCACTTCCAGCTAGACCCTCAGCCAGAGCAGGACAGTCCAGAGATATTTGCTGGATGTTTTTTTCCCACTTCAATTGGCCATAACATTTCACCAATGAGAGTCGTTTTTGCTACACGGTTCCCTCCTTTTATACATCTTGATTTTATTTTGGATGCAGATGACTCCTGGAAGATCAAAAGTATGTCAGCTGTTAACTTCTCCAGAAGAAACTGACTCAGATTGCCTCCCCAGAAGTCCTAGATAAGACCAGCTGTGCTAAAGAAATGAGACCACCAGCCGGAGGGGCTTTGTTGGAGAGGACTCTGGTGGAGGGAGACAAGGGAGGACAGCAGGATCTAAGTAGGTAACAGAATCTAGGGTTAGGGCAGCTTGCTGGCTCTGGGTATCTAGAGGGGTCTAGAGAGAGAGAGAGAGGAAAAAAAAAAAAAAAAGGCAGGTGGGAAGCTGTCAATGTCAGGTTTGGATGGGTTATTTGACGCGTTTGCCCCTGGCCATGAAAAGGAGGAAAATTCCCAGCCTGATGGCCTGAAGGAAAAAAAAAACTGGAAGACTTTTATGAAAGGCAGTCAGCATCCGTCCAAATTTCTGACTTGCTCATTAGGTGTGAGCCAATGATCACTTCATTTTGTGTTTGTTGAAGTATTTGTTGCCAGTTCTCTACCCTTTTAAATTGATGTATGTGTGTGCAGCCTCTGGCACATATTATGTGCTAAGTAAACGAGAAGCATCATTATTAATAGTACACATTTTTTAAAAAAATCAGAAATGATCTCTTATTAATGTATATAAAAAGTAATGATTATTTTTTTGAGTACGGAGCATATGAGAGTATCCAATCTCAAGAATTAATTGGGAGATAAGATATACATAAGTAAGATGACTACTCTTTTTTAATGTTAATTTATTTTTGAGAGAGAGAGAGAGAGCTCCGAGCACAAGCGAGGGAGGGGCAGAGAGAGAGGGAGACACAGAATCAGAAGCAGGCTCCAGGCACAGATCCCCACACAGGCTCAAACTCATGAACTGTGAGATCATGACCTGAGCCAAATTCAAACGCTTATCAACTGAGCCACCCAGGCACCCCTTGATTACTCTTTTGTTATAGAAATAGCAATAGACAGAAATATAGCTGTTAATAATACAAGTTTTCCAAAAAGGGAGTCATCCTAAACTGAGATGTTCTATTCTCTCTCTCTTTTTAAATTTTATGAAATACATACTGGAGATAGTTCAATGTCGTTAAATAGACATACATTACTTTTAATGGCTGAAACATTTTGTTTTATAAAGTTACACATTTAATAAATCAATTTTTGATATATTCTTAGGACATTTCTAGTTTTTTTTTTTTTAATTAGTTATAAACATGCTGTAATAAACTTCTAAGTTCTATATTTTTGATCTAAAGACCTGGTAATGGGCAAGAATTTTACAAATATTATGCCAAAGGCCAAATCATGAAGAGAAAGTCTAAATTTCTTTACCAAAACCAATAAACAAACAAACAGAATCATACTACTGAAAAAAGGATGGAAACAGACTCAATCTTGTATAGAAATTTAAAAGATAAATGACGGACTGGAACTGTTTCAACATAAGTAGTGAAAGTCTATATCCTCAATGTACAGGGAACATTCATGAAGCACAAATAGGACCATCCTAATGGAAATACAGGAAAAGGCAGGTAGTAAAAAATCAAGTGGCCAATGATGAGATGCCTTCTTTTTGCCAAAGATCAAACTGATTGTTATTCTAAAAATAATTTTTAGGGTCACTGAAGGGAAATGAATGCTTTTAACACGTTGCCCTTTTGTCTTTCTACAGGTTTTCCATATGATTGCAGCTCTCTTCGTCTTTAAACATCACCTACATTCCAACTACTCCCAATTATGTACATATTTTCTCGGGCTTCAGATTCATACACACCCCTCCCTACTTGAGTTCTTCACTTCATTATCTGAAAAACACCTCAAAATTTACATATCCACAGAGCCCTTTTAATTGTCTTTTCAGGCCTGGTCCTTTCCCGGTCTTTATTCATCCCCGTCTCAGAGTAGAATTATTCTTGATCCCTTCCTTTTTCCTCTCCACCCTCGGTATTACCAAGTGCTCTCAGCACCCGCTCCAAGTACATCTTTAGTCCAACCACTCCTCTCCAGTCCCATCAGGACAGGATGGCTGTCATCCAACTCACCATCCACTCCTTCCTGAATTACAGCAGGAGTTTCCTAATTGCTCCTTTCAACTTTTTCTCCCCCTCCCCACTGATTTTCCACTTTTCAAATGGTAATAGATACTTTTCAAATGTAAATAGATCACTCTTCTTCCGAGCTCGAAACTCATGAATGGCTTTTCATGACTTTTCTATGAAGTTCAAACACACGGTGCCCAGAAACTCACACAGTAGGCACACATTGTGTACGTACATACAGATATATGGAATGATTAGTAAGGTCCTCTGTGGTGTGACCACTACCCATTGCTGGAAACTTACTTTGGGGCAATCTTTTGCCTTCTGCCTCTCTCCCCTTCCACCTTCCCTCAGGGTCTTTGAATGTGCCAAGTTCTTGCCTGGGTCAGGAACATGGGACCTACAGTTCCCCTCTTCCTGGAATGCTCTTGCCCCACTTTCCCAGGGCCGCCTCCTCCTTGTCATTTAGGACACAGGCTATGGGCACTACCTCCTTGTGAGTCTTTTCCTGAATACCTTGTCTAAAGTAGACTCACCCCGTGGTTCTCTCTCATCCTGCCCCGCATTGTTTTCCTCCACGTGACTCCACAGAGTTGGTATTTTTGTGTCTAATTGTGACGTGATTTGATCACGAGGCCTTCAGGCAGTGATCACTACCGTATTTGGTTCACGACTGCATTTTTCATGCTTCCGTAATAGTTCAGATTATAAGCCAAGAAAGAAGGAGGGACAGACTCTGGGGGAAGAGGGCAGAGTAGGAGGACCCTAAGTGTACCTTGCCTCACGGATACAACTAGACAATGTTCCCATCGGTGGTAAATAACGCGGAAAATGGCCCAAAGACTGGCAGGGCAGACTGTCCACAACGAAATGTAGAAGAGAGGCCACATGGAAGAGGGTAGGAAGGGCAGAGATGCAGTAGAAAACCAAACCCCTTGGGGCTGGCTGCTGGAGGGAGGGAGCCACAGGGGCAGAAGGGAGAGAAACAGACTATGACACCAGGGGACCTGCCCAGGAAAGACAAATCTCCATAGTATTTGGGTTTGAAAGCCGGAGCTCTAAATGTCGTGAGTTCTTACAACAAGTAGGACTTACAATCTGGAACTTTAAAAATCACTCACCTTGGCACTGAGGGAGCTGGGACGGCAGGAGGAAACTGAGCACCTCCCACCCCCACTTAAAGAGACAGCACAACTAACATCCCCTCAGATACACAGCATAGCAGCAGCAGTCTGCAGAGCACCTGGGGGGGCATAGGGGAGGGAGATTGGTCTACTCATCTCAGAGCATGTACTGGAGGGGCAGGGATCCTTGGGAGACTTCTCCAAAACGAGGCAGCTGGCATTTTCCTCTTCTACCCTGCCAGTCCAAACACAGAGAACCAGGGCAGTGCTCACACTCCCTGCCTAACTTCCTAACAATATGCCCCGCCCTCGGAGCTCCCCTTCAGACACACCCCCTCCAGCCAGGCCCTCTTCCAGGTCCCCTCCCACAGCCGATGGTCACAAACCCTACATAGACACTGCCAGCCCCACCCCTAAGGGGAGTCTTACTCCAAAGTGACTCCCGCCCCGGGGAGAGGGGAAGGTAACCACACACACCAGTCTGACTACAAGCTCAGCAGTGGGCTGGGGGCAGACAGCTGGTCTGACCGCAGGCCCCACCCATCAACAAAACCTTCTCAGGGACACGCCTTGCAGTTTGGTGCTGCTTCGTCTCTGGCAAATGGCTGGTCTGGCACGATTCAAGCCCAAGGTGGCCCCCCGACTGGCCCACTAACGACACAGGGGCCAAACCCCGCCCACCGCAGGCAGAGAGGAAAACAGCAGCTCGGCCAACCACAGTAGGCCGCGCACAACACGCGCAGGAGACACCCTGGAAGGGCCAGCTTCTGGCGAGCAGGGGACACTGCACGGCAGGGCGTTACAGGGCCTCTCCTTCATAAGGCCACTACTTTCAAGAGCAGGAGACACAACTGACTTTCCTAACGCAGAAACAGGCACAGAGTGTGAGGCACAAGGAGGAGAGGGAAGGAGCCGTCTCAAATGAAAGAACAGGACGAAATCACAGCAAGAAACCTAAGTGAAATGGAGACAAGTAATAGGCCTGCGGGAGAATTTAAGGCAGTGATTATAAAGATAGTCACAAGACTTGAGAAAAGGGTGGAGGACCTCAGTGAGACCCTTTCCAAAGAGAGAGAAGACATTAAAAAAAAAAAAAACAGTCAGAGATAAAGTACGTAATAAATCAAATTAAAAATACACCGGATAAAATGAATAGCAGACCAGAAGAAGTGGAAGAAAAGATCATTAATCTGGAGGACACAGTAATGGAAAGCAATCAAGCTGAACAGGTGAGAGAAAAAATAATGCCAAATGAAACACAGACTTGGGGAACTGAGTGACACTGTTAAACATAATACCATTTGCATTACAGGGATCCCAGAGAGGAGAAGAGAGAGAAAAGGGGGCAGAATATTTATTTGAAGAAATAATAGCTGAAAACTTCCCAAATCTGGGGAAGGAGACAGAAATCTACAAACAGGAGGCACAGAGAGCCGTCCCGAAAAATTAACCCAAGGAGATCCACACCAAGGCACGTAGTAATTAACATGGCAAAAAGTAGAGATAAAGAGAGAATTTCAAAAGCAACAAGAGAAAAGAAACCAGTTTCACACAAGGAAAATCCCATAAAGCAATCAGCTGCTTTATCAGCAGAATCTTTGCAGGCCAGAAGGGAGGGGCATAATATATTCAAAGTACTGAAAGGAAAAAACCCGCAGCAAAGAATATTCAGCAAGGGTATCATTCAGAATAGAAGGAGAGATAAAGAATTTCCTAGACAGATAAAAGTTAAAGGAATTCGTGGTCACTACACCAGCCCTATAAGAAATGTTAAAGGACTCTTTGAGTGGAAAGGAAAGCCTATGAGTAGGAGTAAGAAAAATATGGAGCGTAAAAACAGTGAAAATAAGTGTACATATAAAAATCAGTCAAGAGGCTCATAAAATGAAAGGATGTAAAGCATAACATCCTATATCTAAAACATGGAGGGGGGAGAGGATGAAAGAATGGGTTCAAACTTAAGCAATCATCAAACTAATATAGACTGATATATACAGAAGATGCTATATACAAGCTGAATGCTAATCACAAATCAAAAACCAGTAACAGGTATGCAAAACATAAAGAGTAGGCAATCTAAATATATCACTAAGACACCCAAACAATCCATGAAAGAGAGCAAGAGAAGAAAGGATCAGAGTGAAAGTACAAAACAACCACAGAACAAGTAACAAAATGGCAATAATATATATCTACTTTGAATGTATATAGACTAAATTCTGCAATCAAAAGACATAGGGTGATGGAAAGGATAAAAGAGAAGGCCCATCTATGTGCTGTCTACAAGAAACTCATTTCAGGCCTAAAGACACCTGTAGATTGAAAGTGAGAGGAGAGAAACATTTATCATGCAAAGAGATGTCAAAAGACAACCAAGGCAACAATACTTGTATCAGACAAAATAGACTTAAAAAAAAAAAAAAAAAGACTACAGCAAGAGACAAAGAAAGACACTATACAGTGATAAAGGGGGCAATCCAACAAGAAGATGTAACAATTGTAAATATTTGTGCACCTAATGTGGAGACACCCAACTACATGAAGCAGCTAATAACACACATAAAGGAAGTAATCAATAATAGTGCAATGATAGTAGGGGACTTGAATACCCTACTTACATTACTGGATAAATCGTCCAAGTGGGAAATCAATAAGGAAACAGTCACTTTGAATGAGACATCGCACCCGATAAATCTAACAGATACGCTCAGAACGTTCCATCCTACAACATCAGAATACATATTCTTTTCATGTGCACATGGAACATTCTCCAGAATAGATCACATATTGGGCCACAAAACAAGTCTTACTAAATTCAAAAAGATTGAGGTCATACCATATATCTTTTCTGACCACAATACAATGAAACTAAAAATCAACCATGAGAAAAAAATCTGAAAAGAGCACAAATATATGGAGGTGAAATCACATGTTACTAAATGGCATGGAATGGATCCACCAAGAAATCAAAGAGGAAATAAAAAATGCATGGAGACAAATGAAAATGATAACACAATGGTCCAGCATCTTTAGGATGTAGCAAGAGTGGTTCAAAGAGGGAAGTATATAGCAATACAAGCCTACATAAAAAGTCAAGAAAAATCTCAAATAAACAACCTAACTTTCCATGTAAAGGATCTAGAAAAAGAAAAACAAACCAAACCCAAGTCCAGGAGAAGAAAGGAAATAATAAAAGTTTAGAGCAGAAATAAACAGAATAGAAACAAACAAACAGAAAACCCCAATAGATCGATGAAACCCCAATAGATCGATGAATCTTTTCTTTGAAAAGATTGACAAAATTGATAAGCCTTTAGCCAGATTCATGAGAGAGAGAGAAAGAGAGAACTTGAATAAACAAAGTCAGAAATGAAAGAGGAGAAATAACAGCTGCTACCACAGAAATACAAAGGATTGTAAGAGAATATTATGAAAAATTATATGCCAACAAATTGGACAACCTAGAAGAAATGGATAAATTCCTGGAAACATATAACTTCCCAAAACTGAATCAGGAAGAAATTGAAAATTTAAACAGACAGAGTAGCAGCAATGAAATTGAATCAGTAATCAAAAAACTCCCAACAAACAAAAGTCCAAGAACAGATGCCTTCACAGGTGAATTCTACCTAACATTTAAAGAAGAGTTAATACCTATTCTTTTCAAACTATTCCAAAAAAATAAAAGAGGAAGGAAAGCTTCCAAATTCATTCTATGAGGCCAAAATTATCTTTATACCTAAACAAGATAAAGACACTACAAAAAAAAAAAAAAAAGAGAACTACAGGTGAATATCCCTGATAAACATAGTTGCGAAAATCCTCAATAAAAGACTAGCAAACAGAATCAATAATACATTAAAGAAATCACTTGGCACAATCAAGTGTAATTTATTTTGGGGATCCAAGAGTGGTTCAATATTCACAAATAATTCATGTGACACATCACATCAACAAAAGGAAGGATAAAAACTATATGATCATTTCAATAAATGCAGAAAAAGCATTTGACAAAGTACAACATCATTCATGATAAAAAAAAAAAAAAAAACCCTCAGGGGCGCCTGGGTGGCGCAGTCGGTTAAGCGTCCGACTTCAGCCAGGTCATGATCTCGCGGTCCGTGAGTTTGAGCCCCGCGTCGGGCTCTGGGCTGATGGCTCAGAGCCTGGAGCCTGTTTCCGACTCTGTGTCTCCCTCTCTCTCTGCCCCTCGCCTGTTCATGCTCTGTCTCTCTCTGTCCCAAAAATAAATAAACGAAAGAAAAACAAAAAACAAAACAAAAAAAAAACCTCAACAAAGTAGGTTTAGAGGGGGCGTATCTTAATATAATAAAGTCCATTTATGAAAAACCTACAGCTAACATCATCCTCAATGGTAAAAAACTGAGAGCTTTTCTCCTAAGGTCAGGAACAAGACAGGGATGTCCACTGTAACCACTTTTATTCAACATAGTACTAGAAGTCCTGGCCATAGTAACCAGACAAGAAAAAGAAATAAAAGGCATCCAAATTGGTAGGAAAAAGCAAAACTTCCACTATTTGGAGAAGACATGCTATTGTATACAGAAAACCCTAAAGACTCCACCAAAAGGCTACTATAACTGACAGATGAATTCAGTAAGATCGCAGAATACACAATCAATATAAGAAATCCATTGCATTTCTATATACTAATAGGGAAGCAGCAGAAAGAGAAATTAAGAAAACAGTCCCGTATAGAATTGCGCCCCAAATAATAAAATGCCTCGGAATAAACTTAACCAAGGAGGTGAAAGATCTGAAGGCTGAAAACTATAAAACAGTGATGAGAGAAAGTAAAGATGATACAAACAAATGGCAAGAGACTCCATGCTCATGGATTGGAAGAAGCAATATTGTTAAAATGCCCATGCTACCCAAAGCATTGAATCTACAGATTTAATTCAATCCTTATCAAAGTACCAACAGCATATTTTACAGAACTAGAACAACAACAACAACAACAACAACAAAACCCTTAAAATCCATATGGAACCATAAAAGACTCCCAATAGCCAGAGCAATCTTGAAAAAGAAAAACAAAACTGGAGGTATCACAATCCCAGATTTCAAGTTCTATTACAAAGTTGTAGTTATCAAAATAGTATGGTACTGGCACAAAAATAGACACCTAGATCAACAGAACAGAATACAGAGCCCAGAGATAAACCCATGATTATATGGTCAATCAATCTTTGACAAAGGAGGCAAGAATATGCAGTGGGAGAAAGACAGTCTCTTCAACAAATGGTGTTGGGAAAACTAGGCAACTACATGCAGAAGAATGAAATTGGACCACTGTCTTACACCATACAGAAAAAGAAACTCAAAATGGATTAAAGACATAAATATGAGACCTGAAACCATAAAAGTCCTAGAAAAGGGAGACAAAAGAAAAAATAAACTATTAAGACTACACTCAAAAAAAAAAAAAAAGGTTCTGCACGCAAAGGTAACAATCAACAAAACTGAGAGATAATTTTATTGAATGGGAGAAGATATTTGAAAATGATATAGCCGGTAAAGGGCCAGTATTCAGAATATATAAAGAACTTACAGGGGCACCTAGGTGGCTCAGTCAGTTGAGCATCCAACTGTTGATTTTGGCTCAGGTCATGATCCTAGGGTCATGGGATTGAGCCTTGCACTGGGCTCTGTGCTGCTTAGGATTCTCTCTCTCTCTCTTTCTCTCTCTCTCTGCCCCTCTCCCCAACTCATGTGCTCTCTCTCTGTCTGTCTCTAAAATTAAAAAAAAAAAAAAAAAAGAACTTATACAACTCAACACTAAAAAAAACCAAAAAACAAATAATGCAATTAAAAATGTGTAGAAGACATGAATAGGCATTTCTCCAAAGACCTACAGATGGTCCACAGACACATGAAAAATTGCTCAACATTACTTATCATCAGGAAAAGGCAAATAAAAACCACAATGAGATATTAGTTCACACCTGTCAGAATGGCTAAAATAAAAACACGGGAAAGAAACAAGTGTTGATGAGGATGTGGAGGAAAAAAGCACTGTTGGTGGGAATGCAAACTGGTGCAGCCACTCTGGAAAACAGTATGGAGGTTCCTCAAAAAATTAAAAATAGAACTACCCTACGACCCAGCAATTGCACTACTAGGTATTTATCCAAAGAATATGAAAACACTAATTCAAATAGATATATGCACTCCTATGTTTATTGCAACATTACTTACAAAAGCCAAAATATCGAAGCACCCAACTGTCCACTGAGAGATGAATGATAAGGAAGTGTGTACGTGTGTGTGACCGAATATTAATTGGCCATAAAAAAGAATGAAATCTTGTCATTTGTAACAACATGGGTGGAGTTAGAGAGTATAATGCTAAGTAAACTAAGTCAGAGAAAGACAAATACCATATGATTCTACTCATATGTGGAATTTAAGATATAAGACAAATGAACAAAGAAAAGAATAGAGATAAACCAAAAAATAGACTCTTAACCGTGGAGACTCTTAACTGGTGGTCACCGGAGGGGAGGGGGGTTGGGGGGCAGGGGTGAAATAGGTGAAAGGGATTAAGAGTACACTTATCCCTGGGGCGCCTGGGTGGCTCAGTCGATTAAGCGTCCAACTTCGGCTCAGGTCATGATCTCAAGGTCTGTGAGTTCGAGCACCACATCAGGCTCTGTGCTGACAGCTCAGAGCCTGGAGCCTGTTTCAGATTCTGTGTCTCCCTCTCTCTCTGACCCTCCCCCATTCATGCTCTGTCTCTCTCTGTCTCAAAAATAAATAAACATTAAAAAAAAAAAGAGTACACTTATCCCCACCAGCACTGAGTATCATATAGGAGTGTTGAATCACTATATTGCACGCCTGGAATTCACATAACACTGCGTGGTAACTATACTGGATTTAAAATCAAATTTAAAAATAGAATAAAAAAAAGAAAGAAGGACCCAAATCATACAAGCTATCCAGTTTGCTGGCACCGTTTTACTTTTCCTCCGGTTGTAGAATTAGGTTTTAATATATTTTTGAAATGCTTATTTATTTTCGAGAGACAGAGCGTGCGAGCAGGGGAGGCGCAGAGAGAGACGCAGAATCCCAAGCAGGCTCCAGACTCCGAGCTGTCAGCACAGAGCCCGACGGACGGTGGGGCTCGAACCCACCAACTTGTGCGATCACGACCTGAGCGGAGGTTTGGACGCCGAGCTGACTGAGCCACCCCGGTACTCCCGGTGGTAAAATTATTAATAGCACGTGTCCCTGTGCGGATGACAGATCACGTGGTCACTTACATCTGTCCTGCCTGGCTGGTAGCGGTTTGCTGGCCTCCACTCCCCCACTTTCCTCCTCATTTAGTGCCAGCGACTCGCTCTCTGCCCTCTAATACATAGGTTCTCCCGTAAGGTAGCTGACTCCCGCCGGTTCCCCAATCATCTGCTCGGGTGAATCCACTTTTGAGCCGGGTTAGAGCCCAGCCGCGGTAGGAGAGAACTGTGGGGTGCCAGGACTCAGGGCTCAGTATCCGTGGCCCTGCGTTACTCGGACACAGCCGCCCTTTGGCCCCTGCGCTCACGGACAGGAGGGCTCATCACCGTTTCCGGCAGCCGCTCCGATCCTGATTCTCTTTCGTCTGGGCTCTTCCACAGTTGACTAGCCTCGGAGATGCTTCTGAAACCTCAGGCTGAGCAAATGCACTCCCCACTCCCTTGCCCGTGGGAGCTGCTGTGTGTCTTCAATGGGGCTGATTTATTTCACTCTGTCAAGCCCTTACAGGGAGGGCACGTGTCCTTGAGCTGCCCCTCGGCTTCCTGCCTTCCCTGCCCCCCCACCCCTCCCCACCCCTCCCCACCCCTCACCCGCCCCTGCTCAGTTTGTGGTTTTGAAATGATAATGAGCTGTTGGTTTTCTTCCCCGGTTTGTAGATTCTTGTTTCTAACGGGGTGAATAGTGGGTCTCCTGATTCATCGTCTTAGAAAGATGAATGCTGGGTGTCCTTAGGATACAACATCATCTCGCCTGCCTCCTTGCTCCAACATAGCCATCAGCGGATAGAAGCTGGGCAGCCTGGATTTATTATTCGCTGCATTCAATCAGGCACAGAACAGCATGTAGAGAACGTCAGTGCGGCGCAGCTCAAGGTGAATTTCTTTCTCCTCAAGGCAATGACACGAGAGGTCCCTAGGGGCAGCCCCTCGCAGCCCCGCTTGATTGTATTTTTTTTTTTCATAAATGAGCTTTCAGGGGAGCCTCGGGCTCCGTTGGGATAGAGTCTGGACTAGTGACGGGGCTGGATATTGTCACCCCCCGTGCTCTCTTCCCCGGACAGCCCTGGACTGAATGCATTATTTAGAGCAAGTGCAACCCAGAAACAGTGCAGTGCTTGACTTTCAGGCTTATCCTTCAAAAGAGGGGAGCTGAAGGCAGTCCCCTTTCCAAAGGGGGGGAGTGAGACCTGCATATTCAGCTCACAGTCTGTGCTAGGTGGACTTCCTTTTGCTTAAGGTTCCATCCAGCTGCCTCCATCCACGATGCTAAACGCGGGCACTTGCCAAGATGGCTGCCTTCTGTGGTTGGGGGGCTGGCCAGAGGGGTGAGAGGGAGCAGTCCCAGGCCCAGCGGGCAGTGGTGGTTTTTAACTGGCACTCAGAGGAAACTGGAGGTTTTCTGGGAGGTCAGCAGAGCAGCCCGAAAAAGAATTTCGGAATGTCTGATGTTTCACTTTTCTAGCCACGCCAGTCTCTTGTTTGTTGTTGTTTCTTTTATCGCTGACGGGACGTGCCAGTGGAATGATCTCCTAAGTCTTAGGTTAACTAAAGTATAAGAGGAGCCCAGACCTTCATAAATCAGTTTGAAAAGAAGAAACCTTTCCAATGTGGATGCATGGTATTTTAAGTGGAAGCGATGTGTACTCTCCAGGGCCATTCGCAGAAAAAACTTAGATTCCTGAAGTAACCCTTGACAATATGGTAGAACTAGGAACTGAGGGGTCTAGCCCCCCTGCGTAAGGCTTTGGCTCCCTAGACCACCTCTTTCCCTCACCCCCTCACCTGGGAAAGCCATTGTGGCAGAAAGAGCTCCCCGAGCACGGCTACTGGCTTCACGGCCCTACCGTATCTGTGACCAGGTGGTGGGGGAGGCCAAGTCGGATGGGGCAGGAGGAAAAGGATGACACAGGACCAGACGCTCCACACCTTTCTTTCTCTCCTCCATTTCCATCCCCGTTGCTTGACTTGAGTCACCCCCTGGAATTCTCTTTGGGCTCAGGCAGAGCAGTGACATGAATGACGGAAATGAAGAGGGCCCGGGGCCCCCCTGCTCTGCCCTTCACGAAGGGGTGGCTTCTGCTGGGCCAGAGAAGGCTCTGAGTGTTGCAATCCAGCTCATCTAGAAATCATGAGGAAGAAGGGCTCTCCAGACTTCTATTGAGGCTCCTTCCTTTAGACACCATCGTGGCTTTGTCTTGGCTGAAATTCAAAGAAATCTCCAAACTGAAGTAGGAAGCACTTTAAATCACTTTGCAACCCACAGCTTGTCTCTCCTGGTTATATAAGTTTATTGTATTATTTTTAGAATGTTTGCTTAAACAGTGTGCAGAGCCGGCCTAGGAAGCTAGCTGAATCTTTTATTAGAACATATCTATGTCTTCTATCACTGGGGTCCACTGGCAGGAGGCTAAAAATAGCCCACCCAGCCCTTTCCTCCACCAGAGGGATCATTTATTTGCCAGAAGAAGAGAGAAAACAGAAACTCCCCCCTTCACCCTGGATTCCTTCTGGAACTGAGTGAACGCTTTGCTTCGGAAATGAGAATTCTTTGCCTCTAAATGGGGGGGCCAGTGAGTAGTTGGCAACTTCAGTCGTACTCTGTGCAGCTGAGGTTGGCATGAACGTTCCCATCAGGTCACACAATTGCTCGAAAATTTTAGCATCTTACCATTGCTTGTATGGCGTGGCTGGAACGTCCCACATTTGGTATTTGAGTTTCTTTTTAATAAGCTCCCCTCCCTGCCCCTCCGGTGGCATCATGTGCCACTGTTCCAGAACTTTCAGCCCCAGACTCATCTCTTCAGTGCCCCATAGCATCCCTGGTGTTTGTCTATCGTTTTGATCATATTCTTCTTTCTGCTAAAATGTCTGACTCTTGCCGTAGACCAGTCTGGTCCTGCTCATCATCCAAGAGCCCGCCACCACACTCCCCTCCCCTGCCCTCACTGCTGAGGCTCCCACCACCTTTCCATGCTCCTGCAATGCTCTCAGTCCACGCAGCTCTTTCGGACACTTGGCAAGTAAGAGAGTCTCACACCGTTATTTATCTTTATTTATTTATTTATTTATTTATTTCAACATTTATTTATTTTTGGGACAGAGAGAGACAGAGCATGAATGGGGGAGGGCCAGAGAGAGAGGGAGACACAGAATCGGAAACAGGCTCCAGGCTCTGAGCCATCAGCCCAGAGCCCGACGCGGGGCTCGAACTCACGGACCGCGAGATCGTGACCTGGCTGAAGTCGGGCGCTTAACCGACTGCGCCACCCAGGCGCCCCCCCGTTATTTATCTTTTTATGTCAGCAAATTTTTATTTTCTTCGTATCTTGAAAAGTGAGAATAGTGAGAGGAGCTTTCAGTCTCTGTATCTGCTACCACCATGGACACGTAGCAGGGACTTTGTTCGTGTTTAATGATTGATTTAGGGATCCCTGCTCTAGTCCCATGGGGTGAGTTCACCATTCTTACCACCTCTACTGGGACCATCCAACCCAGAGGCAGAGTTCTCTAGGGTTTCTGTAAAGTATTGTTTGATAAACATTTTGCTAAAATGCTTGCAGGGGGAGGTAGTGGGTATTGTGAAGAAGAAGGTCACCTTTGTGGTTTGAAAAAAAAAGAAGTTGCTTTGTACAATGTCCCTCCTGAGTCACAAGACCCTTGAACATATGAAACGTGTTGAAAAATCCTACAATAAAGAAAACTTTTGTTTTGTTGAACTTACCATTTACTAAATTTATTTTACCATAAAACTCTTTTGTTCCTTCCTCCTTTTCTCCTTCCTCCCTCCTTCCCCCATTCCTTCTTTCCTTCCTTCCTTCCTTCCTTCCTTCCTTCTTTCCTTCCTTCCTTCCTTCCTTCCTTCCTTCCTTCCTTCCTTCCTTCCTTCCTTCCTTCCCCCTCTCTCTCTTCCTTCCTCTCTCTCTCTTCTTCCTTTTCTTTCTCCCTCCCTTCCTCCCTTCCTTTCTCCCTTCCTCCCTTCCTTTCTCCCTCCCTTTCTTCCTTTCTCTCTCTTCCTTCATTCCTTTCCTTTCCTTTCCTTTTCTCTCTCCCTCCATCTTTCTCTCTCCCTTCCTTCCTCCCTCCTTCCCTCCTCCTTCCTTCCTTCCTGTCTCTCTCTCCCTTTCCCTCTCTCTCTTCCCTCCTCTCTCCCTCTCCATTTCTCCCTCTTTCTTTCTTCTTTCTTTCTTTCTTTCTTTCTTTCTTTCTTTCTTTCTTCCCCTTAGAAGTAATAACATTTAGCATCCAGACACACTTGATGTCTTAGTCAGCTCTGGCTTCTGTAACAAGGTATAGACCAGGTGGCTCAAACAACATTTATTTCTCACAACTCTGGAGTCTGCAAGCCTGAGATTGGTGCCCCAACATGGTTGGGTTTGGGGTGAGGGTCCTCTTCCTGGCGTGTACACAGCAACTTCTCATTATGTCCTCACATGGCACAGAGACAGAAGGACAGCCCTGGCCTTTCTTCCTCTTCCTTTAAAGACACGGATTCCACCCTCATGACCTCACCGAAACCTAATCACTGCCCAGAGGCCCCTCCTCCAAATACCATCACCCGAAGGGTTAGGGCTTCCACATGTGAATTTGCGGGGGGCACAGACATTCCGTCTGTAGCACAAAATGTCTGTTGAACACAGTTTGAGAGTGACTTCTTCTTACCTGGCTTCCCAGGTACGCTCCCTCTGAGACACGCTTGCGGTGCCTTATTTTCGTCTCTGACTCTGGTACGATCTCTCGGGTACAGGGATTCTGATACACTCCCAAGTATTTATTCTTTTGGCTAATTTTCAAAATTTCAAAGTAAAAAAATCAACTGCTGTTCTGTTTTGTATCCTTTTCGGTCCGTTCAAATGAGGAACAGGAAAATTAATATTTCCGGTTAACTTGGTAAGTACAAGACCGAACTATCGAGGTATTTTCTTGTGCCTCAGCCACGAGTTATGTGAACATTTTAGAGATTTTCTAGTGTAACCAGATTTTTTTTTTTAATGGTTCTATCGCATTTCTTGACTTTTCTGGGTTGCATATAACCAGACTCTTCAATTCTCCCTTTCTTGTCTGGTATGCTTTCCGTTAACTTCTCCACTGGAGTCACCCTCCTCTGGGTGCTTTCAAGACATGTCCTTTGAAAAACGTGGCACCTGAGACAAAACCCAGTTCTTCAGATGCAGGCTGATTTGACCGAGTGCAGTGGCGCTCTCTTGCCCCCTTTATCCAGGCACACGTCTTCTCTTGCAGCAGAAGAAGGGTGTTAGGATTCTCAGCGGTCCTGGGTATTCGTTTGATCAAGCCCTTGCCTGTCTCCAGAGCTGGTCACAACCCTTCTGTCTGGGACTTTAAGCCCTCCCACCATTCAGTTCCTCTCTAGGTTAATTCATCTCATCTCTGGTTACACTCAGGCTTTTGTCTTCCCGTCCGACAAACCTGCAGTGCATTTCCCTACACCTGCTTCTGCTTTGCTTTTTCAGATTCCTGACCTCTGGGCCGTTCTGGGCACTTCTTTCAAATCATCGTTTCCTGTTTCTGTCCACAAAATGGCGGCTCTCTCCTTCTTCAGGTCTTTGTTCGAGTGTCATTTTCTCTCTGAGAAGCTTCTCGACCGAGCGCTTCCAGCTCCTACCCCTCCTCAAAGGTGTGCTGTCTTCCCTGTTTTCTCTGTGAATGGTTAGCACTTGGGGAGTATCCTTCGTAATGTCCGGTGTTGGTTTCTACCACTGGTCTCCATCTTTTTTTTTTTTTTTTTTTTTTAACGTTTATTTATTTTTGGGACAGAGAGAGACAGAGCATGAACGGGGGAGGGGCAGAGAGAGAGGGAGACACAGAATCGGAAACAGGCTCCAGGCTCTGAGCCGTCAGCCCGGAGCCCGACGCGGGGCTCGAACTCTCGGACCGCGAGATCGTGACCTGGCTGAAGTCGGGCGCTTAACCGACTGCGCCACCCAGGCGCCCCTGGTCTCCATCTTTATGTCTCTCTCATAGCGGTAATGACTGACATGTCACAAAGCACTTCATATACGCTCGTGCTGCTTGTCCAGCAGCAGGCAAGTATCAGCACTGCCCCATTTTCAGATGAGGACAACGAGTCTCAGCCAGGTTTCGTGACATGCTCCAGGTCTAATAATGCCATAGAGGGTTCTTATTCAGGCATATTCTCCTTCAGACTTTCCCACTGGCTGCTAAGTTAAAGATTGTATGAGCAGAGAGCAAGATAAAAAAAATCCCCAATCTTATGCAATAACCTTTTGATTTTGAAATTCACAGACAGAGGCATCCTTTCCAGCTCCTCTTTGGTGATCTGGGTGAGGAGGATTTGCTCATCCCGGAAAGTACTCATATTTCGGGTCTTTTTGTTCTTGTCATCCCTCTTTCCTTTTGTCACGTTTGTGTATTTTTAAATCCAACTTGTGTATAGAATACTCTTGTGTATAGAAATCACGCGTGAGACAGTCATTGAAAGTGAGAACAATATCACATTGCACACATTCTAGCATTTTCTATCACTGAGCAGAGCCGGTTAAGGTTTAGCTGATGTCTACTAGGAGGGAGGCAAAATAATTGGAGCATAAAGTGAAGCTGATTGATAAAGTTTGGTAAAAAAAAAACAAAAACAAAAAAACAATAAGCATGAAGCCACTCCACCTTGCCTCACTCTGTGACAGTGGACAGGCAGGACAAATTGAACAAATGCTTCTGAGGCCTTCCTCTGTGTCAGGGTCATTCTAGGACTGGACGGAAAGGAGTAAACAGTGGAGGCAAGATTCCTGATCCACGGAGCTACATTCTAAATGTGAAGACAGACAGTACAAATAAATAAACAGATGATATATTTCAGATAGTAATAAATATTAGAAGAAAGCCACCCAGTAAGATGTGATGGGACGTAGCTTGAGGACAGGGCGCTGGAGAGTGTGGTAACAAAGGTCTCCCTGAGGGGTGGCCCTTGAGTTGAGATTTGAATATTAAGACAGTCAGCCACGTAAAGATTGGAAGCTGATTGTCCCGGTTGGAAGAACAAGAAGACCTGGGGGCCGGGGCAGGGGCGGGGCGGAGGGGGAGGAAGCCATGCTTGGGGCTTAGAAAGAAGGCCAGTGAGGCTAGCCTTTCCCTCACGAGTGAGGGAAACAAGGACAGGGAACTACAAGTTTACGTCAGGGCCTTGTAGATCGAGGGAGCCATTGGAAGTTTTCACCAGGAGGGATGAGGCGATGCGATCTACATTTTAGAAACATCGCACTAGTCCCTCTGTGTAGGAAGGGGATTATTGGTAAGCAGTCATGGAAGCAGTGAGGTTACGCCATTTATGTTAATCCGGGTGACAGCTGATGGTAGATGGCGCCAGGTATTAAAGGTAGTAGAAATATAGAGAGATGTAGATTATATTTTAGAAATGAAAATGATCTGATAGGCTAATGGCTTTGCCAAGGAGGTGACAAAAACACGGAATACAAGATGACTTCTAGTTGCTGATGCTAGAGATATTTACTAGTCCTGTGGAGAGTAGCTAGGCAGAGTTTGAAGCGATCACCGACTGGGGTCATGGCTGTCGCATGTACCGCCCGGGATATTCCTGCTGATAAATTCCACACGTGGGAATGCCTCGGACATTTTGAATACATACTTTATACGTCTTCCTTGTGATGAGGATTATGTTATTTTCTTGCAAATTTAATCCAGGAGAAATCTAGGCGAACACGATTTTTGTTTAACTTTTTTAAGTTTATTTACTTTGAGAGAGACAGAGACAGCGTGAGTCGGGGAGGGTCAGAGAGAGAGGGAGAGAGAAAGAGAGAGAGAATCTCAAGCAGGCTCTTCACTTTCAGCACAGAGCCCAAGATGGGGCTCCAACCCGTGAAGCTGTAAGCCAAAACCAAGAGTCGCCCTAGATTCTTCTACTTTTCAACTAAGATTATGAGGGGCGCCGGGGTGGCTCAGTTGTTGAGCGTCTGGTTCTTGGTTTCCGCTGTGTGGGGATCTGTGCTGACAGGGTGGAGGGAGCCTGCTTGGGATTCTCTTTCTCTCCCTCTTCTCTGCCCCTGTCCTAGGCACGTTCTCTCTCTCTCAGAATGGATAAACTTTAAAAGTAAGCAGAGGAACCTGTTAATGATTGAAATAAACGATATTCAACGTATAGAATGAGTCCTACACAATGCATCAAAATACACAGTGAGTTGCCTGTCACTAGTGGGGCTCACCCAGGGGCAGGATATGCAGTCGATTCCCCTGGTGGGGAGGTTAAGCTTCTTGGCATTGAAACAGAGGGATATCCAGTTCTAACACGATTGGGGAGGGAACTGGTCTGATGTCAGGGCCCCCCCTATGAGTGGTTAGAGGATAACCAACTGGTCGGAGGTATGACTTAGAATATTAGAAAGACACAACCTTTCAGTGAGTGTCTGACCTTGAGTGTTTCAGACTCTTGGTTTGACATGACTTTGAGGCTTTCTCATCATGGGTTGGCAAGTGTCATGATGCCTTAAGAATTGAAGAGGAGGAATTTCTTCCAGGGAATGTATTAAGGAGAAGCAGTCCTCAGACTCCCTGTCTTGTTGTACATACCGGTCAGAATCCTTGGGGAAAATGCTCAGCACACTGAGCTGGGAGTTTTGAAGACTTTCAATAAAGGGACTGTTGACAGAAGAACCAACCGGTGACGCTGAACCACTCAGAGTCCTGCAATGGTGGTAAGATCTTCTGAGTCTACGGAGCAAGGGATGGCAAAAAATACTGCCAAGCTTGGGGGCGCCTGGGTGGCGCAGTCAGTCGGTAAAGCGTCCGACTTCAGCCAGGTCACGATCTCGCGGTCCGTGAGCTCGAGCCCCGCGTCGGGCTCCGGGCGGACGGCTCGGAGCCTGGAGCCTGCTTCCGATTCTGTGTCTCCCTCTCTCTCTGCCCCTCCCCCGTTCATGCTCTGTCTCTCTCTGTCCCAAAAATAAATAAAAAACATTGAAAAAAAAAATACTGCCAAGCTTGAATGAGAACAGAAATGTTAAAGAAGCGCCGTTCAATAGAACCTATAGAGGCCACGGCCACTCCAGAACTGAACCTCAGCAGGGAGGGAAGAGATAAGAGATGTTCCCACCTTTTTCCTCCTGCGCTCTGATGGTCTGCTGGACTGTTTCACTGGCTGATCCCCAAAAAGAAGTAAAGTCAGAGGATCAAGGATCCAGGTTCACTCTCTTGGGGCAGAGGGCAGGGCAGAGAAGGGTACAGAATAGATTTGGGGTTGAAGCCACGTTTGCTCTTCTAAAGTCACTTTTCATGCTATGATTTCACGTTCAATATTCACTCTTTTTCTATTGTTTTATGTCCTGCCTTTTCCGCCCTGAGCACACCTGGACGAATAGTTGTAATCACTACAGAGAGAGTAGTTGACTGATGATTCTGAGGGGCTTGGAGCTATCCGTTTGCCATAAAAGCACAACACTTTGCTTCTAAATGCACAGATGGAAAGAAAAACGGTAACGACAACAACAACAACAACAACAAAGCAGATTCCATTCTAAGCCACATTGCCAGAAGATGTTGAGCAAAGCTAATGGGCAGTTGGTGTTGATGATACATACAGGGAAGGTGTGGGACCGGCCACTCTTTCTCATGCTTATTCTTTGGCTCTCGAGAAACGTGTCTGGGATTGGATGAGCAAGGACCTGGTGCTGGCCAGGACCTGGAATAAATGGAACTTGGCCCAGGTCAAGAATTAGGAATTTCCCCGTGTGGCTTCATCGTCTCCACGTAGCTACTGGATGCAGCCTAAACCCTCCCAGCCCCTTCCCTCTTATCTGAACTGTACTGTGGTTTATTAAACAAATGGTGGGTCTATTCCACATCCTCCCTAATACGTTGAAAACTACGCAATACGAGGCTTAATGAAGGTGGCATGCCTCACAGTGACTTAGAACTGAAAATAGGACTACATCAAAAGTCTTTAGAAGGCAAGATTTTAATGGTGGAATAATATGCTGGAACAGAGGAGTAATTTCTTCTCGAATGCTAGGATGAATTATTTATGCTTTGACAACATTATGTGTCTCTAAAGCAGCTTTTAGTTATTCGCCACTTCTGGGCTACAGCTGATCCTGCTGCCTGTTCTTGTAATTACATTAACCTCTTGACTTTACATGACAAGCTTTTCCTGTGCGCTGCGATCAATAGCCTATCACTATACCTCTTTAATAGGGCCATAGTTACACTTCAGTTCATATGCAATTAACTTGGTCTCCTCTTTTCTTTCTGGTGGGGCGTGGAATAGCATTTCTTACTTCACCTCCGAAACAAAGGAAATCATCCTGAAGGAAAAGACACACGTCAAAATACGTAGATCATATGGGAAGAAATGATTGCCGTGATAAATAGACCAGGTGAAAATCCCTTTCTGCCAACACAGGGGATTAGAAATGCTGGGAGAAACAATGGATCTCAGTGGATTTCAGAGCCCTAAATTTGTGTGGTGGCTTTTAAACCTCTGCTGTGATAAACTTTTTTTTTTTTTTTTTTTTTTTTTTTTTTTTTTTTTTTTTTACCTTCGGTGGGATTAGAAGCACGGTGGACCACCTACTTTCCTACTTAAGCCGCGGCAATTAATTATAGCGCGTATACGTACACAGAGAAAGTATAATGTTAAATGTTGAAATGAGGTCAGCTAGTTAAATCCTCCTCTTTGACAGAGAGAAATTGAGAAAGGTAAACAGCAGTGGCGTGGTAGGAGCCCCTCAGCTCGGGGAAACAGATTGTGTTCGGTCACAGTGGCTAGTTTTCATTCAGCCGTCGTGGGGGCATTTACACCATGGAAATTGGCAAACGTTATAAACCAGAGCTTTCCCCCCACAAAGAAGTACTTAAACATGTAATTGCATATCACTGGATATGTGTGTGTGTGTGTATACATGTACATGAATGTGTATGTATATGTGTCACACATATATATGTTATTATGTGCTATATTATGTAGGCATTCCATCGCTATTTTTCATCAGAAGTAGTCTCATAAAACGTTTCCGGGTATTTTTGTGATTACGTTTTTTCCCTTCCTTTATAATACATTAACAAACACAAACACAGAGACCCACAACAGGTAATCACACAGACCTGCAGGGACTTTTATTTTATTTTAATTGTATTTTTTACAAGTTCATTTATCTATTTGGAAAGAGGGAGAGGAAAAGCACATATGGGGGAAAGGCAGAGGGGGAGAGAATCCCATGGGGGTTATGGGGTTATAACATATATATGTGTGACACATATACATACACACACACACACACACACACACACACATTCAGTGATATGCAATTTCATGGGGCTGGATCTCATGAACTGTGAGATCATGACCCGAGCCAAAATCAAGAGTGGGACACTTAACCGACTGAACCACCCAGGCACCCTCTGGGACTTGTATTTTAGATTAGCCTTCAGATTGCACAAACTTCTGAGCCTGGGGGTCACTTGGGAAAACTCAAAGGAAGGGTCAGGAGAACCAGCTCTACAAAGATGGGCACAGTGGTGAAGGCTGTGACCAGATGCGTTTGGAACACCACTGGTTTTGGATGTAAACCGAATTAGTGTTCCTTTTACTTCTGTAGTACTATAAAGGAACAAATTTTGTTGACTGTCTCCTGCACTATATTATCAGATCCATATATCTTAGAAATAATAAAATAAAACTATCCATTACCAAGTGCAATAATTTAGGACCCGTCCAATATTCCCTGTAGATAATGCATCTGGTTTAAAATCACCTTAAGAAATAGCTGGTGACTGCTTAAATCCTGTCAGACCACTCTAATTTTCTTTTATGACGATGTCAGACTTGCTATATTGGAGGAAAGTGATCTACATAATATACATGCTCGATGCCTACACGTATTACATAATCAGCAAGTTTAATGTGAAAAAATAATATCGCGAGTGGGTGCAGAATCAGCAGAAGGGAATTACAGTGTATCTACCACCAAGGGAAACTAAGAATAGAGAATTTATAATGTCCTAGGGTTCGAGCAGCCTCTGTTCCAATGGGGGAATGAGAGTCCATGCAGCGACATGTCCTGGAGGGTCCACTGAATATTCAAATATCTGGACCCCAGTCCTTGACCCAGTGAGTTGAATGTAAGTGATTCTCATTCACACTTTATCTCGGGAATTATTGCTATGGGCTGTATATCCCAAGTGAGGACAATCCAAGAAATGGGGAACTTTCAGCATGTGCTGAGTTAAACCAGAACATATTTTACTTTGTGGTAGAGAGGAAGGCATGAGAGACACCAAGGTCCTCTGAAGTACGAGGGAGGCACCTCCTCCTCTTCCTCGTGCCCCTTAGACACCTCCTTCCCGCAGGTGTGCCAGGGCTCCAAGTTACCGTGAAGACTGGAAGTTTCAGATATGATTGCGAGGTTGTGGAAAGGGATGGAAAAAGCCTTGGTCTGAGAGATGTGAAACCGCATGGAAGATCCCATTATTTTGTGTGGCATTGGATAAATTATCGATTTCTTGTGAACTTCAGTTGCCTCGCTGGCAATATGGAGATGATTATTTTGGTTCTTTATATATCATAGAGTTGTTCTGAGAACTAGGGAGACATAGGGTGTAAAAAGTTAGCCCCAAGGTGTGGGGTACAGGGTCATGTCAAGTTTCCCGTGACTGAGCTCTGGGACTGTCACTTGCCCTGAAATGTTTCTTGTTTTTGTTGTTGCGGTTTGTTTGCTTGTTTGTTTTTGTGCTAAGTAGGCACCACACCCAGCATGGAGCCCAGTGCAGGGCTTGAACTCACGACCCTGAGATCAAGACCTGGGCTGAGATCAAGAGTTGGACACTCAATCGACTGAGCCACCCAGGTGCCCCAAAATGGGTTTTATAGGGTAACTCTATTTTGTGGTCAAGGATCTAAGATCTGAGTGAGAGGCATCTGAACCGGGGGGTAAAGGGAGACACAATGAGTGATGGTAGTTTTATAAACACACACACGTAATTAGAGCTAACACATTTTGATCCTTTATCACAGGAAGCACTTTACATAAATAATCTCATTTGTTCCCTAAAACATGTTTGATCAGACATGTACATACAACTCTAACCACCATTTTCTGATGAAGAAATGGAACCATCGACTGTGTGACTTGCCCAAAGTCACGTGGCTTGCAAATGGGAGTCTGGTTTGACCCCAGAGCTTCAACCATCCAAAGTCGCAGGGGAGTGCTTAGCTTAGCCAATGGGCTTAGATTAACCCAGTAGCTGCTCTTGTAGCCAATGTCTTGAGCTGTGGGATCAGATAGCCTTAAAGGTCAGGAAAGAGGGGAAGCGAGCCATATAAATACTTCTCTTGCTTTCTGGAACACCTCAGAAACCACAGTAGAGAGAATTTCCTTCTCATTGAGGGTTTGTAAGAACTATATCGGACAACGATGATAATTTCAGAACTGCCTCTCTAGGTTTTAAAAGGTTTTGTTGGTTAGAGTTATAAATATAATCTGTTCCAAAGGTGAGGAGAGAGATGTGATAGATCATGTCCTTGGGTCCTTCCGAGTCACTGAAGTTCTTTTCGTTTAGCTCAGTGGAGAATATTCAATTTTGGGGAGGGCGTAGCTAATAAAGTAGTACAAGTTTATACTCTGCATTAAACTCTAGGGATGGTCTCTCTCTCTCTCTCTCTCTCTCTCTGTCTCTCTCTTTTCTTTTATGGGTGGTCTATAGAGCCAGGAAAACATCAGAATCATCAGAATGGAGCACACACGTTGCAAAAAGCGTTTTGCTTTTCCAATGGGTTTAAATCATATACAAACAAAATCTGGACCCTTTCATGTAGATGGGGCTGAAGGGTCTGATATCAGTCTACAAAATAGCACTTTGCCAAAAGTATCCAGATTCTTTCAGATCCAATACAAATTCTCCCGAAACATCTGGATCCATTTCTAGATGAAAAACTTGCGGGCTAATGAAATTGCCAGATGTGACTACTTGACAAAATATTGAGACGCTTTTGTTCGTGAGTCCCTACTTTAGGGGTGGACATGATAGGAACTGAATTATCATTCTGATCTTATCCTTCTAAACAAATTAACATTTTCAAGCTTTGCAGGCAGATGATACTATTCGAACAATTTGCACCCAAAAGGGGTTCTCTGCGTCATGGATAGGGGAGATAAAACCCTGACTTCAAAGCACCTTTTTTGCCTTCAGGATCAATTACCTCCTGTTATTCTACAGAAATTATTATGCCATTTCCAACCCACTCTGAGCCCCAATGCACCTCTTGATCATTACTGTGTGAATCAAAAGAAAAATCTCCTTGCGGTATCTCAATTCAGAGCTGTCGAGTTTTAATCTTGCTTCTTTACCTTAGTTTCGACAGTGATCATTATGAAACAATCCCTTTCTGCTAAGCGGAGGCAAATATTTCCTTCCTGAAGGGTGAATCACTCGGAAAATAACAAATCCTACTCTGGTGCCCTTGTTCAATGATACAAGTCCTTCCTTAATGGGGACATCTGACCCCCATAACCCCTCTTCCTGTTCTGAAAGTACAACCTCAAACCCAAATAAATAACTTCTCCCATCAAAGAGTTCGGAAACAAAATGCTTTGGGGGGAAACAATGGACACAGTGCCTTCAGACCCACTGTCCCAGATAAATTCAACACGGTCCCTTTAAAGCCGAGCAAGATGCGAAGACGGTGATGCAGACAGATTGGCAGCACTGAACTCTAAAAGCAGGTTCCTTAAAAGATCTAAAACTGTCTTGAATGGACACAGAGAAGGCTGAACAACAGATGCTCTTTCAAGGAACCAGGAAAATTCTTGATTTTCAGGTCCAGTAAGAGAAAAGAAAGGGTGTAGCGGATAATGATAGACGATGACCCTGTCTGCCCTAAGAGAGGTTTGTCTGTCCTGGAAACCAGAGTGAACCACTTTCCTGGGGTGGGAGGCGTGTCCCTTCTTGGTCACAAAAGGCGGGAGGTTTGCCATGGCTTTGATGCAAATATGCCCAGTCGGTTAGATGAGCTCCTGCAGTTTCAGGGATAGGAGTCGCTCTTCGGATGAAGTTGGTATCAGTACATTAAGCAACACCGGAATGAAACCAGGAAAGGCCTGTTATTCAGGAAAGAGAAGCTGGAAGACTGTGTCCCAGCCGAAGCTGGGCCGTCTTGACCTAAGGGCCCAGATGATTTGTGGTTTGCCGTGCAACAGAGCTCTACAAAGGTTGAGTCTCTTGTAATGCAGAAAACCCCTGCCAGAGAGTCAGGAAACCTGTGTTCTGCACCCTTGGATGCGGGTTTCCCCAGAAAATGCTTATATTTGGAGTTGGGGGATCTTGAATTCATTTCTCTTACTCTTTATTCCATGCATTTTCTTTAAGCTTTTTTGACAGGTGGTGTTTCTTGTCCCTTTCCTTTACCTTTCCACCTTTCGTGTGCTTTCCTCTTTTGCTGTGTTGTTGCTTCTTGTGCTGGTTTGGGTTGGAGGTTGATTAGAAGTGTATCTTTCAGATGAAATCTCTAGTGGCAATGCTCCTTGCTACGTTGCATCATGCCGTTTCCTGGCATATAAAAAGCAGGGCAGTAGGTGAATTTTCCTGTACTTGGGATACTTTAAACCTCTCCAGGATAGATCTCCCAGAAAGAAAAAAATACATGTCGATAGGATTAATCACTTAGCCTAATACCTAGTTGATTCTACCCAATCATTAGTTTTAGCTTAAATTGGAGGACCGAATATTTCTCCAGTCCCCAGTCTGGTATCTGTGTAAGAAGGTACCCTCTTACATTGGTCTACAGTACTTGGAGATCTTCAGACAAAAGTAATTCGAGACTAAATACACTACATTTTCCTCCCTTGTCTCAGATCAAAGCAGCATATGCTTTCATTGTTTTTTCTCTCTTTTCGCATGGATGCTTCTTACAGACTTCAAAAATTGAAGTTTGGTCTTTTCATATTCTTAAAATGTTAAATGCCCCTTGGAGGACTTCATCTAAAGAACAAATCGTCTTTCTTTAGAAACATGGACGATCATTTTCTATTCAGACAGCCGTCTCCAAAGACTTTGCTGTTACATACCTTGTAAGTTGAAGAAATAACATTTCTATGAAAATAAATGACCAAAGCCACTTCAGAAAGCAGCAGACTTCAAACAACTTGGTAATTTGTAGACCCCTCTGACATCCCAAGTGCATAATGGATTTGCAGAGACATCGAAGATTAAGTAAATTGACCATGATGTCACAACTCTATGTTAACATTTTTCCTTTAACATCTTTATTTTTGGCGAAAATATATTTGCTGATAAATATTCCCTAAGAAGCCTCTGTGGTTTTCATCTTTGTCCCAGGTAACCCATCTGTCCAAACGATGCACTTGATAAAATCTACAGGCTGAAGGCTAAACTTAGCCCCTGTGGGTCATCGAGTGGTATGAAAAAACAACTTCAGATAATCTGGGAGTTTCTTTGGAATAACATCCGGAAAGGGTATTTTCTGCTTGTGTTATAGGCATTGGAACAAAAAAAAAAAAATCTGTGTCATATCCAAAAGTGAACCATTTGAGGTTTCTGTTCCGGTGATGGGGCTCTTTTATTGAGTACCATCACCCACACTGGATTTATGGGCGCTGGCAGAGTGCCGGGGACCGTAAATTCTGAGGTCTGCTTATTAGAACCCGAGAGCATTTGACAATGCACATAATTAATGATCATTTGCTAAAAGTATTTTGGGGAATTTTATTCAAACAAAGTAAAAAAGAAACACATTAAATATTAGTCCTGTTATGTATTATGGGACATTATATCCATTTGTGTGCCCATAAATCATTTAGCTATGAATACTTGAGAAGAGCAAGAAAGTGATACCCTATGTACACTCTGAGATAATATTGTCTTAGTATTTGATTACAGGCACGGTGTCCTTAATGGACAGATTCATGCTCCATATCCAGTGTCCGGCTGGAGCAAAGACACTAAGAAATGGCAACGGGAGGCCATGAGGCCAGGATCAACCAGAGTTCAGGAGTGTGAAGTTAGGGATGAAATAAGACTTTTGCTGGCCTTGTCAGAAGATTCTCTGTGTGTTTTACTGCATTGTTTCTTGTGATTGTCTTGTGTGTTTCTTGTGATTCTTCTTTGTTGTCCCAGTGTGGGTGTTGATGTTTGCGTGCATGGGTGTCTGCATATACTCTTTTATTTTGGGGGGAGGTGGGGTGGGGAAGGTATTAAAAATATTTCGTCTGGCTTAACCATCTTTTTTATTGGGTTCAAGAAAAGAGGAGGTCAGTGGCTGCTTCTGCGAGGGCTGGAGGAATAAACCTGACAGTAGAAACCAATAGAAGATTTATTCTTTTTAAACAGCTACAAAAAGTCATTGCAATTTGAGTTAAACCAGAGCCACGTCTTTGTCTTCATACACAGGGCAAAGTAGAAAATTGAAAAAAAAAAACAAAAAAAAAAAACGAAGGAGGAGGAGGACGAGGAGGAGGAGGGGGAGGGTGGAGGAGGGAGAGAAGGAGGAGGAGGAGGAAACAGAATGAAATATGCCCAGGAAATGGAAATACCCAGTGCAGGCTTTGTGATGAGATGAGTGGAATCCAAAGATCGCTTCATGCGCTGACTGCCACGGACATGTCATGTGATTTGGGACAAACCACTTAAACTTTCTGGCCTCCGTGTACAATTCTAAAAAATGAAGGAAAATCGTTATGCTCACTAAGGCTTCCTAAGGCTTCCTAATTGCAAATATTTATAATTCCAAATTGACATTTTCAGGAAACACACAATCATGCATACACACAAAATGAGGACTTTTTTTTGTCCCCATGATCCATATAATTTTTTTTTTTCGGTTCTAGTTCAGTAGACACAGGCATGCTATGTCTAGCTGCCACTATATGTCATTTCTAGGTGCTAAGTCGAAGCATTTATTGCTTGCCTGGGAAGGAAAAAGGGTCTAAAAGAAAATTATTTAAGGTCAGGCAAGCAAACTGTGGGAAAGCTTTAAAAATACATTTAAAAAATTGAATTGAATGCAAATCTTTAAAGTTTGGCTGAAGTAGGCAAAGGACTTCAAATATTTGTGGAGACAAGTTGGAGCATACGACATTGATAAGCACATTGACTTCTTTGAGGACTGTTGTTGATATTTCTTGTTAGTTTTCTGGGTGCTGATAGTGAGGAATTTGGAAGTCAGGACTGCCAACCCAAATGTTAATTGTATCTACCACAGTTCCTTAATTTATGGTGATTTAGACACAATAGTCACAATGAAAGTTACGAGAATTAAGCTGTACCATTTTAAAAATTTAAATGTATTAACAAGAAGTAGGTCACCTTGTGCAGTTTCATATCAGTTACTTGAAGAGAATCTATCTACCTACCTATCTACCTATTTCAATTTCTCTCTCTCTCTCTCTCTCTATCATCTATCTATTATCTATCTATCTATCTATCTATCTATCATCTATGTATCATCTATCTATCTATCTATTATCTGCCAAGGTTCTTCCCTAGATCTTCAGCCTCTCCCAGTGGTGTTAGTTAAGGAGTGAGTTAAGGGGTTAAACAACTAGAATATTTTTTCATTCTTATTTCTGAAATTTAGGCCATCTTTGGTTTAGAAAAATTCCAAACCACTCTTCATGGCTGCCCAGAAAAGGTATTTCAAACCAACACATACCCATGATTATGAGACCCTGAATCCACTTTAACTTCTAAATTAAAACTTTCACTATTGAACTTAGATGAAAAAATTCACTTCCCTAGAAAATGGCACCTCTGAAAAGAATATTCTCACAACATGTCTTTTTCACATTCAGCCAAGCTGAAGAAAAAAGAAATGGGCCAATCACACATTGCGCTTTGAGTTACAAAGGATGTTTTAGGGGTGAAGGTGGAGCAGATGGCACTTACTTGCATCAGAAGTTGGCAGATGAACCAACAGCTGAGCCTTTTCTTCTCCAGAGAAGCATTAAAGTTTTATTCACAATTGTACCTGCATGCAAGCCAAGGAATGGGGTGCAGGGGGTGGGAAGGCACAATGCGTTTTAATAATGCAGCCCAAGCCATTTGGGGCAGTTAGAGATTTGTAACAGAGAAAGCTGGAAAATTTCTCTGTTGGTATGGTTGGAAAGAAGCCACTTGCCAATTTTTTTAAGTCAATTTCCAACTCTTAGCCACCAAAGACACACTAAGAGGAAGAAACTTGATATACTGGCTAGAACAGGGGAAAATGTTAACATCTGTCAAATCTGGCTGGTGGGTATATGGCTGTTTGTTATTTTGATCTCTATGTCTTTCTGAATGTCTGAGAATTTTCAAAATTAAATAAAATGTGTATGTGTTTGGAATTAGGCCTTGTGTTTCAAATCCCCACCACCTTATTTTCTAGCTCTTCTGAAGCTCGAGTAGTTATTTAACTTCTCAGCTCCTCACCTCCTTCATCATCACTATATGGATAGAAATACCCACCATGTGGGTTGATCTGAGGATCCCAGATAATGTAGACGGTGCCTGACACGTGGCTGGTTTTTCTACTGGTAGTGGTTAGCATCCAACTTTAAACCAAAACTCAGCTGAGAGAAACAATCTCCAGGGGAAACTTCTTAGAACTTACGCACTGCATCTGTTCTTCCGGATTTTATATTGACTTCTGGATTAAGTCAGGTCACTAAAGATCCATTTGTCTGAACCGTATCGCTCCTATCGGGGGCCCACCAGGATATTTACCCTTCATTGTCTTTGGGAAAGATGTCATGGGCTTTCTGTGGAGAACACTGTTCAAACATTTCTAGAAAACTTCCATACGCGCTCTGTAAGGGTGCTTTGTGGATGTGGTTCACTCCATGACTCAAGACTCTGCAGTAGCTCCCATGAGAGACTTTCCTACCTGATGTTAACATTTCAAATAATAGTTTCTTCAGAGTAACTTCTTCTTCTTCTTCTTCTTCTTCTTCTTCTTCTTCTTCTTCCTTTTTTTTTTTCTTAAAATACGATGCATTGTTAAAATGATTGAGTTTACCTTTTGGGGCTGGTGCCTAGGACATTGCAAGCCGAATCTGTAATCTACCCGGAGCAGGCATGTGGGTCCTTATGGTATGAAGCTTTGCATTTACTTTATTCCAAACCCATTTTATTTCTGTACCCTTGTTTTTCTGACTTTTTTTTTCCACTCATTTTATTTTGATCTTTTTTAAGTTTATTTATTTATTTTTTGAGAGAGATGGAGAGAACAAAAGTAAGCGGGGGAAGGGCAGGGAGCGAGAATCCCAAGCAGGCTCTGCACTGTCAGCGCAGTGCCCATCGTGGGGCTCCGTCCCACAAACTACGAGATCGTGATCTGAGCCGAGATCGAATTGGATGCCTAACTGACTGAGCCACCCAGGCACACCTTTTTTCACTTATTATAAATTGATGTCATATTGCTGTGTTTCGGGTGTTCTTATTTATAACTCATCTTAAGTTCTTCGGCAGAACGGATAACCAGGGTGGCATATACATAAATTAACAAACAAATACTATATAGCAATCATTACTATTGATAATAATAGTACAAATATGAGGTGCAGCTAGAAAAAGAGAAGGACGAAGGCAGTAAATATTTTGGAAGAAGATGATTGATATCACAGTGAGGCTGAATATTCTAAAATGGATACAAACAATTCATTTCGTATAATGGGTTCATCAACAAAAGTAGTTAATTCAAAAAATATTTCCGGGGACGTGATATGTGCCAGACACGGCTATTGCTATCGCGATAAGACCATGGTGATAATTTCAGAATACCTGGCAGAGTACAGGAAATTGGTTTTAGAAATTGGAATTTGAGAGTAGGTATGACAGAGGGTCATGGATATGGAGACTGAGAGAGAGGTGCTGTTGGACTGTTGTTTTGTAAGGGAAAGGGAATAATGAAAACACAAATTGAAAAAAAAAAAGACGGAAGTTGTGTTGCTGCATGGCAGAGGCATAGTGCTGGGCTGGACTGAGTAATGAATGACTGAGCCATAGGCTGTGTCTGCAATGTGGCCAGAGTTGCTCGGCTAAAGATGGTGGTCTCTGTGATGCAATCTTGGGGAGGGATCTGGGAAGCTAGCTGAAGGCCAGAATCTTGGCTCAGAATGGATATCTGCCGATCCCAATGTTGGATCCCTTTTCATGGACACGTAGGACATGGCAGCCACTTTAGAGCAGAAGTGATGTGCAAGACCCAAGAGGTAGTGATATCCGGAGTTTTCTCTACAACTTTTTTAGCACTTACATGGGAGCTGGAGAACTATTACAAAGGCCTTGATATAGCTTTTACCATGCAAATTCCAAGCTGAGTGGTTTATGGTGTTTCTTAGCCTAAAGTTGTTGTCTCAAACATCTTCTACATACTTCTGAGAAGATTTATTTTTATTCTAGATCTTGGTTGATCTCTGAAAGCTTTGCCGATGACCTGGGACAATTTAGGAGTACACTGGGTCTCAGGAAAAGATCACAGGAGAAGCTGGGAAAAATCCTCATGTTTTATAGAGAACGTTATTATTTACAAAACTCATTTACTCTTTTTTTTTAATGTAATTGGTTGTCAAATTGGTTTCCATACAACACCCAGTGCTCATCCCAACGAATGCCCTCCTCAAAGCCCATTACCCACTTTCCCCTCCCTCCCACCTCCCATCAACCCTCAGTTTGTTCTCCGTATCCAAGAGTCTCTTAAAACTCATTTACTCTTTTTTTTATTTTATTTAAAAAAAAATTTTTTTTTTCAACGTTTATTTATTTTTGGGACAGAGAGAGACAGAGCATGAACGGGGGAGGGGCAGAGAGAGAGGGAGACACAGAATCGGAAACAGGCTCCAGGCTCGGAGCCATCAGCCCAGAGCCTGACGCGGGGCTCAAACTCACAGACTGTGAGATCGTGACCTGGCTGAAGTCGGACGCTTAACCGACTCAGCCACCCAGGCGCCCCAAAACTCATTTACTCTTATAAACAGTGTGGGCTTCTGTCCCAGCTCAAGGTATAAATATAGTCACCTCTATGTGTTTTCAAATAATTACTTATTCAAATTAATCGCATGAAATGTAATATGTTCCTTATGGGATCTTCTACCTGAAAATCGTCCAAGAACACTAGGGTATATTTAGTCAAAAGAGATCTGGCACTTTTTACGGTACTAAAGATGGTAGGAAGCAGAGGAGGAGGAAGAGGAGAAAGAATAAGAGGAGGGGAAGAGGGGTTGAGAATAGGATCAGGTCAACCACTATTATTGTTTGTTGCAATGTCAGAACTTCCCTTCAAGACCAGTCATGCACATCCAAAGATAAGGCTTGCTTGCTGCTGTTGCTGCTGCTGCTGCTGCAAAACGCTTGCTCCCTTTGTCCTTTCCCAGACACAGTGGTGACCCTCTTTTGGTGCAGGTTGGGAGCTCCTTCACTCATACTTTCTTGCTTTACTGCTTTGCCCAAAGCCTACCATTATACTAGCTTGACATTCCCACGCTTCCCTGATGCTGACTCCTGAATGTTTCCTCAGCCCATCCCAACAGTGTCTCTGTGACATGGTATTACTGAGACATGGTCTTGGGTTTTCCTCTCCCAAAGACCCTGGAATTTTTATGCAAATTGCTCTGTACCTCCACAGTGACCAGCTTTTCGTATCACAGTTCTCAAGGAAGGGCAGTCCTCACTGAATCATGCAAGATTTTGTTACACCTTTTATCCCAGACAATGGGAATCTATTCACCCTATGTTTATCCAACTTCATAGTTGGATATTCAGTCCAATATGTCTTCAAGTCAGACATTTAAGAGATTTTTCCTTGAATACAGAAGGTTTGCTCCCAAGTGATTTGGTCTGTATCTCTAGACATAAGAGGGGCTTGCAGAATTTCCGGTATCTCTCTTGGTATCCGCATCTTGTACACATAACCCAGAGAGGCAGCTGGTGCCATTTATGTCCATCTCATGGATGTGGAAACTGAGATTCAGGAAGCTTATGTAAGTTGTTCAAAGTTACACACTGATAATTCGACGTCTCAATACAGTGGCATTAGCTAAGGGATAGAGGGCTCAGCAGTGCCGGGAATTGTAGAGCATATAAACCTTATGGAGTAATAGAGAATGCATGCTGGTTAGATACTTTTGTATTAATGGAATATGTAATGAATATTCATATGGATATGTTTTTATAGAAATATGTTTTGCAGTAGTAGAATACAAAAAAAAAAAAACGAAGGGAGGATTTGTTTTGGAAACATTCTTTAAACAAGATCTTGCTCTTTCTAGTAAAAACAATGAGAAATTACAAGAAACCAGTGGAATTTTCTAGAGTCCTTTGAGTCAGCCTTTGCAGGCAGAAAGATTAAGGAGAAGGATCTCAGAGGCTTTCTGGATAGTGAAACATTCAGTCTGTGTGACATGAACTATAGCAGAAACTCCTGCTAGAAATAATAGTCTCCTTCCCAATCTCCTAATTATTGATGGGTTAATACTTAGCTTTTACAGAAGAATTTTAGTTTTTCTCTGGGAACTAATGAAACCAAAACCTTATGTAAGTGAGGGGGAATTCTGCAGACAATGCTTAAGTCACCTTTTGAGATTAGGTGATGGGAGGCAGGGCTTGGCCATACCAAAACAAGCCGAAGCTGCCTGCAAAGTCAACACACTGGGAGTGTGTTGGGAAGAGGGTAGGGAAGAGTGGAGAGAGAGGCGGAGATGTGGGAGGTCTTGGGGATGTACCAAAGTAGACTGTATATCCTTTTTTTAGGTTTAAAGTAGTCACATCTGAAATATAAATGAGCAAGGTCTATATCCAAGTGAACCGATCTAACTGTTCAGGAAGTCAACAAAAGCAAGGACAGAAGTCCAGCTTAGAAGAGAATGGCCAGAGATGTAATAAGAATCAGACGAATTGAAGTCTGAGTAAGAACTCAGCAGGTACTTAGCACATTATTCTTATCAGCTGCTTGGTGATTCTCTTGGAACTAAGACCATGGTCTTAACGGGACAAAATGATGGTCATAGTCTGACTATGACTCAGGTTGAATTCTTTTGCTCTGTCCTTTTTATCCTCCCAGAGGCCAGAGAACCCTCACCAACTCTCCAATCATGGGAACTGCCAAAAAGTTAAGAATAAATTAGAAAAGTATACTGATGGAACATCAAAGAGCATTCAACCTTTAACTGTCCTCAGAAAAATTTCTAGCAGTTGCTGAGCCAAATGGTGCACTACACTGTGGAGGAAAGTTTATTCAATTGAAATATATTTATTGAGCGTCTAGTATGTGCCAGGCACTGTGCTCAACATTTTGTACACTAAGGAACAAAACAGACAAAATCCTACTAATTAGAGCTTATAATCTAGAGGAAAATTTCACACACGAAATGAATAAAGCTATTAAGTTGTAATAAATGTTATGAAAGAAAAGACCAGGCTGTTCTGAGAGAATAATCAGGACATAAATTTGTTTGAAGTGATCTTACAAGGAGTATTTTTACAAGGGAAGCTTGAACCTGACAGGGAGGGAGAAAGAGGAGTTACCCAGGTCAAGAAAGGATAGTCCAACCAGAGAAAACAGACCAGGCAAAGATCCCGGGACAGGGAAATACATGGTGTGTCTGAGAAGCTCAAAGGAGTCCTCTTTGGCTGGAGGTCAGGAAAATGGCATGAGATGAAGTTCTAGAAATCCCTGGAGCAAGGTCATGTGGGGCTTGTACATCCACTTGGAATGGTTTTAAGAAGGGGAGTGATTTTACTTGCATTTCACAAAGGTCACTGTTGAATGGAGAAAAAAAAGAACAGAAGCCATCAGACCAATTACGAAACTATTATGATACCAGAGATGACGGCAGCTTGCACTGCTCTGAGTGCCGTAGAGATGGAAAGAATTGACTTGACTTGAGATACATCTTTCAGTTAGAATCTACATGATCCACCCAGATGGCTGAATTTAGAGGACAAGGAGAAAAGGAAGAGATAATGAAGGAGACAGGAATACCAGTCAGAGACATAGGAGGAAAGTCAAGAGAGGGGTGTAGTAGATACTATAAGAAAATGTTTCAAGAATAAGGAATGATCAGAAATCCGGGGGGGGGGGGGAAGAAGAAATGTAGAAAGATGATATTCTTTAAAAATTGTAAATATTTATTTATTTATTTATTTATTTATATTAGAGAGAGAGAGAGAACGTGTGAATGGGAGAGAGGGGTAGAAGGAGAGAGAGATAGAGATAGAGATGATAGAGATAGAGATAGAGATAGAGATAGAGATAGAGATAGAGATAGATAGATAGAATCTTAAGCAAGCTCCATCCTCAGTGCAGAGGCCGATGTGGGGCTCGATCCCACAACCCTGGGATCATGACCCAAGCCGAAATCAAGAGTGGGACACTCAACCAATTGAGACACCAACGTGCTCCAGAAAGATGATATTTAAAAACCTCTTTGGGATGTTTAGAATTAGAGACCATCTGTGGCCTTTGAAAGAGCAGGTTTGTGCAGGAGGTCATGGTAGAGAACAGCTGTTTAACCGGAGTAATGGAAATGGCAAGAGAGAAAGTGAAGATCAGAGGTAAGAGCTTATGCCAAGTTCCCTTTCTAGATACGAGTTCATCATTTGCTGTCTAGAGGGTTAAAGTGATGTGTTCCAGATCACCACGTTGAGCAAAAGGAGATCAAAGTGGACATCCTCCAATCTCAGAGTCTCTAGCCCATTGAAGAGGGCTATCCTTGGCTTGACCGAAGAATATTACACTGTCCAATACAGTAGTCACTAGCCACATGCATCTATTTAAATTAATTAAAGTGAAATAAAATATTACAGTTTAGTTGTTTAATTGCACTGGCTGTATTTCATGTGTTCAAGAGCCATACATTTCCAGTAGGTACCATATTGAAGAGCACAGATATAGAACATTTCCACGAGAACAGAAAGTGTTTCTGAACAACACTGGTGTAATTTATCACTCCCATTTGGGCATTTTGAAAGTGAGTGATTCATAATCCTACCAGGACAACAGGCTTGAATCATGGCAGTCTTGGGAAAACCAGGACGTATGGACACCTCAGCTAGATTGACCATGTTAGGAACTTTGTTTCACAAGACATGAGTAAAGCAAACGGTCTCAACATCTGAAGCCTTTAGGTAGGTGTATGGATGGCCTCTAAGTTCCTCTGATGAGTCTCATTTTCTGATATTCATGCCCTTGTGTAATTATTACACCTTGAGTGTGGGCTGGGCCTATTGACTTGCTTCTAACAAATAGAATATGGCAGAAGCGATAGGATGTCATTTCCTAGATTAGGTTACACAGAGACCATAACTCTCATCTTACACGTTCTTGCTTGCTTGCTGGCTTGCTCTGAAAGAAGCCAGCTGTCATGTTGTGATATAGCTCATGGAGAGACCCAGAGGACAATGAACTGAGGTGGATCTCTGGCCAAGGAACTGAGGCCCTCAGTCCAACAATTCGCAAGGAACTGGGGACTGTCAACAACTGTGTGAATAGTGTGGTAGAAAACTCTCCCCCAGTCAAGTCTTAGATAAGACTGATCCAACAGACAATGGTTTGCAACCTCTGGAGAGATTTTGAGCCAGAGGAACCTAGATAAACCACCCCTGGATTCCTGACATTCAGGAGCTAGGAGGTAATGAATGTTTGCTGTTTCACATTACTACATTTTGGGGTAATTTGTTACACGGCAATAGACGACTAATATATCTGGACTACTCAAGGGGTCATTTTAACAAAATGTTAAGGACGTAGGTGTTGATATGCAAGCATTTTACCTCACTGCCCATCTTCCCCAGACTCAATTCTTCTTTCTCTTTTGTCTTTTTTCTTCTACAGTATAGGAAGGCCAGCATGTAGCTTGATTGAATGACGCTAAACTTTCAACGTATGTTTGCTGACAAAAAAAAAAAGAGTAAAAAGTAATATAAGGCAGGCAAAGTTTTCCTCCTTCCACCCACCTGCAGCAGATGGCTAGACTTGAGTGAAGAATACCTCCTCAGCATAAACAGAAAAGTCCAGAGAACTCTCTGGAGAGGTGTTTAAACTGAAAGCAACTTATTTTCTTGTGTTGTTTCTTTTCTTCTCTCTCCGACATCGATTCTGCTCTGCCTTCACTCACTGCGGTTCTGTGTATATCGGTGGCCGTGGGCATATTGAATTGTGAGCACAGGCCTTTTACTCCGGTTCTTTAGTGTTCATGAAATGAGAGTGTGACTGAACAAAGCCATCGGTTTGTGTCTCAGAGCATTCATCACCCATATTCACTCAGTAAACCTTTATGGAATTCTAGTTCAACAGAGAGCTTCTCCAACAATGGTGGTACATGTGTCATCTCTACCACGATGAGAGTAAGTCTGTGCTGTCTTAAATACCCCTTTGCCATAGTAGCAAAAGCTCAGAAGGTCTTGATGAAATCCATTAGAATAGACGCATAATTTCAGTAACCCGAGGGGTGTTATTGGCAAAATTACTCCACACGACCAATTTTTATTTTTAAAGAAAAAAGAGGTAGACAGTGTGAAAAATGAGTCTAGAAGCTAAAGACTGAAACGTTGAGAGGGTTGGAATTAACATTTGGCAAGTGAATGGTCACAGGCGTCCCAAACCCATTCAACGTGACCATAACCAGGACTTAGGATAAAGGTAGGCTTTAAGTCCCATGGGATCAAAGATAAGTAGACGTTCCAAGCAAGGAAAATAAAATGTACCAAGAGGAAGAAAAACATTTATGATTCTACTGAGAAAAATAATCAGCAGTCATCTGATGAGGTCAGGACAAGGAACACCTAGTCTAACAATGATGGCCTGAATCACAGTGAAAATTAACCACCTACACCTATTACTTCAGGGACAGCACAATTACCCTAGCTGGCATCATAAAAATAACATTTCAAACAGAGGCTCACGAAATGTTTTTTGTTAGGTATCCTCTTGGTTTCTCAATTAAAGTCCCTGAGGTACCTTCTATTTTGTAAATGTAAGTGTCCTTTTGGTATATTCCCTTTCTGCCCTGTATGGACGAGGAAACTCAACGACTTAGAAAAGCCCTGGGGGAATATGCATGGAACGGTTCCAGTGATTCTAGAACCGTTTGGGGGAAAATGATTTTTAGAAAACTGAACAGTTTGAGACATGCCTTCGTGAAACTGGGTAAGATAATTTATATAAAGTATAGTAGTAGGATTCAAAAATGGTTTCATGGTTCTGATCAGTGTGTAGATTCAGGATGAGAGAGGTTACCAAAAGGATTGTAGGACCAAATGACACATCAATACTAATCTTGAGGTGGCCTAGTGAAGAAGGAGTTGGGAAATTCACCCTACAGGGGAGAAAAGGGGGAAATCCGTGGATTTCTCTGGTTGACTGAAAGCTCTGGATATTGAAAAAAAGGTTTTCTCTGCCACCCACTAAAACATTCCTATCCCATCCTGCTTTATCTGAACCTGGATTACTGGGCTAACCTTCTCTTTCTCCTCTCCTCCTTAAAGTATATTCGAATATTAGCTTCTTTCTCAAGAGCAAACATTTTCCATGAATTCCAACCTCCCTCTTTTCTGCTTGTTCTAGATTCTCATGATCCTTGAGCTAAAATGGCTTTGTTGACTTAATGTACTTAAATGCGTAACTAACTTACTCTTGGTATGGATGCATATGTGTCTGCCTTTGGTCCTCGCTAAGCTGAACTGTAAGCTCCCAAGAGGGCAGGAAGTATGTTTTATATTTTTGGTGCTTGCCTTCTACACCATTATCCTGTTTAAAGCTTCAAACACAGCAGGCACCATGACTATGACGGCTTATGCATTGATGGAGCTCCCCCTGGCAAAGTGAGTCCATTCAGAGAGAATTTCAATGACAGTAAGGTTGGAAGAGAATATGTTTGAAATGAATGTGATTTATAGTTGTAGTTTAAGTTTTAGAGTGCAATAAACACAACCCTATTCTGAGCTGCTGGTTTGGAAATACTGAGAATATAGAGTCGCCTTTATGAGCACACAGTAGTTACGGGAGGAAATAGTGATGATTAATAGCTTACAATCACAGGATGCAATCCTGCAGAAGGACAAACCTTTAGATTGAAAAAACATTGAGTGCTTACTATCTGCCAGGCACTGCCACATTTCGTTCTCAGAGACATCCTGCCAGGACATCATTAACCTTAGTTCACAGATGAGGAAGGGGAGCCTGCGTGGCTCAGTCTATTAAGTGTCCGACTTCAGCTCAGGTCATGATCTTGCGGTCCGTGGCGTTGGGCTCTGTGCTCACAGCTCAGAGCCTGGAGTCTTGCTTCAGATCGTGTGTCTCCCTCTCTCTCTTCCCCTCCCTCACTTTTGCTCTGTCTCTGTTTCTCAAAAGTGAATAAACATTAAAAAAAAATGAGGAAGACGGGCTCTGAGCGCAGTCCAGAGACGGTAGGTTGAAGAACCTGCATTGGAAAAGCAGGTCTCTTGACTTCAGCTGCATCAGGTGACAGTTCCACCCGGGGTGCTGATTTTTCCAAGAGAAATATTTTTTCCATGTTTTCAAGTCGCAACAATAAAAAAGAGGTATCAGTTTACCTCTAAGACCTTCTTTCTCATACACACCGATCATGAGTTGCACTGCTGACCCGAAACAAATATCGAAAGCTAACTACTGATGCGTTTAAAACAAAGACACGTCGCCGGTTCAAGAATTAAAGATAGCGTGACTCGTCTATGTTCTTACTCAGCCAAATAAACAAATACATGCGAATATTATTTATGGGGAATAGAACCATTTGGGCGAATATTTCAAGGCTATTTCCAGTGGATACCTGCCTTTTTTGTTTGGCTGGAGGGTCGCTCGGCGAAAGAACCCTCTTTCTGGTTTTGCCGTCTCTGCTCTATAGCTCTTGCTGGGAAGCTGGGTCACTCCTTTACTACTCAGTGTACCCAATTCCTCCCCATCCCCCGGAGGCCAGACGGAGGAAAGGCAGGTGACCTAGGCTCAGCTGGTCTGACCCCCTCACCCAGGATTTTGAAGGTCGAGCGGGGGGATCACCTCAAAGATGGTCCGGTCCAGCAGAAGCGGTGGACACGTCGGAGTCTGTATTCAGTGGCGGCAGAACTGTGCAGTGGCACTCGTGACAATGCTCATCCCAGGCCATTTTCCATCCCTACCCTCCGTGACCTCCATCCTGTTTTCTGATCCTGATACTGTCGCCTCCGCTGTTGATTCCCTTAGCAGTCCCTCCTCGAAATCGGTAGAGCTCCAATTAACTTAAGTGGGAGTCTCGCGACCGGTAACACACGGATGTGATGGTACATTCTGCCCTACACACCATAGTACTAAGGGGAATGACGAAGTTCATCTTCACGTCTCCGATTCTTACCGGGGACATGTGGATGGTTTTCAAAACACAGTGATTCACAGCCCAAACGGATTCTTCTAGGAGCTCAGTGTTAACGACCGTTGTCAAAATGGATGGAATGAATACTTGCCGTCTGGGCTAACTGTTCGGCCTGGAGATGTTGGCTGTTTTCCCGGGGGGGGGGGGGGGCACATCAGCACAAGGTGCACAAAATTGGGAGGCAGGGAGACGCCGTAAGAAGCGTATAAGCTTCACAGTCGTGTCGGTCCGCACCAACAGCTGTGCGATCCCTGCCATCATCCAGCTTCTCGAAGTTTTACTGTCCTCATGTGTTCACCGGGAGAAGCCCGTATACTCTTTTCATTGTAATAAGAGTTCATGAGGTTAAAGCACCTGGTAGAGACCGAAGAAACGTTGGCCAAGTCGTCTCCCCTTCTGTTACGACTTTTGTTAATTTCTGCGTGTGGTGGAAACCACCGTCTGGATGGAAGGGAAAATGGAGGGAAAGATCACTCAATGAGCTGCCCGTCAGAACACCAGGGGAAACATTCCACACACATATGTGTGTCTGCGTGCGCCTACTGGGATGCACGTAACCAGTATTTATAATTTTGATTATTTAAGCGTGATCCCAGAGGTCCATGACATGAGGTGCTTCGTAGTTTTAATAAAGTATACAAATGTTCGAACTGTATCCTGCCAAGGTGGTGAGGGAGAGCAAATCACTTAGCTAGTGAACAAACCCAGCTGACTTCCCAGCATCAGCAATTCAGCCCATCTCTCTTGTTTTCTAGTAACTTCTCCTGTATATTGCAATTCTTAGGAGGTGATCGAATTACAGTTTCTTTCTGGGAAAAGACCTCCAGAAGAGAAGAGATACAGGTAATTCAAGGCAAGAGAGAGTGCAGAAGTGCAAGAAAAAACAAAACAAAACCCAAAAGCCAATAAAACAACAGCTGCCTGAGTTTTCCAAAGAACAGATGCCTTAGAGTTGAATCAGACCTCACGACGGCTTGGCTGGGAGTTGGTGAAGTTCCACGGTTATCCTCCATAGAAGGAGGGCTACGTGAAAACATTTTAGCAATTGCTTCAGCCAGCTCAACCCTGTTCCTCAGGTGAGAGAATGTTGAAAGAGAGGTCAGTTAACATTTATATTCACATTTCATTGCAGTTTGTGTTTGGGATCGTTTGCTGTCATAGTACGAGGGAAATTGTTGGTTGGCAAAAGTTCATGAACGATGGATATATGTATTTTTTTCTTTCCGTGGGTAGAATTTAATATGATGTTAAGGGGTCAGGGTTTTACAAGGGAAACAAAAGTGGGAATAATAATGAACTGGATTGGCTCCTCAAGGATTTCAAGAACAGTGTTTTCAAAGAGAATCATCAAATCACAAAGCCATGGAGCACGCCGACCTGTCTTCTCTAGTTATATCAGATGATAATTTTACCTGAAGATTCTAAGTTGTGTTTATAATTCTGTCAATACTTATACATGTGAATTTTAGGAAGCTAGCTATTATCAGATCAACAAACAACCCATGAGCTGGAGGTAAGGGATCTGGGGTGGGTGGAGGTGAGGTGAGGTTACTTAGTTGATCTCCACTTGAAGAAAGTCTTTGATTTGGAAAACATGGCTTCTTGGCACTGAGGGAGGTAATGTAATGTGTCCCTTGCCTGTGCTTCTCCATTCGGGAAGCCTCAGGTCTATAAAGCAGGGGTAGACAGGAAAATAAAGCAAGAAGACCTATGAAGGCTAATCAGAAAACGTCTGTAACTCTTACCTTAGTGAATTTCAGTTTGAACGGATAGGAGCTGCTTGAAAGCGTAGCGTCGGTTCTTTACGTGGAATTTTGTGCGATATTGTGTTTTAAGGAATGCAACCATTATGCTGTCTCTTTTGATGGATGAAAAATGTTTCCTCCACAGTGTCTACAATTAACGTGATATTGCTTATTTCCTCTCTTGGAAGGACACATTCTTTTTTAAAGGTTATTTATTGCTCAGGTAGGTCCTCTCTATGATTCCTTCCTCTGACGAGGTTACTCGGAATATGATCCTGCCGACAAGACATGCAGTAAAGCTCAGTAGCAGAGAAAATAACAGTGTCGTTAACCTCCTTAGCACTGGAGATAAATTAACACTAATAAGATAGGTACCAGGGTAGCAATTGACTTGACAGAATGAAATTCACCAGCCTAAGGAGGCGGTAGCCGGTGTCATTCTGCTGGACTCCCCCGTGCTGTGTGGACGCCGTGGCTGGCGAGCGGCTCATTCCTGCCTTCCTGATGTTCAGGACGCTGCCTTGAAGAAAAGTCCAGCTGACCCAAGGTTGGTCTCGCCCTCCTCTGCCGCCCCTGCTGATGGAAACCAGCGCCACCGTTATTAATTTGAGTCTCCGTGGATCAAATAACTTTTCTCATCTCATTTCATGACAGGATATCATGACAGCTTCACGGTAGATATACATGCCATGACCAGAGTGAGCTCTGCCTTTCTGGAAAGCATTTTGTCAAACTATTGAAATAATGTGCTGCGAGGGGAAATGGGCCACAGTGGGTGTTTTCGGAGAAGCAAGCTAGGAGGGGAGAAAGAAAAGAAAAAAAAAAAAAGAAAAGGAAAGGAAAGGAAAGGAAAGGAAAGGAAAGGAAAGGAAAGGAAAGGAAAGAAAAGAGAAGCAAAAGCAACAACGTAAAAGAAATAAGGACATAAAAGGACGCTAGTTATTCAGGGGTCCCCCGGGTCACCTTTGGCCAGCCGTGGAAATGCATTTTAAGTTTTCACTTGTTAATTGAACACTAAATGAATATGGTGATAATTAATATTTTTACTGCTTATTAATTAGGAACCTGTAGCCTGCGTAAGCTACCTAGAAAGATGATCTACGAGGCATGACTAAGTTCCCCACTGTGAATTGATGGTGCCTTACACGTGGAAATATAAATATGTTAGTCATTTTGCTTCACTATTAGAGGAGCTTTTAATAAACTGATAGGTCTTCCAGTTCTTTCTTTGTCTGCTGGGAGGGACTGCGGTTACACAGGAGGGGGACTCTTTTTTTTTTTTTTTTTCTTTTTTTTGCTGTTATTTACTGTTGCCGGCAGGCTGAGACAGCGAGCAGCCTACGGTTCACATCAGGTCCGCTTCTGAAGACCCTTTGTCCGTGGCATGTGGAGTTTTTCAGGTTTGTGCCTTCCTCCAGTTGCCAAAACATCTGGTTCAGTTTGGGGGAAATATTTGTAGTTATTTTTCCATCCGGAATTAATTACTGCCACTGGAACATTAATGGGTGCCCTGCTGGCTTAATAGATTTTATCTGTGCGCCCTCCTATCTGTGAAGTGTAACCGACAAATCAGAGCTCTGTTTTGTTGTGACTTTTATAAAACGGCCACAACCTGAAGAACCGAGGCTTGATGATTCAGAGGATGAACAGATAACAGATTTGTGAGACAGGGATTCTAATTTGCAAAGATGACTTTGTTACTTCAGTAATTTAACATTCATGGAGGAAATCATCGAATGTATCCCAAAATTCATACCTTCAGTAAACTAGGCTCATAGCAACCATAGGAGTATATGGTTTAATGTTAAAGCTATTGTGCTCTCTATTTCATAGGAATGTTTGCTTGTTTATTTGTGGGTTTTTTTTTTTTTTGAATCTTTCAAACAACAGGTTGTATAGAAAAGACGACGAAGAAGGAGTTACTATTTATTGCTCTCTATATAGCAGGCACTGTATTTAATGCTTTACATGTCTAGTAAAGCATAGTATGAGGTAGGTATTATGATGGCCCATGTTACATACAAGGAATTCAAGGCCCACTGAGACTGTAACTTGACCAAGGTCGTGCACTGAATAAGTGGAAGGAGGACTAGGATTTGAACACAAGTATGTTGGACCTTGAGTTCACTCTCTTGACTATAATGAGAATAGTATACGTTTACCACCCTTTTATCAAACATCTTTTAAACACTTAAGTTCTGGGCAAGTACTTGTGCTGGAGGCACAGAAGGGGAACAAGATGAGGTTTCTGGCACCTACCAGAGTGCCTGGCAGGCCACACAGGGTCTCTGTGGCATCATATAGACGCTTGTAGCTTGGCTGTAATTCTGCAATGCTTTCTAAGGGCTTAAAGCTTCATCCCCCAGAAGGCCTATCCCGTTTTAACTAGAGCTATGACTATTGTTGAAATAAATGAAATACATCTTTAAACTGCCTAGTATTCAGTGAGCAAGACAGCGTGACCCCTTTCAGGATGAACAGGATTTGCGTCTGCATCTCTGGTCATACTCTTCGGAAGTTGTTCAAGCTTTTGGAGACATACTTTCCCGTCGATAGAGTGGAGATAAACGCTGTCGCCTTCATTGGGTTCCTATGACCGCCGGACGACGTAAGGGACTATCATTTGGCATCGCGCTTAGCATATCGTTAAATCTTAGAACCATCATTGGTCTCGTTATTAGGAAAAGAAAAGAATATCGTAGGAACTCACCTCTTCTCCATGTGTTCACTCCAGCCAGGTGCGTCTCATATATTTCAATCTGTGAATTAGCTCTTCCCCAGAAGGGCATAAAAGCTCCAGGCGCGAGGAAGTATAGCTCGGTACCTCACATCCGCTGGGCGTATCTCCCGGCTGGCTTGAGTTCTGTCTTTATCTTGCTCTATTTCTGCATATTCCTGGGTTGTTCATCTCCTACGGAGGGTGGATCTCTGGATTCCTGATTTTTTTTTTTTTTTTTTTTTGGCCTATCTTTTGGATATTACTGACTGATTCCTTTACTCACCTCTTTCTTTGAAAGTATGCTACCATTTTGGATCTCCAACAGAGAACTTGGGCTTGTTCTGTTCTGCTGTGGCTTGTGGCTGCCCCTGCCCGAAAAGATCAAGATACCAGGTTATGTTTGATTGGAGCAGGGGCATGTTTGAAAGTTGACAAGTTAGCCTTCACGTGTATTACCAACAGACAGGTCAGGTAGGATGCAAATGTTAATTTTTGGAGGAAATTTTAAAAAGTAAAGAACCCTCTCCCCACCCCCCGACCCCCACGTGAAACACAACCAACCAAACACAAAATTTTTGGAGGAGACATGTTACTGTTTTGCTGGAAGAATGTTTTAAGTAGATTGTGCCAATGTAAAATAACCTGCACAAAGCACCTTGGGGTTAGAGCTACGGGGAATTCCCACAGAATTTCGAGGAAAAAAAGTTTGCATGATGGGAAGAGAGCATGGGTATACAAGAGCGTACGGATATACAGCAGGTCAGTTTGAAACTTGATTCTCAAGAGTCGGCTCTGTAACTCTGAGGAAATCACATTCTCTCTCTGAGGTTGTTTTATTTTATTTTATTTTTCCTATAAGAGGATTATATTACAATCCATGTCACAGATTATTGTGTAGATAAAAGAAAATAACGCAAAATAGTTGCTCTATTGCGTCGTAGGTGCGGGCTGTGATTACACTTGCTGCGTTCACACGGGTTTTGTTGCACAATAGTTGTGTACGTGGGCCAGGTCCAGGGATTGTCAAGAATGAAATCTGGGACTCAGTGAAGGTCATTTTCACTTTGTTTTGCTATAAAGAGTTTGAGGAGTTCAACAGCCTACATGGAGTAACAGCTTCCGGGAGGAGTTAGTGGCGGAAGATTCTGCACCTTCTGTTCTGTCATGTAGTGCAAGGCTGTTTCATTTTTTTAACGAGTAGACTTTATTTTTTAGAGCTGTTTTAGGTTTCTAGAAAAAGCGAGCAGGGAGTAGAGTTACCATATCTCTCTCCTCCTACACGGTTTTGTCTATTATTATTTTTTTCATGCTGATGTTTATTTATTTTTGAGACAGAGACAGGGTTCTAGCTGAGCAAGACAGAGAGAGGGAGACACATTATCCTAAGCAGGCTCCAGGCTCTGAGCTGTCAGCACAGAGCCCAACGCGGGGCTCGAACTCACGAACCATGAGATCATGACCTGAGCCGAAGTTGAATGCCCAACTGACTGAGCCACCCAAGCGCCCCCAGTTTCCCCTATTATTAACGTCTCCTTTTGTTATCATCTTAGTGTGGTATATTTGTTACAGTGGAAGAAAGGATACTAACACATTGTTATTAATTAAAGTCCATAGTTTACGTTAGGGTTCACTCTTTGTGTTGTAGAGTTCAAAGGATTTTGACAAATGAATAATGTCAGTTGTCATGGTGGATACGGCCACCACAACAGGATCATACAGAATAGTTTTGCTGCTCAAAAAGTTCCCTGGGTTCCATCTATTCATCCTTCTCATCCTCCCTTTAAGTCCCTGGAAACCACTGATCTTCTACTGTCACCATAGTTTTGCCTTTTCTGGAATGTCATATAGTTGGAATCATACGGTAAGTAGTCTTTTCAGATCGGTTTAGTTCACTTAGCAAAATGTATCTAAGATTCCTCCGTCACGACTCAGCCCCCCAGGCGCCCCTAATTTGCATTTTCTTAATGACATGTGATATTGAATATCTTTCTCATAGACTTATTTGCTATCCGTGTATCTTCTTCTGTGAGCTGTCTGTCCAGCTCTTTTGCTCACTTTTAAATTAGGTTGTTTATTTTCTGGTTGTTCTTGAGTTTCAGGACTTCTTTGTATATTTCTGACAGCAGTTCTCTATCAGATAAGTGCTTTTCAAACATCTCCTCCCAGTCTGTGACTTGCCTTTTCATTCTTTTAAGTGTCTCCTGCAAAGCAGAGGTTTTACATTTTAATGAAGTCCAATTTATCAATTTTCTCTTTCGTGGCACACACTTTTTTGGTGTTATATCTAAAAAAATCGCCATCATATCCAGAGTCACCTAGATTTACTCCTGTTCTATTTTCTACACATTTTATAGTTTTGTGTTTTATGTTTAGGTCTGTGACCCATTGGGAATTAATTTCTGCTTAGTTTTACATTCTTAATTTTTTTTTTTTATTTTGAGAGAGAGAGAGAGAGAGAGAGAGAGAGAGAGAGAGAGAGAACATAAGCAGGGGAGAAGGGCAGAGAGAGAGAGAGAGAATCTCTCAGGCAGGCTCAGCGCAGAGCCCAATGCAGGGCTCAATCCTACAGCCCTGGGATCATGACCTGAGCCAAACTCAGGAGTTAGATGCTTAACCAACAGAGACACCTAGGTGCCCCGATATTTAAAAATTTGAGGTAATGTTTACTACTGAGAGGGTTTGAGAATCATTGAGATAGAGGAGCTTGAGAACAGAGGTCTTAGATATGGGTAGTAAGTTCCATACTTTGAGTTGCTACTTTTTTTTTCTCTTCTCCGTGAAGCTATATTTCAACACAAATGTGCAGTGTTTTCATTATGGTCGCAAATGTTATCGGAAAAATAGAGTGAAAATGTTGAGATCTGTTACGTAACTCCAGTCCATTTTATGGTCAGTGAGGAACGGGTACCTCAACTCAGACTCACCTATAACTACCAGCATTACCTGTAATAATGTCTAGAATTACCAGGATTATCAGAAAATGAGGATCAGGATTCCACTTAGTTTCTGTGAAACTGTTCTAGGCAGTTAGAATACTGAGTGCTAGAATCTCATGCCTCCGCAACCACGTAGTGACGTTAAAAGGTGAGAACTGTGATGCGATTCCCCTTACACTCTCTGGGTCTACCCTGATGTAGAGCCCTGGGTTAATTTAGACAGCACAGACCCAAGGCCACTGGGGGCTTTGGAGGTGCACAGCTGATATGTAGCCCATATACCAGGGAATATGGTAGCCTATTTTCAGGATTCAGAAAGTGTGAGAAAGCCAGAACTTTCTACACAGTGCTTCCCAAACTCCATTGTGCATTTAAGTCACTTGGAGATTTTGTTATTAAAGTGTGGATTCTGATTTGGTAATTCTGGGGTGGAGCCTAAGAGTCTGGGCTTCTCACCAGGGCCAAATTGGCCATTGGATACTCTCGAAGGGGCCTCAGACAATGTTTTCATTTCTTTTAAAATCTGAAGGAAAACAGTTGAACTTTTAGGTTGAAGGAAAAGGTTTTCTATATAACATTAATGTATCTGTCTTTATATTAGCATAATCGTAAAAATATACTTCTCAATTTTCTTCTTGAGAGGGACCCATGAAGACAGACGCACCGATGGCCCAGTGAAGTCATGAGGAAAAGCTGTTTCTAACTTCTACGTGATAGCAGTGCAGCTGGTCCAGGGACCACACTTTGAGTAGCAAGCTTTTATCAGGTTCTCTTTCTTATAGGGGATGATGAGAAGAATATCTAAAGCCATGTAGCATTTCTGGGATTCTCTACTTATTAAATAAAGTCTACATGCACAGGTAAGATTCTCCCACTTGAACCTTTTAATAGAGAAGGCACTTTCCCCAGTTTTCATGGCATTGACTTTCTTGACTCTCAGTGTATTTTCTTCCTTGAATGGACTCCTCAAAACTTTGGGCCCAGAGTATATAATCAACTAAATCTTTCGACTGCTATTGTTGGCTTTGGTAGGTTTCCTTCGACATGGGCATTCTCAATGTGATTGGGAAATATGTTCAAGGCAGTCTTTGAAATGTCTTTGCTATTTACTCAGGATTTCTTCTTTCTCCACCGAGAAAGTAAAAGCCATTTAACTCCCCCCCGTTCCTGTCAGCCCTTGCCTTGTCCTAAATTAAACAAATATTTGTTAAGTATTTATTCTATGCCTTCACACGGTCCCTGCCTTTTGGTTGCTCTCTTAACTTCTTTTTATTTGAGTCCCAGAAACTTCTAAGTTAAGGAAAAAGAAGAAGCAAAACAAAATACCAACTAACTCACCAACCAACACAACTAACCAAAAAAAAAAAAAAAAAAAAAAAAAAAATCCACCTAGAGAAAAGAGGAAAGCTCTTACCTAGATCACTTTTCCATTGTCTGTGACAACGGTTCCGAAAGTGTGGTCCCCAGACCAGCCACGTCAGCATCACTTGGAAACCTTGTTGGAAAATACAAACTCTAGGACCCACCCCAGACCTACTGAGTCAGAAACTGTAGGGGCGGGGCATCGAGCTGAGTTTTAACAAGCCCCAGGTGATTCTGATGCAAGTTCATGTTTGACAACCACGGCCCTAAAACATTCGTTCTTAACTAAGCTGCAAAATAAAATCACCTGGAGAACTTTAAAAAACACAGATGCCCGGGCTCCTGTCCAGACATTCTGATTCAATTAGTATGTAGTGGGGCCTGCCCATGGATATTTTTAAGGAGCTTCTCAGATGATTTGAATGTGTAGCCAGGGCTGAGAACTGCTGTGACATCTGTTTCTTTACATGAAATTCTTCCATGGCAGGTGTGTGAGTGTGTGTATCTGTGTGTGTCAACAACCCTGTGTGAGCGTGCACAAGCCCTGAGTCTAATTACACTCATTCTTAGAAAACTGCCTGTCACAGAGACGGTTCTAGAACAATCTAGACAGTGGTCAGCAAACTGTGTCCGTGGGTCACATCTAGTGCAGATGCTATCTTTGGACTAAGAATGAGTTTTTACATCTTTTTTTTTTTAAATTTTTTTTTTAACGTTTATTTATTTTTGAGACAGAGAGAGAGAGCATGAACGGGGGAGGGTCAGAGAGAGAGGGAGACACAGAATCGGAAGCAGGCTCCAGGTTCTGAGCCCTCAGCCCAGAGCCCGACGCGGGGCTCGAACTCACGGACCGGACCGTGAGATCGTGACCTGAGCTGAAGTCGGACGCTTAACTGACTGAGCCACCCAGGCGCCCTGAGTTTTTACATCTTTAAAGGGTTGTTAAGAAAAAGAAAAGTATGTGGCTGAGACCACATGTAGATCTCTACCCGTAACATGAAACATGTAGTCCTTTACAGACTATTTTGCTGACCCTGCTAGAAAATGCAAGAAGAGTTTGTAAGCTGGTCTTAAAAACCAGGGCAGCAACAAAACAGCTACAGTGTAGGACTATAAGATCCTTAAATGACGTAACACAGGAGGCAGTTAGAACTCACCTCAACCTTTAAGCATTTGGATAGGTAGAAGGAAGAGAAAAGCCGTTTTGCCTAACGCCTCCTGGAAGGGGTCAGTCAGACGTCAGGAAACTCAACTTCAAACACTCCCCTTGAACTTAGAACACAGTGTTCATAACATTGTTGGGCTCCTTTATACGGAATACACATGCAGAATCACAGGGCTTTGCAGCCACGGTTATACTTTATTTTAAAAGATATATCAGGAGTATTTTTTATTTTTTAAAAAAATATTTATTTATTGAAGAAATCTCTACACCCCGGGTGGGGCTCGAGCTTGCAACCCTGAGATCAAGAGTCACACGCTCTCCCGACTGAGCCAGCCAGACACCCCTAGTTTTCATTTTTAAATTAATTAATTAATTAAGGTAAGCTCTGTGCCCATCATGGGGCTTGAAACAAATGTCTCTGACATCCGGAGTTGCATGCTTTACTGACTGAGCAAGCCAGGTGCCCCAGGAACATTTTTAAATAAACGTTTATTCAATCTTTGAGAGAGTGTGAGCAGGGGAGGGGCAGAGAGAGAGGGGGACAGGGGATCCAAAGCAGGTTCTGCACTGACAGCAGTGAGCCCATGGTGGGGCTCGAACTCAGGAACTGTGAGATCACAAACTGTGAGGTCATGACCTGTGAGATCATGACCTGAGCTGAAGTCGGACACTCAACCAACTGAGCCACCCAGGAGCACCCCCGAGGAGAATTTTTTTAATGAGAAGTTTTAAGTGTCCAGAAAATCGGGGAAATAGTACAGAGAGTTCCCATATACCTCCTTTCTCCCATGCTCACAGTTTCTGGGGTTGTTGACATCTTGCATTAACGTGGCATATGTTAGCGTCAATGAATCATTATCGCTAACTTGTTATTAAGTAGACTCCATAGTTTACATTAGGGTTCCCTCTACTTGTCGTACAGAAAGTTTGGTGGTTTTGACAAATGTATAATGATGTGGAACTGCCATTCCGGTGTCATACAGAATAGTTCGCTACCCTAACAATCATCTGGGCTCCCCCTATTCGTTCTTCTCTCCCTTCCCCAAGCTTCTGGCAATGACTGATCATGTCACCGTCTTCATAGTTCTACCTTTTACAGAATGTAATCTCGCTGGAATTATACAGTATGTTGCCTTACGCGCTGGCTTCTTTCACTGAGCAATATGTTTTAAACGTTCCTACGTATCCTGATGTGGTATGATAGCTTCTTTCTTTCTTCTTTCTTTCTTTCTTTCTTTCTTTCTTTCTTTCTTTCTTTCTTTCTTTCTTTCCTTTCTTTTCTTCTTTCTTTCTTTTATTATTTATTTATTTTAAGAGAAAGAGAATGAGCGGGGAGGGGCAGAGAGAGAGGAAGACAGAGAATCCCAAGCAGGCTCTGTGCCCATCAGCACAGAGCCTGATGTGGGGCTCACACTCACAAACCATGAGATCATGACCTGATGATCAAGAGTCAGACGCTTAACCAGATTAGCACCCCCAGGTACCCCTTGTTTGTTTTTAGTGCTGAATAATATTTTATGCTATGGATGCCCTTTTTTTTTTTTTTTTTTTTTAGTTAGATTGTAGGGCAACCCATCCCAAAGCCTGTCTCATTCTCCTTAAAGTGACTTCTTGTGTTTTTACCGCCCACCTCTCCCTGCTGGAATGTAAGATCCATGAGTATAGGAACCTTGTCTATTTCATGCAATCCCACATCCCAGCACAGAGCACAGGGCTTGGTATAGAGTAGGAATCGCACAGAATGTATCTCGAATGATGTTTTTACAAAAATGCAAGAAAATAAACAAGTTTGTAGGTTGAATGTGCTCGGGGACAGTTCCTTTTAACTGCAGGAATTATCAAAGTCCTTAATATGCTAAAGTTCTAGCTTGATAGGTAAATGTTATATGTATTATAATGTCAAGATTCCAAAATATTTCTAACCACTTGTATCAGATGCAGATGCTATAAGGCAAAATCATAGATGGAAGTTTATAAGAAAATGGAGCCTGTGAATTCCTAATCAACGGAGGCAGCTGTATGTTGACAGGACTTGGAATTCTCTTCACTGATATCCCTGTAGTTCATACAATTGATTGTGCATAATATAATCACGGAGGTTTGTCATTGCTGCAGTCACCTGAATATTTTTACATTGTTTAAAATGAGACAGAGTCGGTCTTCTAAGAATTATTCTTATCCCTGATTAAAAGGCCTCCTGAAGTAGAGCCTAGTTTATGAAGCCAATCACTGAGGAAAAGTACCCAAGTTATCCTAATATAAAAAATGTAATAAGCCACGGTGGTTTGCAGTACTTTAACATCCTCTTCTCTATTCCGGTGGGAAATGAGAGGTCCCTGGTGTCATTTCATTTGGGGAGAGCTATTCATCCCAGATAATCCTACAGTTATTCAATTAGCCAAACACCATCATTCTTACTTTTTAAATTAGTTGGAATTCTCTGGTGAAAATCAGTCCAGGTTGAAAACCCATCCAATCATCCGACAAAAATTGGACTGCCCTCTGAGTTCAAGGTGCTGTGTCAGGTTCTACGATCAATAGAAGACAAGTGAGAAATGGCCTGGCTCCCCCAACACCTATAATCTAGCTGAAGAGTCAGCCACACCCCTAGTTTCCCAAGGGGCCTTGAAGCAAGAGACTTACTAGAAACACGGACAACAGAAAAATAATAACACGGATGCTTATTATTAAAAAAAAATAGGGAAAACCAGGAGGTATTTAATCATCTTTGTCCCACTAATAGAAATTTTTCTATATAACGACGAAGAAACAGGTAAAACCCTGGGAAAGCCCTGACAAGTGTTGTTAGAAAGCTTAATGAAAGGACATCCTCCATGTGCTTCTAGAAATGGCAAATGGTGCCATACGCCTCACATTTTCCAGAAGCAGGTACAGAGAAATTGAACTTGCCCTGCATGAGAGTTTGGAAGCAACCATTCTCTGAGGATTTCAGTCTTCCTTCAGCTGTGATAATTGGCAATCGCTGAACAATCGAGAAGTCACATGGCTAATGAAATGACCAAAATCACTGAATTGATTGCTCCTGTTTGGTTTCTGTTATTTCAGCTATCAAAACAGAATCTAATCTGTTTCGTAGTTGACGGCAATGACTACAGCCCAAATGTATTTGATTGGGAAGTATTAAACACAGGTTAAGTGTTGAGCTCAGTGAATCTAGTCTGTTAATGGCAGCTTGCAATGGGAGATTGCAGCCCAGCTTAAAGCATCCCAACTTTGCAATTTTCAAGTATCTTCTAGTCCCCATTGGGAATGACAGGTGAATAGCCCTTATCTTTTCTTCACAGTTTGCCTGTTTTTCTTTCTATTTTCCATGACTTAAAAAAAAATTTTTTTAATGTTTATTTATTTTTGAGACAGAGAGAGAGATAGAGCATGAACGGGGGAGGGTCAGAGAGAGGGAGACACAGAATCTGAAACAGGCTCCAGGCTCTGAGCTGTCAGCACAGAGCCCGACACAGGGCTCGAACCCACGGACCGTAAGATCATGACCTGAGCTGAAGTCAGGCTGCTTAACCGACTGAGCCACCCAGGTGCCCCTTTCCATGATTTTTAAGTAATCTCTGCACCCAAGGTGGGTCTGGAAATTATAACCCTGAGATCAAGAGTTGCATGCTCTACTTGACTGAGCCAGCCAGGGCGTCTAATTTCCATGCCTTAAAAAAATTTTTTTTAATGTTTATTTACTTTTGAGAGAGAAGGAGAGAGAGAGAGGTAGAGTGTGAGTGGGGTAGGGGCAGAGAGAGAGGGAGACACAGAATCTGAAGCAGGCTCCAGGCTTTGAGCTGTCTGCACAGAGCCCGATGTGGGGCTTGAACTCACGAATACGCAAGATCATGACCTGAGCTGAGGTTGGTTGCTTAACCAACTGGGCCACCCAGGTACCCCCATGACTTTTTTAAAAATTATTTTTAAATTTTTAATGTTTATTTTATTTTTGAGAGAGAGAGAGAGAGAGAGAGAGAGACTGAGTGCAAGTGGGGGAGGGGCAGAGAGAGAGGGAGACATAGAATCCGAAGCAGGCTCCAGGCTCTGAGCTGTCAGCACAGAGCCCGATGCGGGGCTCGAACTCACGAACCATGAGATCATGACCTGAGCCGAAGACGGTTCTCAACCGACTGAGCCACCCAGTGCCTTCCTGCCATGACTTTTAATAACAGAAATCTCTGCAAAGTGAACTTGAACCTCAAGAAGCATCACAGGTTTTCTTCTATTCTTATCCCTGATATGATTTTGCCCATCCTTATTTCTATTGCTTACCCTTGAATTTAGGAAAAAAAATACTAGGGTATATAAATCCTCTGGCAAGAAGACACCTGGTGGTACAGAATTCTCCTTAGAAACCTACATATTTTCACTTGATTTTTCTAATTCTGAGAATGCCTTTGAAATGTTGACTCCTTAACTTCACCAAAAGTTCATCCTAGTTAACAGTCCGGTTACAACAAACAAGAGAAAGGATTCACCACCTGAAAATAATTTCAACAGGATGCAAACTGAGCACTGTTTTTCTTTACCTAAAGTGTGAGTCACTCCACCGTCCTGTTCTTTGCCTTGCTTTGGGGAGTTAATGTTTTACAGAAGTTCTAGGGGTGGATTGATTTGCTTAGGTGTTGGTTTCGCTTTGATGTGCAATAGACAGATGCTGTCGACGAAGTTGGTAAGACAAGGCAGCCCCGTCCGTTTCCTGGGGAGCCTCAGGACTCATTTCACAAGTCATCCATTAGAAAACCAAACCCATCTCAAAAGAGACCAACAACAGTACTCAGAGCTCTCCGAGGCAGAGGAGAGCAACCCTGTATCCCTGGGGGCAGATAAAACTCAACCTCTGAACCTCAAAGAAGGCTTTTGTGCTTGGAGGGAGCAAATTTATGACAGTTGATGAACCAAAGAAGCCATGGGCATTTGAAGGAAAAAAAGGTTAACTGAACATTGTCTTTTTGTTGGGGATGGATTTGTTCTTTTTGTTCTTCCCCTTTTGAAGTATTTCTAAAGGGAAGAAAGTCTCCCGCTCAATCACATTTTTTAAAATAATATACAGCATATTCTAAAGAGCGCATTGGAAACCTCACACCCACTAGGTAAGAGTTCCAGGACTGTACTTGAGAAGGGGAACTATACTAGTTGAGCAGTAGATAGTCTTAGTGTGAGCCATGGTCAATAGTGGAAGATCCATGCTGATCCTTTGAAAGTTCAGGAAATCTATAGCCAAGGTCACAGCTTGATCTTAGCCAACTTCAAGCCTCTGCATGGAGACAGCAAGGAGCTTCTGTCTCGCTCAAGAAGGTGGTCAGAAATCTCCAGTCATCTGAACCCTGGGATTATTATTCAGAATCATCAGGGCCTCGAAAATACATTAATAGAAATATCGGTCCTCAGGGGTGCTTAGGTAAGGTGAACAACCTCTGATTTACGCTGCTGTTCAAAGAACCACCTGCTAAAGAATGATGATGCTTCTTACAGATAGAGTCTATGGAGAAGAAATGAGAGCCTCTAAAAAGGCAACAGTAGCATAAAAAAGAAAAAAAGACAAAACTGACTGAAGTTCATCTGAGAGGCTAATTATTATTTAACCTTCATCTTGAATACCTAGATTTCTGACTTCCTGTCTGTACTACGTGTTTCTTTACCCTAATCTTGCCTACTTTCAAGCTTGACTTTATTATGCCCTTACCTCTTCTTACGGCTCCCCCAGTATTGAAACGCTATTCTCCTCCCAGCTACCCCTGGTACCTCAGATTCCACTGCCATCCAAGATGAGTCTGTTGTGACGAAAAGGAGGGCATTTTGGATTTACAAATAAGAAGGTTCAAAATCCACTTTATTCCAGCCTCTTTTCCCCCTCGTTCAAGTAACAAAAACACTGTCAAACATTCAGAAGTTGACGTGTATAGACTAAGTGCACAGATAAACACTCAGGGTACGGTTTGTTTGTTTTATTTTAAATTTCTGATGAAACCCAAGAAGGTCAAGCCCAGGGCCAGGGTTTTTATTACCTTAGAACAAGATTCCTGTGTCGTTAAAATAAGCAGGCGCCCACCTGAGGTAATATTGGGTGTAGAAGTAGTATTTCGAGTCCACAGAGCATTTTTGCCACCGGCCAGTGTCACCCTGATTTCTGAGCTCTTTATTCTGAGCTGATCAATGCCACAGAGAGTTCTGATTCCTAGAGGCAGTTTCAGTGGGATAGGGCAGATGCTGTGTCAAGAAATGTCAGACTCTTGGTTTTCGGTGAAAGGTATCTAATGGTCCAGGCAATGGAAGAGAATTGAACACTTAACAGAGTTGAACTATCCGGACCCATCAAGGGTAATATCAGAATGAGAGTCCTCCAACATGAGCATATTTCACCGTCCAAGCCTCCCAAGCCAGAGCATTTAAAAAGTTAGGTCATAAACTAGGTAGAAGGGTTGAGCCCTAAGGACTTTTAGAAAACAATGGTTACAGCATCAAAGAATCATCTGGCTGAAAAATTGCTCTGCCGGATTCTGGGCTTCTTTTGTCTTTTTTTTTTTTTTTGGTGAAATCTTCCAGACCTGTCTGCTCCCACAGATAGCATGATCTAGGGCAAAGAGTATGTGACTAGGAGTCTGCCCAATTTGGATACTGACTACCCTTCTGGAGCATTTATTCGGTGGTACTTTATATGCAATCTCCTTACCCTTCACTGTTTGCTTCTGTGCCGGGGTTATTGTCTTTATCACACAGGTGCAAACGCTGAGCCTCAGAGAGGTTCAGTAATTTTTCCAAAATCACAACGCGAGAACGTGGTATTTGAACGCATCAGTAATCAGTGGAAACTTAAATTGTGAAATGGGAACTGTAAAATGGGAGGTGGCTCTGATGATGGAGGGAAACACCGCATGACGAAGCATTGTAAGAGCGTCCCAGCTCCGTGTAGATGTTCACCTCTTTTCAAGCCTGCCTCCTCTGCGCTCCAGCCGGAGCTGGAACTCGGCCCTGCGTCAGAGGAGCTTGTCCCATGCAGGGGATGGTGAATAACCGCCCCCCTCCCTGCCCCTGCGGGCTATGGCTAACTGGGCAATCCATAAGATATCATGGGAGGGTCGGGGGTGGGGGGCGCCTGGCTGGCTCAGTCTGTAGAGCATGGGACTCTTGATCTCGGGGTTCTGAGTTCAAGCCCCATGTTGGGCTTGAAACCTACTTAAAAAAAAATAATTATGAGAAGTCTAGACCTGTGTTGTCCGCTATGTAGGTGCCAGGCGTAGCTAGCCATTGAGTACTTGAAATACGGCTGGTCCAAACTGAGACATGCTGAAATTGTAAAGAACGCACCAAATTTCAAAGATTTGGTCCAAAGAAAAAGAATGGAAAATACCTCAATAATAGTGTTTCTATTGATCACATATTAAACTGATAATATTTCGAATATCCTGGGTTACATAAAAATGTTTTTAAATTAATTTCCCCTTTTTCTCTTTATTTTTTTTTCACACAGCTTTTAGAAAATATAAATTTAGGTACAGGGTGTGCGTGTATGGCTTGCATTATATTTCTGTTGCACAGCAGTGGCCCCGCAACTTTGTGACTTGGTTTCCCTCTTTTAAAGAGTGTCTTTTTAGATGAAATACACACATCTCGATCTATGGTCGAGAGTCCCGGTGCCCCTGGGATTAGCATTTCCCAGAAACAAACTAGTATGTTCCCGACAGCTATATACACTGCATCAGAAGTGATTAGCTTTGTTAAGTGTCAACTGTTCTTTAAAGTTAAAACGGTAACATGGAGTTTGAAAGTGTCTTGAAGATGCAGGAACGTCCTGATGGGAAGGGGAAGAAGAGCTACGAAGCACAAAGAAGCTACCCAGCATGCCGGCCATGACAGGGGACGCGGGGGGTGCTGGGTGAGTGGGAGCAAGATGTACCCAACTGAGGAGTAGTGTTCAGAAAAGAGATGCTACAGGCTTAGATTAATCTTGGGTTTTCTTCTAAGGGGTCTCCTGTCGCCATTAACCTTGAAGTTTTCGTATTTTTTTCCAATCAGCTGTTTTTTTTTTTTTAGAAAAGGTTTAGTTTCACAGCAAAATTAAGTTGAAAGCATAGTTTCCTAGATAACCCCCGTGCCCACATATATACAACTTGCCGCACTATTAGCATCCAGTGCCAGAGGGACATACTTGTTTCAGTCCATAAACATGCAGAGATGCGTCATTATTACCTAACGTCCATAGAAATTCCGTGGTTTTTTTTTGTCCTTTAGATACTTTTAATTTTCTGTATGTATTTGTGATTATATATGTATATGCATATGCATATATATGTATATATGTGTATGTATACATATATACATATATATACATATATACATATATATACATATATACACATATATATACATATATATACATATATATACATATATATATATATACATATATATACATATATATATATACATATATATACATATATATATGGAGTTGGCCCCCAGGTTTGTTGAAATCCAGAGCCAAGGTCTCCTCCACGGGTCAGGAAATGAATGAAAAATTTCAGAGCGTGAGATCCAGGGTCAATATATTTGTCTGGATACAGAAAATTGTACAATCTCTGCCATTCAGTTTCCTCATCTGCAAAATGGGAATGATACTATTAACCTCAGAGAGTTGACGTTTGCATGAAAATGAGAGACCACTGCATGTTTGATCCAGAGCAAGCACTCCCGAAATGACAATGATTATGAATTCACTAAATAACGCCCGTTTCAAAGAACCTCTCTTTTGAACAATGAACGAGTCCTATCTGAATCGCTTGCCAGCTTCTACCCCAGGGCTTTGAATCACATTCTTGGTTGACGAACTTCCAATACGCTTGTCTGGTTCTTGCACACGGCAGCTGCTTGGACACCGCCTTCCTAGAGCTTATGCTCCCTTGGTCTTGGAAAGGTCCAGCCTTAATCTTTAGTAAATCTAGCTTGAAAATTCTGTGGTCTTGGAATGTTTTACAAACCTTCACCACTCTCTAACTAACTGCTCTAATGAAGAGAAAAATGGTAATTGAAATGAGACTAATTAGATTGTCAATTACCTGCCTCCTCACATAGGTAATTGAAATCCCCCTAATTATGGTGTCTGTGTGTCTAGATGCTTTGTACTGAGGAATTATTAATGGAAAGCAGCTTTAGATGAAGTAACAGGAAATCTTGAAAAATGATTTAGAGAAAATTTGCTCTAAAGCGTTCGTTCTTTCAAAGCAAAGATGTTATATATCCAATCCAGCAATGAAGTCATCAAGGGGGAAAGAAAATCAGTCCAGTATTTTGCCTTGACTATAAAGTTCAGCTTTAAAGGCAATAAGATGATATTAAACCTTGTCCTTGACCTTAATTTCTATCTGCTGTTTACCCCCTCCCCCTTTTTTTTAAACCTCCCTTTGGGTCCATGGAATTCTTTTTGCTTGGAAGGAATCAGCAGGTCCTTAGAGGACCTCAGGATAAATATAGAAAGTGGGATTTGCAGATGAGGCACAAAAATGTACACAATATTAACTATATACATCAAACAAATGACTTCCTCTGAGTGCCCACTAGGAAGAGCTTTTATTGAAGTGGCTTCAAGGGTGAGTAGGGAAGGCAGTTTTGATTCCGGGGAAAAAAAAAAAAAGTCATAATGATGAAATCCTTAGAATTCTCACAGCTAGGAAGGTGGTTTCCAAAGTTAAGCCAAGTAAATTCTTAGAAACAAGGCCTCTTCCATACCCATTTCAATGTTTTTGTAGAAGAGTTTCCTTAGACAGAGTTGAAAGGTCACACTGATGATTGTATTTGTATCGGGATAATTTTTAAAGCTTTTTCCATCACTGTGACCGCTGATAGCTCACCGGTTTTATAATAACCTTGAAGTTAGGCAGCAAAGATCTCATGATCTCCGTCTGAGATGTGGGGAAAGCGCAACACGAAAAGCTGAAGTGACTTGACCAATGTGAATTATTGAAGACAATCGGGTAATTATCTTATTGAATAGAGTCTTACTGAATGGAGTCTTGCTCCTTCCCTGCTTGGCTTTCTGTGGCAAAGCAGGAGGCCTGGAGGGTCACCTGGCTGGCTCAGTTGGTGGAGCATACAATTCTTCATCTCAAGGTTGTGAATCGAACCCCAAGTTGGGTGTAGAGATTACTCAAGAATAAAATCTTAAAAAAAAAAAAAAAGAGCAGGAAGCCTGGTTGAGTGAAATATCATTACTATTATTATTTTAATCAAGTGAAGTTGCAAAATAAAATGTGCCTTCCCTGCTTCCCGTTGGCAGGCTACCATTTTGTGATTTTGACCCATCTCCTTGTTGCTATGTAAATATTAGGTACCTTGGAAGTTTTAATATTGTTCTGGTTTTACACTCATCATGGAAAAGCTCCTGTGGGCCCCCAAGAGGGAATTGACCATGACAGAATGCTATTTAGATCAACCCCAGATCTAGAGGATTGTGAGGGAACGGCTCGTGTTTTGGCCAGTGCGTGACTAAAGCCAGGCTCTTACTCCGGTGACCCAACCCTGCACCCCCACCCTACCCCAGCATGGTGTTTATGTTTCAGAGATAATGTACTCAAGGGTTCTAACCATGGGAGTCCAGGAGTGAAGAAGCACTATGGTCTGTGACGTCTGGAAAATGGCGGATGGTGTCCTTGCACCATTGGGTTTACTCTCAATAGCAACATCATGTGACACCAAGAGCTGAAAGTTGTGTCCCTCCCCGCGAAATGAAATGGTGGTGCGATAAAATCATTTTAGTGAGCAAAAATCAGTATATTTTTGGAATAAAAATATGATGTAGTGGGAAATAGCAAGGTGCAAAGTACAAGTAAAACGAATGACTTTGAAAAAAAAATGTTGAGAATCTCTGATGTGTAGATTTAGGGGAAAACCCAGTCCCCTCTCTAGAAGGTATTTAGAGGTAGGACTCTATATTGGACTGAGTAAGTAACCTTCTGATGTTGCTTATTTTAGTAGCAAGTGGAGACCCATGCAGAGATACTGGCCTTCTGGGGGAATGAGTGGGAAAATGAGAGTTGAAGAAGTACATTTGACAGAAAAAAAAAAAAAAAAAAAAGCAAAAAACCACATTGTCTTTGATCCTCAAGCCGGGGAGGTGGCTCAGGCTGGTTATAATGACAATTAAATACCTTTGTTTCAGGAATTCCTAAAACTGCTGGGTGGCTTACATGGTTATATTCTAAAGTATGATAAGGAATCTCAAGTTTTCTAATCTTCATTGTGATGGGCTCAATCAATGAGGTGGGGAAATTTAGTTAATAATTTTCCTTCCTCCATCTGTTCACTCTCTCTGAATTACAAAAGCCCAATTAAGCACATTTCTATACAGTCAGAATAAAAAGAACTGAAATTAAAAAAAAAAAAATAATTGCATACGCGTAATTTCCAGTATGTGTTGGGTTGGAGAGAGGGAAGGGAAGGAAAAAAAAAAAAACGGTGAGCTAAAAGTGTCTTCGGGCTTTCTGGAAACTGCTAACTGGTTCACCAGTTCACCTAGTAAGAATGATTCAAATTGTGCTGATGTTAATTTCTGTTTCAGATGTTAATATCTTTCTTCTTTTTGTCGCTTTGGGTGTAGGCCAGTGATGGTTTCTGATTGCACTGGAAACTGATGGCATAGCAACGCTGTGTCATGGTGGGATTTGATAGATGAGCTGTGAACTTTCCCATCAACTCCCAGTACCTCCCGTTGGCAGTTTCGGCCCTCAACCTGGTTTCCTTCCTATTGCATACTCCATTTCTCTCGAGCGTCTATGTTGTACTTTCTCTGGTTCCCAGCTCTATTCATCCATCGAATCACGGGTGCATCATTTATTAAAGTCCTGCTGTGTGCTGAGGGCACAAGGAAAGGAAAAGGAAATTATAAATACTCGCCTTCGGAAACTTACAGGCTTCTTAAGAATCTCCAGGCTCAATTCACTATGAAGAGCCTAAGGCACAAACTCCCTATCTGCTAACCCAACAGCTATTTTCAATGTCCTTCTCCCCCTACATCTTCCCACACAATCAGGGGTGATTGTGTCACTGTTCTGACGAATGAGGTATCAGAAGAACCTGATGAAGGGAAGGGGGTTTCCTGATAGAAGACAGGAAAGTGGCTGGCACTTCTCCCGCTGTCTTTCTGTCTTGAACAAGTGGGGACACCTGGTGCCATCTTGAGATCGTGAATTGATAATCCAGAAGGAAAAGTCAAGAGAGTAACGGGTTCTGTCTCAACTAACACTATTACCCACCGTTTTGAGACTGTGTGCTATTTATTTAAGGCCCTCTAAGCCAGGTGAAGTTTGACGAACTCTGTCTCATCATTGATCTGGCTGTACTTGACATTTTCATGGGTTTTCCCTTTCCTTCTATTCCAGTTCTAACCATTCCAGTTCTATTCCATTCTAACTTTGACCTAATCCTCTAGCAGGTTATATGATTATCATTTCTACTGGCCACCTGGAAACCTTGGGTCTTCCACACCTTTTTGGTATCATTTCTTTTTTCCCCTTTGTCACTATTTAAAAAGAGTTTCACTGGGAAAGATAAAAGAAAAGCAAATCAAACCATTGAATTCCACAGCAACCTGGCTTTACATGAGATAGTATGTGATAAGTTCCTGACACATAGCAGGTGCTCACAACTATTGATTTCCGTGGTTTTTCTTCCCTTGGAGCTGAGACTGCTCATCTTCTTTTTTTTTTTTTTTTTAATTTTTTTTTTCAACGTTTATTTATTTTTGGGACAGAGAGAGACAGAGCACGAACGGGGGAGGGGCAGAGAGAGAGAGGGCGACACAGCATCGGAAACAGGCTCCAGGCTCCGAGCCGTCCGCCCGGAGCCCGACGCGGGGCTCGAACTCCCGGACCGCGAGATCGTGACCTGGCCGAAGTCGGACGCTTGAACCGAGCCGCGCCACCCAGGCGCCCCTGAGACTGCTCATCTTAAGCAGCTGAGGACTAGTCATGGGATCATGTGGGTGGCATAGGAGTTGAGGCAAAAGAATCTATTCATTTTCATTGATTTGGCCTCAAGAGCACTGTTCAAAACTTCCCTTTTCAATGAATGAGCATTTCTCCTCTCACACACTCCTCTGTGTGGTGTTGTAGAGAGAACCCATGGCCATGGATTAGGAGAACCGTGTCTTAGCCCTCCATCAGCTAAGGGCTCGTGTACAGCTGAGTAGTTCACATCAGTTTCGAGGCCCCACAGGTGCCCACCATGGATCAGTCTCTGCTGCAGCCTGAAACACAGAGGTGAGCAAAGAACTATCGTTTCTGCCATTGAAAAGCTTCAGTGTTCTTAGAAAGAAGAGCCATCTGAACAAATTATTCCGGATCAGTATTGTCTACGTGTTGATGGAGGTTCACACAGGACCAATGGGAACATAGAAAGGAATTGGGAACGTAGCAAAGAACATAGCCCTGGAATTGGTCTTGGAGTTGGAGGAGATAATGCTGAAGGTGAGGACTGCCTCACTGGGTGAAAAGGGGGAGGGGGGGCCATCCTAGGAGAGGAAACGGCATGAAAAAAACATTTTCTCCTATGTAAGTTGGAAGTTTTGGATTGGCGATTCACAGACCTCTCTTAGCTCCAGCGTGTCATTCGGTACTTGCTTGTCTTGTTTCTTTGGAAAATGCATGAGTATTTATTTTCCCGAGAGCTATCAAAACCAAGAATAGAAAGAAAGAGTAGAAAGAAAGAGTCTGTGCCGGTAGAGCTGTCCACAGCCATTTCGGCATCTCTTGTTTTGGCTCTCAGGTTTTACGCGAGTCAACGGACACATCCACAATTTCATTCTCTTCTATGAATACAACTTTATCAACTATGTAAAGCGTGACAATGGGTTTGAAGTGGCTATTGCCGTATTTTGGGGGCGGGGGGTGGACTGTGAACATTGTGCAGTATGAAGGGTCTATAAACTTAATTTAAGAAAAAAAGACTCCTCTAAAGTTAGAAACAAGGGGCACTGGAAGTTTCTGGGTTGTAACGGCTCATTCTACCTCTGACTGAGACAGGGTCTTGTAAATTATATCAGTGGGCTAGTTAGGGAGGCTGGAATATAATCTCCAGGAGAATAATGTCTTGTTCATGTTATATCCCTGATAACTAGAACGATGTTTAGTACATGTTGGGTGCTCAGTAAAAATCACTTAAATGAGTAGGTAGCTGGGATGATCTGTTTCTGTGATCAACTGCTTGGACCACAAGCAGGTCCTATAGGTCCAGAAGGCAGTAACAATCCCCAACCTAAAGTTTACCTCACAGGATAAGGCAACTGGGGTGAGCTTTCCAATGTACGGACACCCCAAATTTCCCCAAAATCCCTTGCTGAATAAGAGGCATTGAAGGGAATTTTTTGTTCGGTTTATAATCCATTGGAGTCTTCTTCCCACATACCTTTGGCTGATAGGTTGGCAAATTCAGGTTCAGTACAGCCAGAGAAAAGCAGCCTTGGTCAATGCTCAAAAGTATAAATCTAAAGATAGATCACCCTGTCGAAGCTGGTTGCTGACAGAAAGCCCATAATATATGTCTCATCAGGTACACGTCGGATCTGAAGTTTAAGTGTTCAAATGCCACCTTGTTGATTGGCTGACCTCTGGTTTAGGCAGGTGTTTTTATGCATGAACTTTGTGTGAACTTGGAGAGGCGAAAGAGTGATCTACTAGTGGGTGAGGGTTAAGGGAAGTGACCTTGCCTGGGCCACTGTGGGTTCCCCGGGGACACCGGAGAAGGCCCTGCCTTACATTGTCTAATAAAGTCCCGTAAAAGGGAGAATTAGTCCTAGTGTGGTGTCAGCACAGCTATAAATTCTTATGCAATAATAAAATAATAGGACGCTATTAATTCAACCATTCTGGTTGCTTCTGAAATAGGATTAAAGTAATATCATTGATTCATATTTTCAACCGCTAATACATTATTTTCGAGAACTATTAACTGCTTTAAAACCAGCGTGCCATAATACGGTGGGACGAGTTCGTGAAATATTTCGACCGATTCCAGCAATTAACTTCATTTAAAGCTACTCCGCACATTTTGGAATTAAGAAGTATGCTCTGGAATGACTTAGAGATAAATGAAAATGAGACAATGAGTATTTTTGAACTTCATCAGTCTTGCAGGTGAAAGTTGGGTCGCATTTTCCTCCAAGAAAAGAAACTTCAGTAGACATTTAAAATGTCAATCTCTCATATATTTTGTACCTTTGAACCAGAGGAACAAGAAAAAGCGTAAGCATTTATTGAATTCTTACTTTGAACAGTACATGGTACTAAATACTTTCACTCTATGGGCTCATTGAACCATGATCTGGTTGAAGTTGAAATAGCCTTGCTATGTTCTCCTGCTCGAGACCTACGGTCTTAACAAAAAAACGACATCCGCACCAGGTTCTATGAGTAGGAAGGCGTGGTGGAGCTTGGGAGGCGGATAAATCCCTTCGTCAATGCTCTGGACTAGAAAACAATGCAGGTGTCTTGTGTATATGTGTTAAAAAGCAATAGCTTAAGCTGTTAAATTAAAAAACAATATCATGGCAAACAAAATGTGTTGGTCTCCAGACACTGAAAAGGGAATAAGGAAAGAAAAAGGTTTTCACTCAGTAAAAACTGAAGGACAGGGAATTCCAGCATTTTGTACAACCAAGAAGCATACGTGTGTGTGTGTGTGTGTGTGTGTGTGTGTGTGTGTGTGTGTGGTGTTAAGAGTGGTTTGGCTGCTGGAAGGGTTGAAAATGAACTGAAATAAGAAAGAAAAAACAAACAAATACACAGAAGGAAACTGGCATAGAAGGTTCTGCTGACAAATGGAAAGAAATGTCTAGACCAGGAAGTTTTAATGACTCCTTCTTCCTCAGAGCTTACACTGTCAACCACTCCTGGTAGCCAGGGGACCGAGTAAGATCGGCCTGAGATGTGTTTGAATATTTTTCTGAGAAGTCATCAGATTAGCATCGAATGGGTGTCTCTGGGGCTCTTTCAGGTTGCCAAGGGACAAAGACACCACCAGTAAAAGGCATTTTCTAAGGGTTCCAACGCTCAAGCAGTTGAGTCCTTGGGTCCTTCTCTTGCATGAGGGGCCCTAGCAGTGTATTCTCATGGTCTTGCAATTCCTCACCTTCGTTAGTACGGATCCAGCGTGGAGAGTCATATGGGATAGTTATCCAGAGTGTTTAAGGGCACATCCTAGAACAGAGAATCCTTAAGTGTGCTCGAGTGTTACAACTCACCTAAAAATGAAACTATTCTCTCAAATTTGACAACAATTCTAAAATCTCACATGTTATTACCAATATTAAGTTGTGAAGTTGAAATAAAACTCTCTAGCCTATCAACTTAATTTTTTTTTATTAACCATGTTAGAGGAAAGACTGATTTATCTTTTTATTCCCTCTATAAAAAAAAACACTGTTACAAAATAATTGGCATATAAAAAGCAACCAAAGAGAAAGCACCGTCGATGTAGGAAGCGTGTTATCGAGGTACCTCAGCCAGTTGTGTTTCTGGATTTTCCAATGTTTGTAGTGTTGGTGGTGATTTATATCTTCAATTCAGATAAATATCACTTCCAACCTACTGTTCTGTTCATAAGTTTGTATCCTTTTTCTTAAAGAGGGCTCTTGTGACCACATAAGCTTCAGGACTCACGGATTTTGGATATTCCATTGGGAGAAGCAGAAAATAATCTCATCGGCCAAAGGGCTCTGATTTAAAAGACAATAAGGAAACAGGAGAAGTTGCATAATTTCTTGAGCCCAGGGCAAAATGCAAACACAGGGCTCCTTGTTCAGAGTTCATGAAGAATTTCAAGATGGCGGCAGCAGCATTAAACCGTATGCTGTGTCCCTCCTTGCCCAGTACGTGAGCCTACAAAGGTCCCACACCCATGAAGCTGGCCCTGACAGGAGAGTGGTGCATGGTTACACTGCTTGTCTGCTTCTCTGGTGCCTACCTCAGCAACAAGGATCTGAGGTTCACTCCCAACAGCAGCCATTATGGCGACAGCTTTATGGCTCTTGCTTCTACCAACAAATGGATTCAGCTCTGCTCTTTTTCCCTGACTTTTACCTCCTGCTTTTACATGCGTTTATACTTCTGTCTCCTACTGTTTCTCACATTCAAATTCTCTGAGAGAGAGAAAGAGAGAGTGAGAGAGAGAGAGAAGTGGTTAGGTTAATTCATAGTTCTCCAGAATGAAGCACCGTATTGGGTGGAATTCTCACGTGCAGGTGTTTCATGGTCCACTAGGCAGCCTATAAATAGCTGCTTTGGGTCAGGTAACAATCTTGGTCTAATCAACTTGTGGCAAGGCTTGCGGTGTCATAGCAAAAACTCGATGACTTATTTGCTTCTAACTCCTTCACGTAGAGCCGTGGACTTGGCGGCAATGGGAAGCTTTTCGGTGGGCAGGACGACTGGAAGACATTGGACCTGCTCTGTCCAATCCAATGTGCATAAGGTCCCATGCTAAGCTCCTGGAAAAATATTTAACCGTATCACATATTGCAGTACAAAAGCTGAGTTCTGCAAGTTAAAAAATACTGTGTTCCCAAATTGGGGTGATTTGAACATTGGAAAAACAGAATGTGAGGCTGGCTCCCTCTGAGAATCTCACTCTGCTTCCTTATCAGATTTCAGCCTTCTGTGAAGGCATTTTCAAGTGGCTGTAATTGCCTGCCGGTATACACTTTGTACCCTCATAAATCTTCACTAGCACAGAAAAGTAAATTGTGTTGTGTTTGAGAATTCTTTGGAAATGTATTGCTGTTGGGTAGTGACAGGGATCCAAGGTAAAGGAGAAGGTGCATTCTCAAGGTGAAAGGCGCCAGTCCAGGCACAGGGGTGCTGAGGGATGGCAGTGAAGGCAAAACCCAGCCGAGGAGCCTTTGAGCAGCTGTCTTTTCTGCGTGGAGCAAGGGCATGTGGATGGGACAGCTGGGGCTGACGGTCCCACGGAGGTGATTTAACCAGTTTCCATCCGGAAGCTGCCGTGGGGTGACACCGTTCTGTGCATCGGAGCGTCTTAAACTGGTTGACCCTCAAAAGCTCCTGGGTGGATTTTTACAAACACAGCCTTCGAAAATAAAATCTCAGTCCCAGCGATGTAGGTGTAGCTGGGAGCCTCGGTCTGAAATCAGACTATTGGTCCAAATTTCAGTTTGAGAGCTTACTGGGTGATTACTCTCGACTCTTGTTCTCTGGTCTATAAAATATAGGCAACCATCTTACCTTTGCCATCAGGTCTTGTGAGATTACAGGAGAAGATGAGAATGTCAGCAAAATGCATAAAACTTTGGGAGTGCCCAACACATTCTGATTATTATTTTACATACACATAGTACAACCATGTGTAATTACGGAGGGAGGGGCTCGCACACAGGTTTCCGTACATACGTACACAGAAACGCAGGTAAATTACATTAAGGCTTAATGCACCATCAGAAAGGGGATACTTGCCTATAAAGTTTCTTTTGAAATTCGCTCTTGAAAGATGAGCAGTGTACCCTTGAACATGTGTTAAAAATTAAGTTGGAATCCAAACGCAAGATGCTTACAAAGAGGCATAAGTCATATATGGAGGGACTCGGGTTTTGACAGACAACCAAAAGGTAAATCTAATTTATTTCAGGGGAAAAATTATCCAGAAGCTGAAGCAATCAACTCCTGAACTGCCAAGCAGAGGGAAGAAAACAAGCTGGGCAAATATAAGGACAGTGTTCCCCGGGCAAGAGCAACACGGATTCATTGTGCTACGGGGCAGGAGTGGAGAATAGCAGCGAGGCACCGTCTTTTCTCTCCGATTTACAACTGTGCCTCTCTGGACTGTCAATTCCTGCAGGGCACGGACCAGGCCTGTTTCACTCCCTTGAGCTAGATCCTTACATATCGCCATGTGCAGATTAGCATTTAATAAGTGTTTGGGAAGATGACTGATAATATGGCGGTGCACTCGGTAATTTAAGGCAGGCTGTGTTGGTAGTAAGAAGTTTTATTTCCCTTCCTGTGGGAACCCCTTCTCTGCTTGACTTTTCCTGTTGATTGTAGGCTCCCTTGGGCAGGAAACTTTTTTGTCTGTGTGTTTATTAAGAGGCATTGGGCAAATTGTGACGAAGTACACAGTGATAACAGGGAGTAAAAATTTCATGAGATGCTATCGAATGATTCATCAACAGATAGATCCAGGATATTACCACCAACTGCTACATTAACTAGTCATGTCATAACACCATCAAAATGCTAATTAGATTGTCTGGCATGATTTGTTATTAAAACAAAATCAATCCAAGTTTCCCATAGTTCTTGAATCTGAATAGTTTTCCCTCTCGAATACTTGCTTCAGGGTTTGTCGGGTGCCATTTAGTTCTTTTGCTTTGGAGATAAACAAAGCTTTTGTGCATCTTCTCATTGCTCCTATGGACCCCCCCCCCCCCCCCCCAACACACACACCAAGCACTCTAAACCTTCGACAGAGGTCCGAGTCTCCAGAATAGTGAATCGAAATCACTAAGAGAGGATGAAGCATGGTGTTAGGAAGGTGCCAGGAAGAAGAGACTGCTCGTGTTGTCCTATCTTGGGATTCAGCCAGGGCTGATGGGCTGGCTGCTTGCAGCTGGACAAGGCAGGTGGGAAGGACTAAGATCTAAAGCTAGAGGCATCCATTGGCATAGGCTAGTCGCTGGCAGGAAAATAACAAGGGCAGGCTTACACAGAGGAGGTCTGTCCAGCAGGCCAAGTCTGGTATCTTGGGGACAGAGGCTTCAGAAGCGATCAACCATAGACAAAAATTCAAGCTGAAAGAAAGGGGCTGTTCTAATGAGTAGGAATCACTCAGCCTCGGAAGGGGCAGGCTGCCCTAAATTATTTTTCCTAAGTGGTCACTGACAACTTCTGCCTAGGAGTCTAGGCAGAAGCCCAGCTATTGAGATGCCGGGGCCCACATGGTCGGATGAAGAGGGAGAAAATGAGGGGCGCCGGTCAGAGCTGGGACGCTGTGTCATGGCTGAATTCACTGCAAGATGGCGTACTGGGCCCCAAACAGTGTGGTTCCCACAGGGCCAAAACCATTGCTGTAAGACAGGAACTGGGAGAGGGGCTGAGCCTGTAGAGACCACGTGATCCCACTGGGAGAGAGTCTGGCAGCCAGCATGGGCCTGGGATGTGGCAGCCAAATCTTCTGCTTTGACTCCTGTCCCCAAATGTCCAGAACCGTGGAACTGGCCATCATTCTTGAAGGCAGAGACAGCAAATGGTGATGCCAAGAGCACGTGCTCTGGAGTGAGATGGTTCGGCTTTGACTCCTAACCAGGAATGCCAGATTTAGTAAAATAAAAGTACAAGGCGCCCAGTTACATTAGAATTTCGGATAAACAATGATGATTTTCTTTAGTATAAGTATGTCGCAAATATTACATGGGACCATATATATATATATATATATATATATATATATATATAGTGTAAGTGTATCCCGTGTAATATTTGGGACATACTTACACTAAAAAAAAAAATTGGTCATTGTTTATCTGAAATTCTGATTTAACTGGGTGTCACGTATTTTGTCTGGCAACCTCCTCCTAACTTATACTTTCTAGCTAGAGGAACTTGGGAAAGTTATTTCATACCTGACTTTCCTCATCTGTGGGATGGAAATGATCCAAGTCATACGGTTGTTGTGAGAACTGACTGAGATAGCACATGCAAATTATTAGCAATAAATAGTACCTGGCACAGAGCAAGTGCTCAAAAATGACTACTTTTGCGTTTTATGGCTCTTATCACTATATCTGAGAGTCAGTCTGAGTTACTGGCGTCTAGTAGGATCTTTTCATTTTTATGGAAAAATGCAAGGCAAGCCTTCAGGAAACTGGTGAAATATTTTATTCATTTCTTTATTCACAGCTCGATTCCCCCCCAAATCATACAGATCTAACAATAAAAGAACAGGTACGCAAACTCAAAGATAATCGCCAAAAGAAAAAAGACAATCGCCAAGAAGTTCCGTAAGAGACAAAGAGAAAACAGAGTTCCACATATGGCAGCTGAGTAGAAAGTTCAGTTCTGAGTCTGCTAATAGCTCTGTGGAAAAGGCATGGTGGGAAATTGGAAAGTGGTTTCAACACACATTTGCTGTCCCCCAACCACCCTTCTCTCTACCGCTTTGCCCTCCTGACGCCCCATATGTTCTCCTGTCGACCCTTGCTCCAGAAACACGCCTATCCTAATATCAACTTAAGTTAGTAACTTCCTTCAAGAGTATTTCCACTTAAACTCATTGTAAACACAGGACTTACCTTGTGTTAGAAAGGACTTCTGGTGTTAGTGCTTCATGGGTAGAGAGAGAGTTTTGTCTGGTGCTAGGTTTGGGGTGGGGAGTTTTCCAATCAAAGCAGCGGCCCAGTAGAATCACCTGGGGCTATAGGTGATTAAAACCTACAAGCCCAGGGCACAACTTACACCAATTTCTTCAGAATCTTTAGGGATAATACCCAGGAACAAGATTTTTTAAAAGTTTTCCAGGTTATCCACCTTGGGCAGCCAAGGTTGACAACCATTGAGCTAAGAGGACTATACCTCTGTGCAAATGATTTATATGGCAAGACTTATGAGATAACCATATAATCCAGGAAATAATAATAACCATGATTTTAAAATTTTTACCATATGTCTGTTACATATATATACTTCCAACCCTTACAACACGGAGGAGTGTTTTTATTCACATTTTACAATGAGGAAACAGAAAATTATAAATCATGCAGTAAGTAAATGAGTCCAAAAGCAACTGGATGCTTGACTCCCAAGCCAGAGCCCTTTACAGTAAGTCATATCGTGGAGGAAGGCGGAATCTGTTCTTTTGGAGACCACACTCAGTGTCCTTTCCTCGGGCCTTATTTTCATCCGTGCCTGGTGGTCATTCAGGTCTGTGTCTTGGGAACTTGTAGGGAGCAAGCTCTGGCTGGCCTTTGCTCTGACATTTTTAATTCCCCATGGGTGCTCTGTCCCCTCCGAGGACGAGTCAGAGAGGGGAGAGGAGCAGACACCCTTGTGTGGGCTTTGTTGGATGAACCTGTCTGAAGACAGACTTGTGAACGGTGCGCCAGGGTTCTTGGGCTCTAATTAAATAGGGTTTTGCCTGACAGGTTCAGCCAGTTAAGCAGGACTTGATTGCATCTGTGCCAATGACAAAACGTGAATAAAAAGTAGGAGCAAAATCAGGCACCCGCAGATCATTTCAGCCCTTCCCATTAGGGACCAGTTAACTATTTTACCAGGGAAGCCCTCTTTCCTAAAACAGAATGCAAGACTGTCATATTTCATTACTAGGCCGTGCATCGAAGGACCTGCCAGGTTTATCCAGATTGCCTGTTCAAACCCTCAACCTGCACGCCTGTATGTGTGCACATGTGTATGCATTTGTCTTCATTCATGCATTGCTCATTTTTTTAAATCAATTTCCCTGCTTATTAATTTGATCACACAACCCATATTTTTTGAGCGCTTGCTGTGTGACAAGGTACTGTGCTAGGTTCTGGGTGATCCTTCCTAAACAAGACAAAAATGGTCCTGTGGCCATGGAACTCGTAGGATGGGGGGGGGGGGCGGAGAGACCTCACCAGTAAACAAACAAATTATACGTTTTACCCATATAATTATCTACTGCGATAGAGGCTATTAAAAAAAAAAAGAAAATGGGTGTTATGAGCAAGAAGAGATTAAATTTTTGATGGATAGAGGGGTAACAGGTAGGGCTGTGTCTGGGAAGTCTCCTCTGAGAAAGCTGTATTTGAGCTAAGCTATAATTTCGCAATTAATTTTTTTTGCCTTTGCATCATATTGTCATTGAGTATTTTTCTAAATTCTTTTATCTTTTTTATCAAGAATGGGGCACCTGGGTAGCTCAGTCGGTTGAACGTCCAACTTCGGCTCAGGTCATGATTTCGTGGTTCGTGAGTTCGAGCCCCACATCGGGGTCAGTGCTGTCAATGCAGAGCCTGCTTCCTATCCTCTGTCCCCCTCTTTCTGCCCCTCCCCCGCTTGTGCTCTACCAAAAATAAATAAAATAGTTAAAAAAAAAAAAGAATGCCAATTGTACATACATTTCTTTGTGTTTTCCTACTTTTCATCTGTAGATTTTTGAGCTAAGGGTGATAGATTATTATATTAATAATCCATATTAATATAATATATTATAATATAATATACATCTAATCTAATTATAATATAAATATATTAAAAAAATACAGCCCCAGCATCCCACAGAAGATCATTGTAGATTTAATCCCCCTATTTTTTTCTTTTATAAATCACCCTTTTGTCACCATTACCTTCTTATTTGGGGATATACTTTATCGTTTGCAAGCACTTTTAGGTATATTACTGCATTGATCTTCACCAACAGCCCTGCAGGATACAGAGAGCATCGTCTCTGTTTCAAACAGTGAGAAATCATAGTTCTAGAGGGTCAGTGTTTTGTTCAAGTTCCTATGGGCTAGTGAGTACTGAAGAGAAGTCAAGAACCTAGGAGTTTTTTTGCTCCTAAGCCAGGAATCTTTCCTGCAGAGTAGGCAATTACAAACTTTTCTCCTTCTCAGCCTCTGCCCTTCTCCCCACCCTGCTCCCCCAATGCACACACATTTCTCTCTCTCCCCAGTTCAGAGCATTTTGGGGAAAGACCGATTTAGAGGTTTCATTTCTTGTGTGCATCACCATAACTCCAGAAGAAATCTGCCTGGCCCCTGTTCCAACTTTCCAACCTAGAGTTAATCAATAAATAAACCAGTAAATAATTAAGTTCAATATATATGTATTGGTTGCACTGGTGATACATTGCTGAGCAAATAGACAAGAATTCCTGCCCTCACCAAGTTTACATTCTCCCAGGAGAGGCAGTCAATAAGTAAATCAATAAGTAAATATATATAATATGTCGGATGGTAAGCTGTGGAGAAAAAGAAAACAGAGAAGAGAATTAGGGAGTGCTTGGGGGGAAGGTGTCAAAATTTTAAATAAGATGGGCAGAATGACCTCCCTGAGAATGTGCTCTCTGTATAGTCCCAAGGTCATCTGGAAGAAGAACGTTCTAGGCAGAGGGGACACGGACTGAGCTGCTGGCCAAGGTTCAGGACTCATCTGCCGAATCCCACTCTTGAACTTGAACTCTGTTTTTACACAGGCACAATATTAAAAATGCTGGTTAGACACAGTCGAAATCATATTTTTAAGGATTAGGTTCTATATTCAATTTCACTGTGGGCTAAATACCCTATTGTGGGCTGTCCAGAATGCCAAACCACCATGAATAATGTTTCCATGGGAAAATGTTTTCTGAGTTTCAACCCACTGACTTACAAATGAACTTAGGAACAGAACTGGTTAGTAAGCCGAGAGCTGGCTGTGTTAATTAAGGGGCAATTCTACCCCATCTCCCTCTTTCGGCTCGGATAGAATGCTATTGACTGAGCCTCCACCACTCTGACATTCTTTTTCTGGCCTTATCCTTTCTCTAGTCTTTTTGGTTCCAACCTGTATTTTCCACTTCCCCCGCAGGGCTTCTCTTTTTGCCCTTAGATCTTTGAATAATCCTTCGTGAAGCCATATTGAAAGCCCTTGATTCCCCTTATTCTCTGCCTTCAGAAGAGCTGCTGTCTATCTCACCTTAATTGTAGTGTCTCAGAGATTTCCCAAGGCTTTCTTTCCATGCACTTGGATTTATTTGTATTATTTCACTGTCTGCTTCTGGCAATGGCAGTGCATTTAATGCCAGTAATGAGCATTGCACCTGGAAAATTCTGAGCCACCTCACAAATAGATTAATGAATATACGTTGTATGTTTTTATGAAATTAATGACTACCTGCTCTCCATTAAATGGTGAATTCTTAAAGTTCCTTTTCTCTGTAAGGAACGCTCCACCGTCTGTTTGAAATAGACTGTACATGTTCATAAAAGTAATTGGCTAGGCTGACTTTCTTTTTCTTTCTTTCAACTCTGCCTTGCACTCCGTGGAGGTCGGATGGATGGATAAATAGTTTTGCGCCTACAGAGAGGCACGATGGGGTGTCAGAAATCTGTAGCATCAGAGTTAACAAATGAAAGGGAGGTGGGGTTTGGGGTACCTGTACACTGAGAAGGCTATTTCAGATTATTCTGTGAATTTGCCTTTGGGGTTTGCTGGGTGTGCATGGAAGATGGAAGAAGGAAGTACACCCAAACTAGTGAGCACAATTTTCTGTATTCCAATTTTACACAGGAGACCAGTAGGGTCAACTACACTATTGTGGGCTGGCTAGAAAGCAAAGCCTAGAAAACAATCATAGTTAACAGGTCGTGAGCGCCTGCTATGTTCCAGTTTCATAGGAATTAGCACTTTTATTTCATAACCTCCTAGGTGAGCCCCAGAGACATAGAGGTCAGGTCGCTTGTCAAAAACCATCCAACTAGTAGAGTCAGAACTTGACCCAAGGCAGTCTGATTGTAAAACGCAAACTTTTAACCACTACCCACCACTGTTGCCTATGGAAGATAAAGGAGAACAGAGATTTTCCATTTTTTTCTTCTTCCCCTCGGTGACTCTCAACGGGGGCTCAAACCCAAAACCACTTTGATAGCTCACAGATACCGGTCCTGGTACTGGCCCTGGCTTTCTAACCAGTATGCATCAGAATGGCCCACAGGCTTTGTGAAAACTCAGAGTTCAGGGCCACCCTAACAATGGTGCAGCTGACGCCAATGCTCCTGAACTGGGGTGTGCACTATGAGAACCCTGGGTGAGGTCCTCCTCGTAGACCCCCATGGGTTAGTAGCATTCATAATGATAACTTTGCATTTTCCCCGCACGTTGCTGCTTCCCAAGCCTTGGGTCAATAGCGTCTTGGTCCTTAGCGCAGTGCTGGGCTTTATCTCGGGCAAATGTTAGTTCCACTGCATGGATGAGAAAATTAAGGTTCAGCGACAGTAACTGGACAGTAAGTTCCACATTGTTTAGCACGCCAGTGGCAAAAGCTGGAACTTAGGTATTCTGTTTTTCAGTCTACCCTATTTATGCTCTAACGAGTCCAGCAATTGTCCATCCCCAGCCTACAGCTCACGAACTGCTCTGTTCACTCTTCTTTTCAGCTCAAGTTTGTTACAGGAGTGAGTGAGCTCGAGGGAAATCATCTCTTGCCCGAAAAGAGAAACTGTGCCCCAAGAGGCGAATATCTGAGCATCTGAGCATCGAGGGGGGCGGGCCTGTTTGTCTCTGAAAAGAAGATCTCGACACTTACATCCAAATTAAAGGTCTCTGAACTTGAGTGGGGCTGGCTAATATTTCTTCTCCCTTCCAGGTTTGCTGAGCTTATAAATATCAATTATAAGGCTGAGTAAATTACAGGGATGTTGAACTTTGAATTACTGTAGCACTTTAAAGTATCTATACAGGGATAATAAGGAGATTGTGAAAATCTGCTGAAGGAAATCTCACACATATTTATAGATAATTAATATACTGAGCGGAAACTGGAAATCAGCACTGAATTTTTTAAAGCAGTAATTTAAAAATGCATTATGGCAACACATTAGGTTAGCAGTTATTCAACAAGGAAATGTGAAGATTATTAAGCTAATTAAAGGTAATAAAAACAAGTTAAGGTGTTCGGCATCTAACTTTGAAATTAAAAAGAAAAAAAAATCCTCACTACTTCTAGGCAGGTCACAGATGGCAATTAATATATTGATAAGTTACTGGGTTTTTGTGTAATAAGAAAAGACGGCTGTATAAAAATATATTCCCCGGAGAAGCACAAAAAAGTACAAGTAGATGTTTCTGTGTAACTCTAGACCCTTTACCAGGCCCCCGTGGGCACACGTGTGCTTTCTCTTTCTCACCATGGGATGAATGATGGCCATTTCGGGAACTTGATCTTGGAAAACTTTCTCCAATATATCTGATCCCACTTGGCTTTCAGATCCTGTGGCCTCTTTTCTGATCTTTGGGCTCTCTTGCACTTCAAGTGATATGACAGCGATTTGGGGGATGGTGTCTTATTCTCCTCTGCATTTTTATACTGTGTTCTCTGCGTGGAATCGCTATTCATGCCAAACGGAGCTGTGGCCCGCAGGAGGAAAGCTGAGTGTGCTAGTGAATTGGAAATACACACCTCTTTGTGCTAGGCGCTATGGTTAAGTGTGTGCAGGTCTGCAGGGTTTGTATGTTTCTTTAGGGAAAGGTAAAGAAGGAGAAGGGGAGGACAATGTCCAAAGTAATAATTAGAGAACTAAAAACAAAAAAAAAAAAATTGCACCTGCAACAGAATAATGCATTTATGTCCAGGCATTTTTGTTTGTTTGCTTGTATCTCAGTTATCGAGGAGGAAGGGGTTGGTAACAGGAGGGAATGGGCCAGACTCCAAATTAACCATACCTGTGTCTGCCAGCCTGATTAAACAGATTATTAAATGCTTCTGGAAGAAATCTTGGGGGTGTTTATTGCAGCCCGGGACTTTGCAATTTCAAATTAAGGCTGGCTCATGATTATTAATTCTGGTAAAGCACCCTTGTAAAATTTACCACTGAGCAAATTGGGGTGTGCACAGTTAACTGGGGTCAAAGGGCAAAACTTATCACAGGGAGAATTGTTCCGCTTATCAGAAAAATGGGGCTCGGGCAGGATAAAAACTAATAAATAAATAGTCTGTCAAAAAAAAAAAAGCTCTAATTTGTCTGTAATCTTACACAATCACAGAGAATACATTCTAAGTATGCAGGTAAGCCCTGGGCCTTGCGCCCTGAAATAGTTTATTTTAGTTCACAAGATATTGTAAAACTCTTTACAAACTCAGCCTTTCCTAAAAGCGGAGGGAGGAAATCATCGCAAAGGGCAGTTTGATCCAACACTTAAATTAAGAGAAGGTTTTAATGTTGCCATGTTACTCCACGGATGATTATGCAAATTGTAACTAAGATTTCTGTAACCTTTGTTCTAAGATGCTAAATAAGGGAGACTTCCTTTGGAAAACTAGCACACTTTTATCAGCAAGGTCACACTAGGAATTTTAGGAGGACAAGTAAAAAATGACTTCCTCAAGCAAAAGGGATCCTTTCAGGTCATCAGAATGAATTGTTTGAAAGCTTCAAAGCGGCCTCGGTTCTCATTACTGGAGCCTGCCTTTACAAGAAATGCCTTTTTTCAATTATTTTCACTTTTCATTAGAAGTCTTTGCAGTTGTTGCTAACCTCATTAAATTCACTGAGATGCTATGCGTTTAATTTCCCTGTTATAATTTGTAGCAAATTGTTTGACACGAAACCTAGCTTTTTGAGCCCCGTGATTTCTGAAGGTTTTCCCTGCCCTTCCCCTAGACTCGCCAGTTACCTCTTTGAGGATGGAACAAATTAATGTAATTAATGTAATTTGTAATTTACCTAGTCTCGATGATTGGGGTTTTGTCCTGATGGGTTGTCCGGGCCGCGGTGCCTTCCAAGTGCCCAGGCAGTTATTACCAGATGCCTTCTGGAAACATATCCGCCCTGCTTGTAAAATCCCTCCTGGACCAGCCTCCACTTCCCTGGCTTAGTGATCCGTTGGCTAAATTGAACACTTTGTCTCAGAAGAGTTTTTAAATTCTCAGCCACGGCTTTTCCCTGTTCATGTATGTCAAGGAGTGTTTTCCTTATTTGGTGGGTGCACATTCCGGGGTATTCGTAGCTTTTATCATTTTGCCCCTTAGCTATTGCCCAGTTTCCTTGATTTGACTCCTTTCATCTCTTCTCATCAGTCAATCACCTGCAATCTCCCTCCCCCCATTCCTTTAATCATCTCCTTTGAACTCAGTCCAAGTTTGCGGGTACCCAGGTACCCAAGACGCAAGGCCGCGTTCCGGGTGTGGTCTCGCCACAGTCACTGGGGACCGAGGGGAGGGGAGAGACAGCCAGTGAATCTCTGCATACATCTTATACTTGTTCTAATTTCCATTTCAAAAACAGTTCCACTTTCCCCCCTCTATTAGTGTGGCCTGTCTCTTTTTTTTTCTTCCCGGGATTTTCTCCTTCCACGTGACCACGTGTCACATCTCAGACAGCTCACTGGCACCTTACAAAACGGGTGGCATCCTGGGACTCCAAGCGAGGTTGTCATTCTGTGAAGTTACTTACGCACGTGTATAAACCACCAGCATGTTCGGACTCTGAACGTGCAGATACATTGCACTTTATTTTCCCCCCATCGCCCCAGCAGCCTGCAGGACCTGGAAGGAGACGCGAGCTGGACGGATCGCCAGCTTTCTGGCAAACACCAAAAGGCTGTTGAACATCGTTGTCAGGTCATGGGGTTTTCTGAAATGCATTAGCAAACATTCCAAATACAATCTCAGGCCCGGATTGAAGTAAATAAACCCCGGGGCTTTCAGCTGAGCTCAGCGGCACAGATGTGGAAGGAGCTATGGGCATTGCTGCTGTTGGGTGGACCGGGAAGCTGGACCCTCTCGAGTCACCTTTGATCCCCACATCACAGTGGCCCTGAGTTATACATAGGGTTAGGAAAACATAAAAAAAAAAGTCATTTCAGCAAAAGACAACGTGTCATACGATGGTCCTTTCAGCTGGAGCATGAGAACCTTGTGGCTCCTGAGGACTGAAAATTGAGGTTGCTGTCCATCCGGGCAGGAGAAGGTCCCTCTGCTGAATAGTGTGGGATTCCATGAAGTCCACGTTGCTTTCCCAGTGAAGGAGTCTTGTAGCTTCACACCCTCCATTCCCTGAGCCGCTGAGTTTTTCATTTTCCCAGTTCAGCCTCTTTCTTGGTAGTAAATTGCCCTGAATCCGAGTCCTAAGACTGTCAGTTTGCACTTTCCTTTCCTGTCCTCTCTTCTCTCCTGCTACGAATGTGTCGAGCCATGACAGGAGATTAATATGGAAAGAGAACTGTTCCCCCTGTTACATCTTACCTGCCCACTCCTGCCTTTTCTTTCTTTCTCCGAGACTTATTTTCATTTGGCAGAAGCCTCCAGGTTAATTTCACAAAGGATTCCTCTCTGAGCTTACCCGGGTTTCCTGCCCATGGGTGACCTGTTATTCTACCCATTGATATTTGTCACTGAGTGATTCTGAAGGTTGATCTTGCTTCTTTTAAAGAGGGAACAGTGTGCCTTCAGGTCAGTATCACTCTTAACCACAACAGAATGTAAGCCTCATTCTCAGACAGAAAGCAATGCATTTGTTCAAAGACGAAGAAAACATAAAAGGGGGTGAGGCTAAGGATGGAGACAGTTTCTGGGCGTTCACAGGTAAGCTGATACTTTGAGATTCTCGGAGATTAGTGCTCTATCAAACAGCAGAACATCTTTGGCAAGAAGAAACCTAAGGGATTAATGGTGGGGTGGTGGGGGGGGGGAACTAACTGCGAGAGTATGGGGGACAGATGTGTACAGAGAGTGTAAAAGTCATTCTTGGAGCTGGGAAAAGTTTAGACATTCTGGGGATGGAGCCAGCTAAATTTTATTTTAAGCCTTCCAAATCACAAGATTACAACAAGCACGGGCAAGTTTAATTATAGGAGAGGGAAGGTTAAAAAGCACACACGTTTACACCCAGTGTGCACACACATGCACACAAACACAGCAGCTCTGTTTTTTGTTTTGTTTTTCTGGTGAATACGTGTGATTGCTAATTGTTTAGGGGGAAAGATTTGTTGAAGCAATAGCAGAACTCACTGGCACATGCTGTAAATAAGTTGAAAATAATCAAAGGAGAAGTTCACTTTGACACTAGCCTGACACGGGGGAACAGAGCAAGTCAGAGAATAAAAACGGCGTTGGGGCATACATATGGCTCCTGGCCAATTGTAAACATTACGTGTGTGTGTGTGTGTGCGCGTGTGTGTGTGAATTGAGAAATCAGTCATGAGGCAGACGAATAAATGATGCTTTAACAAAATGCATTTGAGGTAATGCAAGGGACTGGTGTTAGGAATAATATAGAAACAGCCCCCAAAATGTAAGCTGCAAAGTTGAAATAGGGCGGTGTTTTTTCTGTTGTCCATTACAGTGTAACAGACCGGGCCACGACTTCCTGATTTACTTTTTGTTATTCCCCACGATTCTCTGTGTTGACTGGACTCCATCAGGGAGCCCTGCTGTAGCTCATGTCATTAGCTGAGGTCACTGGCTTGGCTGCAGTGAGCTGGGAGCACATGTGGGGCTACAAAGTTCAAGGCAGCCTCACTGGACTGGATGGGGCTCTGGTGGGGGACCTCTTCCTCTCTAGGTGGTCTCTCTGGCAGGGTCAGACTGCACCCCTTTACAGAGTGGCTCAGAGGTGACAGTAAAAACAGGAGCTACTAGCCCTCATAGATGCCAGGCTGGGTCTGGCACTGTGTTACTTCCTCCCCATTGTACTGATGAAGGCAAGCCACGACGAGGCCAGCCCAGACTGGAGAGTAAGGGAAAGATAGACCGTCCCTTGAGAGGAAGAGCGGCCAGCGGGTACAGGCTCCATTGGAATTGGTGGCAGCCATTTTGTAGATGGTTTATGTCGGTCTTGAAAGCACCTCCGGTCAAAAGGGAGGGTAACAGGGGCGCCTGGGTGGCGCAGTCGGTTAAGCGTCCGACTTCAGCCAGGTCACGATCTCGCGGTCTGTGAGTTCGAGCCCCGCGTCGGGCTCTGGGCTGATGGCTCGGAGCCTGGAGCCTGTTTCCGATTCTGTGTCTCCCTCTCTCTCTGCCCCTCCCCCGTTCATGCTCTGTCTCTCTCTGTCCCGAAAATAAATAAACGTTGAAAAAAAAAAAAAATTAAAAAAAAAAAAAAAAAGGGAGGGTAACAATCTGAACTCTGCTTCAGTTTCCAAATAAGTAGTATCTTCGTGTGTGAGGTAGAGTTGTAGTTTCAGTTTAACTCACTGGTCGTCACAAAGCCCTTAGTGTAAGGTTTGAGCTAAGAAGTGAAGTTAGGCGCCTTTATAGGTTAACACTTAAACGTAACTTGAATGCTTCCTCACATTTCAGAGAGCCACTGGACTCAGGTCATGTTGGCCTTTGGTTTACTTACGTCTTTAGTCTTTATCTTATTTCTTATATACTCCTATCTTAAGTTGAATATCATTCAACTTAATAATAATAATAAACAACTTAATAATAATAAATGATTTTAAGATGATGTTATTAGGCCTTTGCTTGAGCTGTGTCCTACTCAAGTTTAATTTTTTAACGCTTTTGGGAAATATCTCTTCCATGAAATCAGTTCATGCTCACTGAGTATCTACCACGTGCTCTCTAGTGTATTTGTTTCAGAGGCACAAGTGTTCTATCAAGAAGTTGTATCTTTTGGACAGGACTTTTTGACACTAACTCATGTAGGATGTAGGATGATCCCACTTAATCATCAAAATAGACAGAAAAACAAATGTTGGAAAAACTTGAACTAGTTGCTGAAAAGTGGATCAACAGAAATAATATACTCTATGGCAAATACAAATGTTGTCTTTGTGTCTTCTCCAAAGTTAAAATACAATTTTATCCCATGGGAGGCCATAGATTTTCCTAGAGACTAAAGAAAATACAGAAGACAAAATATCGTCAGGGACATGTTTAAACATACTCAAATTGTTTATGAACTATAATACCCTGGTGGCAAATGCTTGTAGTGTCGATCTTTTGATACAATACTTTAATGTGAAATATATAATGGCAGGTTATTATTAATTTTTTTAATTTAAAAATTATTTATTTTTGAGAGACAAAGAGAGACACACACACAGAGAGAGAGAGAGAGAGCATGAGTGGGGGAGGATCAGAGAGAGAGGGAGACAGAATCCAAAGCAGGTTGCGAGCTGCCAACACAGAGCCCATTGCGGGTCTTGATCTCAAGAACTATGAGATCATGACCTGAGTAGAAGTCAGGCTACCAGGTGCCCCTAATGGCAGGTTATTATTGAAAGGTGAAACAATCATAAATTTAAATATATATGTATATATGTAATATGTATACGTATATGTATATGTGTATGTATATATACATATCCATGTAAATCAACATTATTCTACTCCATTCCAGAGTTTTAAAAAAATGCGTTTTATGGGAAATGAAAGTAAGAATGAACATAGAGGATAAATGAATTGTTTGTATTTACTTGTCGACTTTTAGGAAGAAAATAAAATAATACAATTATAATAAAGCAATCTTGTCTACAGTCCTTTTTTAAAAATTCTAAAATCTTTATTACGGTTCTAAGTAGCTTTCGCTAACAGGAAGACACACCTTCACAGTTGAAAAGGTGGAATCTTTCGTCTCTGTCAGGGGTCGGCAAACTGGGTCAAGCCCTTCCTGCCACACCCGTCCTTTCAAGTGTTGTCTACACTGCCTTCATGCAGCAACTGCCTGCGACAAAGGCCGAGGCTATACACCTGCAGAGCTAAAAATTGTCGACCATCTGACCCTCTACAGAAAAACGTTGCCAACCCCTGACCTAGAATCTATGATGGTTTTGAACTCCTTACGGTAAAGATAAGCAAGACCTTGCGCTAGACAATCATGATACGAAGAATTCCTATGCTATATGAAAGTGTACTATTCCAGACGCTCTTGGGTGGCTCCGTCGGTTACGCGTCTCACTCTTCATCTCGGCTCAGATCCTGATCTCAGGCTAGTGAGTTCAAGCCCGCATTGGGCTCCATGCCTATTTAAAAAAAATACATATATGTGTATATGTGTCTGTATATATACATGTATATATACACCATACACACTATCCCATTCTATTCCATTTTATTCTATTCCATAGCACAAGGTTTTCAAGAAGAATTGTAACATTAGAACTCTCCCCATCTCCCTCCAAATAAATCTTACCTGGAATCTCTGTATATAAAACAAAGATGAAGATAAGGGAAGCTGTGATGTTTCAGATGGGGACAGGACCTTGGACTCTGACAGTTACACTGTTTTATAGGTCCCCCTTTCTTCAACAAAGCCCATGATGTCTCCTGAAGAAGCTCGTGGACTCCAGCACTGTTTCTGGGCTAAATGGGTGAATGAATGAGATGTCAGGGCTAAAAGGAATTGTAGCAAATGTTTTCTCTTTACAGATGAAGAAATCAGAGCCCAGGGCTTTTCGGTGGTTTAGGCTGGGCCTACGCCAGTTATTGGTAGAACCAAGAGCCAAGACCCGAACCAAGTGACCTGATTTGCAACCCACACTGCCTCTGTCCTTTCCTGCGGAGGATGATGAAGGGGCTCGTCTCACTTGGTGGCATGGTAACATCAAGAGCAGCCATATCTTCATAGGACACACTCTCCAGCAGGTTCCTAAATAGATTTCTCACCAGCGACTTAGGAAGAGAGAGACAAGAAGAAAGACGCTGATGGGAAGAAATAGCCACATTTCAAAACAGAAAAAGATAAAAGATGGGCCACAGGATGTAAATTTTAAAGGCAAGTTTTCAAATAAACTGATGACATCAACTATCAAGTATTTCTCTCCTACAAATGATGTAGGATTTCATGTACCCAGGGCTATCATAGGCTGTATGCATTTCTGTTTATAATTTTTTTTCCTAATTTCAGCTTAAGGGAGTTGGTACAGAGCAGCAGTCATGAACTCAGAGAGAAAGAGAAAGAGAGAGAGAGAGAGAGAGAGAGAGAGAGAGAGAAGGAAAGAGCTGATGGAATGAAGTACAAGGCCATAAAATTAATTTAGAAGAGGAAGTGGAGAATCATTTACTTACTTTAAATTATAAGGAGGTTTAGGTAGAGAGAATTGAATTACTGAAGCAGGAATTTGGCAGGGCACCGAGGGTAACAGCTTGAGCCTTATGACAAAGGTTATAGGATCTCAAATGAGGACAAGTGGCCATGAGCATCTAATTAATATCCTTTTCAATTTATGGAAGAGGTTAGAAAATCTATTTTGGCCTGAGATTTCCTCAGCCTCGCAAAATAGATTTCTGTTTATTACGCTTCTAATAATATTATCACTGTCCATTGATAAAACTTAGAAGTAGATTAGACCATTAGCCTTTACTACCTGTTATATCTTTCAAGAGGAAGATGTTTTTCAAGTACCATCAAAGATCTAATAGTAATTACTGAACACTCGATGCCTGTGTCTTCTTACGTTAATGGCACTATCAATTTTGTAGATGAAAATTTGAATGAAAACTTTAGGAAACTTTAGTTGTGGGCATTCAGCCAAAGTGAAATTACTTACCATGCTTAGGAGAGTCAAAGAAAATCATTGAGAGGAACTCATATATCTCTTTTTCCTGAGATATTCATAGTTGTGTTCTCTATTGATCTGTCCTTTATTTTATTTTTTTTAATGTTTATTTTTTTTGAGAGAGAGAGAGAGAGAGAGCGAGCAGGGGAGGGGCAGAGAGAGAGAGGGAGACACAGAATCTGAAACAGGCTACAGTCTCTGAGCTGTCAGCACTGAGCCCTACATGGGACTCAAACCCATGAATTGCAAGAATCGTGACCTGAGCCGCAGTCATATCTTCAACTGACTGAGCCACTCAGGGGCCCCGATCTGTCCTTTGAAACAACCACTGATATTAGAGTCAAAATATTCATAGAGATATTGGTTGGGTTCTGCTTCTGAGGGGACACACATAGGCAAAATGTAACCAAATCCAAGTATATTGGAATAGGGGTAGCCTTGAAGAGAGGAAAACACATTAAGCCAGAAATCAGAATTCCTGGGCATGAGTTCTGATTTGGCCATTCATTTGCTTTGTGGCCTTGGGTCAAAGTGCTGAATCTCCCTAGGACAGGCTATATTTGTCTACACAGGACAAGGGCTTAAATAAAGAGTCGGCACAGATCTCTCCCAATGATTATACAATAGGACATTCTGTGATAGCTTCTGTTTTATTTGAGTAGCCCCAAAATAACTTTAATTTTTTTTTTATTGGAGAACCTTACCATTTCTATTATTTTTTTGCTACCCCTAGAAGTTTCTGAATCCTATAGATTTTCGGTTGGAGAAGATCTGAGATTATCATGCTCAGTGATTCTCAGATTTAAGCATGTTATCAGACAGCACTGAGATCACTCGTTAAAACAATTGAGTCCTGCGTCTCCCACCCCCAAAGTTTCCGATCCAATAGGTCCTGAGTAGGATTCCAAACTTGCATTTCTAATAAGTTCATAGGTAATATTAACACACTGGTCCAGGGACCGAGGTTTGAGAACCACTGGTCTCAATCTCTGTGTTTACCAGATTGGAAAACAGGACCTTGCAAAGTTCATTGAATTACCCATGCTTACTCATCAACTTAGTGACTGAACCAAGGCCAGCAAAACCCTAGTCTCCCAGATGCTGAGGTCAGGGACTTTTCTAGGACACCACAATTCCTCACTTCGAATTTGGGTTACATGATACAGACTGAAAAATCCAAGTGAGTTTATTCCAATCCACACTGCCTCCCAGATTAGAATAAAAGGAAAGCAAGAAGTTTTTAGACTTCTGTAGAGAGAAATTTTAGCAACAAAGATTTTTAGCCAGCAGCAAAGATTCCGAATACCCAGTTATTTTATTTTATTTTATTTTATTTTATTTTATTTTATTTTGTTTTGTTTTGTTTTATTTTATTTTATTTTATTTTATTTTATTTTATTTTATTTTATTTTATTCTAGTTTAGTTTAGTTTGTGGCCTACACCTGGGGCATGTTTGCATGACAGACAATTAAAGGCTAGAAAGGGGGAAAGAAGGCAAGACTCATTGTGAGTGAAAGGCTTCTGTCACGACACAACACAGACCAAAAGAAAACAACTCTGCTCGTTTCTACAAATACGTTTATTATTTTCACGCTTGAGTTTTAGTTGTTTTTTTTTTTTTAATGAATAACAAAAACTGACCAGATTTTGGTTTCATGAAAGATTTTGGTGGATTGGATACTTCTGTATTTAAAAACACCCCCCTAGACCTTGATCTTGCAGAAATGGGATTTTATTCTTGAATCCCCAGAACCGAGCACGTACCATGTGCCCGCGAGCACCACCGAGATGCCTAAAAGATGAACAGGTTCCCTGAATGCGCTGAACTCTCCCCTTTCATAGTGCTTTCCTCATCCTCTGGAATCATCGTTTGCCTCTCCTCTTCTCCCAGTTTCTCCAGCTCCTCATCCTTCAGGTTTGAGCTTAGATGTTATTTGGTGACCCTCCACGCCTGAGTAAGTGACTTGAGATGGGCACCCTCCAAGAAGGTTCTTGATCTCCCCACATTTTGCTATTCTTGCCCTTGTGAAGTCTGGCCGCTCAAGCGTGACCTAGTGGTTTACTTTCAATGAAGGTCATGTGACAAAGTGTCGGCATGACATTTCTAACTCTAGGTTACACAAAGACTCTGGTTCGTTATCTTGCTCGTCTTCTCTTGCTTGCTCAGAGTGCCATGGCGGGAGCTACCTCCTGGAGGCAAGAAACTAAGGGCAGTCAGGAAGGAACCGAGGTCCTCAGCCCCACAACTCATGTGGCACTGAATCCTCCAAAAAAAAAAACACATGCGAATGCACTTAGAAGCTGGTCCTCTTTCTGCTGAGCCTGTGAATGAGCCAGCAACCCAGTGACTTTATGAATGACCTCGAGGAAGAAGCCTCCAGATGAGCTGCTCTCAGATTCCTGACCCACAGAAAATTGTTGTTGTTTTAAGCTGCAAATTTTACAGGGGTAATTTGGCACACAGCAGTAGAAAAACATTACAGGGCCCGTGATATTTGTTGAATCTCCTTGTAGGCCAATGGATCACAAGCTTTCGATGGTGAGCTCTTAAAAATAGAGATTTCCAAGCCTAGCCTTTGGATAATCAGATTCAATAGGTCTGAAATAAGGCCCCCAAATCTGTGTTTTTAAACAAGCATTGTAGATAATTGCTAAGCATTATGCTCAGGACTACATTTTTGAAAACACTCTCTTGTTTGGAAGGCACAAGCAAGCATACATGTCTTGCTCATGGCGAAAACCCATGCATGTCTGAAATATTGTTGATTCAAAAGAACGATAATTGAATAAACAAATGCATACTTATACACAATATAGAGAAATTTTGGACGGCTTTACAAAAATTTAGTTGTAAGTATAATATGAATAAGCAAATTAACTTCCATGTTCTCAGAACCCTCAGTGGTTAGCATAACTTTTCTTAACTGTTTATGCATTTGTGTATGCAAATTTACCTTCTCATTAAGAACAAAGACTATGTCTTATCCTTTTTATCCATCCACTGTGACCCCACGACGCCTAACAGTGTCTTGGCATATATTTAATTCTCAACTATACGTTTATTTCTCTCTTTTGTCCATTGTAAAATAATTCTATAATGACGTACATGTTTAAAAACCAGGTAACTCTACCTATCCACAAGCCCATCAACATGACATTCAATCTAACATCACGGAAAAAAATGTGAATTTTCAAATTATACATACCTGGCTTTAAACTCCAGTTTCTACACCTAATAACCGAGGGTCCTTTGGCAAATCATTTAAATTGTTTGAGTCTTCACTTTCTTCTTGTTACGTGGTGGTCGGTGTTCTCAAGAAATTTTAAGAAGTTAATATGTAAGAAACTTTATAGCTGGGGGATCCTTAAGCCCGTGTCATTTTTACCTGTTTTTAACAAACACCTCTTCAGGTTTTATTTTTTGCTTAAACTATGAATTGAACTGCGTCCCCTCAAAATTTTTACGCTGAAGTCCTAACCCCCAGTGCCTGAGAATGTGAGTAGATTTAGAGTTAAGCCCTTCAAGGAGGTTATTAATTTAAAATGAGGCTGTTAGGGTGGCTTTAATCCAGTCTGGCCGGTGTCCTTATAGGAAGAGGGAATTTGTACATACAAGGGGACACCCGGGATGTGTACAGAAAAGACCATGTGATGACACAGCAAGGTAGTCATCCACACAAAGAGGCCTCAGGAGACACAGTCTTGCTGACACCTCGATCTTGGACACCTAGCTTCCAGAACTGTAAGAAGATAAATTTCGACCCTTCAACCCCTCCCCTCCCCCCAGTCTATGATATCTTGTTATGGAAGCTCTAGCAAATAAATACACTTAATATCATAGCATGTTTTCACGGAGCCATACGTTGACAGCCATGATTTTGAGTGAATACATAATATTCCGTGGAGTCGCCATAGTTCGTTCAGCAATCCCATTGGATATCTAATGTTTTTGTTACTTTGCAAACAGAGACCATCTTTCAGGTCTGGCTTGTTTTCCAGACTGGCCCTCCCCTTCCTTTTCGTATGACAGTGATGGCATTCATTCCAACAAGCTTACTCTTCCTTTTGGTGTAAGCCCCAACCCTGACCCGAAGCAAGAGACAATATTTCAGAGACAGTGTTTAGGCGCAGGGCTAGAGTCACCTTGGCGGGGGCTTGCTCCTTTCTGCTCTCAGGCCACCTTGGGGAACTGGCCTCTGACTCAGTGCTTTCTGGGGCTCTGTCCTTACCGTTGGGCTCCTGACATGGCCCCGGAAACTGACTCTTCATCAGCTAACCATCAACTGAGATAGAATGTCAGAGAAAACATCATCAATAATTTCGGTTCAATTTGTCTTAGCCTCTGCTTCCTAAGGCAGGAAGCGGGAAGATATCATTTTACTAGGTTTGGGGGGGAATAAAACCATACAGTCGTGCCCAGAAAGAGAGTGAGGAAGAAGGTAGCCATGCTTGTTTGTGAGTTGCAGGGAACGGGGATGGCCGTGGTGGTGGATGGAGGGACCAGGAATGTGCCTTCTGCCCCTCTAATGGTTTCTCTGTTTTAGAGGCTGGAGTTCCAAGCCATGAAAAACAAGGCCAGAAAATATTCCATTTCCTCAAAAAGTTAAAAAAAATCTCTCGCTCCACTAGCCTTAGCTTAGGTTTCAACTGCAACCAGAGGGCTTTTGATTACAAATAAGGAAAAGTATTCTGAAAAGAAGGGTGGTAAAACATCATAATACGTTCCTAGAGGGGGTTGTTGAATTACTGTAGTGGTTGGTCTTTAAAATACAGAATGTCTCCTTTATTTAGGGTCATTTAAGTATAGTTGACTCAAGCCTGAAGTGGAGAAGAAAACAGGAGGACTTATTTCAAGCACATTCACCCCTGTAATTCTATGGTCTTCATGCATCATCAGCCGTTTCTCAGTGGGTTTACTGATTTTTAATAGTTGATATTATTTTAGGCTTACCAGTAGCTGATTCTTAAACATGCTCCAGGCTTCCAAGGCTGTGCATGCCAAAATTTCTGGTAACAGCTGGAAATCCATAATTATAGTTCACGGGTATAGTGCTCATCTGGCAAAATCTGTAAATAAAGCTTAAGAAAGCAAATACACCATTTGTATAAACAGTTTCTGAATACTCGTAGATCTGTTGCTGAGGGAATGGAAAACTAGCTTTCCTCAATTATTTCTCTTCTCGCATCAGAGGGTTCTAGTTGAATACCTGATGGTAAGAGTAAAGAGGTACTTTTAAAAAATATTTAAAGCTTGGATGTAAAGAGTGAAAATGTATCTAAAATGTTGTCCTTTTTTGCTCTGCGTGTAACTTGAAAAATCGGTTCACTCTACCCTGTTGAAACATCATCGGAAAGAAAATTATTGCTTGAAAGCAATTTCCTACTAGAATCCATCCCCTACAGATTTATTTTAAGGAAGCTTCTGGATTAGCTGCCAAAGACTGTGAGGTCTTTCTGTCTTAATGTCTTTTTTAAAAAAAATATTTGAGGTCCTTGTAAACCAACACGAATAAAATGGCACGGGATCAGGAAATCATTTTGTGCTCATAAATGAAAAACAATCCAGTGTGTGAGTTGCGTTTGAAATAAGCACGGTTTGGGGCATCTGGGGGGCTCGGTGGGTTAAGCGTCTGACTCTTGATTTCGGCTCAGGTCATGAGCTCATGGTTCATGGGATGGAGCCCGGCACTGAGCTCTGTGCTGACAGTGTGGTACCTGCTTGGGATTCTGTCTCTCCCTCTCTCTCTGCCCCTCCCCCATTTGCACTCTCTCTCTCTCTCTCTCTCTCTGTCTCTGTCTCTCGGTGTCTCAAAATAAATAAATAAACATTGAAATAAGCACAGTTTATAAGTAAGGGTATGAAACAGTTAAAGGTGGACCTTCTACTCCAAGTATTTACTGGAGACTGAATTTTGATGGAAAATATTTTAAACTGAATGAACTCTTAAGCAATTAATGATTACAATTCTAGTAGAAGTGACATGATATAACCCCACAAATATACCACAAGAGACGTGCCAGTGACTGCTTAGTATTTGTGGTGGCAGAGGAATGGGAGTGTGGTTCTCGCTCATTCCAGAGCAAGCAATTACAATGGTCACTCATGCTAAATTCCATGCAGTATACGGCTGGTTTAAGAAAAAAGGCAAACACATTTTTTTTTCTCTTTTCTTTTGTGATACTTTTACTTTTGTTCGGCTCTGAGTATGTTGACACTAATTACTTAACGACTTAACACAATTTAAACAAAATAAACGGACCAGAAAAACTGCCAGTTGCCAATAACCGTCACATATTAGGTTCACTGGCGTCAGTCACTGTCTGAACGTCCCGGGGCGCAAGCAGATGTAAAATCTGATGTTACAAATCCCCCAAGCTAGATGATTGCGTACGTTAGCATACAGAAGACCCGATTATTGTGTGTTTCCTCTTTTGCAAAGAGATTGACACTAGCTTGCGAGCAACCCTGAGTCTATCTATATGCTTCTTCTCTATCTTTCCGTCTTCGGACTCTCTGAACTCGCGTTACTTCACTTACTTGTCACCACTCTCCTATGTAAACCTCTACCTACATCTTAGTTGCAAATTAAAACAAACAAACCTAAGAACCAATAAAAGAAGCAACTGTGTTTCTCCTCTTTGATTATTACTATTTTTTCAAGTTTATTCATTTTGAGAGAGAGAGAGTGGGTGAATGTGTGTGAGCAGGGGAGGAGCGGGGAGAGAGACGGAGACAGAGAATCCCAAGCAGGCTCTGTGCCCATCAGCACAGAGCCTCACGTGGGGCTTGATCCCACGGAACCATGAGATCATGACCTGAACCAAAATCAAGAGTCTGATGCTTCACTGACTGGGTCATCCAGGCGCCCCTGCTGAGCGACCTAGGCGCCCCTCCTTTTTTAAAATTGAGCTGTAACATATGTACAATACATGTGAAACTGCAGGGATTTCAAGTGGTAAATTTTTGCATGCGTGTATTCGTGTAATCACCATTCACATTGAGTATCTATCATGCCCAACACTCCAGAAGGTTCCTTGTGCCCTTTCCAGATTAATATACCTCTCTCATCCCTGGAAGTAGCTGCCATCCTTTTATTGCGATCAGATAGCTCTGTGTGTGCTTGGAATTTATATCAATGGAATTATCCATGTTCTCTTTTGTGTCTGGATTCATGTATCAAATGATTAACATTTTAATTTTTTTTAAGTTTATGTATTTATTTGAGAGAGACAGAGACAGTGCGCTTGAGGGAGGGGCAGAGAGAGAGAGTCCCAAGCAAGCTCCACACTTCTAGTATAGGGCCCCACGCAGGGCTTGGACCCAGGAAACCCTGGGATCACGACCCGAGCCAAAAACCAAGGGTCAGATGCTTAACTGATTGAGCCACCCAGGGGCCCAATAAATTATTAATATTTTAAATGCCAGTGTAATATTAATTAAGGAAAATGGCAAGCAGAGTAGTTTCCCTTTGTTTCATCTTAGTAGTACTGCTATTAAAGAAATCTGATATGTGATAAGTATTTAATTTTTTAAAAAAGGTTTTATTTTAAATAAACCGTACCAAGGCTAGCAAAGAGCCACAGAGATGTTTAGAAGTTCAAAAACAATTCATGGTTCTAAAATTACAGTGGTTTTATAGGAGAGAAGAGAGATAAAATCAGTCAGACTGAGCATCTGTACGTATGTGAGTTTTTATTTTTATTAAAAAAATTTTTTTCAACGTTTATTTTTGAGAGACAGAGAGACAGAGCATGAGTAGGGAAGGGGCAGAGAGAGAGAGAGAGAGGGAGGCACAGAATCCAAAGCAGGCTCCAGGCTCTGAGCTGTCAGCACAGTGTCCCATGTGGGGACCGAACCCACGAACCAATTGTGAGATCATGACCTGAGCCAAAGTTGGAAGCTTAACCAACTGAGCCACCCAGGTGCCCCTATGTGAGTTGTTTTCAGAAGAAAGATTAGGGGCAGTTGTTCTATATGCCCAGGGAAGAATAAAGGGGAAATAGACTAGGTAAAGTAGAAAAGAAAGAAGTTTGGGCCAAAAATATAGTTTGATATCCCAAGAAAGTATTATCACGTACTCAGGTTTTAGTTTTAGGTCTGTAATCATCTGTACCTTGAATGGCAAATGACCTAACTTCTCTGGTTTGTTTGACATCTGTAAGAAAAAGGGGTTGGCTCTGTGTCACGCTCTGTGCTAAGAGCCTGCTTGGGATTCTCTCCCTCTCTCTTTGCCCCTCCCCTGTTTGTGCACACGTGTGTGCGTGCTCTCTCTTTCTCTCAAAAAAGAAGATACCGTATAGGAAGAAAGAAAGAAAGAAAGAAAGAAAGAAAGAAAGAAAGAAAGAAAGAGAGAGAGAGAGAGAGAGAGAAAGAAAGAAAGAAAGAAAGAAAGAAAGAAAGAAAGAAAGATAGATGAGGAGTTTCAGATGGGGACAGGCAGGTAACATCAATGTGTGAAGTGGCCTGTAAGTGAGTGTGACCAACAGGACAGGAGAAGTCAGATTAATCATGGAATGCCCAATGGGAATACTGGCAAGAATTGGCAAAACCTCCCAATTTTCAAGAACATGTAGAAATATAGAAATCTGGAATTGTTCATCGGAACTCTCCTACTCTAAGATTTTTATCTACAAAACCAAGCAAATTTAGTCCTCCCAAATAAACAAATAGCACCTTGCAATGTTAAGCCATTAAGGTCAAGGTCTTTGATTTAGATATTTTCTATCCAATATGGTACCCATTAGCTGCATGCAGCTATTGAGCACAATGGAATATGGCTAGTCCAAATTAAGAAACACTGTGAGTGTAAAATATACTTAGTAAAAAAATAATTTACTATCTTGTTAATTTTCCTATAGATTACATGTTGAAATTGTAATATTTTTAATATATTGGGTTTAATATCTGCAAGGTATACAATCTCATATGTCCTTTTCTTTCTCTTCAACAAGTAAAAGGAAGAAAAAGAAAGGATAAAGTATACTTTGGTTAAATAACTTTTGAATACATTAAATTAAATGACAGTAGGCAGCCCTTTATAGACATGCAGTTATTCTCCAAGAGGGGGGGAATGTGGAATTCTGTGTCTCCTACTTACCAGACCATAAACAGGATTGTTTTGCTTTGTAGAGATTCTCACAGCACAATGTTCTGAAAAACACATGAAATAGTGAGACCATACTCTTTTTCTGCCACTCAGCTTCAAGAAGCCAGGTACAGGTCTCTGAAGAAACTGCAATAGCTCTAGAAGAAAAAGAAATGGATCCTAACACTTGGAGGTCTCATAATGAAACAACCAGGACCCTGATACTTGAAAACCCTTATGTTCTCAGAGTTTGTACTCAACTTTCCAGTATCCCAACTGCTACTTGAAAGAAACCTCCAATACAAAAGGCAGAGATCAAAACAGATAAAAGGACCAAAGAGCATATCAGAGTCAGTGCAAGAATCAAAAGGAAACTTCCTATGACAAGGAACCCCAATATATTTACAACTGTCAGAAAGTTAATCGAAGATACTGTGTGAATAAAATAAGTAATAGATGCTACGGTAAGTGAACATTTAAAGAAGGAAGAACTCTTAGGAATTAAAAAGTGACAGCAGACAATGAAAAAATGGTAAGAGACTTGGAAGACAAACTTAAATAAGTCTCCCAAAGAAAGTAGTAGAAAACACTTTAAGTGAAGTAAAAAGAGAAAAGGTGAGAAAATTAGAATTTTTATTGAGGGGCTTCAATATCCAAATAAGGGTAATTTTAGGGAAGATAAATAAGATACTTAAGGCCTTAAAAACAAATACTTGAAAACTTTTCTCTTAAATAGTTTTCAAACGTTTATCTTAAATATTTATTTGAGACAGAGAGAAAGAGTGAGGGAGGGGCAGGAAGAGAGGGAGAGAGAAAATTCCAAGCAGGCTCCATGCTGTCAGTCCATTGCCAGACACAGGGCTCGAACTCACGAACCATGAGATCATGACCTGAGCTGAAATCAAGAGTCAGACGCTTAACCACCTGAGCCATCCAGATGCCCCTCAAATGTTTTTGTATAGTGACTAAAGAATATGTTCCAATGAATATATATGTATATAGTCAGTGAAATACAGATTGATAGTTTTGCATAAACATTGAAAAGAATCATTCCAAATTGGAGACAGATATCAGAGACTTCCAGGAAGGAAAGCTCCAGAAAACAGAACAAAACAAAACTTGTGTAATCCTAGATGTATTTGGCCATGTGGGAAATGATAGTAAGAGAGGTTTCAAAATTCAATTACAAAATTTGGGAAACATTAGTAATAGGTACGTTAAAAAAACCATTTTTTTTAAAAGACACATGTGTTTTTTTGTTTTTGTTTTTGTTTTTTTTTTAAATTTTTTTTTCAACGTTTATTTATTTTTGGGACAGAGAGAGACAGAGCATGAACGGGGGAGGGGCAGAGAGAGAGGGAGACACAGAATCGGAAACAGGCTCCAGGCTCTGAGCCATCAGCCCAGAGCCCGACGCAGGGCTCGAACTCACGGACCACGAGATCGTGACCTGGCTGAAGTCGGACGCTTAACCGACTGTGCCACCCAGGCACCCCTGTTTTTTTGTTTTTAAATGTACTCTTAAGTGATTTGTAGTATATTCACAGAGTTGCACAACCGCGGCCATTATCTAGTTGCAGAACGTTCTCGTCACTCCAAAAAAAGAAACTTTATGTCCATTCTCATCCCCTTTCGCCATGACAATCTGACAACTGTCCCCATGGATTTGCCTATTCTGGACATTGCATGTACATGGAATCTTACAATGTGGGACATAAAAGCCTTTTATGTCTGACTTCTTTCCCTTACCGCCATGTTCTCAAGGTTCGTCCATGTTGTAGCAGGTGTCGACACTTCATTCCTTTTCGTTGTCGAATAATACTCCATCGTATAGATATACCACATGTATTTATTCATCAATGATGGACATTTGGGTTTTGTTTCACACGTTGAGTTACTATGAATAATGTTACTGTGAATATTTGCAGGCAAGTCTGTACGCAAACATATGATTTCCATTCTGTTGGCTATATATGTAGGAGGAGAATTGTGGGGTCACATGGTAACTTTACTTTTTAATGCTGTGAGGAATTGCTAAATTGTTTTCTAAAATGGCTGCACCATTTTATATTTCCACAAGCAATGTGGGAGGAGTCCAATTTCTCCACAACCTCGCCAGTACTGGATTTTTGTAACAATCTCCACAATGTTCTTCTGCACGTAGATGTGCAGTTGTTATTGTCCATTTAAAAAATTGTAACCATCTTAGTGGGGTGCAAAGCGCTTTTTAATTGTGGGGTCGGTTTGTATTTCTTTAATGATTAACGATGTTGAGCTGTTGGGCATATTTTGTGCATTTTTTTGGCCACTTGTATATATTCTTTGGAGAAATGTCTATTTGAATCATTTACCCATTTTGAAAATTGGGCTGTTTGTTTTATTGTTGAGTTTTAAGGCTTTTTAATACATTCAGAGCAATTCATTTATCAGAAATATGATTTGCACATATACGCTACCATTCCTTGGACTGTCTTCACTTTCTTGATAGTGCCTTTTGAAGCACAAAAGTTTTTAATTTTGATGTTCAATTGATCTACTTTTCCTTTTGTTGTCAATGCTTTTGGTGTGATAGCTAAGAAAGCATTGCCTGATCCAAGGTCATGAAGATTCACATCTGTATTTTCCTTTTAGAATTTCAGAGTTAAGAAACTTTCTTCTTTTTTCTCCAAATTTTTATTTAAATTCCAGTTAGTTATTAGTTCCCAGAAGAAGAAAGAGAAAAGATAATCCTGTTATACTATCTGGCTCAACGATGAACAGGTATTTACAAAGTGGTAAAAATATTAATATAATTTTGATTTCACAAAAATGCCATGATAGAAAATATGAGGAAGACGAAAAAAGAGTTAGGGGCTGAATGTTAAATCTGCATTTTCTAGTATAGGAGGTCAATGGATGATATCTAAAATTGACAAATCAAAGAATGGCAATAGAAATGAATCGTTAAGAGATATACAAGTAGTCGGATGCCTGTGTGATTCAGTTGGTTGAGCTGACTCTTGATTTCATGAGATCAAGCCCCGCATCAAACTCTGTGCTGACAGTATGAAGCCTGGTTGGGATTCTCTCTCTCTCCTCTCTCTCTGTCCCTCCCCTGCTCATGTGCATGTGTTCTCTCTTTCTCTCTCTCTCTCAAAAATAAATAAATAAACATTTAAAAATGAAATATGAAAATAGTGTAAGAAATAAAATTATCTAGGAGAGTTGAATTTGTTGCCTCTGTTGAAAGATTTGAGATTTGAGCTGACGACTGTTGTTTTGCATTGTAATCCAGAGAGTATTATTTGACTTTTTACAACATTTGCATTTTTTGATAAAAAATAGAAGAAATATGTGGTTAAGAAGTGACTTGCAAATACATTTAATTTTTAAAGCAATTATCATATAAATTCTAATACTAACTGAAGAGGTCATTTATTAAGGTATTTATTCTACCGATTTCTTTAAATATTTTTCTTTCTGATAAAATATTAGAAATTTACATTTACATATCTATTTATAGTTACCAGAAAGAAAATCCCAGTAATGCCATTGCATTTTGGTGCTGAAATCTCAGCTAATTCTTCTTCTTCTTTTTTTTTTTTTCAATGTTTATTTATTTTTGGGACAGAGAGAGACAGAGCATGAACGGGGGAGGGGCAGAGAGAGAGGGAGACACAGAATCGGAAACAGGCTCCAGGCTCCGAGCCATCAGCCCAGAGCCCGACGCGGGGCTCGAACTCACGGATCGCGAGATCGTGACCTGGCTGAAGTCGGACGCTTAACCGACTGCGCCACCCAGGCGCCCCTTCTTCTTTTTTTTTTAAAGTAACCTCTACACCCAACGTGGGGCTCAACTTCATGATCCTGAGATCAAGTGTCACGTACTCCACTGACTGAGCCAGCCAGGTGTCCCTCAGCTAATTTTCGTACTGACAAGAAATTGCCAACACAAACATAAGTTGGTTCATGCATGGTTTTGTTTTAAGTGGAGCTTTTTAGAAACAAAATAAAGCATGTTTCTCTAGAAACAACTGTATAAAAACAAAATGACTTGACTCTGACTTTAGGAATCCCACAATATACGAGAAGAGTCAAATTTTTAACATGCGTTATGTTAAGAATGAAAGGAAAGTACATACAGAATATGGATCAGTAGGACATAAACAAACTGATGGATTGAATGAATAATTAAATATTTTGAGAAAATATTTTGAAATATTTGGGGATACGTTTGAGAATGACTAGCTCTATAAATTTAATTTCCATTAAGGAAAAGTATAACAATATGAGAAATAGGGACATAGAAGGTTAAAGTTGGGGGTAAATAATGAGGTTGAGAACTTAGCGGATATGAAGTTGATTTAGCTATAAAACACAGGGTGCATAAAAATGAGGATTTTTCTTTTTAGAAGCATTCATTTAAAAATATTTCAATGTTGGGGCGCCTGGGTGGCGCAGTCGGTTAAGCGTCCGACTTCAGCTCAGGTCACGATCTCGCGGTCCGTGAGTTCGAGCCCCGCATCGGGCTCTGGGCTGATGGCTCGGAGCCTGGAGCCTGTTTCCGATTCTGTGTCTCCCTCTCTCTCTGCCCCTCCCCCGTTCATGCTCTGTCTCCCTCTGTCCCAAAAATAAATAAACGTTAAAAAAAAATTAAAAAAAAATATTTTAATGTTAATCATTTCTAATAGTTTTTCTGTAATTTTTGTTCACAAGGGAATAGCTACAGATCTATATAATATTGCAATACAGATGGTCTCTAAAATAAGTAAAAAGAAAAAACACAGAGGTTCTGCTGCCTGTAGCCTAGCCCAGGGAAGGTAGAAAGAAACCAACAATTGTCCTATACAAAACTGTAAAAAGACAAAAGGTTATTTTATGATATTTTTCCTGATTACGATACTACATTTGTATTATGTTATTTAGAAAATGAGAAAAAGACAAAAGAAAATCATTTATCATCCCATTACCCAGAGATTGACAGACTAATTAGTATACTGTAGATACCACGCGGGTAGGAGCAATGTTTGTCTTTCACACTTTATTTCCAGTGTCTGGAACAAAACGGGCATTTGATATTTGTTCGCTGATTAATTTTTTGCCTTTTTGGGCGCGTTTTTCCAGCGTTCTTCTATTATTAGTGCATACTGCATGTTTTGTCTTTAATACCAGCTCATATCACTAAGTATTCTTAGAAAACACGATCTGTAGTGGATATATAATGATCCACGGTTACGTATATATCATAATTTACAACAGTGTGCTTTACACATATTCTGTAATCTTTTTAATTTGGCTTGAAATTGAAAGCATTTCATTTAATGCCATGTGATTAACAAAATGCCCATGACTCTTATTTTTGTAGCACCAATTTAATTTATGAGGTTTCTAGCAACTTCACTTCTGGGACAGAATGGTGGCGTGGCATTCATGATCTGTTTCTAACACTCACTAGTCATGTGGCCTTGTGCAAGTTCTGAACTTCCAGTAGTCATTTCCTCTCCTGTGATAATGGGGGATTAGTAAATGGTTTCCCTATAGGGTTGTCATAATGATTAATAATGTTTAATAATTAGTTTGCAAAAACAATATGTCATACTAAATGCCGTGTATTGCAAATGATGCCTGGGACCAGCAAGAACTCACCAATGCTAGCTTATGCTCATTCTTTGTCATCTTTAGACCAAGGAGTGTTTTCCAATACAAATACTACTCTTAACTGCAAGGTAAACTTTTATCACATACTCTTGAAATGGGAAAGGGGAAGAAGGTACAGGACAAAAGATGAGACCTTGTTACCATGTCTGGCAGGAAGAGACCAGACATCAAGTTCTAGAAGTTTACCTTATGGATCTCCTGACCAGTACCCATGCTCTGAATGTAACTACAAAATTCAATTTCTTTGAAAGTAGATGTTATATCTTCTGGGACTTCATACAACTGGATAGTCTATGAAGATCCTTAGCTGAAAATTACAAGCAGTTTTCTCCATATTTGAGTATGATTTTACGATCTGCACCTTCATGTTCATCAGCATTGTGGCTGAATGAGTCCCTGGAACTCATTTAATCCAAGACCTCCATTTTAGAGATGAGGAAATGAAGACTCCAAGAGGTAAAGTCCTTTGACCAAGGTCAAAGAGATTAAGTGACAAAACTAGCATTAGCCTAATGCATTTCCATTATGCCATACAGCATCTTGTTATACTAGGTGATGTTTAAATAGCAATGCTCTGTCTTTATATCTTAAACTCATACATATTCTTTTGTATGTTCTTTATATTTCACATGCATAATCATGGCTTCTGCAAACCAAACCAAGATATTTGTGTTGAAGATGTTGATAGATAATCAGCTCTGGATATGAAAATGGGTGGCCTCGAGCCATCTGGTCTTAATTGTAAATTAATCTTAAAAGGGTGAAGATAAATAGGATTCCAGATGAACAGAGATTAGAAGAAGGTCACCATCTTCCAGTGTTAAAAAATAACAGATACTAGTTCAATTGGCTATACAGAAATTCTGTGCATATTTATATTCTTTGTGTTTGGAGAATTTTATCTCCCAGAAGCATCATAGACTATTAGACATCACAGAGTCCAATTGCTTTATTTTCCAGATAAGAAAATTGAGACTCATTGCAGTGAAGTGACTTTTTTATCATCATTCTACCAGTCAGTGGGAAGAAGGGCAATTATCAAATGGTGGACACTTTCAAAAATATTTTCCTAAGTATTTTCAAATATATCTCATTTATTTTTCATTATCTTTAATATGAGTATGATTTTCCGCATTTAACCTCTGAACAGAATGTTCTTCAGAAAAATTTGAGCCGTTGAGTTTCAAAAATACACATAGTGAGGATAAGACGAAATCTTTACCACCACGTCTATTTGAGAACAAGCGGAGCTTAGATTCAAAGTCATATCTTTTGGGGGCGCCTGGGTGGCGCAGTCGGTTAAGCGTCCGACTTCAGCCAGGTCACGATCTCGCGGTCCGTGAGTTCGAGCCCCGCGTCAGGCTCTGGGCTGATGGCTCGGAGCCTGGAGCCTGTTTCCGATTCTGTGTCTCCCTCTCTCTCTGCCCCTCCCCCGTTCATGCTCTGTCTCTCTCTGTCCCAAAAATAAATAAACGTTGAAAAAAAAAATTTAAAAAAAAAAATAAAATAAAATAAAAAAAACAAAGTCATATCTTTTGATGCCTAGTTTTTCGACATTATTTTAAATGTGGACATTGCCTTAATACATTTTACTTTTCAGATTAACCCACCGATGCGATAGCCTCTAACGAGGTAATGTGCAAATTAAATATAGGCAGGTGGCACATTTTTGCCCCTGTATTATTGGTGCAGGTAAGAACTGAGTTCGATCTAATGCCTTTGAAAGTTCTGGTCAAACAACAGACAACTCCTTCTATATCCACAGATTATATTTAATATTAAAGAGTTGAGATCTACTTGTTAAAATTAGCAGTGAAAATACCATGCCTTTATAAAGAACCTTTGAACTCTGGGGCAGAATTGTCATCTACATTCTGGTTATATTTAACAGGGACTTTTTTTCTGAGTACACAATTTATCTTACTATGTATCCAGATCCATGTAATAAGTATAAGGCACGGGCTGCTGTACTAGCAATTATTTTAAAATAGACCACATGTACGTTTTTTTTCGAAGTTGTCTGCTTTGCCAACTTATGTTCAGTCAACATAAAATAAGTTAGACTCCTTGACCTTTCAATGAACCGTATCATTTAGTTACACATATTAGTTTCAAAAGGATTTACTTTTCCAAAGTCATTCTCTGTCTGTAATACTATATAGGTGGGGGAATTTTAATGGACATTAAACATTTGGAGGAAGGCATTATACGTCATATTTCAAATAAAATGATTATATGTGATATATTTTTTAAATTTTTTTTTCAACGTTTATTTATTTTTGGGACAGAGAGAGACAGAGCATGAACGGGGGAGGGGCAGAGAGAGAGGGAGACACAGAATTGGAAACAGGCTCCAGGCTCCGAGCCATCAGCCCAGAGCCCGACGCGGGGCTCGAACTCCCGGACCGCGAGATCGTGACCTGGCTGAAGTCGGACGCTCAACCGACTGCGCCACCCAGGCGCCCCATATGTGATATATTTTTTAAATCACGTGTATAGCTGTTTCATACAGGAGAAAAGCATTTTTATCAACAGTAATGACTGGAACACTGCATACAGCTCAGCAGGTATGAGCTGAACTTCTCATTTAATTCTGTATACATAAGAATGCTCTAGGCATTAAAAATTAGTGTCAATAAAATGTGTTTTCCTGTATGACCTGAAAAATCTCTAAGTTATAAAAATATCTTATTTTTAGAAAAACACACACAGACACGTATATCAAGAATTGAAATTGAGTGAAAAAGATATAAGATGGCCTTATGGTCACTTTGGGAAAGCATCCTCATTTGCCAGTTTTTTTATGGGCGACCTCAACTCAGAATGATCCCTAATTATAAGTCCTCAATAAACAAATATCATTCCTTTGGTCCTAGGCATGGATACATTAGGTTATAAACCAAGAATTCAAGTGCTCTCCCATCATAATTAATTAGACACGGGTTCCATACACATTCAGCCAAGAAACAAAGGGGGCTTTAAAATGTCTTCACAGATTGAGGTATGACAGTTCCTTCTCATAGATTGAACTATGAGAGTTAGGTATGGCCTAACTACCATTGATAATTTTTTTTTTTTTTTATCGCTAAAAAGTAAGGTTGGCTTTGAATCTGCCTCACCAAACAGTGGAATGGTTCTCACTCCTTGTGGCCTTATCAGTAGCCTGAGAGTCAGGGAGTGGCAGCGGGAGGGGAAAAAGTATATTCAAGTAAATAATAAGAAATTGTAACGAATACTTACCAGGAATTTACCATGTACCAAGAACGTTTCTTCCAATGTGTCTTCAAGAGCTTAGAAATGGCCTCTATAGGAAGGAGAGGAAACTTCAGAGAGTGTCATTTCCAATATACTTAAGTACAAAGAGCCTTTTTCCGGAAAAAAAAAAATGACTCTTCAGTATTCATATTTTATTATGGGCAGAGTCATAAAATAGCATAGCAAAAAGCTATGAATTTATGTTGTATAATTACAATAACATCTATACAAATTAAAAAATATACATACGTATATGTATATATAATATACATTTTTAAAAGGTTGTTAACTTTTTTTATTTAAAAAAATTTTTTTTTACATTTATTCATTCTTGAGAGACAGAGAGAGACGAAGCACAAGGAGGGGAGGGGCAGAGAGAGAGGGAGACACAGAATCTGAAGCAGGCTCCAGGCTCTGAGCTGTCAGCACAGAGCCTGACGTGGGGCTCAGCTCACGAACCATGAGATCATGACCTGAGCCGAAGTCGGATGCTTAACCAACTGAGCCACCCAGATGCCCCTGTATATTTACGTATGATATAAAGAGTTATAAATACAGTATATACACATAGGGTATATATACACACATTTATGGTACCTATATATTTATGTAACTATATATGTGTATTTATATGAAATTATATATAACATATACAAATAGTGCATAAATATGGATTGATATGAAATACTATTTATCTAGATATTCTATACATAATCTTAAGACGTATATGAATAACTATCCCTTGAAATAACCTTGAGGCCATCCAAGGTGAAAGCTCATGCTTCCAAAGATGATTTTTGACCCTAACTTTGCGCGGTGACTTAGCAATTCATGTACAACCCCACGTGAGGTGCGAAATATGCTAATTTCATAGCCATTCTATTGAATTTTTTGTGTTATTGTACCTTGTGTCAGTGTTACTCAGTAAAGGTTTCCATTCTCACATAAAGATAGACTTTCCTTTATATTAACTCTATTTCTACTACATTTTAAGATTTCTATTTCTGGTTTTTAAAGCTTATATTTTCTTTTTAATCAATACATGGCAAAGATCAGGATCTTTCAAGATCTTTCAAGACTCCTACTTGTTTTTTAGCTTCTGTTGTTTAGCCAACGAAGGTTTTCTGTGCCTCCTACTCTATGTGTGTGACTACATGTGTCCAAAAGCGTTGCATTTGTGTGGCAAATATAATTTCCACAAAGGCTATTTTTCTCGACTTCTCGTCATTTTCCCTTTGGAGAGTCCAGTTTTTTAAGGCTTCTGAAACAGGCTTTCTTAAAATTATTTGTCCTATGTTTTTCCTACACTTTCTAAAAAGTCCTTAGCTCTTTCTATTTATGAACACTTTTTTTTTTTAATGGTGTCTCTTACCTAAAGTTTAATACTGAATGTCAGTGTATTCTGATTTTCCCTGAAGAGTAGCCCATAGGTTTTTTCCAACTCAGCAAAGGATATAGACTTTTAAATAAATAAGTAATCAATGTATATAAGTAAATGTTGTTCTATGGAGACCTTTTAAAGTAAAGAGGATTCTCATATACCTAGAGAGGCTTAATTATCAGTTTGAAAGCAAAAGACCTCATCAGCTGAAGTCCCATAATCCCAGAAATAGTCTCAGAATCCCAGACATGGAAAGAACACTGAAAGTTAACTTAGTGTCAGAGTGCAACTGATCACTCCTGGAGTTAAAAAGAACAAATCTGTTCTCTCTTTTCCATGGCAGTCTTACAAGAATTAAATGCCATAAACATACGTGTCTTTTCTTCAGTCTTAACATAAAGTCTTATATAGCATGGTTGCTAATGCTCCCATGGCTTTTTTTTTTTTTTTTTAAGTTAATCATTGTGGACTGAATGAGGCAAATTTATCAGGAGTGGTTAGAGAGTAGCAGCATAGATAAGAACCATCACCTCCCTTATCTAGAAACTAGACCACCATTAATGCAACCCAAGAGAGCATTAAGTTCTGAGGCAGACATATTGCATCATTCCCTAATTATGATCTTGTTAGCTTCCTACCATTTTAATCTGTACTTCTGGAGTCCCCCCACCCCAAGCCCTCGTCCCATAGAGCCTTTGGATTTTTTGTTACTAAGAGATGTGTACTTTATTGTCACCTGGGAGTTCTGAGAATGGGGAAGGTAATCTTCTAGAACACAAGAGGAAGGAAGGATTTCAACTCAATTCTTTTGAACTTGAAACCCAGATGATAGGATAAGAATGAGAATTACAGACACTTTGGTCATTCCTTCTGCCCACTACCTATTTGAATCAATACGTCTTGGATTCTGCCTAAATTAGAATTCTAGAAAAGATAATGCATTCAGACTTGAGTTTAGATTTTATTTCATGCACCCACGAGAAATGATGGTTGTATATTATCCTGAGAACCTAAGTGGTTCTCCTGGTCAGTCCTGATGATTTAGCACATTCACCCTGCAAAACTCAAATAAATAAAATCCCAGTGCCTGAATGGTTTGATTTGACATCGGGAGTAAGCAAACTGTCTTCATAATTAATTGTGCTCTTCCCAGGCCACTCTACTTCTGCAGCAGGTAGGTACGAACACAGACATTTATCCGTGCAAAAACTTCTCTTGTGTAAATGTGTACATGGATGTACAAATGAGTTTGTGTGATGGAAAAACTGTGCTCTAGCTGTTTCCCCTAATCGTCTCTTCAATATTTTCCTCGGCCACTTACAGTTGAACACCTTCTCTAGTCATGAAAATTCTATCAAGCATATTTGACAAAGCATTTACTTCCAAGCACACTGAAATATACCTCACCTATTCTCATCTTGGTGTTACCCTTGCACTCTGCTTTTATTGCCCCCTGGGGCTACTTAATAATCAAAAAACGGAATGAAAGAAACATGATATCTAATTATTTCACTGTTAAAGAACGTCTGAATCAAGCAAGTATAAATGATTTTCATCATGAGAAGATGTGCTTAATGTGAAGGCTAATACCTATATTGAGAGAAAGAGAGAGAGAGAGAGAGAGAGAGAGAGAGAGAAAGGTGGCGAGAGGGAGTGAAAGGGAGAGGGCTCTAGGGAGAGAGAAGGAGGGGGAGAGGAAGAGAGGGAAAGCGAGAGAGAGGGGGAGAGGGGAGGGAGAGGGAGAAAGAGGAGTGGGAGGGAGAGGCAGGGAGAGAGAAAGGAGGAAGGGAGAAAAGGAAATAGAAATACAGTGGGCTGAAACTGAAATTTATTAACACTTGTGAAAACCCTGTTAAAATCCTTCAATTTATGGCAGTTAAGCAAGTTTACATGCCCGAATCACTTGAGATTGCACATCTAAGGCAGATCGTTTGATGTTTTATGAATGATCAGAGGGCTAAGAGACAGATACTTACAGCACAGTATCACATTTTATGGAAGACTCGATTTTCATATTCATCTGAGATCTTACTTTACTTACTGCTTTTGACAAGAGTGATTCCAGGGAAATACTCACTTATTTATAGCATTACAGGAGGAAATAATGGAACAGGAACTGTAAAGAAATTCACCTGTCCTTCCTGGCAGTAATGTGAAGAAGTTGACATTTATAAGATTAAATAATCCAAACAAAACAGATGGAATTTAACATTAAATAAAAAGGGAAAAAAAGTTAAAAAAAAAAGGACTAGGCTATAAAGAGTGATTTGGGAATAGAGGCAGCATTCTCTCTCTCTCTCTCTCTCTCATTCTCTCTCTCTCTCTTTGTTTTCTTTTTGTTCAGCAGCACATTAGGAGATCATATGATAATCCGTGATTTGTCATCCTTGCTTTAGGAATGTTCTAACCAACAGACCAGGCATTTAGCTAAATTTCCTAGAAGAGATAAAGGCAAAGTCTATCCAGGAAACCGATAATGTCCCTCTGCTTTAGTAAATCTACCTCTTTAGGGACGCCTGGGTGGCTCAGTCGGTTAAGCGTCCCACTTCAGCTCAGGTCATGATCTCTAACGGTCTGAGTTCGAGCCCCACGAAGGCTCCATGCTGACAGCTCAGAACCTGGATCCTGTTTCAGATTCTGGGTCTCCCTCTCTCTCTCTCTCTGCCCCTCCCCGCTCATGCTCTTTTTCTCTGTCTCTCAAAAATAAATAAACATTAAAGGGGGCGCCTGGGTGGCTCAGTCGGTTGAGCCTCCGACTTCGGCTCAGGTCACGATCTCACGGTCCGTGAGTTCGAGCCCCACGTCGGGCTCTGGGCTGATGGCTCAGAGCCTGGAGCCTGCTTCCGATTCTGTGTCTCCCTCTCTCTCTGCCCCTCCCCCGTTCATGCTCTGTCTCTCTCTGTCCCAAAAATAAATAAACATTAAAAAAAAAATTAAAAAAAAAATAAATAAGCATTAAAAAAGTAAAAAATAGATAAATCTGCCTCTTTACAATCTGCCTCTATTTACAACATCCAGCTACTTGGATGGAAATTCATACTGTTTATAAAGTCTTCCAAGCCCAGATTTTTTTTTTAACTTGGAGGGGGTAGCAAAAGCAGTTGGTCAAGCATTTCGTTTCCTAGCCATTTTGGAGACTGAGGCGGAAGGAAGAAGTTAGTAATGCTGATCTTTTCTTTATTTAAAATTTTTGACATATTTCATTTGTGATAGACTTCTGGCATTGATGTCGATTTTTTAAGATATTGTATTAAAATAATATGTATCCTGTTTACTGAGATTTTGGTGTCCCCTTACCTTTTGTGCCCAAGGTGAGTACCTAACTTGCCTCACCCTGGAATGTATATATATCTATATTTTGGGAATTGTTATTTAAACTCAACTTTACTCTTTCATTTCATAGTTGAGGTGCTGTCTCCTCCCCCATCTACATTTTCAAGTGTGCTTAAAGAACAGATAATTACATTACAGTTTGCTCATATTTTAAGGTTAAATCTTCCTCGAGGCTCTGTCGTAGGTTGATTAACCACAGAAGCTTTTACTTTTTCATTTTTTTAACTCTCTCATTTTCATGGTTCCAAGATCAGTTTTCCTCCAATTTCCCAAACAGTTTGGTCCTGGAGGAGAGATCTGCCCTTAGGGCTTCTAGTTTTTGCATCTTAATATTGTACTTGATTTGTTGTTGTTGTTGTTGTTGTTAATGTCACGGGGAGAGGTGATTCATCATGGCCTCCTTGAGGAGAAAGGTCCTGGTTGGACGTGTGCGGGGGAGGGGGGGCGGGGGGGGCTTTGTAAGCTAAGTGAAAGGGGCATGAGTGTGTATATACGTGCACACATGTGCATGGACGTGGTGTGCGTGTGTATATCCGTGCACATGTGTGGGTGGAGCCCAGCAAATAAATGTTCTGCGGATACTTCACGTACGTATGTCGAGCTTTCAGAGTAACACTAACCCTCATCCTGTGACATGGGACTCTTTGTTGTGAGATACTTAACAGCAATACGGTTTAAAAAAATAAAAAGCAGCCTGGTACTAATCTCCCCCCGCCCCCATACTCAATCTACCTCTTCTTCCCAGAGATTTAAGAAATAGAAACTCACTGGATTCCACAATACAATTTTTGAGGAAGGATGAAGAATACAAAATGCGATGAAAATTCCAAATAACTCTTTTACCACCAGACTTACATCTACCTAACTTTTCCTTGTCTTTATTAGCAAAATGTGTTCCTCCATAACCCACAGTTCTCCCCATTAAACTTGATTTTAGTTGTAGCTGATCGTTTTGACAATCTATTCCGTTGTTTGGGATTTCACTGCCCCCTTGCCAGGAATCTGGCCTTCCGCCTTCCCCCTTCAGAGCTCAACAAGAACCTTCTCTCCGTTAAGTCCTTCAGGTCACTGATAGAAATGTTAAATGACCACAGGTTCTGAGCTGACCCTGGAGGAACCGTAGCGCCATTTGTTGTGTGTCCCTAGGTTGACACTGATCCATTGATAACCTCTCTCTGGGTCTGGCTTGCCAGCTGCTTTTCCACTCACCTCATAACTGAGTAGTTCAGACCTTGTTTTTCCACTTAATTGATGTGTGTGTTGTGTGGGGCAAAATCAAAGACCCTGCTAAAACTTAAGATTGATTGTATCTCTGGCTTCCTTTGGTCGACCAGAACTCCCACAAGGATTATCAGCCTGGTCAGGCTAGACATATTGTTGTCAATGCCACGCTGTTTTTCTTATCCAAGTGTTTACTATTTCATGTTAGTTAATGATTTTCCAATATATATATTGTCTGTAGTATCAAAATCCTGCTGAAATTACAATACAGAGCCTGACTATAACCTCAGTTCAAAATCCAGGCTAGCTTTTAACTTTTCAGGAAGAAAAGAACCATTAGCATTTTTTTAGTGCATTACACCAAAATCCATAGAGTTCACGGAAGAAGATTTCCAGGAACAAAACAAAACAAAAACTCGGGGCTTTCAAAAGAGCTTTCTGGAACATGTCTATGCCACTTGTCTCTTTGTTTCCCTCTCCTCTTTTCCTGGACTTGGCGAACAATCTGACAGTCGCTCAGGTAAGAAATCACCCCATTTTGAGAGCTATAACTTCATCTTGTTCATTAATGTCTCTGCTTTAAGGTAAAAAGAACGGGTACATCAACGTCTACCTGCAGGTGTAATAAAAATAGATGTATCACACAGAGATGGATCATTTGTCTAGTTTATAGGGAATTCCTTTCCGTGCCCAGGGAATTTAAGTATTCACTTGAAAGGAGCGGCCGTGGCAGTGAGGCTTCTGCTGTTTGTTCTTCATGCGCCACAAAGCAGTAATTCAATTAATTTATTACTTGGAAAGACTTTGACGCAACAGTGGTGGACGTGACCCGCTCATGTTGGGAACAGATGAAAATGCCGTGCTGGCAAAAGGCTCCCATCTCCTTAATGAGATGTGATACTGTTTAGAGTATTCTAAGGCAGAAGAGAATGTTGAAACTTCAAACTGGAAGGAGGAGAACATAAAAAAGATGGGATAGATGAGATGCATAACAATTTCCACGTATTTTTCAAGATGTCCGACTGTGAATTAATGAAAACTTTCCCTTTAGAGGGGAAAATTGTATGTTTTCCTAGTTTATTTTATTTTATTTTTTAATGGTTTTTTAATTTATTTTTGAGACAGAGAGAGACAGAGCATGAGCAGGGGAGGGGCAGAGAGAGAGAGAGCGAGACACAGAATCGGAAGCAGGCTCCAGGCTCCGAGCTGTCAGCACAGAGCCCGACGCGGGGCTCGAACTCACAGACTGTGAGATCATGACCTGAACCGAAGTCGGATGCTCAACCGACTGAGCCACCCAGGTGCCCCAATGTTTTCTAATTTTAAAGGGGAAAACTATAGGCTAGCTTTCTAGATTTTTACATGGATGTATGTTCATTCGAATAAAAGGTGTCACGGAAGCGTAAGTGAGAACACAGAATGCAAGACAGACACAAACTCTCCATGAATATTTTAGTTGTGGGGCAAGACCAGCAGGCTGATGACTCCTTCATACCGAGTGTATGCCAAGGGCTCTGCTGGGACCAGGCAAGGACAGAGGAAGGGGCCTTGGTCTCTGCCACTAAGGAGCTTCCAGACTAATCCTGGGATTGGACCAATGCTCAAGGCGATCATCAATCTCACTGCTGGTCACAAATTGAAAGTAAAGCCTGGGCCATTTCTGTACCATGCAATTGCCTTCGTCTACATCAAGCCCCACTCTACTTGTCCTAACAGACCCTTACTCTCATCCATTGTTAATGGACAAGTCTATTTGCCTCATTAGATTCTAAATTCCCTCCAGGCATACTGTTGTGATATGATCTCAATCAAGTATTACAGCTAAAAAAGAAAAGAAAGCACACAGAGGAATAGCACATACGAAGTCCAAAAGCAACTGTGAAGCGGGTAAAGCGAAATCCAATGGGCAGGACTGGCGTGTATGGTTGGGCAGTTCGCATACTGCACAAGGACTCCAGACCAAGTGAGGCCAGCCAAGGTTTTTCTCACCAAACCTTAAGGCCTTCAGTACTGTGTCTGCCTGGTTAGTAGGCTTTTGCCTACCCTGCCAGGGTGCCTGCGGTGGGATGTTGTCCTTAAGATGCGAACTTTATTTTATATAATTTAATTTAATTTAATTTAAGAGAGAGGGAGGGAGGGAGGGACAGAGAGAGAGAGAGAGGGAGAGAAAGAATCCCAAGCAAGCCCCACGCTATCAGCGCAGAGCCCAGTGCGGGACTCGAGCTCACAAACCGTGAGATCATGATCTGAGCGGAAATCAAGAGTCAGACACTTAATCAACTGAACCATCCAGGCGCCCCAAGATGTGAACTTTAAATACTTATTTAGCAGAGAGACAAAGAATTACCTGCAAATCTCAAATTGAAGGATGCCTTGATAGCACAGGACACAAAAAACATCAAAGGGCCAAAAAAAAACCACAAAAAAAACCCAAAGACAGCATAAGTAGGACTAAGAGCACATCATTTCCTTTAACCACACCCAGTAAAGGCCCAAGGAATTCTCTGGCGAAGAGAAATGGCAAGTAGACATTTGGAGGCTACACCTGCTTTTCATCGGCGACTCGTTTGATAGACACTGATGACTATGCTTCCGGTAATTATTTAGCAAACTGGTTGCGGTTCACATCCACAGTGTGGGTTCTCATTCTCAGGGAGGCCTATTATTGTCTCTGTGACCTAAGACGCAGCGTATCTACAAGAATGATCAGAGAACGTACTTGAGCCGCAAGGCCTCCCCGTGATCATCGCGATCGTGATTCGGGAGTCAGGATGGTTACACCAGGTCTGCGGATTTATACGGAATGCCTCACATGGCTTGTCCTGACCGGTGGCATCCCCTGTTAGGGAAGCCAATACTCCTGCCAGTTATTCTTGACAGTGCTCTGGATGGGAGTCTACCACGGATGCTGTGCTAGGCACTGGGGGAAGTGACCTGGGGGCCATTCACGGAGGCTGCCGATTTGGGGGAGGGAAAAAAAAGAAAAAGAAAAAGCATTGGAAGAAGAGGGAGCCACCTCACAAACACCCAGAAGAAGGCATTCCAGGTGCTGGAGGCCTACACCTGGAGAATTTGGCTACTGTGTGTATTCGATTTGGCCTGCAGAAAAGTTTACGTAACTAGGGAGATATTATGGTTGATCACCACGTTAACTAGCTTAGCACCTAATATCTTACCCAGCAACTATGTTCATTTGTGCATTTTGCCAGGCCCCTAAGAGCAGTGGAGCCTTTGAATCCCATGAGCATCGCCCTCTGGAAGCAGAAATGGAAAAAAGCACAATTACGTTGCAAGAGTACGGATAGGAACAATCTTAAAGCATTTATGGCAGTGTTTAATCATGACATAATCAGCAACTGGGAAGTTTTTGCAAAATGTCTGAGGGTCAGTAACCCTTCCTGGGTACCACATCATAAAACTGATCCCAGGCTATTTCCAGGATGCATAATTTGTGTTTTGTGAGTACGGAATACATTTTGTAACCTGTCTCTATACCTCACATGAACAAAACAGGTGGCGTCATGGCTTTGGTCATGCCTCAGAAGAGTTCGAAACTCTTCTAAGGTGCTTAATCTAATAAAGAAAAAAAAATCTTCGATATTCCGAATGCAGAAAAGAAAAAACAAAACAGAACAAAAAGACAAAAAAAAAAAAAAAAAACCCAAACCCTAATTCCATAATCATATTTTTCAAAATATTTGAAGTTAGTGAATCTTACCAGTCACAGCATCATAAAACTATCATAAATCATAAATTTCTAGGGTGTATAATTTGTGTTCTCTGAGTATTGAGTAAATATTATAACCTGTAGACACATCTCATGTGAACTTGAACCCATAATGGTTTGAAACTGTTCCACAAGATCACTTTTTATTGGGATGGAGGTTTAAGGAATGCATGAAAGAGATTTAAGGGCTAGAAGGTTCTGGAGGTTTCAACTAAAATAACCAAATATGCGTTTCAGCTAGGCAGCATCTTGGTGGTGCTGATCATACTCTTGTTAGTACCTGGGAGTCTGCAAACATAATAGCAGATGCTGTTCTGAAAGATGATTTAGAGCACTCAGCAGAACTTCATGAATCTTTCTATTGTAGTAGATAGAGTAGGGAGAAGTCCATACCTGCTCCAATGGCATAGTCCATCTAAGGAGCAGACAACCAGAGAGATTTTCTAAAAACTTCTGTTAGTGGGGAGCCTGAGTAGCTCAGTCGGTTGGGCATCTGACTCTTGGTTTCAGCTCAGGTCACGATCTCAAGTTTGTGAGTTTGAGCCCCGCATCGGGCTCTGAGCTGGCAGAGCAGAGCCCGCTTGGGATTCTCTCTCCTACTCTCTCTGCCCCTCCCCTGCTCACGCTGTGTCTGTCTCTCTCAAAATAAACTTAAAAAAAAAACCCCAAAAACCTGTTATTGAAAATTGGGGAATTTTATATTTCATTCTATGGTATTTTTGTGCTAGTTTTTGTATGAGATGTAGTCTAAATTTCTTACCATTGAACAGAATTGATGTTCTAGGAAGAAACAACTCATTGATCCCATGGAAGCCAGCACTCACTTACTCTTTGTGGAAACGGAGGTGAGGAAGGTGTGTGAATACCCAGTTTGAGAAGCGTGGTGAATAGGGCAGACCAAGGTAATCAGAGATAGAAACTTCTGCACTGGTATAACTCAATTCTAATGAGGGGAGGCCAACGGACATGCCCAGAGAAGGACTCCATTTATATGGCTATTCGCTCGCTGGCTTCCATCAGCCACAAAACACAGGAGACAGGGAATGCAGCCATGGGGACATTCGACACCTGCCCAGGAGAAGGGGGTCCAACCTTCACTCAGCGGATGAGAACGATGTCCAACAAAGTTTCGGGTACCCACAGGTTGTCCTTAAATTTTTGCTCAGTACAGAAGGAACATACAGCGGCCCCACGAGTATTCAGCTTCCGCTTTTAGCTGACATTTTTTGCAAACCTGTTTTCACTTTCTGCCTAAATCTTCTTGCAAAGTGCTACGGTTAACTATCCACACATCACAGATGATGTGCTCTGACAGACATGGAGAAGAAGTGAGGTAAAATACGCACACTGTTTAAAATAAAATCATCTATGTCATGAATAAGAAAAACAAAACAGATGGAATGGTGTCTTTAGTCATGCCTCAGAAGACTTTCAAACTCTTCTAAACCACTTAATTTAATAAAGAAAAAAAAAAAACTTTCAATAGTCCAAATGCAATAAAGGAAAAAAAAAAAAACCCTGCCTAATTCTATAATCACATTGGAATTTGGTATCAATAGTTTTAATGTCAGGAATTCACTGATGAAATCACATTCGGGTTTACGAGGAGCACATTGAGGGTAAATCTCTGAGGCAAAATGGCTATTGATTTCAATGTCACTGAACTGACAAAATGGCTTTGCATTAGCATATCCCCCGCTAAAGGAAGGATCTGGGAAGCAGAACTGTGGTCAGAAAAAGGGGAAACCTCAAGTCCTATTGGGGAAGCCTGTCTGCAGTTTCTTCGACACAAGTGTTCAGTTCTTCAAAAAGTACGCCAAGCCAACATTCTACCCAGACTATTTCTCTTTCCTAGAATGAAAGAGGGGGTACGCTTGGTATAATCATTTGGTTAGCTCCGAGCCACAAGAAAAGTCAACAATCTTGAGGTTGCTTTCTCAATGGAATGCTTCAACTTGACATCAACAGGAAAGCCCAATCAGTCTTAGATTGGAAGTGCTGGAAACTTTCTCCCCAAGTGATTGGTGGGGGGGAGGAGGGAAGAGAAGGGAAGGATTTACTCAAGACCAGGGGAGCCGAATAAACAAGTGCCATTGCAGTTTCCTGCAGGAAAGTGGAAAGATTAGTCTGGTTTATATTGAGATGAGAATAGAGCTTAACTCAGGTTGTAGTTGATTAAACAAGAGTGAATCATTGCGCTGCCCCATCTAGATAATCTTTGGCCATTATCTTTCATAATAACAGAGAAACCCCAAGCTTTCAGTTGGCCCTGACTGATCTAGCCAATAAAGACGCAGAGCTCAAAGACAGACCGTGGTGGCTGTCACCCCACCTCTACAGTATTTTCACTTGCTTCAAACTTACAACAAAATAACATATAAGATAGTGTTACAAATCCTAATTGTGAGCTTTAAATCATGTGTTAGGAAGCTTGGGATCATTTTTAGCGTCTTGGGAGAAAAGTCTCTCTTGCCCAGTGTCCTTGGGGACCTTTGTTACTGGAGGTGGGCGTTTTGCCAGATGCTGCAGTGAAGCTTTATAAAAATAGACAAGATAAATGGACTTTTAGTGCAGTGTCGTGCCAGACTTTTAATTTTCAGGAAATTATTTTTTTAACCTAGCTGAGAGTCAAGTCAATTTGTGAATTAGTTGAAAGGATGGCTGGATCGGGGGGGTGGGGGCGGGGGTGAGGTATCTGACATTTTAAGTCAGAAAAGCCTGCCACGCAAAACAGATTTCTCTTGGCAATCAAGATAACTTAACAACCATAAACACATTGTCAGAGGGAAAAATTACATTTTGCTCTAACACAGATCATGTACAGATGACTGATTTTTCTTTCAAGTTCAAGCGCAGAAAGACTGTTTATATATATCAACTTCTGACCCAGGCAGGCGGAACAATCGCAGAGGTCTGAATAGAGATGGTGAATGAGCTTTTGGATATTTGTTTGCTAAGGATAGAGCAGAACCATCACGACATGTATAGAGAGCCTAGGTTGCAAAGAATGAGAATGAAGTTGCTACCATAGATAATTTGTAATATTTGTTCACTTTATTATAACCTGCCAAGAAAAAAAAAGGTAGCACAATTACAGTTTTAAAAATGCATTTCCTTTTGCTTAGTTTGCTTGGAATATGACAAGGTGTGTTTCCCTGTTACTGGGAGGTGCCTGTGCTATCCAAAGAATGTTCTGAACTGATAACCTCCCAACTTTAATGTTAGAATTTCCTCAAATTCTCAGGTAACTAGCCCTTCAGATGGTGAACATAATATGTGTTTTGTGAAAGGCAACTGAAAACTGTTAAGAACTATATGAAACCCAAGGTATTATTAATTCTTTTTTATTATTATGAATGTCCTCAAAAATAAAAAGCACAGTAACGTTTAAATTCATATGACACGACGGCTCAGGGCAGGATTATTTGATCCCTTTGTTTTTATTTAGTCAGAGTGGAGGAGAGGTGCCGGATTTGGTGATTTGGAACTATTTATTGCAACAAACGCATTAATATACATATATTGATTGATTGAACAACTTTGACATACACAACACGGTCATGGAAACTGTGTTGGGTATTTCGGATACAGGAGTGAAGAGTCCTTGCCTCACTAAAGATTGTAAGCTGGTTGTCCAGAAAAGAACCACTTGTGCTCACAGATATAGGAATCCACATGTTAACCTTAAACAACAGTACAAGACAGTAGGGCACAAAGTAAATGTAAGGAGTGGTGTATTTGTGAATATCAATTTTCATTGTGACTTGACAAAATCACCGAAAGGTGATTTGTGGTGTGTGTGTGTGTGTGTGTGTGTATGTGTGTAGGTACATTCTTGCATCTCTGCAGATAGCTTAAAGTTGTATTCCTGTGATCACTTGAAAAGGGACACATGTTGATTGAACTCATGTTATGTGGCTAAGCATGTGGCATCTATTAATTGCCTCCTATAGTTGTCAGAACAATGACTGAAGTAGGTGTCATTATCAATGCCGTTTTATAGACCTGGAAATTAAACCTCAGAGAAGTAAACAAATTATCCAGGTTGCACCCGCTAGCAAATGGCGAGCTGAACTTTGAATCCACACTTTTTGCCTTGGAAACACTGTTATCTTTTCTCCCTCTACAAGCGAGTCTCAAAATGAGATTTGCAAATCTGAAGGAGAATGACTGGGGGTGGGGGTTGGTCACGAGGTCCCCAGGTTTTCTGAACCTCTTTTGTATATTGCCCTCCACTCCACATCATCTGTTTCAGTGACTTAGAGATTTTGTGCTTCAAGTAAACACAGTTGTCTGAGATGAAAGGAATAGAAAAAATAAACCCCAATTCATTGCTCCTTGAGCTGGGGTCACTTGAGCTGAATTCTCTTCAGTTTTCACTACGATTTTTCAGGAGTCTACAAATCACTGAGCAAGTAAAAATTCTCTCTCTTCCCTGAGGACAAAAAGAAAAAAAAAAAAAAGAGAGAGAGAGAGAGGGATTCCCTTGTGAGTGGTTGGCGTGGGAAGGAGGCTGAATCTCTGGAAGATAAATCTCCAGGTAGTTAATAGGAACCTAATGTGGATCTTGTCCCCAATCTGGAGCCTTCCTTCTCGCATCCTTTTATCTGGAGCTATAAAACTCAAAATAAATTTAGCCAGAATTTAGAAGGAAAGAAGTTTCCTTACTAGGTTGTGGGATGAAATGAAAGTTAATCATGGCAAAAAGATTTCCATCTATTTTATAGGATTATATTGGGAGATAACAGAGGATTGGAAACTAATTCATAGAGTCAGAAAAAGAATCCTAAGATTGAAAGGAACTATGATTATGTCTACTTGGGAAAAGGTATTCGTGAAATATTTGTATTCCTCTGAGCACAATAATACTTAAATCAAGCTCGGTCTTATTCTGACAAAAAGGTCTCTGGGACTGAAATATAGGATTTTATTTTATCTAACTCTGTTAAAAGGTAAATTTGATTAAGTAATTTAGTAATAGGAGTTGTAGGTAGTATTTATTAAGCAATTGCCCAGGGGTTAGGCACTGAGCTAATCACTCGATTGCCATATTTCGTTGGGAATTAGATTATTTTATGCTGTCATTCAATGTTGATTCCCTCTACCTGCCCCTTTGATGAAAATAGGATATTTTATTTTATACCACCAGACATGTGTGTGTATATATATATATACATATGCATGTTCATGAATGTATATTTATATGTATTCATATATGAACTTTCACATACATTCTTATTTTTATTATTAATATTAGTAATAACAATAATGATTGTGGTTAAATTTAGTCTCCATGAAGGCGGGGCTAGGTAGGCACTATGCACCCATTTCAGAGGACGAGATGAGGCTTAGTGAAATTAAAAGATAAACCCAATAATTCCGTAAGCTTAGCTTGCAGCACCTGGAGGGCTTGTTAAAACACAGGGCTGGGCTCCACCCCCAGAGTTTCTGCTTCAGTATATTTTTGAGGCACTTTAGGGAAAATACTGCTGTTTGACCCTGGAGGAAGACATTACCTCTCCACATATATACGCCACACCTTGGTATCCTATTATTTAACAACATATTTTCCTTAAAATACTTTTTTTTTAAATATTATTTTGCCCTGTGAAAACGCTGGGCTTCAGGGCGGGTCACGACACATACTTGATGCACAAATTACACAGGAGTCAGGCAGCCCTTTCCCGGGAAGGGAGGCCCAACGAAAGATCGGATTGTAGAAAATGTGCCCCATCGGCAGGTTGATGGTGGGGGAGGGGGGGGGGTAAGGCTGTCAGCATTTGGACACATGTCACTTCTGGATTCCAAACAATTTCCCTACTTGTCTCATTTTGTGCCTGCAGTCTTTGCTCTTAAAAGTCATGGATTGGGGCGCCTGGGTGGCTCAGACGGTTGAGCAGCTGAGTTCGGCTCAGGTCATGATCTCACGGTCCATGAGTTCGAGCCCCGCGTCAGGCTTTGTGCTGACAGCTCAGAACCTGGAGCCTGTTTCGGATTCTGTGTCTCCATCTCTCTCTGCCCCTCCCCCATTCATGCTCTGTCTCTCTCTGTCTCAAAAATAAATAAACGTTAAAAAAAAAAAAAGCCATGGAAATTAGGAATGGGCAAAACCCATACCGTCTTCCATTTCGTTATCCTGTCAGGCTAGAGGCGTTCTCTGCTGGTTCGTCCCTTTCCACAGAAGTTACTTTATTGTGAAAAATGAGGAAGCAAGAAAGTCAGAGAAAGAGAATATTTGGAAGGGGGTATTTTTTCAGCCAAAATATCAAGAGTTAAGAAAGCTACTGTTTGTCGATTTCTTGAGAAAGCGGGAGAGTATGTTTTCTGTCTGCCGGCAATACTCACGCCCTCTTCGTGCTCGTTGACCTATCTCTGAAATGTCTCTTCCGGCTTCTCAAGCTGCCGGAAGCTGGATGACGTGGCAGCACTTCTCGTGTTGGCATCGTCTCTAGGCACAGGTGCAGCTGTGCAATCGGCAGGTGTCGCCTTTTCCAGTTCTCCGTTAGGGGTCCTCCTGGGAATCCGTTCAGTTGGCCTTTCCACCATTCCTTCTCCAGTCTTCCATAACAGCGCCGAGATTTTCCTTGGTGGCAGGGAAGGAGTTAGCCCTGAACCTGCAGCTCTAAGAGTGAGGTGGTTGGCCTGTGCCGGACCATGTAGAACTTTCCGGAGGCTTTTGTTTCTTTCCACTGGGCTTTCTCACTTGGTAGGAGGTAAGACGAGTGCTACTGGCTTTCCTATCACACAAGGAAGAGCTGGCCTCTGAAGGACAGGACACACGAAAGAAAACAGATTCTGGAGATGGAGAGGAAGATTTCCCGAGGATGTTCCTTGATAACCTGAATGCCAGATGTGAACCAGCAAATTCGTGCTTCCTCTTTTTGCTTGAACTTGCGGAATATAATTGTACTCATCCTCAGTCCCGAGTTCTAGAAAGTTAAAGCGGAATACATTATAAGCGCTTCAGCATCAAAATAAACAAGGCTGTCTATAGGGGAGAATGTCCTGATTGTATCCCGGATTAAGGTTCTCTGGGGACATTATCTCTTGGTGTCATGACGCCTTGAATTCTTTCTCATCCACCCCCAGCCTCACAAAATGCCTTCCATTATCAATGGCATAGCAGTGAAGAGGTTTCTGGGGAAATTTTGGAAGATGGCCGGGAGAGAAAAGAGTCCACCGATATTGGAATGGCAGGAGATATGATGGGGCAGAAAGAAAGTGCAGACTGAGCGTTATAAGCAAGTTACAGACAATGGAATCATTTTCCATGGTACCAGACAGTAGCTCGGCTAACCTCAGCCACTGTGTCGTGGAAGGCCTGGAATGAAAAAGCGAAACAGGAAATAAACTCTGGAAACAAAAAAAGAGGCATGCCGTGGCGGTTACTAGTAATTGCATTTTTGCTGGGAATGCTTGTCGTTGCTAAAGTGTCAAAAGCAAAGGAGACCAGATAGTGAAGAGAAGCCAAGGAAAAACCTTTCCAAAAAAGGGGACTTGAGGATTTTTGGAGCTAAGATTCAAAGAATTCTCATGCCACTGAACTGTGGCATTTCATACCATTTTTCCCCCACTTAAGTTTTTCTCGGGACTCTGCCCTTGGCAATGCTGCAGGTTTAACAACTGGATCTCCAGGGGGGCGGGGAAGCCCTGATCACAGGTGATGGCTGTTTTTCGGTGGTGTAAATACCTCCGTGACCAACTTCAAGCGACCCATCTGATGTCAACTGATTCATAAAATTCCCGAAAATTTACCCACTGGTTCTGGCGTAAGCCGACTCCAGCCTGCATTGAAATTAGGGAGTAGAAACTCTGGGTTGTGTAGGCACCTAAGGGGTAGCTATGTGGTCCTCCCTAAGGGTTCAGATGCGAATCAGACATTGCAGAGCTCCCAAAAGAAAGGGTACAGATTCCTCTGGTGTCCTGTTCCCGAGCAAAGCTTTCCTGATACTAGGGCATGTTAGGCTTCAGAGCAGAGCCTTGAGTGTGGAGGTCTCAGGGCAAGGCTGGGGGCTCATTCTAATACTGTAATGCAGGCAGGCAAAATTCGTGTGGTATGCAGCTTGCTGGGCTGTTTCTGGTACTGGGATTCCCAACACAAAGGTCACCATTGTGGGGAAAGGGGATGGCGACCTTTGCAAAGGAGAGAAGCATTTGCCCTGCAGCAGGAAACAGCAACAAAGGGCTAAGGAGGAGGAGGCGAGCACTCACCTGTCCCAGACCCAAAACGAGTTTAAACAGAGCAGGTAGAGAATCTAGGAGAACCAGATAATGAAGCAGCTCATGAAAGGACAGGGGGAAAGAAGGGAAGGGTGGAGAAGTGGCAGCTGCAGGAGGAACCAGGAAGAGAAGAAAGGAATGAAGAGAGGAAGGAGAGAGGTAGCCACAGGAAGTTGGCAGGGGAGCCCTTCAGCAGGCAGATGCGTGGGTGGGCGCAGGTGGGACTGGGCTAGGAGAGGCCGATTGCAAAAAGGGGAAGGATGAGGGATGTGTTCTAAGGGAAATCAATGGAGACACACCGTGGACGTCCTATAAGCAGGTATGAATGTGTGTATATGTGTAATTTATTTTTGTATAATAATACATTTACATATGATGCATATATAATTTAATATTAATCATTTGACTCAAGCAAGAGCCAAAGCCCAAACTGTGTTTATACACAGAAGAGTAACCAGTACCATAAAGAATGGATACAAAAATCCCAATGTCTGAGATGGAAGTTAGTGAAATGCAAAGTTGATTTCTTTCTTTCTTTCTTTCTTTCTTTCTTTCTTTCTTTCTTTCCTTCCTTCCTTCCTTCCTTCCTTCTTTCCTTGTTTTCTTTTCTTTTCTTTTCTTTTCTTTTCTTTTCTTTTCTTTTCTTTTCTTTCCTTCCTTCCTTCCTTCCTTCCTTTCTTCCTTCCTGGTTTTCTTTCTTTCTTTCCTTCCTTCCTTCCTCCTTCCTTCCTTCCTTCCTTCCTTCCTGGTTTTTTCTTTCTTTCTTTCTTTCTTTCTTTCTTTCTTTCTTTCTGGAACAGATGTAGAGATTTCTGTTACTCTCCTAATCTTTTCACTTATGATAATGCCAAATGACCCAAAGTAAAGGGCCAGTGGATATTCTTCAAGAAAAAGTAGCCCAAGGACAATGTCTTTGGCTTCACACTGATGATAAGACATAAGGAGATTAAACAAGATGCTTGGGTAACTTTTAAAACGAGAAAGAATAGACCCTTTGGGGAGGTGATCTATGCAAGAAACTACCAATGCTGTTGGCTCTTGGGCTCCCAGTTCCTGCTATGCTCCTTTTGGATGCAAAGGGTCACAAATGGCAAGCTATCAACCTCTTGTCTTGGCTTCACGCGTATCTGTTTACCTGAAAGGAGAAAAATTAAGAAAACTATTCAAAGAACAATCCAACTGGCATCTCTAGGCCACCTCCCCACAAAAAGGGGAAAATCCAAATCTGTTTAACCAGATATGTTCTCAGCCAAGATGTTATAAAATGGATGTTTCTCTCTACCCTCAAACTCCTGTCTGAAGAAGAGTATTTGTGGGCTTCATGACAGAAAGAAATCAAAGATTTTTAAGTGCAAATGCATAGTCATTCACACAAGAAAACTTGAAAAGCCAAATACAAATGTTCCAGGCTCGGCTTAGGCAGAACTGAGCTTTCGCCCAAACCTTGCCTCCAACGTTGGTTGCTACTGTGGACAAGTCCCAGATTCTATCTGACCTGTCTTTAATAAATTGCAGAAACTAGGGCAGATACATAAGGCCTCTGTTTGGCATGAAACTGACAAAGCATTCTACAATCAAGGAAGACTGGCTCTTCCTAAATACAAAGTAAATAATTCATTTTAAAATTTAATTAATTCATTTTAAGTACATACATAATGCATGACTAAACGTTCGGTATAAAAATTTCAAGTAACACAAAAGTGTGTAGAGAAGGAAAATATCAAATGCATCTTCCTCCACCATCTCATTTCCCTGAATAAAGGTAGCCATCACTCATGGTTTCCTGTGTATCTTTTTTGGATCTTTTCCTATTCACTTATCTATACGATTATTTTTATATGTTCTACTATTGAAGCAATGCACAGAAGTAAAGATATACCCATAATCTCAGGACCCAACGCAAATTTAGTAGACAATTTGCTATAATTGTCTTCAAATTTTTGTCTATGCATAATTTAAAAAAAAACAATAATACATAGAAAAGGAGAGGTATCGGGGAGCCTGGGAAACTCAGTTGGTTAAGCGTCCGACTTCAGCTCAGGTCATGATCTCGCGGTTTGTAGGTGCAAGCTTCACATCCGGCTCTGTGCTGACAGCTCAGAGTCTGGAGCCTGCCTGGGATTCTGTGTCTCCCTCGCTCTCTGCCCTCTCCTGCTCATTCTCTCTCTCTCTGAAAAATAAACATTAATTTTTTTAAAAAAGGGAGAGGTATTCAATGCTTGGGTCAAAAATTAATATGACTGTGTATTCTGTTTTGAAGTGATAAGCACCTCTTGGTGATTTTAGTAGTACATCTAACTAGGCACCAGAGATCTAAGAAAGAGATAGGCGAGTGAATTTCATGTTTAAGAAATGGAAAATGTAAATAACTGACCCTCTTTTGGGATACTCAAGATGGATAGCAAAGGCATTAGAAATAACAAAAGCACTGACCAGCTTTAGAGATTTAGAGAATTGCAGAAGCTTAGATCTCAGGGGCCATCTAGGAGGCACCTAAACCATGGTTCTTATTTTATAGAAGAGGCAACATAAGCTTGGGGAGAATTTTCCCAAGTTTGCAGGGCTAATACACGAGAAAGCCAAGATTAGACCCTCCCCTCACTCTTCCCCCAATTCCTTCTATTTTTGCCCCAATAAAGCGGGCACTTCAAAGAGGGACCCCTTCAGGGCTAGGAGATTTGATCTAGCTAGTCCCTTTTAGATAAGAGCTTGTAAACCGGCAGCTTCAGACCAAATCTGACCCACACAGTGTTTTTCAAAAATTAAGCCAAAGTCCTTAAACACAGTTCGTTCCCTGCGTTTGAAAATGCAATTTTTGACTTGTCCTGGAAGATGCGGAGATCTCCCCATGGGAGGACCAACGGTCACGTGTGGAATTCCTTTAGATCTGTCCTGTCCTCTCCCGAGCATCTTGGCCCTCACCTGCTGGCCTCATTCATGCAGGACACCTGCCTAGATGCCCTCCTCTGAGAACGACATGCCAGCCACACCCACACCTGGACACTTTTGGGGGTGAAAGTCTTTGCAAATAATTATCATGCCGACCTGAGAGACAAAACCCAGGACTGTTCCAGACAAACTGGAACTTACTTTTCATGCTACAGACATCTGAGTACGGGAACGCCGTTTCACACTGGGGTCCCCTGTGTGTTCCTGCTCTGTCTCAGCTCCCACACAGCTCACCTCTAGCAATTACTCTCCTTCCCTGCTCCTCCCAGGCCTCAGGAGGGCTGGCTGCCTTCTCTGAAGCTGCCCTGTGCTCCTAGGAGTTAGGATACCTGAAACACTGCCAGGTGCGTTTGGGAATAGGAATTAGGAATCTGTTTATAAGGAAGGAATTGATGGGGGAAATATTAGAACTGCCATTTCCTCCTCGGCAGATAATTCTTAAAGGCCACCATTTGGTAGACATATTTAAAACTACAAGGGGACAGGAGGCACGTTTCTTGCTTTGGAACAACTTAGGAGTGAGCCGAGAAGCTTTGAAGGGAGAGGGGGAGCGGAGTTCAAAGGAACCAGGGATTTTGCAGTGGCCCCCGCTTCCCAAGAAGGGCTTTGAGGTGAGCAGGTCTTCAACACAATCACGCACAGTAAGTAGGAATCCTGCCGACAAGGAAGACAATAGCAGCATCCTAGGCAGAGGGAAACCAGGGAGAGAACCGCGGCCTCTGGGTTCTGGGAGCACCAGTCTCTTTTCTCAGACCAGGCAGTTTTTATTCATCGGCGTCTTTTGTTTCCCTATCAGAGACAGAGACGCAGAGAAACAGAGACAGTGTTCTCAGCACCCTTTGCCGGGGATGATTTTATGATGCTGGGCAAATCGTTGGTTTGCTTTCCAAAGGATGAACAAATGTTAAGCTTAGTTTACTGGCTAAAGAGCCAGGTTGCGGGTTAAGGTGCACACTTGCCTTCACGTTAGTCACGGCAGCTGGTCAGTTGGCTGAGCACGATCCTGTGTCGCACCCAAAGGTGCTCTGTCATAACATAGTGTGGAGTTCCCTGTCTTGCTATCCTGAAATAAAATAGATTCTATAAACTGCCCTCCACACATACGATTAAAAAAATCAGCGGGGCGCCTGGGTGACTCAGTCGGTTAAGCGGCCGACTTTGGCTCAGGTCACGATCTCACGGCTCGTGAGTTCGAGCCCCGCGTCGGGCTCTGTGCTGACGGCTCGGAGCCTGGAGCCCGCTTCGGATTCTGTGTCTCCCTCTCTCTCTGACCTTCCCCCGCTCTCGCTCTATCTCTCTCTCAAAAAATAAACATTAAAAAAAATTTTTAAAAATCGCTACAAGAGTCTAACTGCAATAAAGTGAGGAAATGAGAGATAGGCATTTTATAACAAAATCCCACACATATTTCAGTATGTACCTAGTGGGGCATAGCCACAATAGAAGAGAAAAAAGAGCTGATGTCTACACGTAGATCTATGGGTTCTTTTGATGTTTTTATTTATTTTTGAGACAGAGAGAGACAGAACACGAGCAGGGGAGGGGCAGAGAGAGAGGGAGACGCAGAATCCGAAGCAGGCTCCAGGCTCTGAACTGTCAGCACAGAGCCCCACACGGGGCTCGAACTCACAAACCGCGAGATCATGACCTGAGCTGAAGTCGGGCGCTTAACCGACTGAGCCACCCGGGGGGCCCTCTATGGGTTCTTTTGATGTGAACACGAGTGTTGGGGTTTTCCAAAATGGTGAACAACATACTAATACTCTGAATACACTGAGGTCCAATCTTCCTTCTGTCTAATAAATTTCATTATTGGAAAATTCAGTGTGTGTTTGGAACAAGTAATACTGTGTCTGTATGTCAACGTGAGAATTTTGGCCTAATTAATTGCAAACAGATTATTACTTACTTGAGACTGTCCTGTTCATTGCTGCCCAAAGTAACATTGGTACTTGCCTCAATAAATGTCAGAGGTGTCCCCCAATTATTATGTCAGCCCCAAGCTGCCCTTCCAAATGTCTAAATTGCTCTCTGGGGGTAATAAAAACCATGAAGAACCACTGCCTTGTATCAATCAAAAGCCACTATTAGAACAGTTTTAAAAAACGTAAGAGATAGAAGATACGATCTAATAAATCTTTTAGAATAAAAGATGTAATAAATCTTTTATTCTATGTTAATTGCATGTCAATAATAAGTACTAAATGTTGAAAATGCAATTCCATAGGTACTCTTCTGTGAAGACCTCTTTCTCACGTTGGTCAGTAGATTTTTCCCAATTCTAGGAGGAACACATTCCTGCGTCTAAATGAACTTGACTTAGAGAAAGATGGGTCAGTATGTCTTAGTAGTAAAAGAGGCTAGAAGTAAGAAAGACCAACGGAAAGAGAATACAACATTTTTTACAAAGGGAGAAAAGGAATTAAATTATAAAGGCACTATAGTTTTAGCCATTACTGGGATAAAATAGATAATTTGGACTCTCTGGTCTGGAAGATCCTATACCTAACATTGAGCAATGACCCAGGTAGGCGTTGGAAGGAATAAATAGGAGGGTGCTGGCCACCTGTTCCTAAGCTTCCCTGAACGTCACAGGGTGACAGGCCTCCAGGCAATCTAAGGTACCAAGGACCTGTAGCGAGATGCCCCTCCCTGCATTGACAGCTCTCCAAAGGCTGAACTCCGGTGGCCTTGAAGCTCCCCTTTAGGGCCAATGTAAACTGACTTCAGATGGATAATATGAATAAGATGGGAGTATGCAGGGGGTTTAGCTCTGAGCCAGTGAAATCTAAGGAGTGATTGTGTGTGAGCTTCTCCATGACTCTGGTATAGACTTAACCCCAACCATTCAGTAAAAAGGATATGTTTTTTTGTCTTATCAAATTTAAAAAGATTGAAAACATTCTCATTTATCCAAGCCCTCATGAGATGGGCACTTTCATATACTACTCATGAGAGACAATTTGGCAATAGGATCAAGAAAATGATAGATGGATAGATGATAGATAGATAGATAGATAGATAGGGAAAACATCCTGTCTTTTGACCCAGTGATTTTTCCTTAAGTGATCTAAAGTAAATAATACACACAAAACCAAACAATGAAATAGTAAAGACCTGACAGCTCTTTGAGCTAAAAATTCTCTGGCTAGTTATTTGCATATCTGAATAATATAGGTGCAACAGTAGGCATATACACGCATAGATACACATAATAACTCCTCACATTGGTATACACTTTCAGATCGACAATAATTATTTATCTTGTATTGTTTGATGACTGTTTTATAGTTTTATATCTAAGTAGAAGCAAGATTGTTTATACACAATATGTAAATATATTGTGCCTCTTCACGTAGCAATTAATCGCAGTATTCTTAACCAATATCACTGGCAGTATTTTTAAAACCTTTTCTTTTTTAAACTTCTTTATTTTGAGAAAGAGAGAGAACTCCAAGCAGTCTCCGCACTGTCAGCATGGAACCCAACATGGGGCTCGAACGCAGGAACCCTGAGATCATGACCTGAGCCAAAATCAGGTCAGAAGCTTAACCAACTAAGCCACCCAGGTGCCCCATTAAATGTTTTGTTTTTTAAATAATAGATATTTACATGATTTTAAAAATTAAGAAAATCCAAATAAACAAATTAGTAAAAAGGAAAGTAAGATTCTACAAATTCCAATACACAGAAATATCCTCTTAATATTTTGGTATCTGTTCTGGATTTTCCCCCGATGCTTGTGTCCTTTTCAGATAACGAGAGACGCATTTTTCCTAATATTTCTCTGATTATTTGGCCTTTCCATCTCTATCTCTAAAAAGTCAAAGAAATAATGAAGCTTTAATGGAGGTGTGTATTTCATTTTGTTTACCCATCAACCAGTGCTAAGTCTAGATCCATAATTTAATTTCTCAGCTGCTTAGATTTAATGCATTTCCATCACATTTGATTGCATGTTAAAAATATGGAACACAGTAAAGGACCAACTATAACACCCATCTATTTACCACTCAAAATGCACAAATATTTACCCTTTGTAAAATGCTTCCGGTTGAGAATTATTATTTAAATTTTTTTTTAATTTTTTAATGTTTATTTATTTTTGAGAGAGAGGGGGTGGGGTGGGGAGGCAGAGAGAGAGAGGGAGACACAGAATCCGAAGCAGGCTCCGAGCTGTCGGCACAGAGCCCGACGCTGGGGCTTGAACTCACAAACTGAGATCATGACCTGAGCCGAAGTTGGAAGCCCAACCGACTGAGCCACCCAGGCGCCCCTACTTTCCCTTTGATCCTGGACCAAGGCAACCACTGAGTTGCTTTTTGTCACTATAGATTAGTTTGCATTTCTCTGTGTCTGGCTTTTTTCCCCTCAGCAAATTGATTGAGACTCCTTCGTATTGTGTTTTTGAGTAGCTTTCTCCCCGCTTTTTATTGATGAGTAGCATTGCATCACATGGACATACCATGTTTTATTTATCCATTCACCTGTTAATGGACATCTAGGTTTTTTCCCCCAGTTTTTTGGTTATCGTGAACTAAGCTGCTCTGAATGTATATGCCATTGTGTGGACATTTTTTAAAAATTTTCACTTAAGGAAATGCCAATGGTCATATGGTAGATATAGGTTTAGCTTTTTAAAGTTTTTTTTTTTTTTTTTTTTTTTTTTTTTAGAGAGACAACATGAGCAGGGGAGGGGCAGAGAGGGGGAGAGAAGGACAATTTTAAGCAGGCTCCATGCCACCAGCACGGAGCCTGACGCGGGGCTTGAACTCATGAACTGTGAGATCACGACCTGTGCCAAAATCAAGAGCCAGACGCTTAACTGTCTGAGCCACCCAGGTGCCCCTGTACATTTAACTTGAAATAAAAATGCCAAATTATTTTTGTTTCTGCTCCCTTCTCTCTCCTTCCCTACTGTGACTCTATTTACTTATGTATTAAACTTCTTGAAGTTGCCCCACAGGTCCCCGAGACTGTTCATTCTATTCAACGATTTTTCTTTATCTTCTTCAGACTGCGTGTTTTCTGTTGCTCTGTTTCAAATTGGCTGACACATTCTTCTGTCATCTCCATTTTCTTATTATGCCCATTCAATATCTTTTTTAACTTTTGATATTTTATTTTTTGATACTTTTCCAAATATTCTATTCCTCCGCTGAGAATTCCTACGTGTTTACCCATTTTAGGTTTTCTTTCCTTTACCCATCATCATTATAGTCACTGCACTGAAGTCTGGTAATTCCAGTATCTGGGTCATCATGGTATTGCATCTGGCGATTGTCTTTTCCCTTGAGAATAATTCACATTTTCTTGGCTTTTGGTATGTGCATATTTTGGACTACTTCCG